>NC_082639.1:105595000-106795000 GCF_028023285.1 Balaenoptera ricei
TTTACAATAAGGCCTCAGTCTGGCCCAGGACAGGCCAGAAGGAGAGCTTGCTGTCCCTGCCATGGATGACGGTCGTCTCCCTGAGCAACCCTGGCCTAGGCCTGGCTTTCTCCTCCCCCTTCCACATGGGGGAAGGCTGTGGGCTGTAGCTCACAGCTCACCTGGCACGCCTCCCGTTGATGAAGGGCTGGATGGAGACTCTGAGACAACCTGATGGATCATCTCATAAACAGAGCCCGCAGGAAGGAAAAGAAAATTATGCCAGCAGAATGCACTTATGAGAAATAGATATGTGCGGTGCAGGGAGAAATGCTTTGATATTAAAATTTTCTGTAACTTAAAAAGGCATGAAAAATGATACCGACCACTAACTAATCAACATTCCTTTGTGAATGCAGCTTCAGTTCCTAACCAAAAACACATCCCTGCTATTGTCTTGTCTGGATCCAGATGCAAACATGATTAATTAAGTTTCATGTGAGGAGTGGGAGGGGGATGGTCAGGACGGATGGCTTGCGGAGGATCATTTTTATACACAGGCCTGGGGAGACTCTCTAAGGCTGGGTGCCTTACTCCACAAGGCAGGGCTTACGTTCTGTGCACTGACAGCCACAGGGTGTGGCGAGGAGTTGCTCCCAGACCAGAGCGGCTCTCCAGGCAGTAAGGAGAGGCCCTTGGCAGAGTCCGTTGCTACTGCCCGGCACAGCATGGCAGAGTAGCAAAAGCACATGAGGCATCTCGTCAGGAGACCTGGGCTCCACTCTCCACACTACCAAGTAGTCTGGGACTTTGAGCAAGCTGCCTCCGTTTCTGCAGTTTTTGGTAAAATGAAGGGTTGGATTAAATGTTGCTTCAAGTCTCTTCCACGTCTGACTTTTTATTCTGGTGCCTGAGGTCCTTCCCTCATAGCAGCTGTTTATCGATTGATTACCAAGTGTGGCAGCGATTGTCACCTTTGGGCCGAGCAGCCTGCTGATGGTGGGGCTGAGAGGTGCCCCAGGTGGGCATCTCTGGTGCCAGTGTCTGGACTGCAGAGATCTGAGCCTCATGTCAGAGGCCAGGAGATTTGTTTTCTGATCACGGCTCTGCCGCACCAAACCTGGTGACTCTGAATGAGACATCTGATTGCTCTGCAGCCTCAGGTCCCCATTTGAAAACAGAAACACCAGGCCCAACTTACCCTGGGGTGTCGTAAAGCTGCGTGGTGGCACTCAGTTCTGTTCTTGTGCTAGCTGGTCGGACAGGGCAGTGACACGGTGCAGGACCACGTCACCTCCAGGTGTCTGCTCCCCAGTAAGAGCTGTGGGTCCATGTTCACCGTAACTGAGTGGTTAAGGGTGGGGGGGCGGTCTGGAGTGAGAATGTCTACATTCAGATAAACTCTCCCACCATCTGAACCATTAGGCAAGTTACAAGCCTCCTTTGGGCCTCATGGACCTCATCTGTAAAGTGGGAATCATAATCATAGTACATACCTCTTAGGATTGTTGTGAATATGAAGGGAGCTAAAACATAAAAAATGCTTATACTCATGGCACATTTGGCAAGTGCTAAACATGTGTTAGCATTATTATCAAGGGCCCCTCCTCAGCTCTGGGCGCCCACCAAGTGTCCCTTTAGTATGCCCTCAGTCGTGTCTTTTCTCAGGGGAGAGTAAGTGGAGCTGACCCAACCTTCAGCTACACAAAGCAGGCACATTCATTCATTCATTTAACAGTTATCACTGGGTACCCACGATGTACCAAGCCTCGAGCTAGGCTTTGGGGAGACCATGGTACATGGAGCCTCCAGCTTGACTGAGCCCTGGGCTCACCAGAAGAGCACACAGTGGGTGCTTTCCCTGCATGGTGAGCAGAAGCAGGCTTGTGCATGGGTGAGAGAGTTTTATAAGGTCTGTTGGACCCCAAGGTGGTGTTGGTGCCAGGTATAACACCAAAAGCTTCCCATCAGACTTTAAAGCCCTAGTGGAGGGATTTGAGCCAGAGCCAAGACTAGGGGTGAGTGAACTATTTCATCGGAGGATTTACTGCCTCCTTCTAAAGCCAGCTGATTCCACTAGTGTTTACCCCCTATAGATGTTAGCTGGGAATGACCAACTATTTATTACTCAGCCACACCCTCTCAAACATTAGGAATAAATTGCCCAGTTCAAGTTCTATGATTCTTCTCAGTTCCAGAGGAAAGAAGATGGCTTTTACATGTGTGGGATTTTGTCCCTGGGAGCATCTATGAAATATGCGGCATCGTTTTTTCCTATCTGGGAAATCACTTTGAAAATATTATCCCTAATCCATCCTCATGTTTTCAAGAGGGAGTTTATTTTTTCCCATTTCCCAGATGGAGTGACTGAGAGCAGAGTCAGAAGATCACTTGCTCAGAGACCAAGAACCACAGGAGGAGTCAGTGGTGGAGCCGAGAAGGAGTTCTTGTTTCCTACCTCACAATCCGCTGCAACCCGGGAATGACCTTTCTGAGCAATGTTAGAAACACGAACGCATGAAATGGAGATTTGGACTACAATCCCTTGGACCATGTCCAGGACACTATAATGAGTGTCCTGCTCCTGTGAAACACATTCTAAGAATTATTTACTGTTCTGAATATAATTTAAGGTAAAGCAGACCTTCCATGTAGGCTCCAGGTGAATCCCAGTCCCCCTCCCCACCCCAGCCCCATGAACAATGACTTTCAATTCATGTCAACAAAGGTTTAATCCCTTCAACGTGCAGGGCACTGCTCTGCTGGATGTTTTACAAAGGAACCAAGATGAGAAGGAACAGCATGAGGATAGCTAAAGAGATGAAATTTTGGCTCCAGCCTGTGCATGAACCAGCCCTGCATATGCGTGTCCCGAGCGCCAGCTGAACTCTCAGGAACCTGAGGGCTATAGTGCTACCTTCATCAGCTGCCAGGGACCTTCCTATCCTCATTCTAGAGCTGTTCCTACTCCCCTCCAGTTGCAAACTGCTCCTCATTTCAGGCTGCTTCTCCTGCCCTTGGCCTTGGTGTTGGTGTTTGTGCTGGGGTTTCCCTGCTCCTCTTTTTGTTCTCAAGGTCTTAGGTTTGAAATCACCCTCAACACACACATACACACTCCCAGGAATCTGTGCCTTCATTTTCCTCCTTCATGGCCATGTCCCAGCACTGAGCCTCTTGTTTGGGTACCCAGAACCGGGGCTCGGGGCATGTACGGAACAGGAGAGGGACCCCTAAGCTCTGGAATCAGAGTCCTGATATGAGGGCACCTTCCTTTTTACTCGAGAGGTCTTATAAGAGAACTGGCTCACAGCTTCAGGGCAACTTCCTGCTTATCTCCCTGACTCAAGGTCCCACTTGTCCTTGAGCATCTCTGAACTGCCCTGGGCTTCCCTGGAAGTGGCTGTGTTCCTGGAAGTCTGAGGTCTGTGTCTGCACAGGTTCTGATCCTCCCAGACCCTGGGAGAGCCCAGCTCCTTCTCACCAGCTACAGACAATTAACTTCTTTGAGGCTCCATTTTCTTTTGGGTAAATTAGCAATACCTTCTGCTTATGCATGTACTGAGAATCAAGCAATATGGTAAAGATGTTCCCACATTCTCTTTAATACTCACAGCAACCCTGTGTGGCAGGCACATTCCCTACTTTATGGATGAGAAAACTGGGTGGCTCAGGGGAGTTAGGTAAAAACTCAAGTCACGCAGATACAGAGTGACAGAATGATAGCTGAAAGACGAGAATGGAAACCTAGATGGGTCTCATCTAGGGTCTGCATATCATTCAAAAACAAGGATGATATTATTGCTGTTTTCAAAAAATGTATGACTTACTAGAGAGGATGAGAAAAGAACTGGTTGAGTTTCTCAAAAAAATCGAAGAAAGTCACCTCTTTACCATATGCGTATTTGAAAACTGGCAGAAGCTTACCTACATTCTTTCTAGAAATAACTGTATTGGCCCTCTAATGTCTCTTCTTATAAGGGCACTAATTCCCACCCTCATGACCTCATCTAAACCTAATTATCTCCCAAAGGCCCCATCTCCAAAGATCATCACATGGGGCTTAGGACTTCAACACATGAATTTCAGGAGGATGCAATTAAGTCCATAGCAGGTATATAAAATTATTTTGTCAAATATCAGATCACAGCTAAGTGTCTCTAAGTTTCTTTAAGGGATTGCTATTATTATTGAAATCCTATTTGATTTAGCTTTAAACACCAGAAGTTCACAGACTCTTCTCCTTGTAAATTACCTGTTTATGTTGGCTTCATGATCGGCTTTTGTTTCAACATCTACAATTGCTTGAGTTATCTTATCAGAATGTCTGGTAACTTTTCTCCTCCCATTTTATTTGCATGACCTTCAACAGTAATGTAGTTTAGTTGGGTGGATGATTGGGGAAAACTATAGTTGAGATTTTAGTCAACTTTACAGATACTAAACCACTTTCAGAAACATTACCTGACAATTTTTGTAGCAAACTTGAGAGGAAGGTATTATTATGAGCCTTGTTCCTAATTTAAAATGAGAAAACCCTGACTCAAAGGGATTTAGTGCTCAAGGTGACCAAGCAATGAAGAGGCAGTGTCTGGACTTCACCCAGGTCATCTCGTGTCAAGGCCAATGCTCTTCTCCTTAACCCACAGATGCCTTTTTAGAACAAAAAAAACTCCTCCTCACCAGGATTACTGGACAGCATGCTCTCTACTGGGGGTCTGAGTATGGAGAGGACCTATGTCTTACAACCCGCATGAAGTCCAGAGAGAGACTGCAAGCATGACCCATTGTTAAGTATCAACAGTTGGGTAGAAATGGTGGCATAACGTAATGGAGCGAGAGGCTACTCTGAGTTTCCTGTATCCCTGAAGGGCTGTGGATGACCATCTGAAAATACCCAAGGCTCCAAAATACCCAAGGGAGATACAAAAGATATCTGGGAGAGAGGAAGCCCATGGGCCCTTGGGACCAGCACGAGGGAACGCCACATCAGAAGCATGCAACCCATGGACAGGACTGCTGAAGTTCTGGGAGGGTGCAGTTGCATCTCAGAGGACGATTGATGTGTGCGAGTGTATCTTGGATGGTTACACGACAGGGTCCGTCTGAAGCAGCCAATCATCAGAGCACCAAGGCAAATCAAGGCTGAGAAGCAGGTGCCCAGACCCCACCCCTCCCCAGCCCTCAACACCATGTTGGCAAGTATGACAGCAGCCTCGCAGAGGTTGGATAGCCCTCTCCCTACTGGAGCAAAGACCAAGCAGGGAGAAGGTGAAAGAGGGGGAAGGAAATCTCAACTGCGACTCAGTTGCAACCCAGGATGCCTTGGAAATCACTGAATTTAACTGGTTTTACTCAAAAATAATTACACTAACATTTCTGTAACAGTTTGATTGAGGACTCAAGATAGAAAGTAAGGCTAGAAATAGGAAAAATAAAAGTCCTTTTTTTTTGCCCACCTGAGTCTGTGTTTTGTGAAGTGAATAGTTGTTACATTAGCTATTGTTTATGTTTATCCAGTGTCAACGTCATGCCAAGTACTTTATTCATGTCATCTCATTTGATCATAACAACTCTATGATGTATGTGTTACTATTCCCACTACGTAAAGCCAGAGAGATTAAGTTCCCTACCCTGGTCACCCTGCTAATTATCAGTAAAGCCAGGATTTGTATCTGTATTTATATGACTTTAAAACATACATCTTTGGGATTAAAGGGAAGAATTTATCAAGGCTAACATTTGTACCTTTGAATTTTAAACCATGTAACTATATTGTTACCTATGTAATAATAAATATAATTAAAACAACAAAACTAAAGCTAATGTTTTTTAATGATTGTTTATTGAAGTATAGTTGATTTACAATGTTGTGTTAATTTCTGCTGTACATCAAAGTGATTCAGTTATACATATATACATTCTTTTTTTATATTATTTTCCATTATGGTTTATCATAGGCTATTGAATAGAACTCCCTGTGTTATACAGTAGGACCTTGTTGTGTATCCATCCTATATATAACAGCTTATATCTGCTAACCCCCACCTCCCACTCCATTTCTCTCCCCAACCCCTTCCCCCTTGGCAACCACAAGTCTGTTCTCTATGTCCATGTAAAGCAAATTTTTTTTTTATAATACCTTATCCCAGTCTTCATATCCTCCCTGTATGAAAGCACATTGATGTTCACAAACCATTGAATTCCTTTTCCATCTCTTCTTTACGAGTGTCAATAAAGCACTGACCCCTGAGAACCAGTCTTCAGCTGGGCAGCAGAGCTGTACTTTCCTTTAACAGAGATGAGCAGGCAGTGTAGGCTGAGATGGCCTTGTGCCCTGGTCAGCAAAAAAGATCTGTAATTCTTTCTTTGTTCATTAAAAATGTTTGCTCATTAACCTTTGTGACTCCAGACTTTGGACAATGTGGTGACATGGGAGAGGTATACTGGAAGACCCCATGTACTAGGGGTGGGGGGGGGGGCACAGTGCAGGCAGAAGAGTATCCTCTGCTCTCAAATCTCTGCTCTTTTCCAAACACATAGCCAGCCAGCAGCAGGGTCTCCTGTCAGATTGTTCATGGCCTTGTAGGAAGAAAGGATACTTCATCTGAACAAGAGACAGGAAACATGAAATCATTGCCCTGGTTGAATGAAGCCTTGTAGGTTAGATTCTCATCACACACCTAACTGTTGGAAGTGGGGGTGAAAGGATTATTCCAAAACTGATTTTAGGAAGAGAAGAAACAGAATGATACTTGTAATTCCTCTGATCCACACCACTGACCATTTTCCAGATAGGAATCATGATTTCCCTTTCCTCAGTATCTGTAACTGTAAACTTTGGAAAATTAGGAAGAAAATAAAAAGGAAAATGAAGGGAAGAAGAGGAGAGTGGCAGAGAGAGAAATCCATGTGTGAGTGGTTTTCATTTGTACATGAAGTTATTCGTGTCATCAATTCAGGGTACATTTATGGCTATATCTCTATTAAGTTTCCAATAGCTCATGCAAGTTGTATTATTGGGGGATCCAGAATTTCAGTTTTTTATCCTCTCCCCAGCATCTTGCCTATACCCTCAGATTGTCCATGAGTTCCAGGAGGTTACACAGCTGTAAGAAGGTTTATGATTATCTTCTAGAGAAAGAACTGAACGTCCCCCTCAATCACTGTTGGTCCTCACGACTTGACAGCTACCCTTGACTTTGATGTTGTGATGGCCTTGCCTAGGTCACTATAGTCCTCCATGCAAAGATTACAACTCTTTTGAGCTCACATTTCCCAGCTCAGCCACTAACCTCCAGGGCGCAAACATTGGTGGCTAAGTGCTTGTGTCTGGAGGAGCTCCCAGCATGAACCTATGCCTAAACCCACTCCTACCCGACTCTGACAGATCACATCATTGGTCCCAATTCTTCACCCCTCCCTACATCCGGATCCTTTGCCATATGTCTTTGACGTTGCCCCACTAAAAGGGCAGAGTATATTTCCCTCCTTCTTAAATTTGGATTTGTCCATGTGACTTGCCGTGGCCAACAGAAAAAGGAGGAGGTGACAGTGTGTCAATTCTCTTTTTTGTAATATTTATTTATTTGTTTGGTTGGTTGGTTAGGCTGCACCGGGTCTTAGTTGCCACGTGCAGGATCTTCGTTGCGGCATGCGGGATCTTTAGTCGTGGCATGTGGGATATTTAGTTGCAGCATGCAAACTCTTAGTTGTGACATGCGGGATCTAGTTCCATGACCAGGGATCAAACCCGGGCCCCCTGCATTGGGAAGGCAGAGTCTTGACCACTGGACCACCAGGGAAATCTCAGTGTGTCAATTCTAAGACTAGGCCTTAAGAAGCCTCATGCATTTTCACTTGTGGACTGAGTTGGGCTACCTCAGCCAAGGCCAGACTAGAATAGCTGAGCTCCAACAGACCCATATATACTTGAACAAGCCTATTGGAGATCAGCACAACCATGCAGCTGAGCAGAGCAGAGATCACTAACCTGTAGTCGACTAGCAGACTCCTGACCTAAATAGTGCTTATTGGTTTTGCCACTCATATCGTGTGGTTTTTTGTTATGCAGCATTAGTGTGGTTGTTGTTAGCTGACCCATGGACCATCAGCTCTGTGTTGAGCTCAGGCCATCAACTTCAATTCCCCCTTTCCTCAAGATAATTTCATTTTCAGGGACTTCATGGATCTTCCCTATCCCTGGCCTAGGTTAGGATTAGCCTGATCCACCTCCAGTGGATCACCATAACTTTGATTCTTGGGACACAAGGTTGAGATCTCAGACCATGTTTTCCCAGAAGGCCCTGGGGATCCTTTTGCAAATAATTCATAACCCCTTGCCAGAGTTCCCCTTCTCAAGGAGATGGGCAGTTTCATGAAGGCTGAAAAACCAGAAGGTCCAATTATATCCTTCCCTGGAAAATTATTACCCGATCAGCCAACTCTTACGTAACTAACAGAGATTCCTCAGGATGTGCCTTTACAGAGCGCTGAAATCTTCTCCGGCTGAAAAAAAGTCTCTAACAGTACACTGTGTTATATAGACATAAGTCTTGGGATGACATCCTATTACACATATAATTATAAGGTAATGATTTTATGGACTAGTTTGACATTCAAGAAAACTGAAGTATAAAGAAGTTATTTTTCTTCCTAATTGTAAACACCTAAGGAAAGACAGAGCCAGGATCAGAACTAACATTTTTAAGTTCTCCATTCAGATCTCTTTATATTTAAAACATGTTGGGGTGTCTGAGAGAGCCCAATATATAACACCCCTCCCTCCTGCCCATGTTCTGTACAAATTGACAAATAAAATGAAAGCCTGGCAAATGGAGACAAAAATATCCTTCATTTCTAATAGAGGCCAGGATGGAGGATGTGGCTCTCCGTTAGCCAAGTAGACCTGCCAATGCTGTACCCCAGTGAGGAAAAAGATCCCTCCCAGAAGACTGGAATAGATTCCTTCCTCTATGTGAGCCACTCACTCCCGAGAGGAAGAAGGGTGGAGCTGAGCTGAGGACGCCCAGATGTTTCAGTCAGTTAAGATACCCCATCCTCCCCTGGGGAAATATGAGTAATTGAGAGGACGGGGCCAAAAGTTACACTAAACGAGCTCCCTTTAACAAACAGAAACATCAGGAGTTGGGTAAAAATGATCCTACAATATGCCAGATTTATTTAATATTTATCTGAGGCTTCATTAGAAAAGCCCATATCTCATTTAGCCCACTTCCATAAAGCCAGATAGGCATGTCTTCTGTCTCTGTGTTAACAAAGATGATAGTAATTTTTCAAGCCTTAAAGCAGACTCTGAGGTACTGTGAGGTGGAGTGAAATGGACTGTATACTGAACCATCTTGAAATCACACCACTGTATTCAACCACGAGTTCTGCATCTGTGGGAAGTTGAACTGGCTAACCCAGACACAAGGAAAACTCTCTGTGTTTCCTCAGTTTGTTAGCTAATAAGAGACTATTTTAATTCTCATAAAGTTGTCATTTCCCCTCCCATTCTATCCCCACCTTCGAATGTAGTAATGTTCTTTTAGGCCAAACTGGTTCATCTTCTGGAAGAATCATGTTAGAAGAATCTGGATCTTAAATAGGTTGCCATCTTAGCATATTCACAGTACATTACCTATTCCAGCTGCTTGTGTGCTCCTTGCAGCCAATGCATGGTGCACAATGAACATTTAAAGAATAAGAATTGATAGATGGATTCCCCAGACCATGGCAGCAAAGATTACTGATTGCCAAAGCCTTTTATAAAGTAGGTGGAGAGCAGGAATGGTTCTCATCATATCCTGTCTCCACCATCTTGATTCATCTACAGTGAAAAAGGAGGAGGGCATGGTGTGGAAATATGTGTGTGTGTGTATGTGTGTGTGTGTCAAATTGCATTTTTTGGCTACATCTCCAGTGAGATGATTAAAGAACTTTAGCTCTTTGCAACCAGCTCAGCCAAAAGTTAGACTATGCTTTGCTTTCCAAATATGGTTCTCATTTGCTTTCAACCTCATTCATTTCTTATTATTTGTCTCTTGGAGAAAAAGGCAGCAAGAAAAATCAACCTTGGGCTTTGTTAATTAAGGCTTGCATTCTTGCTGGTATATTTTAGGAAGACAATCGGTTCCTTTTGCCCACTCTCTGGAGAACCTTATTATGTGGTTCTGTTCATTCATCAGGGCTCTGTGCAGCTTTGGGGCCTGTCCCGGTTGGTCCTTAAATTCATTTTCATATGGAATTGTGGGCATCGTATCAGTTTATAAAACTAATATTTCTCTCTGCAGAGCTCCAGCAAGCAACCTCTAGGATAATCTCATAAATCTTCATTGGGAAGAAGACACAAGCAAGGGTTTTTATCTGACTTTGTGATATTCATAATTAAAAAGAAAAAAAGGTAAGCATTAGATCTCTCACTCTACACCCCCCTCCCCCATCTCCCTGCCCAAATACCAAGCATTCTAATTCCGATTCCCTGTTTACTTGGTATGTGAGGTCCTGACCCACTTAAACTCAGTCTCATTCTTCATGATAAACAAACATAAAGGCAGGGAACTTTGGGGTTATTTTCCAGAATGTGGAACCAGATAGAGTCAGGAAGAGAAGCCATATGTCTGCCTTCTCAAATCTCTTTTCCCCTTCACATTTATGCCTTCTTGAAAGAAGCTTGATGTGGTTTAGTCATTTCACCCAAGCTTCTTTTGTCGTTTCCACCAAAATAAAACTTTCAGGCTGGATGCCTTAGGTAAGAATGGATCCTTGAAGAAAAATCTCCATCTATTTATTCAGCAAATACTGTTCTGCTCAAGGCAGTGGTGTGAGTGTTGTAGGGATTCAGAGATGAACTCACAGCACATATGTAAGGAGTCCATCCACAGGACAGAAGAGGACGGATACGGAACAGAAAATGAAGTAGAAAAGGAGGAAGCGGAGGAGAGATTAAACATGCCTCCTTGTGATGTTGATCTCACTGTCCTTGGTTTAGTTACCTCTTTCTCCACACACCATCACAATTGCTAACCACTTCTCCTCTAGCACTGCAGCCAGATGAAGCACAGGCAGAGTGAACAGCCACAAAAAGGCCCCATGCATCCGGAGGACGTGTGGGCATGGGTCAGTGGTCAGTTCCTCTTGTTTGGACTGATTGTTGGAATAGCCCTGATGAAAGTGGCCTGAGAAACTGGAAACATGGAATTTCCATCTCTGGGATGAAGAAATTCGCGGGGTTGAGTCCTGGGATGCTCCAACATGGAAACATCAGGAAAATGAGGACAGACCAGCAAAGGGGACTGAGAAAGAGTAGCCAGAGAGGTAAGAGGAAACCTGGGAGTGAATTATGTCCTAAAGGAAGAAAGAAGAAAGAGTTTAAAGAAATTAGTGACCTCCTACCTCAAGGCCGCTGACAGCTCAAGAGGAGACCTGAGAATTCAACCTTGGATTTGAACTGCAAGAGGAGAAACGAAAGCCTGATTGGAAAAGAAGGAAAAGTAGAGACAATGATTATAGACATCTCTTTTGAAAAGAAATCCTTGAACATAAAGAAGACTTTCAGTGTTTGAAAGGTTAAGTTCTCAATTGCCTGATCATTTTGATGCTACAGAATAATCGCCTCCCTCCAGTCCAGTAGGTTTGCAGTTTTCTAGAACAACAGTGGTTAACGTTGATTGCACTCCAACTCAGAGCCAGGCACCCTTGTAATCTTGTACACACATTTTTTCATTTATTGGATCCTTCTAGATCTTTAAAGTAACTGCTATCATTAAAGCCCTTACACAGAAGAGGAAACGGAAGCACAGAGAGGTTCATTGCAGCACTATTTACAATAGCCAGCTCATGGAAGCAACCTAAATGCCCATCGACAGATGAATGGATAAAAAGATGTGGTACATATATACAATGGAATATTACTCAGCCATAAGAAGGAACGAAATTGGGTCATTTGTAGAGACATGGATGGACCTAGAGACTGTTATACAGAGTGAAGTAAGTCAGAAAGAGAAAAACAAATATCGTATATTAATGCATATATGTGGAGTCTAGAAAAACGGTACAGATGAACCAGTTTGCAAGGCAGAAATAGAGAAAGATGTAGAGAACAAATGTATGGACACCAAGGGGGGAAAGTGGCAGGGGGTGGTGCTGGTGGGATGAATTGGGAGATTGGGATTGACATGTATACACTGATGTGTATAAAATAGATAACTAATAAGAACCTGCTGAATAAAAATATAAAATAAAATAAAATTCAAAAATAAATAAATAAATAAAATAAAATTGTAAAAAAAAAAAAAAGCTCCCCCAGCAAACATCACCTCACACTTACTGATTGGAACAGGATTATATGTCCACCTCCAAACTAAGCACTGGCTTAGAGAATGGACTTCCCCTGATTAGACTGATCGGCTTTTACCCTTGAGCTGGGCATGGGATCTGAACACATTGCTACGTGAAAGAGTGCAGACACCTGAAAAAAATCAGGGCTCTATTAGCAAGAAAGAAGTTGGGGGTGGGGGCGGTGGGAGGATGAATTTGGTGTGTGCAGCCTACAGTGTCTGATAAAATAACACAGGATAGTGATGTTCATTGAATTTCGTCTCACCCTAGCTTGAATTATTTCATCAGTTCTGGGAACAGAGCTGTGAGGGGATAGGTCCCAGGTCAGATAGGCTTTGATGTGGGAGGGAAGAGAACATGTAGGAGAGGCTGGGAGCATGAGGCATTGCCCTGCTGCCCACAATGCAGTGTGATGTCTAACGAGAGACGAACAGGAGGCCAATGCAGAAGACCTGCTACATAGCGGGTGCTGTATTACCTGCTACATAGCGGGTGCTGTATTAGGTTATCCACACACATTGTCCTATTTAATCCTCATAAAAGTCCTTCTGAAATACAAACTATAATTCTCCTTTTACAGATAAAGCAATCAAGGCTCAGAGAAGTTGGGTAACTTGCCATGGGTTCCACGGCTAGTGAGTAGCAGAGGGAGAATTCTGTTGGCTGCTGATTATGGCTATAACATTCCCACAAGGTCCAAGTCTCTAAGGGATTTATAGGGACAGAGCCTCAGCTGAAAAAATACTTTGTTATGATCTGAGGCTTTGGGCCGCACATCTCTGTGAAGTTTCCTGGTGAGGTAGAACATTTGTGAGCACCAAAGTCTTGTTCGTGCTTCTGGCCTAAGACTTAGGAGGAAAGCAGGCCAGGTGAGCCCCTTTCTCCCGGGCCAGACCTTCTCAGATGTTTCTACTGAAGTATGTCCAATGGCAGAGGAGGGGGAGACTCAAGTTAGGGTTGTAATCTCAAGAGACCTGGGAAATTAACTGATCTGTACTGATAACAGAGCGTGCATCCGCAAGTCAGCCAAGCTGGGAATGATGGTAGGGGAAGCTCTCCTCCACCTCACCACTAACTGGGCCATGACTTTGTGGGACAAAGAGTGAGAGAAGGCTCCTCAACCAGACCCAGCTTCAGAAAAGGAGAAAATGCAGAGCAGAAGCAACTAGAAAGAAGAAAGGATTTTCATAAATAAGCTAAAAGAGTAAGCCACATGACGTGGTTCAAGAGGTCACCTTGGAAAATCGGGCCTCCTGGAGCAAGGTCTGGTGGGGCATGAGCTTCCGGAAGCGGTTCAGTCTTCACCAGAGACTGGGGGAAAGGAGAAGTTGTCGGTATAGGAACAAGGCCCATCGGCTCTGTGGAGGCAAGAGAAGCCAGTGCAGGCTGGAGGGCCAGTTGCATGTGGGGCTCAGCCTCCAGAGACTGGAGTTCTGGTGGTTCTGGTGGGCTTTCCTACATGTTTTCTTCCCTCTCCTCATCAAAGCCTATCTGACCTGGGTCCTATCCAGGTTGCCCAGCTGTGGTCAGGAGGACCCACAGTTTGCATGTGACCATTCAGGTAGGACCACCTGCTGCCCAGCCTCACTACCTAGCAGGCCCTGGTAGATTCCAGAAAACAAACAATTGCTCAAAACTCTGAGATGGAAATGCCTACCCATTGGTTTTAGTTGCAGTAAGATGGGCTTCTTGTGACTGACGTTATCCACGAGCCCTCCTGAAGTTACAGATGGAAAATAGAGAAGCCAGAGTGAGGAGCTATCCGACCCTAGAGCAAAAAAGCTTGAAAGTGCACCATTTCTCTTCTCTACAAAATACAGAGACTTCTGGGGTGGGGGAGAGAGAACACCCCCCCCCCCACCTAACTGGGTTCCCCGTGGGGATACAGGAAGAGCAGCAGCAGATGCAGCTGAGAATTCTGCCCATCATCCAGGTCACCTTTCACCCTCCATGCCGCCATGTTTGATCAGTTCCCTGACCATCCAGGATTCTCCCAGGATTGCTGCCTGACTGGGATTGGATGAAGCCAGTGTGGGGAAGTAGGGTCTCAGCCGGCAGTGAAAGGGACCCTCTCCATGTCAGCAACCTCTTGAGGAGTGAGTTGACAACCTGGATGCCACAAGTAAACAGATGCTGTCAGAGAAAGACAAATATCATATGATATCACTTATATGTGGAATCTTAAAAAAATGGTACAAATGAACTTATTTACAAAACAGAAATAGAGTCACAGATGTAGAAAACAAACTTACGGTTACTGGGGGGAAAGCGGGGGTGGGGGGTATAAACTGGGAGATTGGGATTGACATATACACACCACTATATATAAAATAAATAACTAATAAGGACCTACTGTATAGCACAGGGAACTCTACTCAATACTCTGTAGTGACCTATATGAGAAAAGAATCTAAAAAAGAGTGGGTATATGTATATTTAAAACTGATTTGCTTTGCTGTACAGCAGAGACTAACACAACATTGTAAATCAACTCTACTCCAATAAAAATTTTAAACAAAACAAAACAAAGAAAACCAGATACTGTCTTCTCACTAAGCTCTGCACAAGGGAATTTGTTTACGTGATCT
Organism: Balaenoptera ricei; assembly: GCF_028023285.1. Classification (NCBI taxonomy): domain Eukaryota; kingdom Metazoa; phylum Chordata; class Mammalia; order Artiodactyla; family Balaenopteridae; genus Balaenoptera; species Balaenoptera ricei. The sequence goes on from NC_082639.1 coordinate 105,609,907, forward strand.
GAAACAAGCTAGAAATCTTTTTCTCAAAACAAGATGGACTTGAGATTGAGGGCATTTTTCACCAGAATTCTGGGCAGAAGCTAAGGCAGAGTGGGAGAGAAAGGCTGAGGAGTAGCAGACTGTCCCAGCAAGACCTCTCCCCATGAGAGACGATGCAGCCAGAGAGTGGGAACTGGATGGCACTTTCCAGGGTTGTGGTGTTAGGAGGAGGGTCAAGTGGAAAAAGTGTTGGAGTCCAAAAAGTCCAGGGAATGTGGTGGAGACTTGGGGGTGGGGGGAGCAGGGGAGGTGAGTGGGTGCTATTGACTTGATGTAAAATTTCAGTAAAATGACCCACTTCTGAAAAGGCTAAGTATGGTTGGATTTCTTACAGAAATATGGATCTGATATGGGGTTCTTGGAGGGGAATCAAGAGGGTCAGGAAAAGAAAACAGTAAGAATGTAAGGATAAGAAGCAAGGAAATTCTATGGAGAGATCAAGCTTACTCAGTTCTGGAATTGAGGTACAAGTCACATTTTACTTAAATCTCCAAAGAGCATGGAGGCTCAAGTGACGCATGGGTTATCTGCATATAATAATGCCGACCTGGGGAATTCCCTGGTGGTCCAGCAGTTGAGACTCCGCCGCTTTCACTGCAGGGGGCACAGGTTCAATCCCTGGTTGGGGAACTGGGATCCCCCGTGCCGCACAGCACAGCCAAAAAAAATAAAGAAAATTTAAAAAAATAATCAAAATAAATCATGCTGACCTGGCAGGATAGTTGTGAGGATCAAATCAGCTCTCATTCACTCATTTATGCATTCACTCATTCATGCATTCACTCATTCACTCATTCATGCATTCAGCAGTGATAGTTAACACTTACTGAGGGCTCACTCTGTGTCACACTCTTTTCAAACCACTTGACATGCCTTCCCCCAGCATCCTGATGAGACAGATGGTTGCTGTCATTTTCCCCAGTTGACAGACACCTCAGAGAGGTGGAAGGACTCACCAGTGTCACATATCTACTGGGCTTTGTATCCAGACCTGTCCTAGTTCACTTTTAACCACTAGACCTCTGTGTGTCTGACACTGGGCCAGTCACTAGAGATACAACAGTGAAAAATATAGACATGGGGTTTGCCCTAAGGCACTCACAGTCAGAAGGGAGCAGAATGTAGGAAGCTTCTGCAAACAGTATCCGTTTACCAACAGCAGGGATTATCTCTTTAAAACAGGATGTGCTATCAACATGGTGGTCACCAGAGACGATACTCAAAATCTTTCATAACCATTAAGGTACGAACCCCAACCAATCAGATTGAAGCCAGATCTTCAGGTGTGTCCAGGCTCACCATGATGAAACCAGGGACAGACCGTCACTGTCACCGTCCCAGGCAGCTAGTCTGACAATGAAATGCTTCCTCCTTAGGCCTGAAGGGGCCTCCCTGGAGAGGAAGAGGGAATGTATATTCCTAGATCCATAGCCCATGTCTGGTGGTGGCGGGATGGTTAGGCTGAGGGGAAGCAGGGAGATTTTAAGCGGATAGGAAGACTGGAGAATGTTAGGAACTGGGAAGCAAAACCAGCTTGCCAAAAAGAAATTCACAAAAACCAATTGGCTGAAAACAAATTAACCAAAAAAGCAGCTTTATAAAATCATTGATTTGTTAAATGATCAGTTTGCCAAAAAGCAGGTACCAAATTCTTGTTTCTGTTACCTACTGATAGGGCTTATAGCCATTCATGTTGCTTGTGCTATTTTCAACGGATTTCGTGGAATTTTCCTCAGTTTGGTTTCCCGGAGGCTTTGCCACAGCCAGAGCCACTTGGTGTCATAAAAGAATTCTGCATGTGAGACCCTTGTACATGTACACCCTTGACGGAAGAGTGGTCTCCTGCTCTCTGGGATGTTGGCACAGCTTTGGAGGGCTGCCTATGAAGCAATGAGGGACGGCCACATAGCCAGCTAGCAGCAGCAGCTCAGCCAGGATCGCGTGTACAGGGACAGACGTGGCTGCCCTCACAGGCAGAATGAGGCTAGATATAGAAGAACCTTAAATGTCAAGTTAGTGAGTCTGAAATTCTGAAATTCTCAGGAGGCCCTGAGGAACCACTGAGCCCTGGAGTGACCAGAGTATGGATGACACCCGCAATAGTGCCTGGCACACATGAGACATTCACTAGACACCTGTCGGGTGAATAGCCCACCTTACCATTCTCCTTGTTTCTTTGCTTCAACTTCAGCGATGAGGCTGTAAGCAACTTCCTCGTTAAAGCAAAAGCCGAGTACACGCACCAGCATTTCTGCTTTGGTTCGGTAGAGGCCACAGCTGCACCTGTCTAATTAGGATGTAGAACTGTCGAAGGTTATGTTATTATTATTTAAATATCATCATTATTATTATTTGATAAGCAGCCATGCTGCAGAATGGAGCATGGAAGGTGCGGGCCTTCCACTCAGATTGACGGCTCAAAACTACCCTCTGCTACAAACACTTGAAACCTGGGGCTATTTAGTATCTAAAAGGTAAGGTATTCAATGGATTATTAAAAAAACAATGTCTTCACAATATTCTTTGCCCATCATCTGTCTATTTGGTTATTACAAACAAGAGTATGAACGTGTTCAGAATGTGTTTAATTCCATTGAATTTGAACACTAGACACGAAGTGCTAAGATCTCGGTGTAAAAGTGAGGTCTGCCTCTTCCTAACGGGTGACGCAAGTAACCCCCTTATCTTTTCAGAACCTCGGTTTCCTCGGCTGTAAAACCCATAATACCAACCACAAAATGTTGTTCTGGAGATCAAGTAACACAATGCATGTGACATTTGAATGAGCTGTCCTCCTCTGACCACACTGAAGGATTCTCTCCCAGAGCACCTTAGATATTATTTGGAAGAGGTATGACCCAACTGTCTTGCTTACCCTCTTAATAAAAATTATTTAAGTAAGTAAAAATTAAAAGGAAATTGCATGGGAGAAGTATTAAACCAGCAGATTTCAATGGTCTTTGAAAATTCCTCTCGCTATCCAGGTATCAGCTTGCTCACTGGCTTCCAAGCTGCATGCCTTCCTCCTCACTCATGGGCCAGAGGAGTGGACACCTTCATGCTGCAGCTTCCACGGGTATCTGTGCCAGCGATCCTGGCTCCCAGCCACTCGCACCGCACCTGCCTCCCACCAGGCTGAAGAAGTTCCTCTTCCTTTCCTGGACTGACCACCACCAGGTCTTTTGCTGGGTGCTTGCCCCTCCCCTTCCTGATGGAGAGGAAGGGCCTTGATAACCTCAACAGTCTTTCCTTGGTCACCGTCCTTTCATTACTACTTTGGCACTTACACCTTGACTTCTTCCTCTTGGTGGAAAGGGACTCCTTTTCATCTCTTTGTCTTAGAAAACCTCTGGCCCCAATCAGTTGGCTCATCTTATTCTCTTATGGCAAGTTCTCCCCTTTGTCCACTCATTCTTTCCCAAAAGCAACAGCCTCTAGTTCCACGTCCAACCTCAACTACCTCTGTGAGATTGTTACTCATTTACATATATTTAAATTACATGTAATCACACCTGTATTATGCATATGTGTGAGTTATCTATGTATCATACACATACACATATACACATCTAGTGCAGGGCTTGACACTCTGGAGGCCTTTGATTAATGCCTTTGTCTCGTATTCTCTATCTACCAGTTCAGTACAGTAGCCACTAGTCATATATGTCTATTTAAATTTAAATTTTAACTAATTAATATCAGGTAAGACTTAAAATTCACTTCCTCAGTCACACACTTCAGGTGCTCAGTAGCCACATGTGACTGGGGGCTACTGTATTCTGCAGGAACATCACTAAAGTGCCACAGGCCGGCACTCCCCTGTATCATTTGCCAGTGTCTTTCTGTGTCTCTACATATTATCATCATATCCTTGGGAATTCAGAGGAGACATAGTTTTCCTTCGAGAGAGTGCTCATTTGTTTTCAATTCTGTTCAGCAAAACCCAAGACCAAGATAATTCTCAGCACAGACAGAGCCTTATCCCGGGCTCTCAGGGCAGAATGCAGAGCACTGTTTTCCAGGGGTTGGAAAATCACAAGTTCGCTCTTTCCCATCTTGAGCTCCAGCCCCGCTGGCTTCTGTGCTGGTGCTCTTGAGACTGAGTGAATGGCAGTGATGACATGTTTAATGAAAGGTCAATATTTACGGTCAGTCTCCAGCAGATGTACTCTGTGGGTGGGTGGGTGAGTGGGTGGGTCAGAGAGGCCCTTAGCACAGGAGCTGGGATCTCATCCGTGGTTACGCTCTGGATCTCACCTGGTACGTTGTTATGTGCCTAAACTTGACCTGTTGTTTTTCTGAAATCAGAGCAGGTAGGGAACCAAGTGATCAAGATGCCATCAGCAGCCCTCCGACTCCAAGAGGGCGGCAGCGCACTTGGAGCCACTTTCCTTGTGCTGTTTTGTAAACTCCCACAGAGGCACAGCCCAGCCAGCCAGTCTCCTGGGACACTGCTGGCATCTAGTGGAAAGACAGGGCAGCGGCTGGCATACAAATACTGTATGGGTCTCACAGACAAAGGGAGGGTCCCAAGCAGACCCCGCTCTGTACTGCAGGGTTTACATTCAATAGCCCCTGCTCTAACAAGAGTGGTGCCTGCAAAAAGAGAAGCCATGGGAATGAAAAGATGACGCTCCAATTCACCCACAACATAGGTTCTCAACACCATCAGACCCAACATCCTCTGTGTATTATATGTATTTAGTTTTTGCCCCCTTTACTACTCTAAAATTAAATTCATTGACAATAAAATCAGTTATGCACATTATTATGAAAATCAATATAATGTCCTAACTGTAATATAAAGGTGAAAACAGTGATTGTTTACTTTTTATTTTTTATTTTTTCTCCATTGATTTTTTAATTAATTTATTATTTTTTTATTATTATTTTTTAACATCTTTATTGGAGTATAATTGCTTTACAATAGTGTGCTAGTTTCTGCTGTATAACAAAGTGAGTCAGCTATATGTATACATATATCCCCATATCTCCTCCCTCTTGCGTCTCCCTCCCACCCTCCCTATCCCACCCCTCTAGGTGGTCACAAAGCACCGAACTGATCTCCCTGTGCTATGTGGCTGCTTCCCACTAGCTATCCGTTTTACATTTGGTAGTGTATATATGTCCATGCCACTCTCTCACTTTGTCCCAGCTTACCTTCCCACTCCCCATGTCCTCAAGTCCATTCTCTACGTCTGCGTCTTTATTCCTGTCCTGCCCCTAGGTTCTTCAGAACCTTTTTTTTTTTTTTTTTCATTTCACATGTATGTGTTAGCATACTGTATTTGTTTTTCTCATTCTGACTTACTTCACTCTGTATGACAGACTCTAGGTCCATCCACCTCACTCACTACAAATAACTCAATTTCATTTCTTTTTATGGCTGAGTAATATTCCATTGTATATATGTGCCACATCTTCTTTATCCATTCATCTGTCAATGGACACTTAGGTTGCTTTTATGTCCTGGCTATTGTAAATAGTGCTGCAATGAACATTGTGGTACATGACTCTTTTTGAATTATGCTTTTCTCAGGGTATATGCCCAGTAGTGGCATTGCTCGGTCATATAGTAGTTCTATTTTTAGTTTTTTAAGGAACCTCCATACTGTTCTCCATAGTGGCTCTATCAATTTACATTCCCACCAACAGTGCAACAGGGTTCCCTTTTCTGCACACCCTCTCCAGCATTTATTGTTTGTAGATTTTTCATGATGGCCATTCCGACTGGTGTGAGGTGATGCCTCATTGTAGTTTTGATTTGCATTTCTCTAATGATTAGTGATGTTGAGCATCCTTTCATGTGTTTGTTGGCAATCTGTATATCTTCTTTGGAGAAATGTCTATTTAGGTCTTCTGCCCATTTTTGGATTGGGTTGTTTGTTTTTTTGTTATTGAGCTGCATGAGCTGCTTGTAAATTTTGGAGATTAATCCTTTGTCAGTTGCTTCATTTGCAAATATTTTCTCCCATTCTGAGGGTTGTCTTTTCATTTTGTTTATGGTTTCCTTTGCTGTGCAAAAGCTTTTAAATTTCATTAGGTCCCATTTGTTTATTTTTGTCTTTATTTCCATTTCTCTAGGAGCTGGGTCAAAAAGGATCTTGCTGTGATTTATGTCATAGAGTGTTCTGCCTATGTTTTCCTCTAAGAGTTTGTTAGTGTCTGGCCTTACATTTAGGTCTTTAATCCATTTTGAGTTTATTTTTGTGTATGGTGTTAGGGAGTGTTCTAATTTCATTCTTTTACATGTAGCTGTCCAGTTTTCCCAGCACCACTTATTGAAGAGGCTGTCTTTTCTCCATTGTATATTCTTGCCTCCTTTATCAAAAATAAGGTGACCATATGTGCATGGGTTTATCTCTGGGCTTTCTTTCCTGTTCCATTGATCTATATTTAAAACAGTGATTTTTTAAATGTGTTTCAATATGTATATATTCACACATGAACAAAGTAGAACAGGTAATTGGGTCACATGTTTGCACTTACACAAAATGGTTGTGTGAATTTAAGAAAAGTAAAACTATCAGAAGCCACTCTATACAAGTAATGCAGAAATGTAAAAGAGAAGTACAGGTAGAGACTAGAATAAACCCTTTTATTCAGATAAGTAATAACAGACCACCCTGATTATTTGTATATGATACAAGATAAGAGGAAATGACCTTAATGAAAGAGAAAAGATGTGTTTTACATTTGGGTCAATGAAGAATAAAAAAAAGGGAAACAGCTGAAACTGGGTTACCGATCACAGCCCAGGTACTGTTGCTGTCAAGGACATGGTGCCTAGTTCAACAAAGGTTGACTGGCAAATGAGTAAATCTGCCATTTGATTGAGAAAACTGCCATCTGGTTGATGTACAACTCAAACAAGTAGTCTGCTTAATATTGAGGCTCTCATTACCAATAGGTGCTTTATGTACATTACCTAATTCTTATAACAACTCTGTAAGGGATTGATTTATCAAATTCATTTTACAGGGATGAAACCCCAGATTTGGGAAGTTAAATACGTAACACAGTCAAGCTTTTGGTAGGATGTGGCAGAGGCAGGATTCAAATGCAGCTGTATCTCATTTGAACCTCAAACCCACCCTAGCAGGTAGGTGGGTAGAAATAGGAATTGTTTCCACTTTACTTTTGAGGGACCTGAAGCCAAGAGAAGTGATGTGCCTTGCTAAATACCGTGCATCTGGAGTGCAATGCCCCTGTCCTGCCTGCAAATCCATATCTTCTATAGATTTTACATCGTATCTTGGGATATTTACTTCATATCTTGTTTAGGGATCTCAGAAATCAGTTGCAATCTTAAGCAAATCAAATTAAACTCTACTGGCAGGATATAAGCATGGTAATTTATCAGCTGTTTCATAATGGAGACCAGAAATTTAAACGTCACCTTGGCATTTAGTTAAGATCTGTGCTCAGTATGGGAACAATTAGCTAACAGATTACAAATAAATTCTCTGATTACTCAGGGATGGGATAGTAACTTGTTACAAAGACCACTCTTGGAGATGAGGGTGATCTGGCTTGAACATCTGTTATCAGATTGATTGTTGGGTTGATCCTGCAGAGTGGGCTGAGCTATATTGCCTTCCCCTTTCACTGCTCCTTGAGCATCCTTCCTAAGTTTGCATTGCTGGGTCTAAGGTCCCAATGAGTGGAAGACCTTTTTCCTATCGAGGGTATTCACGTTCTTGGGAACAGAAAACTCTCTGAAATCTGTTTGTAAGAACCAATGTTACGGTTCTTTGACCTGTTTCTCTAAGTAGTGACTGCAAGCTAATAGAATGAAGACTAGGTGGTAACCAAAACTCTCATATCTGGCGGTGGGAGTGTGAAATGGCATGACCACTCTGGAGAACTTTTTCTTACAAAGTTAAAAATGCACCCACTCTGTTACTCAGCAATTTTACTCCTGGGCATCTTTCCAAGAGAAATGAAAACATATTCACAAAAAGAATTGCAAAAGAACATTCTCAGCAATTCTATTCATAATAATTCTGCAAACTGGGAGCAATTCGAATGCCCACCAACAGGTGAATGGATAAGCAAATTTGTATTATATTAATACAAAAGAGCAATACTCGGCAGTAAAAAAAGAATAAGCTACTCATACAAGCAACAACATAAATGTATCTCAACAGCACTTCGTTGAGTAAAAGAAGCTATCCATCCATAAACAATAATTTAATTGATTCCAATAATTTAAAGTTCTAGAACAGGCAAAACTAAGCTACAGTGATAGAAATAAGAGCAGTGATCTCTGCTGTGGGTGGGAAGGCATTGACTGGAAAGAAACAAGGACATTTTCTGTGGTGATGAAAATGTTCAATATCTTGACACTGGCAGTGGTTACACCAGTTGTGTCAAAACCCATTAAACTGTACACTTAAAATGAGTTTGTTTTATTGTGTGTAAATTATACTCTAATTTTTTAAAAAATGAAACCTAAGATTATTTCAGCTACTGGGAGACCATAACTGTGTTCTGTTTCCACTCCTGTCTTCTCTTCCACTTCTTTTTTTTATGCCTTAGGTCTTAAATCATCAAGAATCATACAGTCAATCCTTAGTGGAAATAATTGGTGGCGGGGGGTGGGGCGGGTAGGCTGGGACAATGGGGTCAGCTGTAGTCTAGTGGTTAAAGTGATAGTCAACCCATGGTTCTAGGAAGTAGATTCAGCAGCTTGTGGATCCGATTTTTTTTTACTGGAATAGAGTTAATTTATAATGTTGTGTTGGTTTCAGGTGTACAACAAAGTGATTCAGTTATATGTATACATATATATACACACACACACATATATGTATATATTCTTTTTCAGATTCTTTTCCCTTATAAGTTATTACAAAATATTAAGTATAGTGCTATACAGTAGGTCCTTGTTCGTTATCTACTTTGTACATAGTAGTGTGTATCTGTTAATCCCAAACTCCTAATTTATCCCTCCCCCCACTTTCCCCTTTGGTAACCATAAGTTTGTTTTCTATGTCTGTTTTGTAAATAAGTTCATTTGTATCATTTTTTTTAGATGCTACATATAAGGGATATCATGATATTTGTCTTTGTCTGGCTTACTTCACTTAGTATGATAATCTCAAGGTCCATCCATGTTGCTGCAAATGGCATTATTTCATTCTTTTTTTTTTTAAAGGAATTCCTTTATTTTTATTATTTATTTATTTTTGGCTGTGTTGGGTCCTCGTTTCTGTGCAAGAGCTTCTCTAGTCGCGGCGAGTGGGGGCCACTCTTCATCGCGGTGTGCGGGCCTCTCACTGTCGCGGCCTCTCTTCTTGCAGAGCACAGGCTCCAGATGCGCAGGCTCAGTAGTTGTGGCTCACGGGCCCAGTTGCTCCGCGGCATGTAGGATCCTCCCAGACCAGGGCTCGAACCCGAGTCCCCTGCATTGGCAGGCAGATTCCCAACCACTGCGCCACCAGGGAAGCCCCTTATTTCATTCTTTTTTATGGCTGAGTAATATTCCATTGTATATATGTGCCACATCTTCTTTATCCATTCAAAGATCAGATATTTTTGAAGCACAGCAAGTGATTGCTGCCACCTCCCAGCAAAATATAAGAATAGCCAGGCAGCCCATTCACGGAACCTGAATACGCCTGTCCTGAATATGCCTTGTTCAAGGAATGAGCCCTGAATACATGCAGAAGACTTTCAGGGAAGGAGAACCTACAAATTCAGTGTACAAAGGGGGAAGGAGAAGGGCAGATTCAGGCTGCTGCTTTCAGAGGCTCTAGGGACTCCTCTTACCCATAGTGACACAGCAGGCTAGTTAGTCCATTTGGACCTGGTGCAGCTCATTCAGCAACCAAAACGTTGGGCTCTAACGGGAGTCAGCGGTGCTGTCTGTGGGCAAGGGGCTGGAGGGCTGATCAGAATCTTAGGGCTTAATAAAGCTACCACCTCGTGAAGCCAGTTGTCCCAACATAACCCAGGGTGTTCACGTGGAGTTTGGCCCTAGATCTACTGAGGTCATTGCAGGTTCAGAAATGTGAACGTCAGTCAACAGTCCAGGAACCAAAGTTGTCCTGACCTTTGCATTAAATTGGCCGTGCTCTTCCAGTAAGACAGGTGATGGAAAGGAGAGAGGAGGGAGACACTGGGTAGGGATGGGAAGGGATGATGCTGACGGCATTCTATGCCTGCTTCTCTGTCTGAGATTGCAGGTTTTCATATCAACATCTGTTCTCTAATTCTACAACAAGTACTCGTCATGTGCCTACTAGGCGCCAGGCTCTGCTGGGCAGTGGGTTTCAAGAATGGATACAACATGGTTCCTGGCCTCAAGGAACTCAAGGTCCTGCAAAAGCCACCACCATAATGGACCAACAGGAATACAGTGTGACGTGTTCCACACACACACACACACACACACACATTACCAGCTCTGCCTGACAGCACTGGGGACGGCTTCATGGTTGGGAAGACACAGCAACTGAATCATAAGGACAAGTCAGGAATGATAAGAATATTCCAGGAAGAAGGAACAGCAAGTACAGGCAGAGGCATGAAAACATCGTGTTTTGGTGCTAGCAGGGGCAAAAGTCAGCCAGTGAGCTGTGAAGGCACAGACACTCCCTAGGAGTCCCTCATTAGCTGGCCCACTGGCTCTGGGTTCAGCAAGTCTGGGGCCTCAGCTGAATACTCTACCCCCGTCCATGTAGGAGCAGGACCTGTGGGCTCAATTTCACACCCAAGAACTGGGTTTGGGAGCAGAAAACAGAGTTGAATTTATGCTGAAGGGCCAGCTGAAGCAGCTGTATATTCAGGTCCCCCACTTCCTTGGTCACCCCAATCTCTTCCTCCTCTGGTCTCCTATCAGCTGCTCTTTGAAGTATGAATTAATAGTATAATAGTTAACAGTGTAGACTCTGGGGCCAGATTGCCTGCCTTTGAATCCTGGCTCTGCTGGTGGCCATCTGTGTGATCTTGGACAAGTTGCTTTGCCTCTGTGTGCCTCAGTTTCCTTATCTGTAAAACGGGGATAAAGATGATCCCTACCTCATGAGTTAATATAGGCAAAGCCCTTAGAACACTGTTTGGCATATAGTAAATGTCGTCTAAATGTTATTGCTTATTGTTGAGGATAATACTGACTACCATTTACTGAGCACTTACTGCTACTGCGCACAGTGAGAGGCCCTTTACACACCTTATCACAGGGCAGCTGTAACGCACCCTGGTGTCTGAGCAAGGCCATGTCACGAATGAGGTGTCTTTAGGGAGGACATTACTGATTTCTCTCCTGTGCCAACCGTCCCTCCCTTGTCACCTAACTCATATATAAGCTATGTTTGATCCTGGATCAACATAAACCTTCCGAAGAATACAAATCGTCCCCAAGATGCCAGTGGCTCTCATATCAATGGGCTGTTGATGTTGGATCCCACATCATCTCCCATGTGGACAGCCATGCCCGTGACCCCAGACACCCAGCAGATTCTGGGATCCTGATCTCTTGTCTGTACCCAGTGCCCGACTTTCTCCATGATCTTGGTAAGGTTCATAATCCCAGCTCTTGCTACCTAGCTCACCTCCATACCCAGAAGCTCTGTCTGCTTCCAGTCAGATCTGATCTATGTAGCAAACTCAGCAGCTGGAGAGAGAATTTTCCTTCTTACTTCAGACCTATAAAACAAGGACACACAATACAGCCCCATGACAAAAGTCATTGGCCTATAACCACACTCTCCAGCAAGCCCTTCTTCGGGTCTTGTCCCCGTCCCTCCCTGTGACTCACTGCACAAGGACCCCCACTCAGCGGGGCAGCCGCACCGCTGGGCTCACAGCCTATACGAGGCTCCGACGCTGCAGAAAGATGCAAACTGCCCCTCAGTTTGCCTTAGCCTCGCCCACGACTGGTTGGCTTCAGGCATCAACAATTCAAGGTTAATATTAACCTGCCTGCAGCTCCAAAGGGTCAGGCACCCTAGTGGGCTTGAGCCCAGACCTCAAAGTCCCAGGTTTGTCTGACTTCTGGAATCAGCTCAAGCAAGACAGATGGCTGAATGGCACAGCAGGGACCAGGAGGACCTGGTTGCCTCCTATCATGGTGAATTGCGGGGGGTGCCTTTCTGCTCGCAGAACTACGTTTGCTCTCTGAGAAGCTGGGCCATGACTGCTCGTGAATGACCCGTCATTTCTCTTCACCCCAGTTAAGCAGGCATATTGTTCAATAGGTACCCCGTGGCCACCTAAAAAAAACCAAAAAAAAAAAACCCAACATCTCTTTACAACTTCATCTTGAAATGTGCTCCAAACCCACTGGCACTGCCCTGTCGAACCCAGTGTCAGATCCGAGGTTGGGCCCGTCATGAACACATTCTCTGGAATTCGAGGGATGTTACAAAAGCACCTCAAATAGCTCTGCTTGTGCTCCTCTGTGCCCCCATGCGGATTAACTCACTTAGGCTACAGCAGCGAAGGCTGATATTAAAGAAGGGAAAATGTTCCTTAGCTCAGTGAGTTCCTTAGCTTAGCTCAAAAGGTCCCCAGGACTTCATATTAGATTCAAACTTGAGAACCTAGTTTGAACTTGATTCAAACTATGAATCTAGCTATGAGAGCTATAGGAGAACCTCCACTGTTCTACCTACTACCAGAACCTTATCAATATTAACTCATATACTTCTCATTAAAGTGTAGGAGATGTTGTGAGGAAACTGAGGCACGGAGTAACATTAAGTAACATGTGGCTCTTAGTAAGCGGCTGCAGATTGGCGCTCAGGCACAAAGCTCCAGCGTCTGTGTTCCTGACCATAACAATGTAATGTCTCCTGGAAGGAAGGCACGCTGTCCAGGATTGGAAAATGGCAATGGAAAGTCTGAATCAGAGGACAGTGAGAAGGCCAGGTGATGTGAAAGCTGACTGTGGGCATGGCCTGGAGGCTGATTGTGCGGGGCGTGAAAACCACTGTGGAAAAGGAATTTCCAGATCCCAGAGTCTGGCCACTTTGCAAGGCATTTCTGGGGTAATACTGCCATCTAGTGGTAAGACAACAGGTAGCAATTACCCTCCAAGCAAACGCAGAATGAGCCTTGAGCAGGGAAGGTATGACAAATCAGCAGGAAGTTATTTTTCACTCCAACTACAGATTCTAAAAGATGGGCAAATCCCACTGCCACGATCCTTGAAATAGACTAGAGTTTTCACATGCCACTGAATGGTGGCTGCAAGCTAGATTCAAATCCCAACTCTGTGCGCCCGGAGATTACTCCTAACTCAGGAAAGCCTGTGAGATGACATTCCAAAAAGTACTCCTCCCATCTTCTTTTATGTAAATGATTACAGGTTTCTTCCTCCTGAGGTCCTGAAAGAAGTTCCCCGTGGGGCAAAGTCCTTGGAGGGTGATCCAAGCCCGGCTTTGTTGATGTGAACTTGTACTTTAAAAGCCATCCTCTATCAACCATCTCAGGCACTGGGACACGCTAGCGAGCAATTATTTGTCTATACCAAGAGGAAAACCAATAGCCACGCTCAAGAGTTGAATTGAGCTCAATAGTCCGGGCTTTCACAGTGGAGGAGGAAGGGTTCTGTCTATGCTTGTCTTCACTGAGGACCAGTGGAAAGTTAATGGGTTGAAAAGGCAGTACGCGTCCTGTGGGCTGGGCATTGCTGAGCCGTGGCTCCTTTAAAAAGTAAGGTCAGCTTGCTCTCGTGGAGTATATTAGATGTGCTCACAGAGGGAGCTGGGCTCTGGATAAAGTCTTGTGTTCCTTTCCTCCTTGGGCACCTCAGGACACTAAGCCAATGAAAGGGCAAGTTGCCATACCAGGGACGAAAAAAAAAAAAATCCCAACTCTGCTCATTACTGATGAAATCCTGGGCAAGTTAATTTTCATTTTCTCTTCTGAAAAATGGGGAAAATAATATCTACCCATATGGTTGCTGTGAAGATCAAGTGAAATAATGCATGCAACATGTCGGGCCTATTGTCAGCACTTAATAGCCATTTGTTATTGCAGTATGAGGAAGTGGCAAGGCTGACACAGAAGCACAGAGGGAAGGACCCAGACGAACTGGACATTAATTAGTGACCTTTAGCAAACCCCACAGGACTGCCCTTGGGGAATTCTTTTTTTTTCACACGTACTCTTGTGTTGGCTTCTGCCTGATCATTGAGTCATTTTTCCACTCAAAAATATTAGTGGTTCTCCCTGCCTCTCATATTCACCTCTGGTCAGGCCTGGAGGGCTCCACACAGCGTGGCCCTCAGTGCATCCTGGCTGGGTCCCCACTGCTCCTTGCTCCCGGCTCCCAGGCTGTGACCGCTCTTCACCCATCCCCTCGCCACCTCCCCAGACCAGCCTTTCCTTTACAACACGGGGCTTTCGTAATTCTCCACCTGAAATCGCCCACTCCCTTCCTCTAACCATCTTGGAAGAATTGGGAAAATATATGGTTTGGGAGAAAAAAAGCAAGTCTTTTATTTTGAGGTTGAATTTGGCAATGAACGTCACTTAAATGTGAGGTAACTTGGCAAAGCTCACCAAGTTCGTTTCATGGTTAACCTTGCTCTGGCCCACTTGCTCACTGGCTTCCAAGCTGGATGTTGTTCCCATTAAAGATTAACTTGTAGCCTTGAAACTTCTCTGTCCTCAGGGGGCTGTGGGTAGGGAGCTGCTACTCCTGCCACAGCCAGCCGTGAGCCAGGAGTGGGGTGACGGCCCCTGGACGCCACTCTCCCCAAGTACTGGAAGAGGCTAATACCAGGTTTGTTGCTGCGTGTCTTCTGTGTGCTTGGAACTGGGGAGGGAGAGGACCTGGCAGGTGGGGCGAGAAGAAAGGCCAGAGATTTCAGGAGGCATCGGAGGTGCTCACTGTGAGTCTGTAAGGGAGAGTCATGCAGAAAAGGGTAACGTGGAGGCAGGTAGTAGGACACTGAGGGACCTGGCAAAGGGAGGCTTTGCTTCAAAGACACTACAGCTAGAGAAGGCTATGTCTAGAGAAGTTAAGTCTCAGAACCACCTGGGGGAGTATTTATTGGTGTCCTTAGGAGGGAAAATAGCTCAAAAGATGTCCACTTGCAAGGGTTCTGGAAAATCTAAAAGGCACAGTTCCTGCCCTCTCGATATGCTTTGTAAGTTGATCACTGCTTCCTGGCCATGGGCAGAGGAAAACAGTGACACCGGGACTGCTTCTAAAAGGCAAAGAAGTTAATGTTTCTCAAACAGTCGGGCTGGTGTAGTTTCTTTGGGGAATAAGCTTGCTTGGAATGAGGTACCAATTCCCTCCAATGTAGAGCCTCCCGAGACTGTGATGGGGTCAAGTTGAATCTATAAGTCAATCTGGGAAGAACTTTCCCCAAACAGTGATCAAGTTAGGGTGGTATTGGTAGAAAGAAAGACAGACAGATCAATGGATTGTAATAGAGAGTCTGGAAACAGGATCAAGGGACAAATTGCTTTTTGTGATTTTCTACCTCATAACAGGAAACAAAACTTCCAAAATATTTACTCTTCATCATTAGGCTATTCTGCATTTTGCAAGATCCTTTGATTCTCACAAGATCTCTGTGAGATAGACAGCCGTATTCTAATTTTATAGATAGATGGGAATTGGAGCTTGTCTAGACTAGATGGAGTGGAACATCATTTATGGGATACCATTTGAGAAACAATGGGAATATTCCCAAATTCCTGGGTAACTCTCCCTAGAAAAGGAATTCTGTTATACTCTATATCATATCAACTAACAGAGAATCAGCTACTGAAATCTGTCTTCTCCTTCAACTGTAAGCTTCTTGAAAGCAGATGTTGATATCATCTAAGTTTTTAAAAATTTCTAGTGTTTAGCACGATGCCTAGATATATTAGTGAGGTTAGGTTTGGCTATGCTGTAGTAGAGAATAAACTCTGAATTCTTAGTGGTTTAACAGGCAAATGTTTATTTGTTGCTCACGCAAAGTCAGCTGATCTCCAAGGCTACTCCTTTCCAAGTGGTGATTCAGGGATCCAGGCTGTCTTTATCCTACAGCTATGCCTCTGGTGGACATGGCCTCCGGAATGTTGTAACAGAAGAAAAGAGAGATAGAGGGTCACATATCAGCACTTAAATTCTTGGCCCAGAATGAACACATGTCACTTCCACTCATAGCCCATTGACCAGAACTAGTCATATAAACCCTGCCTACCTGTAAGCAACCAGGAAACGTCAGGGAGCACGTGCTGAGCAGTGACTGCCTCTGCCTTCCTGGCTGAGAGCATGTACTCAATAAGCCTCGTGAGATGAACTAATGAATAAATCCAATGCAGGGTTTAAATTATACCATCATGGAATTACTCAAATCTGGAAGCCACTTGTCAACCTCCAGAGCCTCCCAGGAGAATGCCATCAACAAGAGAAATAACGCAAATGGTTCTACGATTTATGGATGGTCTAGTCTATATAAGGCACTGCTCTAGAAACGTTACACGGGTTATAGTGTTTAGTCCTCATGAAGGCCCTATGGGATAGGCATTAATCGTCTTCTTCCACAAATAGCTTGTTCATGGTGAGCAAGTAGCGGAGCTGAGTTTGAGCCCATGTTTGCCAAGTTACAAAGCTTATGAGACTCTGTCATCCTGACTGAACGGACTACCTCAGCTACTAAGGTTTCACGGAGTATCGTTAGCAGCTGAACGCAGTGGCCTTCAGAAATGCAATCTGGATAGACACCGTGGCGAGAGATGCTAGAGGGAGGCAGAGAGACGTCTGCTCCATCTCTGACCTGGCGTGGTCCATCCCCACTGCTCCGTCTTCTCAGCCCTCTCCTGCTGCCTCCCAGTAGCTGCCACTCCTACACATAGCTACGCCTATGAGACCTCAAGTCAGAAGTGAAAAGAGTAGAGTTCAGAGCTTGTTCTGACCCTTTGTGTAGTTTCTGACACTCTGCCCTTTCTGAGCAAATGAAGATGCAGGGCAATGATCTCCCCACAGGACACCTTTCCCAGTGGCCTAGATTTTGTGGGAACTGACCAAGCTCACTTTATGCAGCTCTTCTGACCCTACAGAACAGAGACCTGAATGTATCCTAGCGAACCACTAACAACCCGTACTGGCCAAGTAAAGAATATTCAGAGCAAGTCAGAGGGATTCCTGGTCAGGCCCTGCCATTCTCATCATGTGACTATAGATAATTCACTTGAATTCTCTGAGTTTTAATTTTTTCATCTATAAAATGGGACTCTGGTACCTCTACTCTGTGATCGCCCTTTATCTCACTGGGTTATTATAAGCATCAAATGGAATAAAATATGGAAGAGTGCTTTGGAGACCCTTAAGATTCATTTAAACTTGCCAGGGTATTTTTTATGACCAGCTAAATGACGAAGTTTTTTTACTTTCTGATCAAGTTATGATTTTGTCAAGGGAAGGAAGCAAAGCTGCATCTGCCCAGGGCGTTTTCAATGCCGGCTCTCACCCTGCAAACCACACTTGGCTACATATATTTGCTTCTTTTCATGATGCTTGAGAGCCAAGCTATGGTAGTCAGCACGTCTGACTAGATGTGTGATGTTGGGCAAAGTATTTTCATCTCTCTGAATGTCAGGTTTTTCATCTGAAATGGGGATAATAATATTTGTGTTTGGGGATTACACATTAATGCACGTGAAACAATTTACACAGTGCATAACACATCATGAAGCACTCCATAAATGGGTGCAATTTTATTGTCATTATTATTATTATTGAGGAGCCATCATGCTGTCTCCAAGGGTCTTTGTGTAATCAAATTATTCCACTGCTCAAAAGAAGAAGAAAATTCCCAATCTTTCCAAACACTCTATGAGCCTTTGGGTCAGTGTCTCCCAGTATGCCCTAAACGATCGCCAATACCTCATGGAAAGCACGCCATTCACGACGCGGCTGTGCTCCAAAACTCCAAAACTCCAAACCTTGGAAGCCATTTGTTTGGAACTCAGCCCATATTTTCCCATAGAAAGAAGGCTAATAAAATAGTGGTTGGAGTCCTAGGTGACTGAAAATACCTGCTTGATTTGCCAAGTAGCAGAAAGTTGGCATATTTGCAATGAAAATGAGTGTAAAGTCATGTATTGTTAGTCTTAGGCTAAAACTGAAAACTAAGAAAATTGTGCAATAAATAGTTTCTTTTGCGTTCGTAAATGCTGTTGATGAGGAAAAGGAGGCTTAATTAGAGGAAGAAAGAGTTCAGTGGCAACGGAAGTAAATGGAATCTCAAGGTGCCTCTGAGGATATTTTCAAAGGCTTTGGAGGTTCTTTACCCAAATCTAATGTGACTTCAAAATTTATTTACTTTTTTGTTCTTAATCCAAGGGACTCTACAGCGCTAATCTCATCCACTGCGAGGGGGTTATTTTGGGTTTGCAAATGGAAAAGGGAAGGAGACAGGAGAGACTAGGGAAAGGGAAGAAGAGTGAGAAAGATTTCCTGAAAAAATCAACCAGTAGTTTGGAGAAATCAGCGAAAGAGGAAGAGGCATACATATGTAGGATGAGGGATTACCTGCTCGGCCAGCAGGGAACCCAGGTTGGGTGAGAACCCTCCTCCAAAAGGGAAATGGTGCCCTGACAGGTCAGAGAAACTCCACTGAAGCCATCAGGTGGCGCCACAGGGCCAGAACAGCTGGTAAAAAAGGGAGCCTCGAGGTCAGTGAGGAAGAAGGAAGAAAGGCTGTGAGCTCCCAGCTCTTTGGTGTGAGGAACCAGCCCAAATGATGGGCTAGTTCCCCGTTCTGTACTTTATCGCCACAAAGTGCTGAACGAGAACGCTAACGTGATCCATCCATCTAAACAGAGGTCTTTGCGCTTTTATGGGCAGGGGAAACACAGAATATGAGGACCTGATGGACATCAGCCCAACCTTTCATTTCTGGTGGCTTCAAATCTGGTAGAGATTATTCCAAAATATATCAAACTTTTTGTTTTTCCCATGCGGAGCTGAGGTCCTGAGAGAGGAGGTCACTTGCCTCTGCTCATAGAGCCAAGTGTCAGTAACCTCCCCTGAAGCAGGCTGCGTCTCAGACCCCCACAAGCACTGGTCCACTGACTACACGAGCAAGAGCTTATTCTGTTCCTCTAGCTTCAGCCCTTTTCGCCGATATTGGCTAACCAAGCAGGGTCAGAAAGAATAGCAGAGGCGTTAGAGTGATGAAATCCAGTGTAGATAAGTCTCTAGAAACCTTAGGTGTATGCTGAGAAGCTAATTCTCAACTAAGGAGAATCCAATTCCAGGTTATTTTGCCAGGCTAGTCAGAGAAATTCTGAGAGTCACATACTATGTCAGAAAGACACTGAACGTGGAGACAGGAAACCCGGGTTCGTTTTTAAATGCTGCTTCAGTGTAAACTTGTGCACGTCTATCCATCTCTCTAAAGTCGCTCTCAGCTCCATCAAGCACAACTGTTCTGTCTTCTCATCCTCGCCAGGCAGGATTGGCAGTCATTATGGCTTGTGGAGGTGGCAACTGTGGGTCACTAATGACCTAATTAGGTCACGACAGCTCCAGAATGAGCATTAATATAAACGTGCCTCCCTCACAACCTCAAAAACTCCTTAAACAGAGCTCCTAGAGTAAAACGAAGACATTCCCCATAGCTACTGCAGAACTGGTTCTGAAGAACCCACATGTACTACTCTTCATAGTAGAATGTGCCTACAGGTCACCAGGGGAGTTTGAATGCCTGGGAAGGAAAACGGGCTAATGAGAGTGGGTGGTGAGGCGGTGGCTGGAGAGGACAGATTATTAGTTCACAAAACAGAATAAATTCAAAACATGGCCATCATGTCCTGGAAGGGGCCCTGAGTCCTCAGTTCAGTGTGGGAGGGCTCAGGGAAAAGGCCAGAACTGATCCTGGGCTGATAGGACCATGAGTCCGTTCTTGCGGCATTTGACTACTCGCGCCTGTGAGACCAACACTGGGCCCTCCGTCCCCTCATTCCTATACAACTGTCATCCTTGCTCCTCAGGCCACTCCAGTGTTAGGGACATTCCGGTCTCATCTTTACTCTGATATCTGACCTGATGTTCCTGGGAATCCAAGCCCTTTACTTTGACCTTGCTCAGGGACTCCCTGGGGGCTCATCTGCCTCAGTCACGGGTGTTGTAGATTCCTGTCTTCCTGGTCGCAGCACTGCCTGTGGCTCCAGTAGCCCCGGGCCCCCTCCTTGCCCTGCCCCCATGCCTTCCACTACCAGGGCCTCCTCCTGCAGTAGCTTCTCCTGTGCCAATGCCACGGTTGCTATGGCGATGGCTCCAGGCTTTGCAGCCACTCTCCTTGAGACTGTCCCCCACAAAGAGATTAAAGCACTTTCAGCAACCTTGAACAGGGTAATCTCTCCAACAAGGCCCCCAAAGCGTAGCCTTGACATTATCTCTACCGCTCCATTGGGAAACTTGACATAAGTTCCCAGGGGACCAGGCCAAAGGGTCCTAAAGTAGACCAACCACCTGCTCCTGAGAGTCCCCCTTGAATCTCAGTGACCTGCCCCATGATGTCCCCCCTGAGATTTCTTACAGAATGCCTAGGTGTTTTTCATACGAGTGGAAGTGTTCCTAAAGTGACATCAACATGAATCATATGCGCCATATGAAACTTCAAAGGAAGACAGGTTGTTATCTAGACTAACTGCGTTTGATCAAACCGTAATATTGAAGAAAGCAAAATCTGCCTTGAAGTTCCAACCAGCGCCAGTCTATGTCCCTCCCCCTTCCCTCACTCCAGGAAAACAATTTGAACTTCAGATCGTTAGCAACAGGTACCACTGAGGGCCCTTGCTCCTAGATTTTAGCTTCCTTATCACTGGTATACAAGTTGCACCTCATCATTTTTTACCTTAGACAAAAAGGCTAAACAGATTAAATGAGTTAAGCTCCTGGTCAGTGAGCAAGAGATTTTCATCCTTTTCTCCCCTTTCTCTTCCTCTTTCACAGTGAGAGTAGAAGATAAAAGAAGAAAAAATACTGGAATGGAGATCAAATAAAATGGGAATACAAAAAACACACACATTAGACAACTTGCATCCTCCCTTTAATTTCTGGTGGCTTTAAAGCCTGTATGGATCAAACTGAAATACATAAAAACATATAGTGGTTAGTTTCACTCCCAAATAGGAAAAACTTTGAACAACACAGTTGTCCTTCTCTTCAGTTATAAGCCTTGTATTGGACCGCTAGTAAAAATAATGGGCTCAGGACTCTACTAGGCTTTAAATATGCTATGAAATATTAATATTAATATATTAATATCTATTAATATATTAATAGATATTAATATAAATATTCATGCAACAATTATGTTGCATTTTTCTTTATGAAAAGAAAAAATGCAACATAATTGTATTTTCACCCTACAAAATTCTTTTTGTTTTCCCTTTGGCCACGCCACTTGTGGGATATTAGTTCCCCGACCAGGGATCGAACCCGTGCCCCTTGAAGTGGAAGTGTGGAGTCCTAATCACTGGACCACCAGGGAAATACCTTTTTTTTTTAATGCTAACTTTTTTTTTTTTTTTGGCCGCACCACGTGGAATGTGGGATCTTAGTTACCTGACCAGGGATTGAACCCACAGCCTCTGCCTTGCACAGAGTCCTAACCACTGGACCACCCGGGAAGTCCCGACAAACTTCTTTTAAATTCAATATAACAAGTAATTTAGGTGAACCAACTACTTTGGTCTGCACCATGAAATTGAAAATGGAGAATGTTTACCTTTTGAAGCTACTAGAAGATATGATTCTGAGCCTTCCTGTGTAATAATTTACTGCCTGATCTTTCACAAGTTATTTTGCTTCCTAGACCCCGTTCTCTTCAAAGGCAAAATGGAAAGACTAATACCTTCTCTGTCTACTTCACAGGGAAGTGAAAAGGAAATAGTAGGTGGAAGAAGAAATAGTAGATAGAAATTGATAAAATTGTGTTTGGTATATATAAAGATGCTGGGTTTTTTATTTATTTCCAAGCAGCTTTCAGATTATATAATTCACACTGTTCCAGTCAAGTAATTCTGAGTGAAGCTGTGTCATTTCCCTTGGATTAGAAATAAACATTGTTGAGTTTTTATGCTAGAAATCTGCAGAAGAACATTTCTGTGAGCGTGTAACGTTTAGGATATGGGGATTTGTTGAGACATCGGGAGTTGAAACTTGATGGAGAATTCTCATCCCACAAGGCAGAGAGATGACACACAGGGGAATGTTAAATTCAAGTAATGAATATTTATGAACAGCAACTCAGTGTCACACACTGTCCTACTGCCTGGAGGTACAAAGAGTGCTGGGGCGGGGAGGGTCTCAGGTTCAGTGATTCACGAGGAAGACCTACAGGACACAGCAGATAGTTGAGGCTATGATTTATTACAGTGAAAGAATGCAAAGCAAAATCAGCAAAGGGAAAATGCTCATGGGGCAAAATCTAGAGGAAACCAAGTATAAGCTCCCAAGAGTCCTCTCCCAGTAGAACTACACAGGATGCACTTAATTCCTCCTGCAATGAGTTGTGACAACACGTGTGAAATGTTGTCTACCAGGGAAGCTCGTTTCAGAGACTTGGTGCCCAAGGTTTTTTGTTGGGGGTTGGTCACATGGACATGCTCTGCCTAACCCATACCAAAATTCTAGACTCTCAGAGGGAAAGCAGATGTTCAGCATAGAGCACATTGTTTGCACAAATAGTTTAGACACAGAGAGACATTCTTATCAGAAGATGGTGGGAGCCCTCCTGAAATCCAAGTTCCCAGACTCCAGTCAAGGGCCAAACTTGTATGCAGGCCTTTTGAAGACTAGCATTCTCAGGCCTGCTATATTAACTCTTTTATGCACACAGAGGTTTAAATAACTGATTGCAATACAGTTGGATAATTACAATAATTAATTCATTCGATTAAAGTTACTGAGCCTTTGAAGGGTCAGATAGGAATGAGATAAGTTAGACATTGTTGCTGTACTTTGTCAAACTCAACTCAGCACCTCAACTGCTCCCTGCCCACCCACTGACAAGGTGTGCTGCCTATAAAAAGCTCTGTGGCTGTGCTCCAAAGTCCACCTCCCGGCCTCCTCTCAGAATCCATGGCGCATCCCGGGGGCTGTTTCTCGTCTGTCATATAACTTCTTTCTGCTGAGCCCTTTAGGTGGGTATTTGGGACTACTTTCCTGTATGACTTGACTAGATTCTGGCACAGCCATACCCCTACAAAGATTCCCAGCACCCCACATTTCATCTGGCCTCCTTGGCCCCCTCGTTCATTAGAAGAGCTGCCCCATTCGTGTTTGAAGCCCTAGTCTAGTCCCTGGGGCTTATCCCTATTCCTCAGACAATTACTTGGAAATCAGTCAGTTTCTACTCATAGCCTTTGGCTAATTCTTACCCCATTGCCAATGGCTGGGAAGACGCGCAGCGCTGTGAACTACAGATTTCCCCACCCTTCCTAGAGGAATCCTCTTACACAGAAGCTCTACAAGCTGAGACTGACTGTATCCAGTGCCTTCAGCATCTCTGTAGCTACTGTTCCCTCCGCCTTTGCCCCTACTGGAAGGATGTACCCCACAACACTGCCCTCTTCCCTCTTTCAGGGGCGGTGGTAGCAGAAGCTCCAGGTTTACAGGATTCAGACTGGGGATGGGAACGAATGGAGGGAGCATATGTTGTTTTCTTGGTCTCAAAATTAGCCATGTTCAATGACCCAACCAGGGAGTCGCAAAAGTCAGCCTCATTCCTGATACTCAGCTACAGCCCCGTATTCAGACATCCGGAGATTCCTGAGAACTTCCAGGTGTTCATATGTGTTCAGACCCAGTTTTTTCACCCTGATAGATATCCTTCCAAAAGAGCACAAAAATATGAAATAAATCTCTGGTATGCTCAGGAAATGCTCATAGTGACTCAAAAGACAAGGAAAAGCCGCAAAGAAATGAAGATGGTGAGCAGGAACCAGGTCCTGGAAGGCTGTGAATGCCATGATATGGGCCCTTGAAAGACAAGAGCCATGATCAGACTTGCATTTTAGAAAGATCCCGGGTAGCTGGAGGGAAACAAGATGGAGAGTGAATCTGAAGGCTAAGAGACAAAGATAAGAAATTTTTGTAATAATCTTATGCGAGGTGGTGGAGCCTCACCTAGATCTGAGGCAGTGGGCCTAGAGATGAGGGGACAGACCTGAGAGATATTTAGAAGACCCAATAACCAGGATTGGGAGAGGGGCTCAGGACAGTGGAGGGGTGCAGCAAGACTACCTGCTTTGGGGCTTGGAATCAGCATCTTTGGCAGCACCTCTTTTGAGATAAAGATTACAGGGGGTTCATGTTGAATCCAAACAGCTTCATGCTGTAGTCCGCCCCGCCGCCACCCTCTCCTCTATAGCGGAAGTATTCTTATTGGGTTTTGTTTGGTCAGTTTTGGCTTTTCCTTTAAAGGTCCAGAAATGCCCTTGGTGTGTTTGACAGACTTTGAGGCCCATGCACGGGAGCAGCTGTCTAAGTCAACCTGGGATTTTATTGAAGGCGGAGCTGATGACTGCCTCACGCGGGATGACAACATCGCAGCATTTAAAAAGTCTGGTCTTCTGTATCCTTTCTGTTGCTAAGCTAAGGTGCACTGGTTGAGAGCTCTTTGGAAGGTAGCAGTCCTGGTTTCTGCCTCCAAAGAAGATAGAGTACTCAAGACATAATAATGGGTTTCTGTTGTTGTTTGGGATTTGGGGGGGATTTTCTTGGTGGGGGACAGGTGACTGGGGAGAGCATGGATGGAGAGACAATTTATCTCAGTGCCTCTGCAGAACTACCATGAGTGAGTCGCCTGAGTGCTGATCGCGGCGACTTTGACACCTGAAAAGATAGAACAAGAGTCCCAAGGTCTCCAGCCACCTGGGCAGGGAGGAGAAGCTGGCTGGGTAAACCTAAATCTCCTGAGCTCCTGAACTTCCGACTTGGAGGTAGAACAGGAGAGAGGGCTCAAGGCTGGAGGAAATATGGAGACCCAAGGAGTCTTGCGGATGAAAGAAGATTGATTCAAGGGAGAAGAGTTGGGCGGCACAGCAGCGGGTAGCGCAGGGGTCAGTAAAGAGTAGCCCACAGGCCAGGTCGGGCCCACTGCCTGTTTTTGGATGGCGCACAAACTAAGGATGGGCTTTTTTTTCATTTTTAACTGCTTGAAAAAAATCAAAAGAAGAAGAAGAATTGCAATATGTCAAATTAGATGAAATTAGAATTTCAGTGTCCACAAGTAAGTTTTATTAGAACACAGCCACGCTCAGTCATCTGCATATTGTCCATGGCTGCTTTGGCATTACAACAGCAGAGCTGAGTAATTGTGACAAAGACCTCATGGCACAAAGCTTAAAACATTTACCATCTGGCCCTTTACAGAAAATGTTTGCTGACCTCTGTGATACAGAGATCAGGAGAAAACTGGAAAATGGGATGCATGGTGAACACTATCTTCTGTATTTTCATACTTGTTTAACACTATACTAGGCACTTCAATTGCTTTATCTCATTGTGTCTTCACAAGACTATTAGGAAAGTTGGATTATTATTCCCATTTCACAGATGAAGTAACTGAGGCTCTTACCCAAATTTGCACAATCAGCATTTCCAGAAAAATCTTCCTCAGTTTAGGTATAGGAATAATAATATGCTGTGGAAAATAAGCACTTTTGGACCCTGAAGCTAAGTATCTGTTTGACTTAAAAGTTCGTTTCATATAATTATTATTTGTTAATTTCCCTACCTTCTAAAATAGTGTTTAAGTCAAATTTTCAAATGAATTAGCCTCTAGGGAAAAAAAAAAATCGTGGTCATTCTCTGGGATTTGTTCTCTTTCAATGACCTTTTCTTGCTTTATAGAGATTTGTTTCCAACCTAAGAGGGAAGAGACTGGAACTCCGTCTTGCTTATTCCTTCCCTTTCTAGTCCTTGTTAAGATGGATCAATCAAAGCATCCAAGTGCTGACAGTCTGTCAGGGAGGCACAGCTCCAAGACACAGACCTCTGATGGAGCAAGGCAGGGAACAGCATGGACCATATGTGTACCGGGAGTTCAGAGAAGGCGGGGCTAATGTGGAATACAGGGTTGGGAGAGGTTTCCGGAGGAGAAGAGCCTCTAGCTTGTCTATGCTGCCTAATCAGCTACCAGCCAACTGACTCCGCCAGTGGTTTCTCGGGACCCAGTGTGGTCTAGATCTGTGTCAGGAATCTGGAGGTCCCAGCACTAGGCAGCACCTCCGTGCTGGTGAGTCATCCCACCGATAGAAAATCTCTTTGTTGTCCAGCACAGAATCCGCCTCCGTCCCCGGTACCTGAAAGATGTGTCAAAGGTGGACATGCGGACCACAATCCAAGGGGAGGAGATCAGCACCCCCATTTGCATCGCACCCACGGGTTTCCACTGCCTTGCCTGGCCTGATGGAGAAATGAGCACAGCCAGAGGTGTGAACCCAGCCCACCTTGAGGCTCCCTTTCCAAGGGCCTTAAAGTGTGCAGAGGTGTCCTTCAGAGCAGGGGCAAACGGCTCCAGAATTTCTCTAGAGAAGGGGCTTAGGGACAGCAATCTGGTTGGAATTAAGGGTAGGAAAAGGAATGCTTAAAGCTACATTTGCATAACATTTCACCTAAGATTGAGAAAATACCAATTTTCCATTATAAAGAATGGTTAGGGTGGGAGGGAGCTACAGGTGAATAGGAGGTGAAAATCCCACCAAGCCATCCCAAGGAAGAGGGGCACTGACTGGCCCCTCCGACACGGCATCTGGGGGGAAAGGGCTGATCAGTGTGGCCCCAAGGGTAGGGCTCTCTTTGAACCCTCATGGGCCAGGGCTGGGACTGAATGGTGTGCCTCTGAATTTAGGATGAGGAGAAAGTCATGACATTAAGCCCTAACACAAAGCCCTGGCAGGTGCTCTTGTCCAAATGTTCCATTTCCCTTCTCCTCAGTTGACTTGATCTTCTTATTTGACAAAAAGTTTTTCATTGGGTTTTGTTTCCTTCCTAGTATCCCTGAGTTCTCTTCCTTCATCTGCCACCACTAAAAAATAAGGAGAAGGGAAGAGAAGGAGAGGAGAGGAGAGGAGAAAGGAAGGGCAGGGGATAAAAATATTCCTGTGACTCATTTGTAATCTTCACCCTAAGCCAAATCTGTTTTTTCTCAAGTTGCCCATGGCTTCCCTGGGGTCTCTTCCTTTGACTCTGTGATATAGAAAGCAATGAATCCATGGATTCTAGAGCTGAAAGTGACATCCATCTGGTTAGGAACCAAATTTGGCTAAGTTGAAATATGAATACCCTGTATGAACATGACTGCTTTACTAAATCTTCATGGTTGAGTGTGCTGTGTTGTTTTGGGGGTGGAGCAGGAGAATGGGGTATCTCCTGTTGACATTAGGAACTGAAAATATTAATTGTGATTAGGTCAAATTCTCTGCCCATGGGTTGTAGGATGGTAGCGACATTAACCTGTTGGGGAATCCCCTGAAAATGATTAAAGTGGGAAATGAGAAAGATGCGATCAGCACATCATTGTCACCGTCGTCATCATCCTCATTATCCCTAGTATTTGTATAGTACCTCGCTTCATAATTTTAAAAAAATGCTTCCATAGCTAGTATCTTATTTAATCTTGCAACAACCCTATAAGAGAGGTATTATTATCCCCCCGCCCCGCCCTTTTACAGATAAAGAAAATGAGACTCAAGGCCACACAGCTAAGAAGTGGTAGAACTCGAATTCTTCTAACTCCAGATAGCATGCTTTTTCTGCTGCAAAGCTCATCCTTCTCCATTGGAATTACGTTTTCTCATCCTTTGCCTTCTTTAATTCCCTTCTGCTTCATTGATGAGTTCACAAGAAGCCCATTTCCTATCTGAAAGCCACAACAGCTTCAAATGGTTCTGGGGACTCAAGGTCATCTCTAGCCTGAAATATTTTAATATGCAACACAGAGTTTGTAAGACAGGTTACACAGAGGAGGACCCAGACAATCTGATCAAACACGTGCAATGCCTGCCTGCCTGCCTGACAGGGAAGCAGAATGAAGTCAAGCTTTATCTTCACTCACAGGGCAAGCTGGCCAGAGGCCACACAGACTCCTAGGGCATCTCACTCCAGTTCAGAATGCCTCTGCCCTCCAACCTGAGTTGTGTCCTTTGCTTTGCAGCTGCGCAAGCAGCCGGTATCTGCTACATCACCAGCACATATGCCAGCTGTAGCCTTGAAGACATTGTTGCCACTGCCCCCGGGGGCCTGCGATGGTTCCAACTGTATGTGCACCCAAACAGGCAACTAAACAAACAGCTGATCCAAAAGGTAGAATCCCTGGGTTTCAAAGCTCTGGTAATCACTGTGGATGCACCCAAAATTGGCAACAGACGACACAACATTACAAACCAAGTGAACTTGATGAAGAACTTACTGCTAAAAGATCTCGGATCACCTGAGAAGGTAGGAAAGATACCAGAGCCAGGCGGGCAGGCATTACAGGAGGTAGATTTCCATCGCTCTTTCCTCTTTTCTTTCTTTCCTCAAGAAGTCATTGGGTACCTGTTCTGTGCCAGGCACTAGGGATGCAGCAGTTCAAGAAGCAGATGTGGTTCCTGCTGCCCAGAACTTCCAGAAAAGCAGAATATAAGACAAAATGTTCTTTCTCATCCCTGGCAGCCCAGAAATGTTCTGGGCAGGGCTGGGTGCTGGGAAATAGGAAAGCTAGGGAGAGGATTTTTTCATGAAATAGGAGAGCAAACTAAAAAGTTCTTCCAACATTTTCTACTTTATGCCACACTTAGAAAATGCTCAGTCTGGATGGTACACTTAGATAAATTGACTATCTGAAGAGAATGCTCATACCCAAGGTGAATGGCCCATGGTGTGTAGTCAGCCCAAGCCCCACCCTCCTGCCTTGAAAACTGGGGAGGAAATATCTCTGCACACCTAGAACTCATCCACGGGGCACCAGAGTGCTACAGCCCACTTGTTTAGACAAGGTGACTACAAAGGGCACTTCTCCCATTAAAATCCTATAGTCCGATGGGATGGAGTGCCCCCAGAGAGAGAAAGCCATGGTAAAGTTGGAATCCCTTGGCTACATTAGAGGTAGTGATATCAGCCTTTTCAGCCAACGGGCAGCTCTGATACCCAGCCAAGTGACTCAACAGTTCTACTCATTAACCACAAATTGGCCTTGAGGTTTTCTGGAATCTTAGCTCAGATTCCAGGGACACATTGGGATCTATAGATATTTGACTCACATGGTGAGCCAAGATAAATACTGGATAATACCTGACTTAAGGTTATTGAAGTATTGCTTAGTTCTTGTTACCCTGTGCATATCTCAATCATAACACATCACAATGGCCTACAAATGTTTTTGCTTATCTATCTCACTTACTAAACTCTGAGGTTTTGGGGTTTTTTTTTAAGTAAGGACTGTGTCTTATTTGTCTTTGTGTGCCCAGATCTTGGCATAATTATTGAGCAGGGACACAAGTAATGGTTAATGAATAAGCAATGGAAGTAGAAAGTCTTTTACACAAATTTTGTTAGGAAAAGGAGCTAGAAGTAGTGTTGGGTTTTGCGGGTCCTCTTTTCAAGCTTTTGGTGGCTCTCCAAATGTGTCCCATCTTTGGAATGGGAGTCTTGAAGGAGTTCAGGACTAAAGTTCTCTTTTATTCCCCCACAGGGAAATTTAATGCCTTATCTCCAGATGTCCCCCATTGACTCATCCATCTGCTGGGATGATCTCTCCTGGTTTCAGAGCATTACTCGATTGCCCATCATCCTTAAGGGGATCTTGACAAAAGAGGATGCAGAGTTAGCTGTGAAGCACAATGTCCATGGCATCATTGTTTCCAACCATGGTGGGAGGCAGCTTGATGAGGTTCCTGCTTCTGTAAGTAGGATGACCTCAGCCTGGGTGTGTTTGTGAGTGCTCTGTCGTGTGCGTGTATGTATGTGTCCACAGCAAGGTACTCTGTGCAATTTGGTGCACATTCCCCTCTCCCTAACCACCTGTGTTCATATCTACCTGTGAATTGTTAAGGACTTTTAATCATTAATAATAGCCTAGTGTGTGCCAGGCTATTTTTACAAACTCAACATATGTCATCTCTAAATCTCAAAACAGTCCTGCAAGATGGGCATTATTATCCGTATTTTACAGATGAGGATACTAGAGTTTAGAGATGTTAAGTAACTTGTCGGAATTCACACAATAAGTGTTTAAGGTGAAATTTGATAGAAGAGTTGTTCCCAAGGCATGGAGGTCTGCCTTCTGGAAGAAGCATTCAGCTGGAAGCTTGCCTGTCTGCATGGATTGGAACCTCATATTTTCTCATATGACACATCCCAGAAAGAAACAGTGCCTCACTGAAGCTAGTAAATAACTGTCTTTCACAGTAAAACTTAAAAATGCCCTATGAATGCTTTGCTAAAAATCTGGGACAGTCTAATCTTTCCCCTAACTTATGAATTTGTCCCTTATAGATGGAATTTGGGGAAAGAAAAAGAAAAGGAGGGAGGAAGGGAAAGAACTTTTTAAGGGAGTTAATTGTTCATTTATTTTCTTTTTTAAAAAATTATTTAAAAAATTTTTTTTAATTCTCATTTTTTTTTGGCTGTTTTGGGTCTTCGTTGCTGTATGCAGGCTTTCTCTAGTTGCAGCAAGCGGGGGCTACTCTTCATTGTGGTGCACGGGCTTCTCATTGCTGTGACTTCTCTTGTTGCAGAGCACAGGCTCTAGGCACGCAGGCTTCAGTAGTTGTGGCGTGCCAGCTCAGTAGTCGTGGCTCGCAGGCTATAGAGCACAGGCTCAGTAGTTGTGGCGCACAGGCTTAGTTGCTTCTCAGCATGTGGGATCTTCCCGGACCAGGGATTGAACCCAAGTTCCTTGCATTGGCAGGCAGATTCTTAACCACTGTGCCACCAGGGAAGTCCAATTGTTAATTTATTTTCATGGAGATTTATAGCCTATATATATATGTATATACATATATATATATATATATATTACATCTTTATTGGTGTATAATTGCTTTACAATGGTGTGTTATTTTCTGCTTTATAACAAAGTGAATCAGTTATACATATACATATGTTCCCATATCTCTTCCCTCTTGCATCTCTCCCCCTCCCATGAAGAACCTAGCGGCAAGACAGGAATAAAGACACAGACCTACTAGAGAATGGACTTGAGGATATGGGGAGGAGGAAGGGTAAGCTGTGACAAAGTGAGAGTATAGCTTATATTTTCCAAGAGATTCTTCTATTGCCGCTTGACTCATTTTGAGAAAGGGAAGTGGGTTTTTTTTCCTCTAAAGTCTTTTTTGGCCTTTTTATTGTATAAGTAAGAAATGTTCACTGCAAGTAAACTGTAAAATATACATAAGCAAAAAGAATAAGATAAAAATCACTATCATACCGACAATAGTTTGGTAATCAACTTGATGCGACCATAACATTTTAGGTTTGAAAACTATACATGATATTATGTAATTTTCTTCTTTCCATGTATCAATATATCGGGATCATTTTATTTCAATAGATATGCTTTCTTGTTTTTAATGATGTGTGGTATGAATAGACAATTTATATGACCAGCTTCCTATTGTTGAACATCTGGATTGCTTCCAAGCGTTCACTATTTTAAACAACACATCAGTAACCATCCTTAAATCTTTAGCACATTCTCAATTACTTCTTTAAAAAAAATTCCAGGAAATAGAAAAGATACATCAGCCAGTTTGTACATTTCAAGGCTTGTGAAGCTTGGGGGTTTCAAGTGCCAATCACTGGCCTCCTCCTCTCCACCAAGCTCTACCTGATAGCAAACAGGCATGGAATGATGGAGAGCAAGGGGCACACTTTACTATGACTCTCCGTAAGAGCTGAACTGCAGGGAATTGTCAGGCCTCCTACTTCCCATCCCAACTCTTGACCTAAGACCTTAGAAGAACACAGGTCTTCAGAACACACACTGAGCTCTCTCACCCAACTCCTACAAGGATGCCCACAAAGCTATCTCTCACACACCTCGTAACTGACAGAATAGAGGATGCAAAAGAGCTTAGCAGGTCCTGAGCTGTCCCAACTGTGCCGACAATAGGAGCAGAAAGCAAAGAGGCCCTCACCAACTAGCAGCAAACAGGGCAGAGTATTGACTTTTGAGAAAATGCTAATAAAATATAATACAATTGGCTTTCTCTCACTAGTCAGTTTAGCTAGTCTTGCCCCCTTGGGGAGGACTGAGTAAGGAGTGGGAAAAAGTGGCCGACTAATTTTCGCACTGCACTTCCTCAATAGAGAATGAGTGTTGGCAAAGGCAGGCGCCAGAACAAGAAGAATTTCTCCTGCCCCATCACGTTGATCAACATGTTGTTCTCCCAAGCCATTTGACCTAACAACCAAACCCAAGGTCATCCAGGGACAGCACCAAGATTAGTGTGAGGCTAGTGGGAAACCCACCCTTGGCTCAAAATTTAAGAAGGTGCCAGAAAAACTGAGTAAGGTATATAATAGTTTCATACACTGTTTAAAAAAATGAAATTTAATGCAAAAAAATCCGTGGTGAACAAAATATCAACATTTTTAATAAAGACAGGATCCGTCCCTGCACTTGCATAACACTGCCTCGCTCATCTCACTGTAATCCTGGCCCTGGTTCCAATAAAACTTTATTATCAAAACAAGCCCCCAGCTCACAGGTCAAAGTTTGCCATTTGATTTTTTTAAATTTTGTCTTCAAATATTATTTATATTTTTGGCACCCCTTACATTTTGTGCTGGGGATAATTTCCTCAGTCATCTCAACCCAGTCCCCTCCTTGTGAGGGATGTGACTCTCTGGGCAAAGTTCCATCTCTATAAGATTCCATATCTAACACCCCTGTACGTCCTCCTGGAACCAGGGGAAAGGATCAGCCAGCTTTTATCGCCAGAAGGCTCTAATGAATGCCCTGTTGTGGATTATCAAAAATTAACTCTCAATACTAGTTCTAGGCTCATACTGAACCCTAGGCTGAAATTCACTCCCTATTCTGTTTCTCAAACTACTGTCAGCTCCATTGTGCACTATGGCTCACTAGAAGAGTCCTTGCACAAGTACATTTATTCATTTCTCGTGATATTTGTAGAAATAGTTTGTAGAAATATTCCAAATAATATCATGGTGGGACTGTAAAAATACCCCTTATTTGGATGTGAATTCCCTCCAGTCTTTACATGTAAGTCACGACATATTCAATTCTCCTCCACCTGTAAATTAAAGTACAAAGTTCCTTCCCCCCTGATTTCATACTCTGCTCAGTCTCAGCGAAGCATCTTGTTCAGGTAGAATTCCAATTGATGCCTTCGGCAGCACAAGTCCTCTTAGGGCCCAGTTTCTACTTCTCCTCTCTGGTCATTCCTCAAAGAGGCACAGAACAGGAGCCCCCGAGGCAGTTCCAGAACTTTTTCCTCCAGGACCCTCCTCCTAGACTCTGCAGTCACTCCTCCTTATAGACTTGGAGGAACACAGCTTGGTCTGGGGCACCTTAGGTCCACAAGTCCTGTTGACCAAAGATCCTGGAATGAAAGAGACGGTGAGAGAAAAGGTCCAGTGGAGCAGCCAGGCCAGAGTGTTCAGCTGTTTCTATTTTGTCTTTCAAAGTCTTCAACCCTAGTTTTACAATGTTGCTGCTGCATACCTATCCCATGTCTCAGATAACCCCCAAAGGAGTCAGGAACAAGTTGCTCAAATGTGGCGTATTAGGAATGATGTACAGCCCAGTTACACTGAACAGGCTGTGGTCCAGACACTAGGGTCATGGCCAATCGCACTTGTTTCACCAAAAAGACTTAGGGCCTTAGCAATGGAAAGCATTTCTAGCTGTGCCACCTTAGAAACAGAAAAAGTGGAAGAAAATCAAAAGTCAAAATGATCTTTGTAAAGAAGAGCATTAAGGTGAACACTACAGATGGAAAATGTCCCCTAGGGGATGTGAGGTGGAGCAAAGAGGTTTCTGCTCCATCTCTGTCGGAGCAGAAGATGGCAGAACGGGGAGCCTGCAGAAAGTCCCTGGACCTTGGGAACGTGGTTGCACTGCTTTGACAGGCGCCTGCAGCCTCAAGCACGGGAGGGGAGGAGCAGTTAGGCATCGCCCCCACTTGGACCTCCTGGTGCCAGCCCATGCTGAGGGGGCACTGCTGTCCCCTGACACCCTGAGAGGCAAAAGGGAAATCCCTGGAACCACACTTGTCTGTCCTTTTCAGATCGATGCCTTGACGGAAGTGGTAGCTGCTGTGAAAGGGAAGATCGAAGTGTACCTGGATGGTGGCATCCGAACCGGCAATGATGTGCTGAAAGCTCTGGCCCTCGGGGCTAAATGCGTTTTTCTGGGGAGACCCATCCTATGGGGTCTTGCCTACAAGGTGAGAGTGGCAAAGTGAAAACCAGCCGGAAGGTACCACGCTTCTCATTCGTTTCCACGCATTTCTGTGGTTTAACCCCCCAAGCTTGGCCGTTTGTTGGAGGTGCCACAGATCCCGAAGGACAGTGACCCCCCTCCGGCTCCACCATGCTTCCTCTGCAGCATGTTGCACGTTTTCAAGAGCTGTCACCCTACATTTTCCTCGTTGCTTTCCATGATTCCCAACATAGTTCTAATTTCACAGGTAGCCCCACCGTCCCTAGCACAGCTCTGAGCTCACCTAGAATTTGTACTCAGCACATCGTCAGAATGTTCCTTCATGCCTCTTTTTGTCTCTCTTTCTCTCTCTCTCTCGTCTTGGGAGCAGGGTGAACATGGTGTTGAGGAAGTTTTGAACATTTTAAAAAATGAATTCCACACTTCCATGACCCTGACAGGTAAGTTTTTACAATTCTTTTCCTGATTCAGAACTGAAAACAGGCCGTCTAAAGAACAGGAGCAGTGGCCCTTCTAGCTCGTCTTTCCCAGACCCAGTGGCTGCCCAAAGGAAAGAACAGGGAGGAAACGTGCCAGACAAAGATTAAGCACCAACTCAAAATGTGATACATCTGCTACAAAAGCAAATGCAGTTTCAGATTTTGGGAAAGAGGGTCCCGTTTTACTCTGGCCTGCTCAGATCCTATCAGGCTTGTCAGATGTGGTTCTGTGTGTCATCTTTTAAGTAATATTCATGGACTGTGAAGAGTAGAGAAATTATGTCATAGGGGAAGCATGGAGGAGCTGGGGAGATGGAAACAAACAGGAGGACAGAACAGGGAGAAGAAGAAGCATCATCCTGCATAACCACAGACAGCCAGACAACCATGAATGTCTCGAAGTTACAGGCAGGCTATTTCAGTCAAAAATGAGATGACTGTAAAGCAGTGCTCATAAAAACATACGTGTTTAGCAAAGCCTGGAATCCCAGGGATCCTGTAAAATAGCGGTTCTTACCTAATGATGGTAACTTCTCTCTTGAGGGGCGTTTTGTTCGGGGGGGGTTAATTTATTTTTTTCTCATTGGCACAATGATGCAGGGTGGGTACTGGAGGTATTTAGTGCTCAAAGACCAGAGATGTTGACTATCCTAAAATGCTTGGAGCTGTCTCACAGAAAAGAATTGTCCTGCCCAAATGCCAATGGCCAATAGCTCTGTCTTTGGCTTTGTCTGCTATAGATGGTAATCAATTGCAATGTGAGAGACAGACAAGACGAACCCCAATGAGACCTCCACTCACGCCTCAATTCTAAACTATGGTAATAACAGAAACCTCCTCCAGAAGTAAGGAAATAATCAAGAGCTCCGAAGTGGAGTGAAGACTGCTTTCACGCCATTAACTTATTTCTGTAGATGATGTTACTGAACATCTGACATGTGCTAGGCACAAGGCAAGACGTCCAGGTCCTTTCAAGTCTGGTTTTGATCTGATATTTAGACAAGTATCTTGTACTCAGCGTCCAAGTTGCATAGTGTCCACTGGGGCTGCAAACTCACCCTTTTGGGCTTGAGTAGTACAAGCTAGAAAACTTAGATGGGCATTAATGCCAGCACCAGCCCCTTTCCACTTAGCAGTTTAAAAGAAAAAAAAAGGGAAATGGATGAAGGCATCAAGGACCGGGACTATCCATTTTGGGCCAAAGCCTATGAAGATAAGGCAATAAATGACCCAAGTCGCTCCCATGAGGGAGGGGAGAACACAAGTGTGAACAAATATCGTATTGGTGTGTTTTGCCCCTCGGTGGCGGGGGGGGGGGGGGGTGGGTTGGTGGGGAGAGGGATGGGAAGATCTATGGTTTCTGCAGATTCCAGGAGATTGAGGTGGCTTCTCCTGCTCCCCCAAATATTTTCTCCTGTCCTTGTGAAATGATATCTGAACTTCTTTAACAGAAGCCTGTTGGGGGAGTTCACAATAACGAAGCTTTTTTATTCCACCAAAAGTTTATACTTAACAACCATTGCAGTGGAAATGGTGGCTGGAAAATCTTTTTCTGAAATAGAGCATGGAGAGCACCCTTTTTTAAAGGGGGCAGGAAAAAAAGAAAGAAAAAGCAGGATTATGAACACTTTTATGCCTGACTTTTTATATTCCTTTCCTTCTAATTGTTCTACAGTGAGAATGTATTGTTTTAAATGTATAGAAAAATTACTAATCAACAACCAAATGTGGGATGGAGAGGAGGGTTTGGGGAGGAAGAGGAAGAATAGAAAACCTAGGCTGACGGCCATCCCTCGGCATCCTCTGTGTGTGTCGCTCCCCCAGGAAAGACGCCCCACAGGCTAGTCCCCGGGGAGAAGGGGTCTCAGCTGAAGCAGGGGCTGTGTTTTTGGTGGAACTCACTAAAGTACGAAATCATAATGTGAACCCCCAGAGATTCTGTCACCCCCTAGTTTTTCCCTGCACACTGCATATCAGACGCCTTGACACAAACCTGGCACCCAGGAGGTGATCAGTCAATATGACTTCTCTTCCCTAATTCCTCTAGAAATGTGTGATATTTTCCCCTTATAACCCTGAGACATCACAGACCTGGGAGGGAAACATGATTTTCACTATGGTTGAAAGCAAAAGAAGTTTAAAATTAATGTTTTCCTAACTGTGAGACCAATTGCTGAAATTATATTTATAGAAAGGGTAAAACTGTGATTTGTCTTAAAAAACAAAAACGTGCACATATAAATCATATCAGCGCAAGCCTGCGCCCACCTTACTCAGTTCTCATCCCTCGTAAGGCGAGGGGGCTAAATCGGAAGAGTGTATGAATCTTCTTGAGAATTATTGCTTGGAATTAACCACTTTGCTTTAATTTAGCCAAAGCTTTTTAGTGTGACTATCCTCCTAATTTACAGTAATGAAAAAGCAGGAATACATTGTAATTATGCATTCACTCTTAAACTTTTACTGAACCTCTACCAAGAGTAAGGCAATGTCCATGGTACCTTGTAGGACCCAGACCCAATCTGATGAGTTTATACTGATAAGTATAACAAGTACACAGATGTCACCAGGGCTTAAATGTGAACGGATGCTTCACATCTCAAAATGGAATCACAACACTTTGATGCAACTACTGAGACATTTTTACATAATTTAAATATTTATTTCTACTACAGTATATGAGCAGAGTTTACATTTTGGCATGTCTGTGCTCCTTGAGGAGGTCTGCCTGCTCTGAAGCTGCACTATTCTGTCTGCCCTGTGGAAACCCAGAGCTCTCAAACTCATTGTCAATTCTGATGAGAGCACCTCTGGCTCTGAATTCCTGCTTCTGCTGACTTAATTCATTTTACGAGTTATTTATGTATTCCACACCTGCTGTTTCTGTCCCTTATAATCCACGCGGGCATGAAACGCAACCATTTCCTCTGCTTCCATTTTTGGGAAAAGACCCTCTCATTAGTTATACTTTTGTGAGTAATACAATTTGCCAGTTAGGTTTTGGGAGGTGACGGTGCATACATCACAGATGGGGAAAGAACTTCAAGTGAAACATTATACATCCTCTTATCACCAGTGATTTCTCACTGTCTTCTGCGCCTACTGTTCTCCAGCTCGTGTTCTCACTTGCTCCCTTCTCTCTTGACATTTGTCTGGAGTCACTCTCTCCAGTCCCTGTGTCTCACATCTCAGTGACAGTCCCAGTTTTGCATTTTAATGAAGCTCCTCCACCAAAGATGGGTGTTGCGTTTTACAAAACTGTCTCTTAGAAGGCAGCTGTATGAAACACTCGCCCTATCTTGTCCGCTTTCCCTGAGTCATATTCTTCCCTGACAGATACTTCCTGTGTCCTGAAGCCTTATCACGACGGAGATAAAGGTCAAGTGTATCCACTGCACACAAAGTGATTTTTCAAAAGGCCAAAATACAGTTTTTACGTTTTTACCATGCCGTTTTGACATGGCTGTTTTAAAGGAGGACACAGGCACAGGCTCACAAAATAATTCCCAGTGCATTCAGAATTAGATGATTCGTTCTGTATACATAACATTTAATCAGGGTGAGCACAAGGGTCAAGTCAAGCTTGTTCCCACTAGACCATCTCTTCCCCACAGTGGGATGGGTGACTGGGGTTTTAGAGAAATGAGCTTTTTAACTACATTGTTCTTGTAGGCTGCCGGTCGGTTGCCGAGATCAGTCGGGACCTGATCCAGTTCTCCAGGTTGTAGAGAAAGAGAGTGAAGGGACTGACTGCTGAGTTCGCCCACAGGAAGAAGCCAAAATCGTAATAGGGTGTGTGATGCCATCCTGCCTAGGTCCCATCCTGTCCTCAGGCTCACCCCCTGCACCCTCAGCCACTCCACCCCAAATCCCTCATATTCCTCAAATGTGCCGATGCTCTTCTTTGCCTCACTGCCTTGTATATGCGGTTCTCTTGCCTAAAATCCTCCTCTGAAAGAAGACATCTTAAAAGGGCAGATCAATAATGACTGAAGTAGCTAGTGGATTAAAATTTTTGAATATACTACGTTTCTATGAAGCAGCTATGGAAATATGCACTCTAGACAGAAGAGCTATACGTATAAAATATTCCCCAACAAAAATTATACTCCTATCTGTAGATAATAGGGAAATAATATAGTTAAAAACATAGGCTTTGTAAAAAATAAAAAATAAAAAAAAAAAAAAATAAAAAAAAATAAATAAAAAAAAAAAAACATAGGCTTTGGAGTCATACAGACATAAGATTGACAGGACTGTGACTTGGGAAAGTTTTTTGATCTCTCTGTTCTTACATGTCCTTGTCTATAAAATGGGGATTATACTACCTAGCTCTCTAGGATGGGAGAAAGATTGAGATAATGTATGTAAAGTTCTGAGTTCTAGTGTGTTTAAGAAATAGTAGCTTTGGGATTTCCCTGGTGGCACAGTGGTTAAGAATCCGCCTGCCAACGCAGGGGACACGGGTTCGATCCCTGGTCCTGAAAGATCCCACATGCCACAGAGCAACTAAGCCCGGGTGCCACAACTACTGAGCCTGCGCTCTAGAGCCCGCGAGCCACAACTACTGAGCCCACGTGCCGCAACTACTGAAGCCCGCAAGCCTAGAGCCCATGCTCCGCAGCAAGGGAAGCCACCACAATGAGAAGCCTGCGCACGGCAAGGAAGAGTAGCCCAAAGAAGAGTAGCCCCCGCTCGCCGCAACTAGAGAAAGCCCACATGCAGCAACAAAGACCCAGCGCAGCCAATAAATAAATAAATAAATGTTCCTTTGGAAAAAAAAAAAGAAATAGTAGTTTTTATTATTATTAGTTGGCAAATTCCTATTCATCTTTCAAGACCTTGTTCAAATGTCACCTATTCTTACCTGGCTACTTGTTAAGTGTTTCCTATTGTGTTTTGCACATTATACTATTACAATCCTTATTATAATGTGTTATGTTTATTTATTTGTCTCTCACCACTAATAGACTGTACATGGCTCTGAGCAAGAAACTATATACTTGGTACTGGGCTTGGCATATAGCAGCATCTCAATAAACGTTTGTGGGATGGACAGATGGATGGATGGTTAGATGAATGGATGGATGGATGGATGGGTAGATGGACTGAAGATACGTGGGTGAAAGGAGAGATGGAAAAATGAATAGATGCCCTACCAGAGTAAAAATTCCCCAGACTAGTAGTCAGCAAAAATAGACTTCTAGAGCAGGGGCATCCAGCTGAATAATATCTGATGCTTGAAGTCAACAAGAAAGTTAAGGATGAATTTCCAGTGTCCTAAATAAATAACTTCATAACTGGTTTCCCCATGTTCTCTCACTCCTTGTTACATTCTGTTCTCTATACAACAATCTGAAGGATTTTTTAAGTACAAGCAAATCCTATACCTCACCTGTTTAAGGCCTTTCTATGGCTTCCCATTCCACTCAGTATCAATTCTACACTGATCATCAGCTCTTCAGGGCACTGCAGGATCTTGTTCTTGCTGATCCTTCATCACTCTCCCCTTCATTCACTATGCCCCAGCCATAATGCCTCCTTTCTATTCCTTAAACAAGCCAAACTCTTTCTTGCCTGTGGACTGTCACCTTTACTATCCCCTCTACATAAAATGTCCTTCCCCAATCTCTTTCCATGATTGGCTCTTTCTAGAAACTTAGATATCAGTTTAAAAGTCACTGCCCCAATCAAGTGAGGGTTCCCTGACTGTCCTATCTAGAATAGGCTCTACTTTACTCATCGCATCACCCTGTTTTTTTTCCCCTCCCAGCACTTATTACAATCGGCAGTTAACTTATCTTTTGTTTGTTTATTGCTAATCTGCAGCTGCACAGCAACATTTATCAGTTGCCATCACCTCTTCATTCCCAGCGCATGGAACCATGCCCAACACCATGGAAGCCTTTCAGTAAATATTTGTTAAATGAATTAATCCAAAAAGACAAAGCTGGATCAAACTGCATTGTCACATATGGAGAAGTATAGAAGTCCCAGAGGGAAAACAGTGAGTTAGGACAGAACCAAGCTGAACTGGTCACTGCCTAAGCCAAAAGACATGAAAAGTCTCCTATCATTCCTGGGTCGACACTTTGCTGCATGAACTCATGCCATAGTACAGTTCCACTTTTGCCCAGCTTATCCCACATAACCAAGGTCAAGAGAACATTAGATAGCATGGGAAACACAGAAAGAGAACGCAGTCCTGCAGCAGCCTCTCTGGTCATAACTCTGAATGCTATAGCCATCTGCCTAACCCAAATGTATGGAATATATGCCACCTACATACTCATAAAGAGAAAATAAAGTATGGTGGTATTAGGCAGTCCTGTTTGCCTACACTGGGGTGTATTCAGAACCCAGAATACAGGGGAAGTGAACATCCAGACTCCCAAATAATCAGCTCCTTTGATTCTTCTCTAAATAAACGATCTTTATAGGGAATATCAGTAATGACTTAAATAGCTATATTTTTTACACCCTCTATATCTCTACGAGATAACTATGGAAATTTGCACTCTGGACAGAGGAGCTATCCATATAAAATACTCCCCAACAAAAATCATATTCCTTATCTATGAGACAGGGCAGAACAGACGAACCAGATAAAAGAAGGAAAGTAAAGCTAGTGTAGTTAGAACACTTAAAGAGTAGTAGACTCTTTATAGGATTGTGGTCTTTGAAAAGAGGCCTGGGAGACTAAGTTAGATGTCATTGTTAATGGGTTGATAAAAGGAAAAAGATAATTGACCATGACCCTTGTGTTAGATCCTAAGTTTTTACTCAATTGAAAGTTAAAATTGGCTCCTGCATTGTTGGGATGATGGTCATTTTGAGGCCAAGAAGGGGTCTTAATTTGGCAGCAAGGATGGGGTGCTTATGCTACAATTTAGGGACATACTAAGGAAGTGCCATGTCTAAGGGCAACTGCCTGGCTGACATGGCAGTCACAGCTACACTGTGGGACAGGAGGCCCTCAACACACTGATTGGAGTAGCAACAATGTGCCTTGGAAAAGATGGCAGCTTCACAGGATCAAAAAGGGTTATGGGGCGGGGGTGGTCCTGGTATAGCCTAACTCATGCACCACTGCAAGGAATCTTGGGAAACTAGTTCACAGAGCCAATGCCAGAGACATGAGAGAACAGAAAAACAAATGAAAGCCTAAAATATGTGTCTTTGTGACCTAGGATGCTACAGGATCCTGTTAAATAATGTCTATTCTGTGTAGTGCACTGACCTCCAGGAGAGGTAGTGAAAAGAGACAAGAGATTCAGGAACGCTGGAAACAAATTAGACTATACCAGTCCTTGACCAATAAATGAGAAAGGAGACATCTTTATTTCAGTCATATTGGATAGTTTTACTAGATAGATGTAGGCTTTCTCAATAAAGTACTAAAGAGCTCAACCAACTGAAGAAATTAAAGTCTGAGAAATATTCTCTTACCCAGGGGTCTCCAAGAACATTGACTGTGACAGTGGGCAGGCTTTGGGCAGACTCCTGAGAGAACTGGACAACCCAGCCACCTCAAGCAGCATGTGACGGCACCTAGATAGACTTTGCTCTTCTCTTCCCTGTTCCTCAAACCTCATACCCCTGTCGCCAGTTGGGACTCAGCATCACATCCACTGGGGCTTGGTGAACTTCCTAGAAATTCATTCTCTGGAATTCCACTTCTAGATCACAGAACTATGCCTCAGATACCACTTGTTGAAGCCTCTTCCAATTTGTGTTAAGTCCATGACTTTGGTCTCATTATTCTCTTATGTCAGAAATCAGATGAGAATATCTCAGAACCGCATTGTCTTTTGTGGTGCAAAAGAATAAATAAGCAGCCTTGAAAATAAGGTTTGAAACCAGAGAAATCATTGGTAAGATAACATCCACTCTCCTAACCACCCCCACCACAATCTCATAAATCAGATTTTTTTTTCATGCTCAGACTATCTTGCTGGCTGATGAACATGCAGTAAAATTCCCCAAGTTTCTCTGTAATAACTGTACTTATTATAGGGACTTCTAAGTAGGCATGATGGCCAGGAAGTCTCTTCAGCCCTGAAATCACCAGGTGGCAGCTTGACTGAGTCATTCCAGACTGGTTTGGGGTTAAGAGAGAAACAAATCACAATAGCATATAGCAAGAAGGCAATTTGGGATGCAGATAATGGAGTTAGCTTACATTACAAGAGAATCTAGTATAAGTTCTCCCTGTATACATCTACCTGGGTGATAACTGTACTCCTTTTTTTGGTCCTAGACACATTTGTGTCATTTTT
Organism: Balaenoptera ricei; assembly: GCF_028023285.1. Lineage (NCBI taxonomy): Eukaryota > Metazoa > Chordata > Mammalia > Artiodactyla > Balaenopteridae > Balaenoptera > Balaenoptera ricei. The sequence continues at coordinate 105,653,071 of NC_082639.1, forward strand.
TAAGTTGCTTTTCCTTCCGAACTCAGAGGGCTAGATCCAAGATCCAGGATCCCAAGGGAGATGAGCAGGGATGTTATAAAGATAGTGCCAAAGGCTGTTCTCATTGCACCAGAAGTGTGGACAGTGGAATGTCCACAGTCACATGAAGAGATATATATGAAACCTCAGAAAGGACTTCTAGGCCCCTAAAAATGTCCTACATTAGAATGCATGGATAAAGAAGGCAGAGAAATCTTCCCCACTGGAAAGTTTCAACAATTGAACAGAACACTGGGTATCTAAAAGATAAGCATTGTTTTCTGATAAAGAGGATCGGCTTTGGAGTCACCCCAGGGTCAGGTTGTATTGATTCAGATTCTGACTCCACTGTCCTCAAGATGTTGGGCAAGACTCAAAACATCTTTTGTTTCCTCTACTAAATAATAATACCAATCTCCTTGGATTCTCATCATGAAAATTAAACAATATGGGGGACTTCTGATTCCCGATCCAGGAGGTAAGGATCTTGGAAGTTGCCGGTCCATTCCAACAACAAGTAAAAAGTTTAACAAACTGAAAAATCAACAACTTCTCTAGATCCTTCAGAAAAGTGAGGTCACAGGGCACACCACCACCCCCCAAACTGGAGAGACTGGCAGATACAGAGAATCACAATTTATCTGAGCAGAAATCTATGAGCAGAAGCCTCAGTGAAAACCAGCACTGGCATCAGAAAACCTGAATTGGGGGCTTCTCTGGTGGCGCAGTGGTTAGGGGTCTGCCTGCCAGTGCAGGGGATGCGGGTTCGAGCCCTGGTCTGGGAAGATCCCACATGCCGCGGAGCAACTAAGCCCATGAGCCCCAACTACTGAGCCTGCGCGTCTGGAGCCTGTGCTCCGCAGCGGGAGAGGCCACGACAGTGAAAGGCCCGTGCACCGTGATGAAGAGGGGCCCCCGCTCACCGCAACTGGAGAAAGCCCTCGTACAGAAACGAAGACCCAACACAGCCAAAAATAAATTAATTAATTAAAAGAAAAAAAAGAAGGAAAGGCAACCTTAAAAAAAAAAAAAAAAAGAAAACCTGAACTGTAACTGATGAATTTCTGGAGGCTAGGTGTGGACACGTCCGAGAGTTAAAAAACTCTGGGGGGGCTTCCCTGGTGGTGCAGTGGTTGCGAATCTGCCTGCCAATGCAGGGGACACGGGTTCGAGCCCTGGTCTGGGAAGATCCCACATGCCGCGGAGCAACTAGGCCCGTGAGCCACAATTACTGAGCCTGCGCGTCTGGAGCCTGTGCTCCACAACAAGAGAGGCCACGATGGTGAGAGGCCCGCGCACCGCGATGAGGAGTGGCCCCCGCTTGCCGCAACGAGAGAAAGCCCTCACACAGAAACAAAGACCCAATGCAGCCATAAATAAATAAATAAATAAAAATTAAAAAAAAAAAAAAAGAACAAAAAAAAAACCTCTGGGGGCACCCAGTCAGAGGAGGACGCCCCCCACCCAATACTTTTGTTTTACTTACAGGAACTCTACTAGGTTCTCACAGTGAATATCAGAGAAAAATTCCCTAGAGCTTCAAGCAGGGGGAGGGGAAAGTAACCATTTTGATATACACCAGTGCAAACTGTTCTTAACAAGGCCTGCCCTCAAAAGAAACCACTTTACCAGACCCTCACCTACTAGGGTTTTATCAGAGCCTAACCAACTTGGGAGACCGGAAATACCCAACTCCTGCCCTCTCTAGCAATCCTGTCCCACTTTAGGGGGGAAGGGGGGACTGAGACGTAAAGTTCACAGTCCAGGGGCACAGGCTCACCAAAAGACCAAGACTAATCATAGGACTGTAGAACACTTCCCCAACACACACCCTTCCACCACATCACTACAGGCCTATTGACCAGAGTTCTTCTTACCCAGTACATCGTGTCTGGCTTTAAACAAAAAATTACAAGGCAAAAAAATACAGTTTGAAAAGACAGAACAAGCCTCAGAACCAGACTCAGATATGGCAGGGATGTTGGATTTATCAAGCCAGGAATCTAAAACCACTCTGATTCATACACTAAGGGATCTAATGGGCCAAGTAGACAACATGCAAAAGCAGATGGGTTATGTAAACAGAGAGATGGAAATTCTAAGAAAGAATCAAAAAGAAATGCTGGAGATCAAAAACACTGTAACAGAAATAAAGAATGCCTTTAATGGGCTCATTGGCAGAGTGGACATGGCTGAGGAGAGAATCTCTGAGTTTCAAGATATGTCAATAGTAACTTCCAAAACTAAAAAACAAAGAGAAAAAATATTGGAAAAAAAAAACAGGACAGAATATCCCCAAATTGTGGTACAACGATAAAAGGTGTATTGTATGAGTAATGCGAATATGAGAGAGAGAAGGAAGAGAGCAAGGAAGAGAAGAAATATTTGAAGCAATAATGACTAAGGATTTCCCCCAAATTAATGTCAGACACCAAACCCCAGTTCCAGGAAGGTCAGAGAACACCAAGCAGGCATATTATCTTCAAATTACAGAAAATCAAAGATTAAAAGAAAAGTCTTGACTGAAGCCAGAGAGAAAAAAAGGACACTACCTATAGAGGAGCAAAGATAAGAATTACATCCTTCTCAGAAACCATGCAAGCAAGAAGAGAGTGGAGTGAAATATTCAAGGTGTTGAGAGAAAAAAAGAACACCAACATAGAATTCTGTATTCTGTGAAATTGCCTTTTTAAACTGAAGAGAAATAAAGACTTTCTTAGACAAACAAAAATTAAGAGCATTTGTTACCAGTAACCTTACGCTGCAAGAAATGTTGAAAGAAGCTCCTCAGAGAAAGAGAAAATTGTATAGGTCAGAAACTTAGATCTACACAAAGAAAGAGCATTAGAGAAGGAATATGTGAAGTTAAAAACTTTTATTTTTCTTATCTCAGTTGATCTAACAGATAAGAGCTTGTTCAAAATAACAAAGTAACAATTATATATATATATATATATATATATATATATATATTTATGTATATGCCTATGTATAAGTGAAATGAATGACAACAATGATAAAAGAGACAGGAGGGAGGAATTAGGAATATTTTGTTATTATAAGATACTCACACTACCCGTGAAGTGGTATAGTGTTATTTGAAAGTGAACCTGGATTCATTGTAAATGTATATTGCAAACTCTAGGGCAACCACTTAAAAAAGAAGGATAATTGATATCCTAAGAAAGGAGAGAGACATTCACAGAAAGAGAGACAAAATGAAAAGGCAGAGGACTTTGTACCACATGAAGGAACAAGGTAAAACCCCAGAAAAACAACTAAATAAAGTGGAGATAGGCAACCTTCCAGAAAAAGGATTCAGTATGATAGTGAAGATGATCCAGGACCTCGGAAAAAGAATGGAGGCAAAGATCGAGAAGATAGAAGAAATGTTTAACAAAGACCTAGAAGAATTAAAGAACAAACAAACAGAGATGAGCAATACAATAACTGAAATGAAAAATACACTAGAAGGAATCAATAGCAGAATAATTGAGACAGAAGAACAGATAAGTGACCTGGAAGACAGAGTGGTGGAATCCACTGTCATGGATAAAGAATAAAGAAAAATAAAGAAAAAAGAATGAAAAGAATAAAGAAAAAATAATGAATAAAGAAAGAAAGAAAATAAAGAAAAAAGAACAAACAATAAAGAAATAAAGAAAAAAGAATGAAAAGAAATGAAGACAGCCTAAGAGGCCTCTGGGACAACATTATACACAACAACATTCACATTATAGGGGTCCCAGAAGGAGGAGAGAGAGAGAGAGGACCTGAGAAAGTATTTGAAGAGATAATAGTCGAAAACTTCCCTAACATGGGAAAGGAAATAGCCACCCAAGTCCAGGAAGCACAGAGAGTCCCAGGCAGGATAAACCCAAGGAGAAACATGCCGAGACACACAGTAATCAATTGACAAAAATTAAAGACAAAAAAAAATTATTGAAAGTAATAAGGGAAAAACGACAAATAACATACAAGGGAACTCCCATAAGGTTAACAGCTGATTTCTCAGCAGAAACTCTACAGGCCAGAAGGGAGTGGCATGGTATATTTAAAGTGATGAAAGGGAAGAACCTACAACCAAGATTACTCTACCTGGCAAGGATCTCATTTAGATTTGACGGAGAAATCAAAAGCTTTACAGTCAAGCAAAAGCTAAGAGAATTCAGCACCACCAAACCAGGTCTACAACAAATGCTAAAGGAATTTCTCTAAGTGGGAAACACAAGAGAAGAAAAGGACCTACAAAAACAAACCCATAACAATTAAGAAAATGGTAATAGGAACATACATGTCAATAATTACCTTAAATGTAAAAGGATTAAATGCTCCAACAAAAAGACATAGACTGGCTGAATGGATACAAAAACAAGACCCATATATATGCTGTCTACAAGAGACTCACTTCAGACCTAGGGACACATACAGATTGAAAGTGAGGGGATAGAAAAAGATATTCCATGCAAATGGAAATCAAAAGAAAGCTGGAGTAGCAATACTCATATCAGATAAAATAGACTTTAAAATAAAGAATGTTACAAGAGACAAGGAAGGACACTACATAATGATCAAGGGATCAATCCAAGAAGAAGATATAACGTTCATTTCCTTGAACTAACTCTCCATATATACCACAATTTCTTTATCCATTCACCCAATGATGGACACTTAGATTGTTCCCATATCTTGGTTATTGTAAATAATGCTGCAGTGAACATGGGGATGCATATATCTTTACAAGTTAGTGTTTTCATTTTCTTTGGATAAACACCCAAAAGTGGAATTGATGGATCATATGGTAGTTCTATTTTTAATTTTTTGAGGAACCTTCATACTGTTTTCCATAGTGGCTGCACCAATTTATGTTCCCACCAATGATGTACAAGGGAGGGTTCCCTGTTCTCCACATCCTTGCCAACACTTGTTATTTCTTATAATATGATAGATATTAAGCCAACTATATTGATACTTCCTTTAAACATCAATGGTCTAAATACAACAGTTAAAAAACAGAGACTGGCAGAGTGGATCAAAAAACAAGACCCAACTACACATTATTTATAAGAAACCCACTTTAAATATAAAGACACGTATAGATTAAAAGTAAAGGGATGGAGAAAGATATACGATGCTAACACTAATCAAAATAAAGTGGAAGTCTCAATAACAATTTCAGTCATAGCTGACTTCAGAGCAAGCAAAGTTATCAGGAATAAAAAAAGGCATTGCATAATGATAAAGGGGACAATTTTCCAAGGAGACATAACAATCCTTAACATGTATGCACCTAGCAATGGAGCATCAAAATATGTGAGGCAAAACTGATAGAACTGCAAGTAGAAATAGATGAATCCATTATTATAGTTGGAGACTTCAATATCTCTTTATCAGAAATGGACAGATCCAGGAGGCAGACAATCAGTAAGGACATAGCTAAACACATCAGCATCAGCAATCAACTGGATATAACTGACATCTATAGACTACTTCATCCAACAACAGCAGAATACACATTCTTCTCAAGCTGATACAGAACACTCACCAACATAAACCACATTCTGGGCCATAAAACACACTTTAACAAATATAAAGGACTTGAAAAAGTACAGTGTCTGCTCTCAGACCACAGTGGAATTAAACTAGAAACAAATAACAGAAAGATGACTGGAAAATCTCCAAATACTTGGAGATTAAATAACATAATTCTGTTTTTTTAATTTAAAAAAATTTTTATTGAAGTATAGTTGATTTACAATGTTGTGTTAGTTTCTGATGTATAACAAAGTGATTTCATTTTTTATATTATATATATATTCTCTTTCATAGTCTTGGAAATTAAATTCAAAGTAAGCAAAAGAAGAGAAAGAGCAAAAATTAGAACAGAAGTCAATGATATTAAAAACAGAAAATCAACAGGGAAAATCAAAGAAACCAAAAGTTGGATGTTTGGAAAGATTGATAACTAAGGCTAACTAAGAAAAAAAGAGGGGACACAAATTATTAACATCAGAAATGAAAGAGGGAATATTACTACAGATTGCATGGACATTAAAATAATAATAAAGGGATACTATGAATGTCTCCATGCCTGTAATTTGATAACCTAAATGAAATGGACCAATTCCTTGAAAGACACTATCTGTTAACACTCACACAAGAAGAAACAGACTATCTGAATAGGCTGATATCTATTAAAGAAATTGAACCAGTAATTAATAACCTTCCAAAACAGAAAGCACCAGGCCCATATGCGTTTACTGATGAATTCTACCAAATATTTAAGGAAGAAATCATAACAATTCTCCACAATCTTTTCCAGAAAATAGAAGCAGAGGGAATACTTTCTAACTCATTCTGAGGCCAGCATTACCCCAAAACTAAAACCAGACAAGGACGTTAAAAGAAAAGGAAACTACAGACCAATATCTCTCATAAGCATTGATGCAAAAATCCTCAACAAAATATTAGCGACAGTATATAAGAAGAATTATACATCACCACCAAGTGGGATTTATCCCAGGTATGCAAGACTGGTTCAATATTCCAAAATCAATTAATGTAAAACCATCATATCAACAGGATAAAGAAGAAAAATCATATGATTATATCAATAGATGCAGAAAAACATTTGACAAAACCCAACACCCATTAATGATAAAAAACCCTCAGCAAACTAGAAATAGAGGGAAACTTCCTCAACTTGATTTTTTAAATCTACCAAAAAACCTACAGCAATCATCACACTTAATGGTGAGGAAGTTTTCACTTTCTCAAGAAGATCAGGAAAGAGACAAAAATGTCCCCTCTCATTATTCCTTTTCAACATTACACTGGGAGTCCTAACTAATGCAATAAGACAAGAAAAGGGAAAAAACAGTATACGGATTAGGAAGGAAGAAATAAAACTGTATTTTTTCACAGATAACATGATTGTCTAGGTAGAAAATGTGATAGACAAAAAAATTCTCCTAGAAATAATAAGTTATTATAACAATGTTACTGGGTACAAGGTTAATGTACAAAAGTCAATTACTTTCCTATATTCCAGTAATGAACAAGTGGAATTTGTAATTAAAACACAGTAGCATTTACATTAGCACCCAATAAAAGAAAATACTTAGGTATGAATCTAACAAAATGTGTACAAGATCTATATGAAGAAAACTACAAAACTCTGATTAAAGAAATCAAAAAGGAACTAAATAAATGGAGCTATTCTGTGTTATGGATAGAAAGACTCAATATGTCGAGATGTTAGTTCTTCACAACTTGACCTATAGATTCAACACAATCCCAGTCAAAATCCCAGCAAGTTATCAATATTTTGTGGATATTGGCAAACTGAATCTAAAGTATATGAAGAGTCAAAAGACACAGAATAGCCAACACATTATTAAAGAAAAAGCGCAAAGTCACAGGACTGACACTATCCAACTTCAAAACTTACTATAAAGCTACAGTAATCAAAAGAGTGTAGCATTGTGAAAGAATAGATAAATAGATCCATGGAAGATAATAGAGAGCCCAGATGTCCTTTAGTAGGTGAACGGATAAAGTGTGGTACACCCACACAGTGGAATATTTCTCAAAGCTAAAGAGAAATAAGCCATCAAGCCATGAAAAGACATGGAGCAACCTTAAATGCATAGTACTAATTGAAAGAAGCCAATCTGAAAAGGTAAATACTGTATGATTCCAACATATGACCTTCTGGAAAAGGCAAAACTATGGACACAGTCAAAAGATCAGTGGTTGCTAGGGTTTAGGAATGAGAAAGGGATGACTAGGTGGAGCACAGAGGACTTTTAGGGCAGTGAAGCTATTCTACGTGGTACTATAATAGTAGAGACATATCATTATGCATTTGTCAGAACCCATAGAATGTACAATACCAAAAGTGAATTCTAATGTAATCTATGCACATCGAGTGATAACTCTATATGCAGGTCCATGATTGTAACAAACGTACCACTCTGGTGTTGATAGTTGGGGAGGCTGTGGGTGTGTGTATATGAAAACACTTTGTACTTTCTGCCTGATTTTGCTGTAAAACTAAAACTGCTCTAAAAATAAAGTTTATTTTATGTCTATGGCCATACCATCCTGAACACACCTGATCTTTTCTAAAAATAAAGTTTATTTTAAAAATTAAAGGAGATAATACATGTAGGTTCTGCAGGCAAGGAGCTTAGAAGTTGCCATTCCATCCTAACAACAGGTAAAAAAGCTGAACAGACTGAAAAATCAACAACTCTTCCTGGATCCATAAAAGAGGGGAGGACACAGCGCAAATTGCTATCCCTAAGATTGGAGAGACAGACAGGAAGATAGAGGGAGTCCCATTAGTGTGGGAAATCATGCCCTCTATTCCTTTGCCTACCCTTGGCCTTTGTGAGTTTTCCTGATAGAGCATATTATTCAACCCATGCTGAGGAGTTCTTCCCAAACTCTGATGCCAACTGGTGGTGACCCAGATGGGCCCCATTTATATAACATGCCCTGACCTTCCTGAACATGTAGACAATCCAGTTGTCCCAGTGCCATTGGTTTAAAGACTACACTTTTCCCCAACTGAAGTTACTCGGCATCTTTGTCAAAATCAATTGACCATCAGAATTAGACCATTAACTCACACCACATGCAAAAATTCCCTCAAAATGGACCATAGACCTAAATGGAAGGGCTAAAACTATATACTTCTTAGAAGGAAACACAGGTTAAAATCTTTCTGACCTTGAGTCAGACAGAAACATGAGTGGTAAAAGAAAAAAAATTGAAAAATGGGACTTCGTCAAAATTAAAAATATTTGTTCTTCAAAAGACATTATCAATAAAATGAAAAGATAAGTTACAGACTGGGAAAATATTTTCAAATCATATATCTATTAAAGAACTTGTATCTAGAATATAAAATACAATCAACAACAAGAAAATAAGTTATCCAATTTTAAAGTGGACAAAAGATTCACATAGATATTTCACCTAAAAGGTATGGGAATGTTTAATAAGCATATGAAAAGATGCTTAGCATCATTAGTTATTAGAGAGATGCAAATCAAAACCATGATGAGACACCACTTCTTACTCCCTAAGATGGCTATAATTTAAAAAATACACAATGTCAATTGGAGAATATGAAGAAACAACAATGTGGAAAAACAGAAATGTCACACACTCATTACTGGTAGGAAATGCAGCCACTTTGGAAAACTGTTTGGCAACTTCTTAAGTTAAAGATAAATTTACCATATGACCCAACAATTTCACTCCTCGTTATCTACCCAAAAGAAATGAAAGTATCCACACAAACACTTGTATGTGAATGTTCATAACAGCTCTATCCATAATAGTGCAAGAAGTGGAAACATTCCAACTATCAAATGGTCAATGAATAAGCAAAATATGGGCTATCCATACAATGAAATAGTATTCAACACCTAAAAGGAATGAAATACATACTACAACACAGATGAGCCCCAAAAATAGATTATGGTACCACAGTGTTCATTGCAGCTCTGTTTAGCCAGGACATGGAAGCAACCTAAGTGTCCATCAACAGATGAATGGATAAAGATGTGGCACATATATGCAATGGAATATTACTCAGCCATAAAAAGACGAAATTGAGTTATTCGTAGTGAGGTGGATGGACCTAGAGTCTGTCATACAGAGTGAAGTAAGTCAGAAAGAGAAAAACAAATACCGTATGCTAACACACATATATGGAATCTAAAAAGAAAAAAAAAAAGGTTTTGAAGAACCTAGGGGCAGGACAGGAATAAAGATGCAGATGTAGAGAATGGACTTGAGGACACGGGAAGGGGTAAGGGTAAGCTGGGATGAAATGAGAGTGGCATGGACATATATACACTACCAAATGTAAAATAGATAGCTAGTGGGAAGCAGCCGCATAGCACAGGGAGATCAGCTCGGTGCTTTATGACCACCTAGAGGAGTGGGATAGGGAGGGTGGGAGGGAGACCCAAGAGGGAGGGGATATGGGGTTATATGTATACGTATAGTTGATTCACTTTGTTACACAGCAGAAACTAACACACCACTGTAAAGCAATTATACTCCAATAAAAAAGTTATTACAAGATAATGGCTATAATTCCCTGTGCTATACCATATATCCTTGTTGCTTATCTGTTTTATTAAAAAAAAAAGTATATTATGGTAAGTAAAAGAATCCAGACACAAAAGACCATATATTGTATGATTCTATCTATATGATGTCCAGAAAAGGCCAATCTATAGAGTCGGAAAGTCAATTAAAAGTTGCCCAGGAATGTTTATCGTGACTTTGTCCTCTGTTGCATTTTAAAGTTCTTTCCTGTAATTTATTTTCAGTACGTAATTAAATATTTGTATATATAAAAAAAAAAAAAAAAAAAAAAAAAACGTTGCCCAGGGGCTTCCCTGGTGGCGCAGTGGTTGAGAATCTGCCTGCTAATGCAGGGGACACGGGTTCGAGCCCTGGTCTGGGAGGATCCCACATGCCGCGGAGCAATTAGGCCCGTGAGCCACAACTACTGAGCCTGCGCATCTGGAGCCTGTGCTCCGCAACAAGAGAGGCCACAATAGTGAGAGGCCCGCACACCGCGATGAAGAGTGGCTCCCGCTTGCTGCAACTAGAGAAAGCCCTCGCACAGAAACGAAGACCCAACACAGCCAAAAATAAATAAATAAATAAATAAATATTAAAAAAAAAAAAAGTTGCCCAGAGCTGGGGAGTGGGAATGAGGAGTGGCTGCTAATGGGCACAAGAGATCTTTTGGGGGAGATAGAAATGTTCCAAAACAGGACAATGGTGATGGTTATACAAGTTCATAATTTTACTTAAAATAGTTGAATTGTATACTTAAAGCAAGTTAATTTTATGGCATGTAAATTATATCTCTGTAAAAATGTTTGGAAATAAAAGAAAGGTGATGTTGTGGTCCCCATCTGCCTTCCCCTTTATTTTATTTCTCACTGTCTGTAGAGTTTATTGGTTCCACTCAGAGACGCTGAACTCTTGTTCTTTTGGCTCTTTGGCTGAAGGCAATTCCCAGAGAGACACTAGCTGAAATCTACCAGCCTCCAACATTCCCAGCAGCTGGGGGAATGGGTACAAACGCCAGCCTCGAAGAGGACGGGGGATGTATATGGTTCACTTACAGCATTGCTAGAGCAGGCAAAGCTGTATGATGCACTTTGGTGGCCTCAGATAGGCTCTCCGGGTCTCAGCAAGACAAAGGCCTTTAGTTAGTGCTGCTAGCTTCAGGGAACAAGATGCTATAACTCAGTGACTAGGGTCAACCTTTCCTAAGCAAGTGTGTTTGAGGCATTGGGAGTCAGGTCCCTAGTGGGAAGAGGAGAATGTCTATAACATGGGGAGAGGGAGAGACCTGGAGTAGGGGGTCAAACCCACTCTTTGTAAAGCATTACTCCCAACAACTGATGGAAACGTGAAAAATTCTTTTCAAGAGCATGCGGCATTTCACCAAGATAGACCATTTTTTCTGGACCACGAAACAAGTTTCAATAAATATCTAAAAATCAAAGTCAAACAGAGTATATGCTCTGACCACAATAGTATTATATTAGAAATTGATAACAATAAGATGCCTAAAAAATCCCCAATTTTAGAAATTAAACAACATGCTCTGAGTAACTCACACATTAAAGAAGAAATCAGAGGTAAGTTCGAAAATATTTTTACCTGAATGATGACAGAAATCTAATATATCAAAACTGTTGGATGCAGCTAATACAATGCTTAGAGGGAAATTTGCAGCTTTAAATGCAAATGCACATTGTCAAAAAGAAGAAATCAAGTATCCAATCTTTGACCATAAGAAACTTGAAACAGAAGTGTAAATTAAACCCAAAGTAAATATAAGCAAGCAAATAATTAAAACAAAAAAAAAAACTGATGAAAGCAAATGGATAGACAGTAAAGGAATACAATAGTAAATTTTTCTGTATTCAGTGTACAAAAGTTAATTTTAAATGGATTCTATATTTAAATATATACCCAGAACCATAAATTTAGAAGAAAAATTAGGAGAGTATCTATCCACTAAATATCAGAGTGTAGTTGTTTCTGGGGTAGATTGGAAGGATGGGAATTGACTGGAAAGGGGCAGGAAAGAGTTTTCTGCAGGGAAGAAAATGTTCTATATTTTGTTTTGGGTGGTTTCTTATATAGGTGTACATAATTGTAACGGTTCATTGAACTAACACTTAAGATCTGGACATTTTAATGCACGTAAATTACACCTCACTTTTTTGACAGTATCTTGCAAAGCTTATGGCGGTGGTATTTGGGCATCTCTGGGCACAGGCTTCTGAAGCATATAGGCATCTTCAGTTCAAGAATCTACTGAGAGGGGCTTCCCTGGTGACGCAGTGGTTGAGAATCCGCCTGCCAATGCAGGGGACACGGGTTCGATCCCTGGTCCGGGAAGATCCCACATGCCACGGAGCAACTAAGCTTGTGTGCCACAACTACTGAGCCTGTGCTCTAGAGCCCGTGAGCCACAACTACTGAGCCTGTGTGCCGCAACTACTGAAGCCCGTGCGCCTAGAGCCCATGCTCCACAATGAAAGAAGCCACTGCAATGAGAAGCCCGCACACCGCAACGAAGAGTAGCCCCCGCTCGTCGCAACTAGAGAAAGCCCACGTGCAGCAACGAAGACCCAACACAGCCAAAAGTAAATAAATAAATAAAATAAATTAAAAAAAAAAAAAAAAACAGAATCTACTGAGAGTGGTTTTGCAACCAAAATCTGGGGTGAGTGCAAACATTCATAATAAAAGCTACTGTGGCCCACAGCTACAGATCTCTACTGTTGGAGGACAGAGGGAAGAAAAAGTGCCCATCGAACTGAGGAGACATCTTGAGAAGGAAAAATGAGGCAGGCAGCTCCATGTAATCAATGGATCAGTTTATTAGATTGTAACTTACAGAGTAGGGTTTGGTAAACAATGATCCAGAGGCATTCACAGCTGCACTCAGCACTGCTGAGGGCCATCAGGACAATTTTATAACTAACCTAGGGTATGAGGGTCAGCGCTTGGAAGCAGGACGTGCATTCCTACATTAATATTTATGAAGGGGTAACTAGTCACATGGGCACCGAGAATACGTCAGCAAAGGTTTTCATCATTGTTTGGGGACTAACAGAGCATAGAGGCCACCTGGCCTTAATAGTTATTAAACAAAATCTATTAATATCTATTACAAAGCCCTTGATGACAGAGAAGTAATTCACTGCACAGTTCTGAGTAGGGTCAGTGAAAGGACAGGAAGAACTGTAAGGGACCAAGATGGTGTCAGTTAAGCTAACAGCAATACACCTACTCTCGTTGTACAGGTCACAGAACTAGGTGGTTATCACCAGATAGCTTCCCTTCAATGGTTCTCTTCCTAGAGAAACCCAGAGCTCTCCAGGGGGAAATCGAAATTGAGGCTCCAGATATATTGGGTGGGAAAGAAAATTGCCTTCCATAGTGAAGGCACCCTCCACCGCCCCACCCCACCCAGATGTATTTACTGCACAAAGCAGCAATTCACACTGTGCTGGGAGATTTCTCCCAGTCTAGCTTAAGTTTACAGACTGTGGATCACAGACAGTGGACACTGACCTCCACGAGTCCTGTTGAGGGTAGAACCAAGAATCTTTATCACACTGTGGCCTTGAAGCTTGCTTTCTCTTCCTGTGCTTTGGAGGAATGAGAGATACAAGTTAAAAGTTCACCACTTTTTGATGAAGTGACCAGGGGTGAGCAATGAGTATGGAGTAAGAGTTCAAGGTGAAGTGGGCTGAGTCAGAGGAAACAGCACATAAAGCTCCCTTCAGTCCTGTCTTTGGGAGATCAGGAGACCAGAACCCAGCTCTTTCATCTGGCTTGCAACAATCTAACAGGTTAGAGCTTTTTCATTTTCTTTCAGCTACTCCTGGGAGGGGGTGCATGGGATTTTTGCAAAAATGGAGTAGAAGGAACACAGTGGGGTTTTATGAGCATGTAATGACTTGACATTTCTTTTAGGCTCTCTCCTGTGTCATCCTCTCATCCAAACTGCTCCCCAGTGTTTTCTGGTTCCTGGCAAGTGTTTCTCCGTGCCCAGGTTTGGCCATGGCAGGGTGGAGCTGCCTTGTGACAGGAGGAGGAGGGTTTCTGGGTCAGAGGATCGTCCGCTTGTTGGTGGAGGAGAAGGAGCTGCAGGAGATCCGGGTGCTAGACAAAGTCTTCAGACCAGAAGTTCGGGAGGAATTTTCTAGTAAGTGAACTTGAGTCGTGGGTGTGTAGCTCCATTTTAAACCCTGCATAGGTGTGGGGAGGGGGTTCTTGTCTAGCAACTTAAGGAAAGCTGTAGTCAAATCAAGGCTGATCCCATGTTATCAGAAAGGAGATTACAGATGGGGTAATACCATGGTGTAATCACAGATGGTGTCAGGAGATGATTCTGGTCCTGACCCAGGATTAGAGAGGGTGGCCGTAGACCAGCCACTTCAGCCTCTGTTCTTCTCATCCAGAAAATCATGTTTCAGTTTTCTCCCTTGTCAACGAGTCTTCAATGTTCTGATGATTTTTGTCTTGTCACTTGCTATGTACCATCTGCAAAGGGCAAGCAAGTGCCATTAACCTGGAGACCCCGCCCACGGGTCCCCGCCCCTCTTGATTGCTCTGGTCTTTCTGTGGCTTCACTGAGCATCTCCAGTGAAGGTGAAATAGAAGGAAGAGAAGGTGAAGCGAGTGTGTGTGTGTGTGTGTGTGTGTGTGTGTGTGAGAGAGAGAGAGAGAGAGAATTAGAGGGAGCAGGAGAGAGGGAATAGCAGAGCATGCACAAGCCTGCAGCAAGGGAGCCAGAAACAGAACAAGAGGCAGCACGAGTGCAGACACACCTCGCGTGGATTCCCTGTACATCTCTTTTTATCACTCGCCTCTCTCCTCATCACCACAAGGCAGTGACTGCAGGATCTGCTGAAGCAGCTCACGCCTCCCTTTCCAGATTGCTGCCCATGGTGCCAATGCAAAAGCTTGATTTATAGTGTATTTTCCAACCTGTTTCGCCCCCCAGATCCTCAAAATAACCCTGTGAGGAAGGTAGGAGAGGGGTAACACCCATCCGGACAATGAGGAAATTGAGGTCCGCAAAGGTAAAGCGACTTGCTACCCGGATTAATGGGTAGCAGAGCTTAGACTAGAACTCCAGTCACACGGCCCTAGGGCTGACGCTTGGCAAAGTGAATCTTCAGTTTCTGCCATTTCCCCCTTAGGCGCCCCCAAACCAATTCCCTGTCCCCCTCCCCGGCCCCAGTGGACTGGCTATCTACATGCAGGCCCTGGCTGCTCAGAGGACCCCTCTCCCCACGCAAAGCCCCCCCTCCCCAGCCCGCTCTCCTGGACCCTGCCCACCGCTCTGTTCCCCTTTCCTCTCCCCTGACCTCTGCAAACATTCTATTTCCTCTATCCTCTGCTTCAACAGCGTCTCTGATTTAAAAAAAAAAAATTCACAACCGATCAACATCAACCGTTTGTAATCCCTACATCTCAGCAATATTTGCAGTCTGACAACTTACGCCCAGAGAGGGCAATGCTCAACCTAAGAGGAACATCTCCCCAACGTGAATAAGTCAGGCGCTGTCATGGGTGGGCAGGGGCCTCTGTCAGGATAATAACAGAGACCACTCACGGTGTTCTTTCTGTGCCAGGCGCTGCGCTAAGTGTTTTACGTGTGTCAACTCATTTGTTTCTCATCACAACCCTCTGGGATGGGGAACAGTGCCCTTCTTTTTTGAAAGATGAGAATACAAGCACAGAAGAATCCAGTCCATTCAGGCTGCTGCAGCAAAATACCACAGGCTGGGTAGCTTATAATCAGAAATGTATTGCTCACGGTTCTGGAGTCTGGAAGTCCAAAATCAAGGCAGGGTCAAGTCCTGGTGAGAGCTCTCTTCCGGTTCATAGCCCACGCCTTCTCACTGTGTTCTCACATGGTGGAAGGGGCGAGGGATCTCTCTGGGGTCTCTTCTATAAGAACACTAATCCCATTCGTGAGGGCTCTACCCTCATGACCTAATCACCACCCAGAGATCCCCCCAACTCCTAACAGCATCACATTGGCATTAGGATTTCAACAAATGGCTTTGAGGGGACACAAACATGCAGACGTTGCAGAAGTTAATTAACTTGTTCAAGGTCCCCCACCTGGAAAATGGCAAAGCTGGATTTGAACCCAGGCGGTCTGGCTGCAGCGTCTGTACTCTTAACCACTAGTTTGTCTAGTAGCTTCTCTCTGGGCCTCCCTCCAATCCAGTTCACACCACGTAAGCAACTGCATATTCAGTCTATGCAAAACACAGGCCAAGTCCACAGAGCCTTGGAGGAGGAAGCCAGGGCTCCACCGCCGAGGTATCCACAGCGCCCTCTGCTGTTCTCTCTGCAGCCCTGCATACTAATGGGTAAGAGGTCTTTCCTCCCTTGGCCTTGGGCTTCAGGGCATAGCAATTCCTTTGAGCCAGTCTGCTGACGTTAGCCTTGAAAGAGAGGCAGAGTAAGGGAGGGGCAGGGCAGACGTGGGGACACAATCAGAAAATTCCACTCTGCGGCTAATTCCTCTGCCTTTCTCTCACTTCGTGGCCTTTTTGGAGTGGAAGCATTGGGGCGGAGCTAATGTTGCAGAGGCTTAAGGAGAGCAGGCTTAAGGTTCTTCCAAGTTGTAACCCAAGAAGGAAATTCTGCAACCCTGAATTTTTCACTCTGAATTTCTCTCTCACTGTTCTCTGCCGTCCATTGCCAATTTCATTTAAATTGACGTCCTTACTCTGCCCCAGAAAAGTGCCAGTCCTGTGTGTGGGTGACAGGAGCGCAAGCAAGGCTTGAAGGCGGAGGGGTGGGGGGACAGGCTAGAGTCTTCACTAGAAGTGTGACTTGGGCGTTTCCTCACCCTCTCTGAGCCTTGGTTTCCTCGCCTGTAAAGTGGAAATCAGAATCCCTATCTCATGAGATAGCTGTGAAAGGAAATAAGAAAGCTGAAAGTCGTGTGCAAAATAAAAAGCACAAAATAAGTGCAGGTTATTTATACAAACTGTATGTAGCGTGGCATTTATGACGTGGGCTAATCTGAGGTGATGATCTTACTTACCAGTAGTGCACAGTAGCGCCACTTCCCACGGGCTTCAGAGGAGCCAGAGACCCTGATGTCGTCTCTGCAACCCTTGGCTAGATGGCCAGAATGTTAGTCCCTCGGTGGCTGGCTCATTTTCAGCGTTGATATCTGCTTTTGATGATATCTAATAAGAGCTCTTTCAGTTAAATCCATCCTTCGGGCCCATCCTAAATTCCTGTTAATAAGCACCACTATCCTCCTGATCACTCAAGTGGGAAAAACTCGGGCTGCCTTTGACTCTTCCTCCCAGCCCATCACCAGTAAGAACCAGGACCTGGCAAGGTAAGGTCTGAAAGTCGAACCTTGTGTACCTCTCCCCTTCTCGGCTCCCACTCCTGGATCCCCGGTTCCAGTCTTCCCCATGTGAACTGTGGCACAGACGGTGTGATTAATCCCTCAGTCACCTTGCTTTCTCTTATATCCACTAGACTGATCCACTTTATAATACTGCAGCCAGGGTTCGCGTCCTACAGCACAACTCTGTTTACATTTCTCCTTTAATTCCAAACCTATACCGGATTCCCCATTCCCTACCAAATTAAACGCAAATCCACTCCTTAATGAATTTTATAAACTCCCCATGAGTCTCTTTAACAATTTTGTGTTCCAGGCACTGTTGACTCCTCACTGCTCAAACTCTCTTTTTTAGAATGAGATGGGATGGAAAGAGATGTTTGCTCTTTCCCAAGACATGCTACACATTCTGATTTCTGTGCCCTTGTTGACTTGGTCCCTCCATGGGATGTTCCCCCCTCCCCACTCCTCATTCCCCCCCAATCTACCTGTCCTTAAAGACCTGGGTCATCAGGAATCTTCCAGATCCAGAAAGCCTTCCAGTGACCTGACTCCTGTTCACACAGAGCTCCAGAGCAAGATCAGGCTGACCTTGCTGGAAGGAGACATCCTGGATGAGCAGTGCCTGAAGGAAGCCTGCCGGGGCACCTCGGTGGTCATCCACACCGCCTCTGTCATCGACGTCATGAACGCCGTCCAGCGAGAGACCATCATGAACGTCAATGTGAAAGGTACAGGATCCTGGGGTGGAGCTGAAGGGAAGTGGGCAAGCAAGGGTCAGAAGCTGGGATAAGTGAGGAGGAGGCTGGTGAACACCTGCTGGGTGGGCACCAAGTACTTTTCCTCATCACCACCAACAGAGATTCAAGGTCATCATCCTCAGTTTTTCAGATGAGGAAACTAGGGCTGAGACAGGCTAAGTGACTTGTCAAAGGCCCTATGGGGAGGAGTGAAAGGGCTAGAATTTAAACCCACGCCTGTGTGAGTCCAAAGGCCACGAAAACCCTTCTGCTGGTCCAATCAAGTGTTGACTCAGCTCCAACCTCAAACTCTTGCTATCCAGCCACCTCCTGTCTCCACTGGGCTGGAACCAGACCTTACAAGTGCTTCCTTGGGCATCATGCTAGCTTTTCTGTTTGGTTCTAAGTTGAGGGTCACCATACAGCCAAGAACTAAGAGCTCTGTGGTATGAGGTACCCCCAAGTCAGTTAGGAGTGACGGGACACAGCTCTGGGCTGGTTTCCTTCGGGCAGGACTTCCTGCAAAGGAAGGATAATAAGGACTTCCTGCAAAGGAAGGATAATAAGGGTAAAGAGAATGCCAGAGCCCTCCTGCTCACCCCCTAGAAGGATTCCTCACAAGAGAACTAGCAAAGCTGGTTCACAGTGGTCTGGCAGTACAGAATTAGCCAGCACTTGTCTTCCTGTAATATTTTCTTAGCAAGAATAGTTTCCCATTATCCGTAATACCATCTCTTCAGCTCACTACCAGATCTATTATTGAAGAGTAGCTCCTAGCCAGGTGCCCAAAGCATACCCTCTTCAGATCCTCATCCCTTAAATGCTTGGTGGCTCTTTCTGAACTGTGGCTTTCCAATTCACTTTAAATCTAGACAGAGTCACTCAAGGGATTAGCTTAAATCCCTTATTAGCTTGCTGTGTAGTATCCTCCCTCTGACCCCTGGAGGCCAGTCTCTCTAGGACCACAGCACCCTAGTCCATCTGTCTTCCACGCCCTGCCTGCCAGAGTTAGTCTACTCAGAGACTCCTTTTCTAAAGCAACTGATTGCTTTTGCATCTCCAGCCTAAAATTGCACAGTCTCAAAAAAGACCATTTCTAGTTTCAACTAAGCCACACCCCTGGTCACCCCCATATTGCCAGGAGGGTGCTAAGTTTAACCAGTCTTGAGCTTTCGGCCCCCCCCCCATAACTTCTACTCTCCACGGCTCCCAACAACAGGGGATTTGAAATCCCTGAGAAGTGTTAGAGGCCTCCATTGACTAAAACTAGCATCACTGACAGGTTTAGAAAATACTTCACAATCATGGCCATTTCTCCCTCTGCAGGTAAATTAGCTCCGAATTTTCTCTGCTTCTAGATTTAATTTTTTAAAAAGGAGGCTGTCTCTCCTGAAAAGCAAATTACACAGAGACCTTAAAAAGGATTTTTTAAAATACCACCCAAAAATGATGCTTTGCCCAGGAAATTGCTTCCTTCTTGTAAGGAAGGCACTCTGGGTTACCTCCATGAGCTAAAATTCTACCCAGATAAAGGAATTCTGCAAGATCCTCCCATGATAGATATTACCAGCAGAGGGCGCACTCCTTTCTGCTTCTTCCTCCGGCTCAACACACAAGGCCAGTGGTAGCTCCAGAAAACTAAGCAAAAGGAAGCTTTGCCACCCCGACTTTTCAGACCTGGGTAAACAAGCCACAGCCACAATTAGCAGTGGTCTTTGTAGGAAACACACAGTCAGAAACAGAGTCTGGATCTCCAGCTTCTGCCCAGAACCCACCAATCATTTGCTCAGTGACTCAAAAAAAAGTCCTTGTGACAAGTTTTTATTGGTCTTCAAAAAAAAAGGAGAAAAATACGAACAATTCAATGCGTACTTAAGAGTATATATTACCTATATACAACTCTGTGTGTGTGTGTGTGTGTGTGTGTGTGTGTGATGTGAATCCTTCAGCTGTCCTCTTTTGCCTAAGGACCAGAGCTGTCCTTATTCTAAGAGTATGGCCTCCTAATTTTTTAAGTTAAAATAGCCTATCTTTAATGAGGTGGTAGACAGGATAAATGATCATTTTAAAATCTCTTTACTCTGCAAAATATAAAGTGGCAACTCGTTGTCCTTTTCTGAAATTAAAAGTACGTACACTGGTCCGCGAAATCCAAAAGCCTAGAAATGCTTGCTCTCCAGAATCCAGATCTTGGCCTCTTTTCATTTTTGCTTTCGTCCTGTGGATTTAGCATAATCTGATCTCAGCCAGAAACACACAAGAATGCACTCCTCATGTGCAATAGCCACCTCACTTGAGGGTGAGGGGCAGACATGGTCCATGGCATGGCTGGCTCTGGACTCTTTCCTGACACTGACGGTGTGCTCTCCGTGGGCAGGTACCCAGCTCCTGTTGGAGACCTGTGTGCAGGCTAGTGTGCCAGTCTTCATCCATACCAGCACCATAGAGGTGGCTGGGCCCAACTCCTACAGGGAGATCATCCAGGACGGCCACGAAGAAGAGCATCTTGAAACGGCATGGTCCTCTCCATACCCATACAGCAAAAAGCTTGCCGAGAAGGCTGTGCTGGGAGCTAATGGGTGGGCTCTTAAAAATGGTGGCACCTTGTACACTTGTGCCTTAAGGCCCATGTATATCTATGGGGAGGGGAGCCCATTACTTTTTGCCCACGTGGAAAATGCCCTGAAGAACAATGGCATCCTGACAAATCACTGCAAGTTCTCCAGAGTCAACCCAGTCTATGTTGGCAACGTGGCCTGGGCCCACATTCTGGCCTTGAGGGCCCTTCGGGACCCCCAAAAGGCCCCAAGCATCCAAGGACAGTTCTACTACATCTCAGACGGCACACCTCACCAAAGCTATGATGACCTCAATTACACTCTGGGCAAAGAATGGGGCCTCTGCCTGGATTCCGGGATGAGCCTTCCTGTTTCTCTGAAGTATTGGCTTGCCTTCCTGCTGGAGATAGTGAGCTTCTTGCTCAGTCCAATTTACAGATATCGACCCCCCTTCAACTGCCACCTGGTAACCCTGTCAAACAGTGTGTTCACCTTCTCCTATAAGAAAGCTCAGCGAGAGCTGGGGTACGAGCCCCTCTTCACCTGGGAGGAAGCCAAGCAGAAAACCAAGGAGTGGGTCGGCTCCCTGGTGAAACAGCACAAGGAGACCCTGAAAACAAAGACTCACTGATCTGGGGGTGAGAACGATGTGGATGTGGGCATGGTTAGGAGCCGCCTGTCACGCTCTCCCCTTCCGGTTTCATGCAGCAAACAACACAGGCACAAGCCCGGGTCCTCCTGCCTCCCTTTTATCAGATGATCATCTGATAAAATGATGATCATCATTTGATCATCTTATTGTCTTCCTCCCTCCACCAGAAACCTTTCCCTGTCACTGGCCCAACGGGAAGCTTTCTGCCCTACCCTCCCTCCAGGGGACGGCCAGACAAGGTGATTTGCTGCAGCTGCTGGTGCCACCGTCTCAGTTGACGATTCTGAGCTATTTGGGCTTCTTTTAACTTAGAGTTTTGCCTGTTAGTTCCATTTCCTTTGTTAAATGCAAAAGCATTCCTTTTCTTTTAAAAGTTCATATTCCTTCACACAGCTCAATGAACGTAATAAACGTTTTAATGACTAATCTGGAGGAAGTTATGGTTTATGTGATTGCATACCTTTTTATTCCCCACCCCGCCCAATCAGCACCTCCTATTTAGAAAAGTAGCTCGGGGCTGGGGGGGCAGAAGTGTCGGGAAGGGGAACCTAGGATTGACCAAGCACTTACTACGTTTCAGGCATGTATTAGATGACCGACATAGATCACTTATTTAACCCTCACCAGAAACCTACGAGGTAGGGATGACTATTCCCTTTGATGAATAAGGAAACTCGTTCACAGTCACGCTAACTGCTATGAGACCGTTTAACCCAGATGGACTGACTTGAAAACCCTTATCCATCCGCTGAATTGTGTAGCCTGAACTGCCCAAAATTTATAGCAAAACGGGGACGGGGTGGTGGATGGTTTGTCGGCGGTGCAGCAGAGCACTGGACATGGGGTACTGATCCTTGGGAGAGCCCAGCTCCCTTGGGTCACCTACTTCTTGCCCAGTCCTGTGCAGGAGACACCCCAGGACCAAGGACAGCCCCCTTGGGGGAATCTGGGAGGTGTTCATACCCTTGTCAGCTGGGAGGAGAGGGAGAAGCAAAGGTGCAGCCAGCCTCCACTGCCAATGCCAGTGTCCTTGAAGGTCCCTAGAACGCACTTGGATCTATGTGTGTTGGCGACTCTGGCAACTCATAAGCCTACATTCCAACCTTTCAAATCACACAATGAAGCCGCACCACGGCTTCCTAGGAAAGTAAAGGGGACAGTTGTAAACCCTCCTACTCAGCGCAGAAAGTAGAGACTTAACTCCTCCTCCTCCCTCTTCCGCACCTCTCCCTCACACTGCATGCTGTCTTCCCTCACCTCCTTAGCCTCTTTCCCTTCCCTCCATCTTCCCCTAATCACTGGCCTTCTCATCCTTCTCAATGCCCCTAAGGAAGGGAGGCCAATCGAGACATGTCTGGGGACTTAAATGATGACACATTCGTTAACCGACTGGAGGACCAACAGTCAAAAGAAACACTGCCAGGCCAACAAGGACCACGTGACCTGAAGCAGGTGAGAAGGTGGCGTGGGGCTCAGTGCGGGGAGTGGGGAGCTCTCTCCTTCTAGACCAGGGTGTTGCCTGTCTTTATGAACCACGGACACAACAAGAGTCAAGACCAACACCCAGATGTCCTCTTTCTTACCCAGGGAATGTACGGATTATGAATTTGGTTGAATTTGATTACCACAAAGGAGGTAGTTTAAGCATTCACTCTTAAGGAGAAAGGGGAAAAACACTCTGGCCCAAACGAACAGGTTTCCATCACCTTCAAAACCCCAAGAGACAGAGGATCTGGCACCCAGGGATCAGGGTGGAGTGGCCCCAGGGGGTGAGACAAGGTGAGAGAAGAAACATTCCCTTCCTGCCTTCCTCCAGCGCACAAAACACAAAAGGCAGCATCTGCCAACCCGGTGAGGTGTGCACACCCGCATATGTTTACACCGATAGAGAAGGAAGGAAAGAGGGTGGTGGAGTCTGGGACAAAGTCCCCTCTGTCCGTTTTTTAGCCCAGGGAAATCCCACAACTATAAACCCGCCAGGGCTGTTCTCCCAGGGAAGGGAAGTGGCATTGTCACCAGAGGGCAAACGGGGGTTGGTGTGAGCGGAGAAAGAGGAGAGGGGATCTGGCCGGCTGTTGGTCTCAGCTGAATAAGCATAAAGACCTGGGAAGGTTTTGGCCACCGAAGCCCCATCCTTACTGGCACCGGGCTCAGGATGAACCGCGCGGGGCGGTCCGAGCTCGTGCACAGGGGCCCGAGGTGCAATGCAGGGAAGCACCGCACGGAGGCAGCAGAGGCCCGGAGGGAAGAAGGAAGCCGCCGGCCCCGCCCCCGCCCCGCCCCCGCCCCACACACACCTGGGTGACTGCTTGGAGTACAGGTGAATGAGTGAAGGAGGGCAGGTAAGTGCTCAGCCAGCAGGTTAAGTACTGTGTATACTGACTCCGGAAAATGGAGCTGAGCTGAAGTTACTGGGAAAAACCTCAAGGAGTAGGTGGGACCTCAGCTCGGCCTTGGAGGAGGGGTGGGCCTTGGGTAGGAGAGTGAGGTGGTCCAGGCAGGGGGAAGAGGCTGAGCAGTGGGGGGGGGGGGGGGGGGGGCGGGGCCTTATTAAAATCCAAAAGAAACCTGAATTCCAAAACACATCTAGCCCCAAGGGTTTTGGATAAAAGATTGTGGACTTTTAGCAAGCAGCAGAATTATGAGCCAGGTATTGCTCTAAATACTTTATATAATAATGCTCAATCAACACTCAACAGTAGGTACACTTATTATCCTAGTCTGACATATGAGCAAATGGAGGCACAGAGAGGTCCGTAACTTGCTCAAGGTCATCCAGCGAGTTAGTGGTTCAGTTCCAGTTATAAAGAAAGCTTTTTGACTTCAAAGATTTTACATGAAGATGGCAAACACACATGCCTGCAGGAGCCAGGCGCCATGTATAAGTGAGGCAGCCTAAGCTAAGAGGCTTTAGGGACTGGCGGGGAGTGTGGTGTGCTGGAGAGCACATACTTCGCGTCAGGGAGACGGCAGCTGCAGAGTCCCTGCTGACTCATGTGGGAATATACCCCAAGTTACCAGATCTTCTGACTCTTCGAGGAAAGCAAAGCTTCCTAATTTTTATGTGAAATCTTTTGATTTCTAAATACTGTCAACTAATTCTAAATTTTAATAACAGTGTGAAAACCAGCTCCAGGAATGGGATGGTGTGGGCTGGCACTCAGATTGCATGTGTAATAGTTTATTTCTTAAAAAATGGGCGGCAAGGTATCCGAAGCAATCTGTTCATTCTTGGTGATAGGTCCCAAGTACACATGATATTATATTCTGTACTTTTCTGTATGTTTGGTATAGGCTATAATTTTTTTTAAGACATTGATTTTGATTTAAAAAAAAAGAGTTCAAACTAACAAAACACATCTGCAGGCTGGACTGACACCTAAGGCTTCCAGTTTTCCTTCTCTGCTCCCAGTCTAGTGGGAGCAATAAAATATAAAGCATGGTAAGTTCTGTACACAGTAAAATGTACCAAGTGCCCTTAGAAAGGTGAAGTGCTTCTGGAGGGTCCCATCTGGGTAGGGGACTCAATAGAGCCCTTGCACTGGGGCTGGATATTGACAGATGGGTAGGATTTCAACGGGCAGATATGTGGGGAAATGTATTCCAGGCAGAGGCGATGGAGTCGGGAAAGACACAGAGGTGGGAAAGGGGAGTCATTCTCAGGCAACTATGAGACCAGTGTGGACAGACCAGAGAACACAGGTGCAGGAGAGAATGGAAGATACGCCTGGAAAAACATGATGGGAAAAGACCAGGGTCACCTTGGGTCACCTCTGGGATACACTCTGCCTTCTTCCTTCTTCCCCCTTCCAAAGACCATTTGACGTTTAACTACGTCACATGTAACATGCCTCACCTTCTCTGGAAAATTAGACTCTTTAAGAACAAGGAGCATGTCTCCATGTCCCCTGCCCCCAGTAGTCAGGCTACAGAACTTGGAGATTATTCACTATGCAATGGGAAACCATTGAAGATTCTCGTTTGGCTGTCCCTGGAAGGTTACTTTGGCAGCAATGTGTAGGATGGATTGGAAGAGAGTAAGAGGGTTCTTCAAGTATCTAGGCAAGAAATAAAGGCTTGATTTATGTAGTGTCACCAAAGAGGACACAGGGGGCAGCTGAGGCCAGCCTGAGGCAGAATGGACACTACTTCAGGCAATGCCTGAGTGTGACCACAGCACCCCACGTACCCCATGGACCCACTTTCTGAAGCCAGAAACCTGGATGTCCTTCCCCTACTCTCCCACCAGCCTATCATTCAGTCCTATCAATTTCACCTCCAAAACGCCTCCCAAATGTGTCCTCTCCTTCCCTGGTAACACAGCCTGGTTGAGGCCCTCATCACCTCTTGCCTCCCTGCCTCAGAGGGTCACCCATGAAATTCATTCTCAGCAGTGTTGCCAGACTTGCCCATCCAACATAAAATCTGACCATGTCACTCTCTTCCGTAAAACCATTCAGTGGAGCCCCAGGACACTTAGGATCACCCTGAGTGTCTTAGGACAACATGTAAAGCTTCTCAACAGACTGGTGGTTGCCAAGGGGGAAGGGGGAGGGGGAGGGAGGGAGTGGGAAGTTGGGGTTAGCAGATGTAAGCTTTTATACAGAGAAGGGATAAACAACAAGGTCCTACTGTATAGCACAGAGAACTAGATTCAATATCCCATCATAAACCATAACGGAAAAGAATATTTTAAAAATGAATGTATATAAATATGTGTGTGTATAACCGAATCACTTTGCTGTACAGCAGTGATTAACACAACATTGTAAATCAACTATACTTCAGTTTAAAAAAAAGCTTCCCACAATCTAGCCCCTGCCTACCTCACCAGACTAAATTCCCTCCAATCCCTGCCCTATCTCCAGACTCTCCAAATTTATGCTCCAATAATAGGCCAATAATACTGGGAGCTGCTGGCATATATCACGCTTTTACATGCTCCCGTGCCAATGCATGGTGTTCCTTCTGCTTCGAGACTGCCCACCTCTCCTGCCACCACATCCTTCTCAACTCCTTATTCATCCTCCGGAGCTCCCCACTTTCTCACCTCTGCACAGCGGGTATATCTAATTGCTATGCATATATTCTGCCCCCCTGGCTACACGGTTATGTTCTTGAGGGCAAGAACTCACCATTTCATCTCTATGTGTCCCCAGTGCCTAGTCCTGTGCCTGACACAAAGTGGTCACACGATGGACAGATGGATTGGGGGGTGGTGAATAGACAGACAAACAAAGCACAAACAAACAACTGAATTGCTGAGATGGGGAACGAAGGGAATCAGGGAGGCAGAAGGAATGACAAAGCGAGAAAGAATTCAGAGATCATGTCAAGGCATCGATGAACCTGAAGAAGCTGGGTCTTCACTATGAGAATCAGGAAAAAGAGGAGAAGTGACACTGGAGGTTAGGGGTAGAAAGACGACTTCATCTGCACTATATAAAGAGTGAGTGAGTGATGAGTGTGTGAGTGAAGAGAAAATGAGAGGGAAAAGGCTTTTATGAAGACAAACCTAGCTGCTAAGATTTTAATGTTCTGGAAATTAGACACACAACCTGAAACAATGTCGTGCCCAGAGAGTTTTTTGTTTTTTTTTTGTTTTTTTTTTAGCAAGCATCTGCCTTTTTTAAAAAATGTTTTTATTTATTTATTTATTTATTTATTTATTTTTGGCTGTGTTGGATCTTCGTTTCTATGCGAGGGCTTTCTCCAGATGCGGCGAGCGGGGGCCACTCTTCATCGCGGTGCGCGGGCCTCTCACTGTCGCGGCCTCTCTTGTTGCGGAGCACAGGCTCCAGACACGCAGGCTCAGTAGTTGTGGCTCACGGGCCTAGTTGCTCCGTGGCATGTGGGATCTTCCCAGACCAGGGCTTGAACCCGTGTCCCCTGCATTGGCAGGCAGATTCTCAACCACTGCGCCACCAGGGAAGCCCCCCCAGAGAGTTTTTATACTACAAAAATAAGGAAATCCTATTTTTAAAAACTGAATTCAGAAGAAAATCTCCCACTCCCTTAAGTGACTCAGGGTGAGGACAACTCAGTCCCTCTGGCTAGAAGCAAGTGCTTCTTAAAGCATCAAGTGTCTCTGGGGGAAGTTCGTGGGGAGTCCTTTTCCTTTGCCATGGCCCAAGATCCCAGGGGTCTTGAGCAGGGAATGGACTCAGTGTTTCGAGGCATGAAAGAGGCTCATTATGACAGAGTGGAAGGGGGAAGGGAGGACCAACAAAAAGTGGACTGGCCACTCTGTCCCCAAGGGCAGGGGGCCCTGGGGTCAGCTGCAAACTCTGGAACGGTCACCAGTATGTTCTAGAAACCTGAAGCTCCCCATACGCAGTCTTTCCATAAGAAACAGAAGAACATGCACCAGTGAAGTCAGCTCTTCTTCCAAAATAGGTGCTGGTGGCAGGGCTTGGCCACGAGGTGGGCTGCTGGCCCTCCTAGCATGGACTCTGGCCATTAAGGTAGGAATAGCCTGCTCACGGGCCGGGATCTAGATTCCTCCTTCCACCAGCCAGAATGTGAAGTCACCGGTGTAATTGTGAGCAGGGCAGCTTCACAGGCCTGTGGCCAGTGCGGTGACCCGGGGCCCTGTGCTTGGCTTCATGCTCTGCCAGGGGGCCCACCTTTGATTTTGCACTAAGCCTTGCAAATTATGCAGCCAGCCCTAATTAGGAGCATGTCTTTCAGCAGTGGGCAAAACAGCTCTTGCTTAATTGTAGGTATACAGGGGAGGACCTCTTGTCTCCTGCAGGGGAAATCAAAGTGTTTGTGGAGTTCCAATTTTAGAGCTAAAAAAGGCCCTACAGGCTCTGGCTTTTAACTGTGGGCTCCTTCCCTCCCCCCATTTCACAGATAAGAGAACTGAGGCCCAAGAAGTGAAGTGCCTTTGCAAGGTCACCCAACCAGTCCGTAGCAGAGTTGGGCTAGAACCCAGATCTCACCACTGTGTCGCTCAAGAACACACTGGAATCCCCACGGTAAGGAGAAGGGGAAAGTTTGTAGCAGGGGCCCTGGGGCCAGGAGACTCACAGATTTTGAGGAGAGTGACAGCACATCCGGGAGGGGGGCGGGGGGATTGCGTTACAGCTTCCAGCACATCTCTACCCGTCGTCGCTGGACCGCATTGCACCACAGCCGCCCCTGCCCGCAGCACATTCACAGTCCCCTGGCAGCCTTCCCTCCGCAGCTCTGCTTCCTGCTTCAGGCTGCACCTCCGCAGGAAGTCTCCCACCTTCTGGGGAGCGGGGGAGTGACCCTCCGATAGGCACCTGTCACTGTCCAGCGTGGTTGCTTATTGACTTGTCTCCCCGCCTAGACTGTGGGCTCTGGGAGGGCACCACGGGGACCCTGCACTGACACCTGTGCACACCTGGCCCCAAGCAAACACTCAACCGATAGTTATGGAAGGGAGGGAGGGAGGGAAGGAGGGAAGGAAGGAAGGAAGAAGGAAGGAAGGAAGGAAGGAAGGAAGGAAGGAAGGAAGGAAGGAAGACAATGTTCTTAAAGGAAGGGACTCGGACCAGAATAACAGGATTTTAGGGAGTGGAGTGAAGGTGGTCCAAGTATGAGTGTCCCCTAAGCAAGACAAACTTGGACTCCATACCCACCTGTAATGGTGACCTAATATTTGCTGCCCTGAGCTTGGCCTGAGAACGCAGAGCTGAGCAGGGGGTGGGGAGAAGCACGGCCTCCTGGTGGTAGAGAAGGCACAGAGCCAGGAGGCTGCCCTACCAACATATTTGTTAAGGAAAAACAGTGGGGTGGGTGATGAGAGAGAACATTTGGAAAGAGGGCAGAAGGCAGGCTTAACCAGCACACCAGCTGCTTGAGCTTTCTATGGAACCCATATGGCGCCAACCCTCCCTCCTCAGCTTGCGGAATGGGGGTCCTGCGTGAATAAAGACAGGCAGGGGCTTCATGGTTCAGGAACAAAAGTAATCGGGTGAGGGGGGCCTGGGGAAGGGGGAAGAGGAGGGCAAAGGGAAGAGAGGATTCCCTTATTTTAGAAGCAGACCATTTCCGCAAATAAGAGTGAAAACTCTGGGTTCTCTTTCCATTTTGCCATCAAAGTTAGGCAAATCCCTTTACTTTCCTGGGTCCGTTTCCTTACCTGCAAAATGAAGGTTGTGGCCCGTTTCTAAGGTTCATCGCAATGATACCGGGCAGCTGTAAGTTGGCTGCGTGTCCCCCGGTACCCCGTACTTCTGCAGCTAACCTTCACCATAACACAATCCTCCCCCTTGAGTATTTCTTTGTTTGTGCAAAGCCAAGGCTGAGAACGTGGTTTCCTAGCCCTTCCCCAGCTCTCTTGGCACCTGGCACCTCATCTGTAAAGGGACATAATACCCTTCTAAATGCGGAGGTCCAAGGCCGGGGGCTGAGCAGGATCCCACCCTCCACTGACATCCCGTGAGCTGAGCTGCAGAACCTACTGCTGACTTAGCCGAGTTCTCATGGCATTCTTGCATGGAGCTATGGATATGCCCCAAGTTGGTGTGAAGCTCCTGGATAATTATGAGACACTAGAGTAGGGAGAATCAATAGAGGTAATGCCTCCTGAAGGGGAAACAGAGACCCAGAAAAATCCAAGCCTTGTTCCAGACCGCAGACAGTGAACACCAGAATGCCCTGCCCTCTCCCCAGCACCGCACGCCCTCAAAGGGATGGCAGGACTGGTTCCTCCTTTCTCCCTCTGTCCCTGGATAAGTGAAGGCCATGGCCTCCCATCCCCTCATCCCCCTGCCTCAGGAGCTGGAAATTCGAGAGAACACAGGCATGCAAGCAACTGCCTCTCTCCTCCTTCTCGGCTCCCAGGAGCTATGATACAAGCCCCTAAACCTTCCAAGAACCTTCCTGTGTGTTATTTTGTAAGGTCTTCTCTCCATACCTCACACCTGCATCTTTCCACGGGACAGACAAGGCCAAGATCAAGTCCACCCATAGTGCCCAGCCCAGGCTGCAGCAAAGTTGGACAGTGGTTCCCTCAGTCCAGAGGCTTTGTGGCCATGAGGTGAGGTCCACGACCTCTACTATGTCCATTAGTGTCAACCCAGGGAGCAGTAGAGCTACCTCAGCCCAAGCCTGGAGGTGGTCCTTGTCTATCCAAGTCCCACTTTATTCAGACACCTCCTGACAGACCTGACAAAAGAAACATCTAGCCAGATCCCTTAGCAGCCCCTGGCTTCATTAGCCTCTCCAAGGTCACACACTGCCCTGTTTCCCCACCCGCAAAGACAGATGGAGTGGACACTACCTGATTTGCAGCAGTGGTGTCCCCAACTTACAGTCACACAAGCCCTCAGCAGAGAATCTACTTCATCCTGAGCCTTTGCTGGGAGTACCATCTTGCCTAGGCATAACATTTGAAGTCTTGATATTAAGAAGTTCCTCCCCCCCAACCCAACCAGAGGCCAAATCCCAAGGGTTATACTTACAGTTTGCAAAATTATCACCACAAAGAAACTGGGTTTGATGTTAGGCAGGGGACAGAATCAGTCTTCCCTTCACCCTTGTAGAGTATTAGAACATGGACGCTTCTCCCTCTCATACTTGTATCCCCAGCATCACGCACTACCCAGCACATGCGCACTCAGCATGGTGTGGAGTGAACTTCTCAGGGTCTCCACTCTTAATAAGCCACAGCTATGGGGCACGAGGAAGACCGCCCAGACACCAGGAATGTGTGTACGGATATTATGGGAACATCTCTGCAGAACTACTCCAGCCCTCATAGGTCAGGAAAAGCATCCCAAAGGAGTATCTTCTGTGAATAAATGTTTGCACTGAATTTCTTCCATTGAATCCCTAAGTCTCTAGCAACTGGTGGGGCCTGGAACTTTTCAGTCCTTTCACTCAGGATGAAACCCCTCCAAATATATATGTGGGAATGCCAGCTTGAGCACTGCACATACGCTGATACCTTTTTTCAACCTTCTTAAGCACAGGACACCTTGGTACATGGAACACCTTGCCACCCACCTCTTTGGTTTCCAAAGCTGAGTATCCTGGCTGCTGTGATGAGGTAGGTCACCTCATCACAAATGGATGCAGAGGGCTGTGAACAGTGTGACCTGGATCCCATCAGGGCAGTTGGAAATTGAAAGCCATTGGAATGTGTTTGGGGTTAGCAGAGGTGGTGACCTTGAAACAGGGGCATGCAGCAGGGACTGCAGACACTTTAGCTCTGGCTGGAAAAGACAAGAGCACGACGCTAGTCTGTTCAAGCTGGGACCTCCTCCCCTTTCCCGCCAGCAGCAAAATTCAGGAAACAATTCGACTGCCAAGCACAGCTGAGAAAAAGAGAAATGAATGGAATTTTGCTTTGTTAAGTGAGCCGAGACAGGGAATGAAGGTCAGAAAGAAGGGAAGGCAGGCAGTCTGTGGTTGGCAAATACAGAGAAGGGCCAGTGGCAGCCTGCGATGCCCCTGGGGCATTATCTGATGAACAGCAAAGATAGACACTTTCCCTGGCCCTTACTTATTATCTTTAACTATTTGGGGAAGGCCTGTGTGAAACGGACGCCTACCAAGAGTAGACAGGCAGCAGAGCCTGCTGCATCTGACAATACCCTTTGCATCTGACAGATGCCCTCTGACAGAGGCAGAGCAAAGGATTTGCGGCTTAGGAGTTTCACCTACCATAATCCCCAAGAAAGAAAGGAGGTGCTTAATTCATCCTACAGACCTCTCTACCCTGGTTGAGATTCCCATTAAAATCACCTGGGAAGACTTTATAAAATCACGGGTACTTGGACATCACCCCAGACCAATTAATCAATGTCTTGAACAGTTTTTTGGGGTGGGGTTGCGGGGGGGGTGTTTGTTTTTAAAGCTCTCCACGTAATTCTACTGTGCAGTTAATGTTGTTAAATTAAGAAAATCTCTGTCTGAAACTAACCAAGCCTGGAGAATTCCAAGTTGACCAGATATACCTTCTCTACCTGGAACGTGGACAGGGGCTGCTCTAATTGGAAGTTGAGGTTGAGCATCCCCTCACGGTACAGCACCAAAGGCCAGGTTTACTGCTGTGTCCCCACAGGACACTGAACGAGTACTTCAAATGCTTGGTTTAATGTAGGTTCCCAGGGACTAGGAGTTAGACTGGTGGTTGCTTCAAGCCAGAATAGTCAGACTCGGGGAGGAATGCTGCAGTCACAGAACTGACTGCCTTCTTCCAGGACCAGAACCCAGCATCCGTTGGCCCTGCTAGGCAGGGAAAGGGCTGTGGACATTCACTCAAGGAGGTAGCTGTGCTCATTAAAAGAAATTAAGGTGTTTTTATTATCACGCTTCCTCTTTTTTGTTTCTTGTGAACCCCTTCCTTACAAACTGCTGTCTCATTGTCTCCATGGGCAGAGACTAGCTAGAAAATATTTTGAGCAAAAGGCCAGTCTAGCTGATAAGTTCCGTTCAGTATTATCTATAGTCATTAAGCTGCATTTCCGAGAACTGGGGGAAAGAAAATACTTTGTTATGTGATTCAGGAATACATTTTTTATAGATCAGAGATGGGAGCTGAGGCTGCCTGCCTTCTCCATGACTATCTTCCCCCTGCCTACTGCCAAAATTCCCCACAGATTGCTTCTTACAAGGAATGAAGACACAGATCTTTGGAAATTGGTACAACAGTATAACATTAACACATTCCCAACATCCCAAAGACACATTAGTGCACAAGTGTTGCACTGAATTATTGGTTACAATGCACAGGCTATTTAGACATCAGCCAGGATGATCTAGGATCCACTGGAACATTCTAAATCAGGAGTCAGCAAACTTCTTCTGTAAAGATCCAGATCATAAATATCTTCGAATTGTGGATCACGTAGCCTCTGTCACCACTACCCAGCCTTGCCGTTTTAGTGCAAAAGCAGCCATAGACACTATGTCAGGAAGGCTGTCTGGGTAGAACTGTATTCCAACAAAATTCTATTCATACAGAGGGACAGGCTAGATTTGGTAGTTTGCTCACTCCTGTTCTACCACAGCATAGCTTCCCTAGATTGAACTGAGTGATATTTAATGGGTGACAAGTAAAAAGGAAAGACTGACATGGTAAAAGACTGATCTGGATTTAATGACAAATATTCCATACTGGTTGCTGAACACCAGAATGCTGTCCAGGGAACCATCATTAAATAAAACAACCTGAAAATAAGGCAATTCTCACATACACAAGCACACTCACACAAAACCTGTTACTTTTAGGATCATTAAATTATTCACCATTTTAACAAACAACTGTAAAATAACATTACAGTGAAGGAAAATGTGCACAAACTTCAGAAACACAGTTCAGATTGTCTACGAACACAGGTTCTTAATTTGTACTTTTTCACATATGTACAGCCTCCGGATCTTGAAGAGGCCACATGGCTCAAGGGGTTAACTTCTCATCTTCTCCTTCCAGCTCAGAGCTCAATATTTAATCAAGCCATTTAACCTATTTAAAACTGCTCTAGCTTCTTCTCAGTAAAGGGTAGCCTGCACTTGACCAAACTCCCCAGGAAACAAATGATACATTTGCCTCCACCATCATTAATGAGTTGGTGGAAGGAGTCTTCAGAGTGACATTTTTAAGGGTGAACCAGTTACCAGGGTTTGCTTTAGCAATACTATTTTTCTAAAACTAGATACAAGAAACAACCTCCTGAATGCACTGAACCTCACTTAATGCAGCTATGTTCCCTGAAGAATTATAAGAAAAATGGAATCACATTTTAGCTGCACCATGAGAGTGGGGCGTTTGGTGGCTGGACTGTTTTCTTCTGCTGAGGGATGTGGTCACAGAAGGGATAGTGAAGTAGTGGCTGGCTTTCTTATCTATGGTAACAGAAAGAACAGAGTGGGTCAGTGAAATCTGAAGAATTCCACCGCCAGTAAATTATTTTACATTAGCTTCAATCTCCTCTCCCCGTTGAACCCATGCTCGAAAGTTTCTGCCATGGAGCACACTGGATGCAGAGGAGACTGTGCAATAGTATGAAAATGTCAGCAAAAGACCAAGTGACCCAGAATGTGGATCATAAACCCATGAATAATCAAAAGTTGGATGAGATTTCATAGGCACAGACTCGAGAGAACTTAAAACAGCTGGAAGAGGTAGATGCGCATGAAGAAAAAAAAAAAACAACACAAAGTAATAAGATTACCTACAAATTGGCTATATTATTTTCATGTGAGTCTCACACACTTGGTATTCAGACTACAGAGTCAGAATAAATAACGGACGCTTGCTTTGCTCAGATTACTCTTGACTAAAATAAAAAGGAATTAGTATCTTCCAAAACTATCTATAGTTTGAAAATCTACTTGCATTTGTGAATAACAACAAATTGATTAAGAGGGCAAGATCAACAGGCATTATACAAGCCCAGAATTCTCAGGGTTTTTTTTTTTTTTAAGTGTTAGGATGGCAAAAACATGCTTTCCTAGAGTCCCCAAAGAGGTTCTTTGATAGAATACAACTGATCAAGTATAAATTACCAGCATCCATAGAAAGCTTGCTAAAACTGTAAAAACAGTCTTGTGGGTTGTTTTTTTTTTTTTCTTCAAGTGTGTCCAACAGTTTGTGACGATGCTTCCATGAAAAGTATTGGTTAACAACTGCTAATAAAGAAAACAAAACTGCTTTCCACAACTCTACCTTCTAAAGGCTAACCTAAGGGAGGGATTTTCAGCATAGGTAACTGAAGTCTATACAAGAGTCATCTAACTATAGCCCCTACTAGAAATGGAACATATCTAGGACACTCTAATTACATGACAAAGACCAGCTTTGTCAACAAGGACATCTTTGGCCCTTCTAGACTAGCCTTAAATTTTCCATCAAGCATAAGAATTTTCAGTGTCCTTATTATATAAATCACGACAGGTAAGTCTTCCTAGCAGCTGGGCTGGAGAGCACAAAAGGGCAGACCACACCTATCCACACTGTCATCAGCCTCTCTTCAGAACTACCTGTCACACTCCTCTCCCCAGGCCTTCCCTAAGACAGGGGTCATAATACTGTTCTACCTCACAAAGAAGTGAGAAACAACTAACAAGCATTACAAAGCAGAAAGCACTTTACAAATACAAAAGTGCTATTTTGGCATTTATATAACAACCAGAGGACATTCATTGCTTGTGCTATTTGGCAATTTTGCATTTACAACTCTCCCTGCTTGTGCCCTCCTTGTGTAAAGTCTTGAGCTTTCTACTCTGCTGCCCTGTGCAGGAAAGAGAAATTTCTACTCAGACCAGAGCCTGTATCAATATGGGTGGAGGTGTGGGTTCGAATGTCTCCCCCATTACTGCAGAGGGGGAGGGGTACACAGATACAAAATGAAGGCAAATGAGACGAAGGAGCCTGGCGCCCCAACATGGGAACATTTGCTTTCCTGGATTTCTCAGGAAAACTCTGAGCAAATTGACTTTTGTAGCAGGTCGCTGGGGCAACTGTTGATGGCCTGAGTTTCACTTGAAACAAGCATCAAGCTGACCTGGGAAAGGAAAAGTCACACATAGCTGCGATTGTTCCATTTCCCAGCACTTAAAAGATCACAGATGAGACCTGAAAGAAGTACTGGGCCTGGAACACACCTGACACCGGCGGCAGGGGTCTGGTCATCCGCACAGACTCCCTTGACCCAGCATGAAGCTAGACTATTTTAAAGGAAGTAGCAAAGAACCAGGAGCAGGACCACGATTTCCCAGATCTGAAAACCAGCTGTGAATGAATTTCTAAACCTCAGAGATTCCACCCTGGAGACGAGGGTGTGTAGCTTTTCTGCCCAGTTTCCCCTGGACACCTCAAAATAGCAGCTAGCTGTGGCTCAGAGGAAGGAAGGGAAGAGCACACAAAATATCCACTCCTGTAGGACGGACAAAGTTCCTCTACTTGTCGTGGGACTATAGCTGATGTGTGGGAACAGGGTAAACAGTGGCTTAATACCTGCTGAAACCAGGACAGAATTACTGACACCCGCCTTTCACTTTACCCCGTAACCCTCACTCCAACCACACGCTCTCCCCGCTTCCCACGGGCCATCACTGCCCAAGCTACTCTACTGCCTGTCATCCTGTGCCCTCCCCCACCCCCCTAACTCCCCTTCCTCAAGGTCCTCAAAGTGCCCGCTCCTCCACGCTCTTCATCCTCCCCAGCGTGCATGTGGTGACGTCGCCACGCTCAAGCACATCTCCCAAACATTTCTTCGTTAGGGAGGAGGCAGGCAAAATACAGCATCCCCGAAATAACAAGTCTTACTCAACCCTCCCCTTCAGGACCCCGAACACCTCAAGGCTCCCCAGTCATTCTCCGATTGCCCCCCCCCCCTTCCCCATTTCTTTCTACAGGGTCTGTCCCCAGGACATCTAGCTCCCCGCCCCGCCCCCCAGTGCGCAGCCTCCGTCGGGCGCAGCCCTAGCACAGGTGCAGCTTCTGGTGCTGCGCGAGGTGCGTCTTGTAGCGGAAGCCCTTGCCACAGCCGGCGCACTTGTGCGGCTTGTTGCCCGTGTGGATGCGGCGGTGGCGGATCAGGTGCGAGCTCTGGATGAAGCTCTTGCCGCACTCGATGCACGTGTAGGGCTTCTCGCCCGTGTGCGTGCGCTGGTGCTGCGTGAGCGTGGAGAAGTCGCTGAAGCGCTTCTCGCACTGGCCGCAGCGGAAGGGCTTCTCGCCCGTGTGCACGCGCAGGTGGTTCACCAGGTGCGAGTTGCGCCCGAAGCCCTTGCCGCACTCGCGGCACACGTACGGCCGCTCACCCGAGTGCGTGCGCTTGTGCGTGAAGAGGTGAGAGCTGACGCTGAAAGTTTCTCCGCACTCGGAGCACATGTAGGGCTTCTCGCCCGTGTGCACGCGCTGGTGCTTCACCAGGTCCGAGCGCCAGCTGAAGCGCTTGCCGCAGTCGCCGCAGCCGTGCGGCTTCTCGCCCGTGTGGATGCGCTGGTGGTTGGCCAGGTGCGAACGGCGCACGAAGCCCTTGCCGCACTCCCCGCAGGCGAAGGGCCGCAGCGCCGCCGGCCCCGCACCGCTGGCCGCCGCGTGCGCCCGCCGGTGGCTCAGCAGGTGCGAGCTGAGGCTGAAGGCCTCGCCGCACTCGGGGCACGGGTAGGGCTTCTCGCCCGTGTGCAGGCGCCGGTGCTTGAGCAGGTCGGCGCGCCAGCTGAAGCTCTTGCCGCAGTCGGCGCACAGGTTGGGCCGCTCGCCCGTGTGCAGCCGCAGGTGGTTGGTCAGGTAGGTGTTGCGGCTGAAGCCCTTGCCGCACTCCCCGCAGCGGAAGGGCTTCTCGCGCGGGGGCCGGGCCAGCGCGGGCCCCGCCCCGAAGCCCCCGGCCACGCCCACGCCCACGCCCATCATCCCCACCACCCCGCCGCACTCGCCTGAGAAGCCGAAGGGCTCCAGGCTGGCGGCCGCGGCGGCCTCCGCCAGGCGGTGAATGCGCTGGTGCTGCAGGAAGGCGGCGCCCGGGCTGAAGCTCTCCCCGCAGTCGGGGCAGATGGTGGGCGCGTCCATGATGCTGGCCATCAAGCTGTCGAGCTCCCCGAGGTCCATGGCCATGGGGTGGTGGAGCCGGCGGAATCGGCGGTGGGCGGGCTTGTCACCCCGGTGTCGACTCCCCAGGGAGAGGTGCCGCCTCCAGGGAAGCACGGCAGGAGGCGGCTGCTCCTCTTCCTCCTCTTCCTGGGGGCTCCGGGAAATGCCGACGGACTCCGACAGCCCTGCGAACATCGCCATCTCAGCTACTCCAGCTTGGTCATCCTCTTCCTCACGGAGAGCAACCCCTTCTTCCTCGCTCAGCAGCCCCCCTGCAACAGAAAAGGCGGCAATGGGGGTGACTATACTGGGCGCTCAAGAGGTAAACCCAGAGGAAGCCTGTCTCAGTAAGAGGGTGGGCCACGGGGTAATCCCCTCCCCCGGGGACTCTCAACCTCTCTCTCCAAGGTCCCTGTCTCCTCCACCCCCAATTCCAGCCTCCTTCCCGCCTGGTGACTCCTGGGGAAGGCCTAAAGGAGAGCGAGCTCACCTGCCCCCTTGGCTTTCCAGTTCTTCAGGCAGCTGTCTCCTGGCCCAGGCCCCACCCACTGGACCTGAGGCTCTGTTCCCCAGGGCCACCTGAAGGCCTGACAGTCAGCTTGAAATGGTCAAGTTTGGGCCAAGTGGGACTCTCTGGGATCTCGGAAGACATCTGCCCACTCCAAGAGCCACCAGTGCCTTTCAAGGCCCTAGCCTCAAAAGACAAGGCCACTCCAGCCAACCACAAGAAAAGACCACCCGACCTAACTAGGCGCCGAACTGAGTTTTTAAATATGATTGGTCAGTCTGCAACCGCTTAAGATGAAACAACAAACCAAACACACTCCAACCTAAGGGCTTTACTACGTAAGGGGGTTGGAGAGTTGGGAAAAAGGGGAGGTGAGTGCAGGGCCTAGAGCTGGTGAGTCCAACTTAGAGGCTGATCCAGAACACACATCTGTCTGCCTCTGGCTGCTTATCCCCAAGCAGAGGACACCCAGGAAAGTTACTGGGATGTGAAAGACCACGTGCTCTGTGCACTGCAACGGAGGGCAGCAGCGGGTCTGGGAGGTGTCCTGGGGAAGGAATGTAACCTCACGGCCCTGATCATAAGGTATTTCAGCTCATTTCTGTCCCCAAGGCATGCACAGAGCAGGATAAAGCAACAAAAGCCCAAAGATGGAAACAAGGAAGCGGATGGAGGCCCCAGCGTTTACTCTTTCCAGATCAGGAATAGCAAGGGATTTAGGAGAGGCCTTGGGCACTTTGGGTATTAGCCACATGGACCTGGGCAGGTCCCTTACCACTGTGTTTATTTATCTGCAAGTGGGGATGATGACTGTTAACTGTAAACATCTGGATCTGTGCTAAGCAACTCATCTAACTCTCCAGCAACCCCAGGACGTAGGTC
This sequence comes from Balaenoptera ricei, assembly GCF_028023285.1. NCBI lineage: Eukaryota > Metazoa > Chordata > Mammalia > Artiodactyla > Balaenopteridae > Balaenoptera > Balaenoptera ricei. The sequence continues at coordinate 105,692,409 of NC_082639.1, forward strand.
CCAATGTTACCTGTGTTCCCTCTTGTGCTGTTACACGTGTGATTTTATGGCAGTATTTTGTATGCTGTCAAGTGCACGCCTGTGAGTTACCCTCTTCACCCATGTTTACCAGTACAGCCCACCTCAGACCAGACTGATGAAAAGGATGTTCCTCAGGCTTAAGATCGTACAGAATCTGCTTAATGGTGTCCTCTAGAGAGCTGCCTCCTAAGAATTTTGCCCCTGGTTATCACTCTGGAGGAGCTAGAAATAAATGTGAATGGGGCAACTTCCACCGAAATTGCCGTTTTCTCCTCACCTGTGCAGATGTTAGACACTAGTTCCCTCTCCTCTGAGTCCCCTCTTAGAGCTTCGTCCTGTGGGTTGGAGCCCATCTCCTGCTCCAGGTGGCATTCTCTCTTGTCTGCGTCATGTGGGTTAGAGCCCATTCCTCTGTCTTCTGGGTCCCCTTCCCTGTCTTCAGAGTTCTCAAAATCAGAGCCCATCCCCTTGTCTTCTGAGTCCTGGGCTTCACACACGCCCCGTTTATCTTCTCGTTCCATCCAGGAAGAACAGGACAAGGGAGGTGACCAGGGATCCCTGCTCCAGACAAAACACACAGATAAAGGTCACGTGAGTCTGGCCTCATCCCCCTACCAGGTCTGGCTTTGATTTCCATGAAAATCAATGGCACAGTCCAATAAAATGTACAGAGTTCCAAGCCCCAGATGGCAGATCTCTGCTCCATCTCACGCTTTAAGGTAAATAGAACTGAGCGAAAAGAAGGCTGGTCTGGGTAGCAGAGGGACAGTGGCAACTCATGAGGCCACATGTCAACTCTCACTGGACTATAATTCCATCTGCTTCCATATATGAAGTGGATTATTCTATTAACATGGCTCTATAGCCTTAACAGTGGGGTAACAGTGGTATTCCCACTTTACAGATGAGAAAACTTAAACCTCAAAAAGAAGACCCCACTAGCCTAAGGCTAACTTGTAAGCAGTAAAGTGGGAATTAAACCAATTGTGCTGCTTCAAAGTTCCATGAGTTCCTTACTCTAGTTAAAGCTTGCCCTCCTCTAAATAGATACAATTTTTATTTGTATACAATATTTTATTTACTGAGGTCAATTATACCTCAGTAAAGCTGGGGGGCGGGGGTGCAGCTTGCCCTCCTCAAACCCACAGCAATTTTGTGAGGATTTTAGCTACTTATGAGGGGGCCTCTAAGGAACCAGAGGAAAAGTACATTGAAGACACAAGACTAACAAAAGCATCGGTATATTAACTTCTTATCTAAGACTGTGTCACCAACAGCAGCATCCTGGCTCCACAGTGAGGATATGCTGCTTTCCTGTGAGCAGTGAGCCAAGTAGTTCAAGCTTTAGTAGGTCTGTTGGGGTGGTGGAAGAGATGCAGGGACCCTCTGTATTAGAAGCCATCTCTATAGCCTGATGAAATATTTTGCCTTATTATATCCTTTAATTGTAGAGAGCCCTTAACAGGAACGTCCCCTGGCACAACTGGTAACCCCTCCACAGAACAGGCCAACGTGTGAGTTGTAGGGAGACGATGACATCAGATTCCTAAACCTTTTGTAGATGGCAGGTTTACGTTTCAAAAGTATAGGGCGCCCTGCCAAGACTGGGCAGTTGAGCCAAAAATAATTGACATCTGCCATCTATCACTCTTACAGCTCAGCTCAAGGCAGCAAAACAGTTTACAGGTCAAGGATCTTGGACTGACGTTGAAGTGTACAGCTCTCTCTCTGCCTTGGCAGTCCCAAGAATATGGCTGAGCATGTGGCTTTTCCTACCTGCCTCTGTCGACAGGGCTTCCCAGAGGCAGCCCTGGCTCTGTGACTTTTCGGCGTGGAAAGCAGGAGTTACCGGCAGCAGCCTTTCCGGTGGAGTCAGCCTTACTCTGCAGCCCAAGGCAAGTCAGTTAACCTCTCATTGTTTCAGTGTCCTCATCAGTGCAAGGAGGATAATGCTACATAACCTTTCACACACGGAGGGTGTCAGAAGGAAACATTAAGAAGCACTTTGGAAAATACTGTGGCATGGACTCGATACTGAGTAGTCCAAATGTGGAATTCACACAGTATTCCTCTTTCTACGTCCTGATGCCATTCCAGCCCACCTCAAAGACACACCAGCCCCTCCGTAATTTTGGCAGACTCACAGCCCTAAATAGCACATTATATCCTTTCTCAGAGCTGATGATATGCTCCCTAGATTAGAGGGAAACATCAAGCCTGCTTCTTAAACATCACAGGAAAATGGCTGGACTGAGGATGATCAGTCAGCAGTGTCCTGGAACACAGCTGGTCCCTTTAGAATGTATAACTGTTTAAAATGCCAGGTCCCAAACACTCAGGATTAGGCTGTAGGAGAAAATCCCTTTAAAGCCATAAACCTTTTAAGAGGTCTATCCCGAAAGGGACTATTGACCCCAAGTCACTTCTACCCATCACCCTCTTGCCTCCTGGAGCTCAGACTCTATAGACAAGTACAGCCCTTGAGTCAGCATAGATATAATACGCCCCGAAGACGGGCGGTAGAAGGTTTTCAAACATGTGACCTGTTGGTTTGCTAGTGGCTGAAAGCAGTGGAGAGGTGGGAGAGGGACTTAAAGGGGACCTAGTCAATGGTTTCTGCCAATCTAAGACGAGCAAGAAGAATTTTATCAATAAAGTAAAGGAAATCAAATAAGTGTGTCACCAGAAATTCATAAAACTAAAATGGCAGGGTATGGTACCCAGAATGGTACAGAAGTAACTGCAGCCCTCCACCATAAAGGGTAGGATTTAACGGTCTACCCTGGGAAGCAGGAAAGCTTAAGATTTTACCCCAAACCCTTTTACGAAGGACAGAGTGCCTTCTTAGAAATCACCTCAGACACAGCAAAAATGGAACAAGCAGACTTTCTGATTTGTGATTTCTTGGGAACCAAGAGATAGTTCATACCAGAGATATTAAATAAATAAACTTTTTTTTTTTTTTTTTTTTAGATTTAAGTGGGGAGAGCAGGGAGAGGCAGAATCTGAGTGAGTTCCCCATTTAGGGCTGTCTTATGAAGTTCACAATGCTGCCCCACTCAGGATTAAGGAGGCTCTGAGCTCCCAAAGGGAGCATGTCCAGATCCTTATTCACACCAAGGGAGGGAGGACTAGGTATGTTCTGGAAAGAGCAGGAAGCTCCTGTTGCCTAGAGAGATACATTCATGGTACAACATCTACTCAAATCTGTTTTAGAATGCATTATGTTAGTGCAAAACTGGAAATCTGCGTGCCCCACAATATGGATTCAGCTCCATTCACACCATCACATCATAGGATTCTAAGCAGCTATCAAGTAATGGAGAAGGCTATTCAGAGGTATGGAAAGGTAGTCACAATATATTATTAGATGAAAACTAGCTGGTTTAAAAATAATCTCATTTGTTTATTAGTATATGCACACTAGCATATAGTTACACATGTCTACACAGGTTCAGAGAGGAAAACCAGAAGATTATTTATCACAATGTTAAATATCTCTTGGTCACTTCTAGGGGCTTTGCATCATTTAATCTTAACAACAACCCAATGAAGCAGGGTATGATTTTCAACTTCAGAGACGAGGAACTAGGCACTTAAGTTAAGCGATTAGCTCAAGGTCATACAAATCATTAAGTGGCACAGCAGGGACAAAGCCCCTGCAGTCCAGCTCCAGTACCCACATTCTTAACCAGAAGCTGGTGTGTTGTTTGGGATAACTTTTCCTTTTTGTGAACATCAGTATTTTCTACAATAAAGATGTATTATTATCAGCAAAAGATGCCAACTTTGTTTTCAACGTGATAAAATACATTATAGGAGAACCTACAATTATTCAAAAGCAGCAAAAAGGAAGACAAGGACAGGAGTTGTGCTTAGCTCAACCTAGAAGACTTAATTTTCAGAAATGTTATCTACACACCAGTATAACTGAACTGTCAGTCACTAGCTATCTAGGCACATTTTGTTCCATTCATTCTCAAAATAAGAACTAGCAACATGTTTTCCGAGGCAAGGCCAGGGTTGGCTAATGAGTAGGTGGCAGGACATTGTGATAGCTTTGTGGCTAAACTGACCTGGGTTCAAATCCTGTTCTTTGTCAGCGACTTCACCTTGTGCAAGTGACTCCACCTTGCTGAATCTCAGATTCTACATCCATAAAAACAAGCATGCTGCCACCTACCATATAAGGTTAATGTAAAAGCAGCTGGCACACTGTAGAGACACAATAAGTGGTAGTTATAAAATGAAACTTATGGCAATGACTTGATTAAAGAACACACACCCACACCCACACTTCTCAAATTGGGGGTCACCTTTTCACAGCTATATTCACCGAGAATGGTGTTTGGCAAGTACGAACAAAAAACTTCCTCTGGCTTGGCCACTAAAGGCTCTATTAATGAATAGCCCACCACGTGGAGACAAGAACCAGGGAGGGGTTGGCTGCTTAGGGGAGCTGGGGAGAGGGAAAAAGGTTCAGTTCCATGTGGGTTTGGAGATGCTGATAAACCATCCTGCATACAGGAAGTATTCGTCTAAAGTATGCGTGGTCCGACAAATCCTGACTTAAACCATCTATAATGGAGCTCTTCTCCCCCCCAGTAAGAAGGGGTACAAATTTAAAGGGGGGAAAAACCAAACAGAGGTAAGAGTGGGAGTAGTCAGGCAAAGAAGATCCATTCTGCATCTGGTTCTAATCACTGAACTAGCAGTAATGAGGAGAGCCCTGGTTTTGGCCACCAAAGACACTGTGCTATGTGACTTACAGTAAGCACTTGCCCCTCTGGGCTTCTGTTCAATGAGGAGGAGGTTGGGTATGAATGTGCCCGAGTCCTCTTCTCCTGGTCATGCCACAAGCAGGAGCATGAATCCAGGGAGGCACCACTGTCAGTTTCGTTAGACATGTTCAACTCCAGCTCGTTTACCTGACTCCCACAGCAAGCTGTTAACTTCCCAAACACCCAAGACCACCACCGCCAAACCCTTCTCTAGGGCGCAGACCACGTCAGGGTAGGATCAGTCAACTTTGCCGAGACTACTCAAATTCTAGTTTTTAGAACCTGCGATATTTTCATGTTCCTTTCCCCCTACCCGCCCCCCCCAACTCAGAAAAGAGTAATGTTTCTAACTCTATAAAGTCACTAGGCTCAAGCGCCTTCTAGACAAGCTCAACCCCCTGCGAAAGACGAATCCGATCAGTCTGAAGATATTGCTACAGAGTGGAAGTAAATGTGATAAAGTATGTTGGAAGGAAGGAGCGGGGAGAGAGGGAATGAGGTGGGGGAAGGGGAAGTGGAGCCAGCCGCGGAGCCAGAATCAGAACTTAACCTGCCTGAGCTCCTTGGCACCTTCTCCCAACAGCGCCCTCTGGACCGATAGAAACGCAAAACCCATTCCTTTCCAACAGCAAAAGCGCCACCACTTTAAGGATTCAACGTCGCTTCCTGCCAAGGCGTTGAAGCCCACAAGCACACACCTCTCCCCCACCTTCCTGGTAGATGAGCCACTGGCCGTCCTTCTCTGGGGCATCGTGCGCAGGACCCCCCCCGTGTCACGCCCCCTGCTGGCGGGAATGGGAGCGGTGGAGTGCGGCGCTCACAGCCCCCTGCTGCCAGTCGTCTCCCGTTGGGATGCCCAGTGCAGCTGACCCTGCACTGGAGCGGATCCCTCTCATTTGACTCCAGTCATTCCGTCGGGTGAGCACCGACGGTCATCCACCCTGGTTTTCCATGTGAAGAGAACAGGCTCAGTTGAGCTCCAGGTGACACAGCTCCTAGGTATTGTCAGGTCTCTCCCCAGCGTCTCTTGACTCCTTGCCATGGCATTCCCACTCCCCGGGAAGGGGACAGCTGGCCAGGGCGTACCCCCCGGAGAGGAGCGGGCCCACCTGCGGCCCCTGGGCAGGCGGGATGGCCACCGCCGGAGAGCAGAGGTCTCCCCGCCCCCTCCCAGGACGGACAGGCAGTCATGTGCCACAGCCACTGCCAGGTGGCCGGGAGCCAGGCCGGCGGGGCTGTCATGTCAGGGAAAGGAAGCGGCCAGGCGGCCGGCCAGAAGCGGCTCCCACTCGGCCTCCTCCAGGCTGCAGCTCCTTTCCGGTCCCCTCTGCTCTGGCGGGTCCCTTCCCTACCTCGGCGCGGCTCAGATCCCGCCTCCCCCGAAGCCCTCAGTGCTTCCTCCCTTCACTTCCCACGCCCCCTGCGCACCACTCTCTCCCCAGGGAGGGTTTCCATCGCAGAGTCCGGCAGGGGCGCCCGGCAGCGTGGAATGCTGGAAAAACAATTTAAGTCTGCGGCTCTAAAGGCTGGACTCATGACCATAACTGGGGTCTAACCGGGGATTCCGGGGGGTTAATCATTTGTCAGTCTTCAGGCACCAACTGGGTAAACAGTCAACCAGCCTCTCAGGGGATACAGCCATCGGAGTCCTGCCTCCTCATGGGTGAGCCTGTGGTCAGAAAGAATGAAAAGGGCTAAGAACTCCACCTCGCCATACTGGCAGGGGATGCCTCCAGTGAACGGGGTGAATGTGTCTGCATCCCAAGGGCCAGCTGACTTCCCAGTCACACACCCAGACTGTCCAACCCCAAATGCCAACCTCCCAAGTGGCAGACTGCTGCATGAGGTGCACGGTAATTTCAGACAGAGCTAAAAGATTACTGCAGCTAAGTACTGACCACTCTCCAGACAGGAGAAGCTAAAATAATATGGTTTCCTCCTTGTGGTTACTGCTTTTTTACCTGGAGAGGGAAGCCCAATTTGAAAAAAGACACAGGCTCAAAACCAAGGCAACAGAGAAATCCATTTACCACCCCACTGGCCAGAGCTAGTCTGAGATTCTTTCCAATCTTTATGGTCAAGAATAGCACATATGTCCTTGGGGTCAGGCATTTCCTGTCTAATGGTTGGGCCAGGACCCCTCAGTTTGGCTGGAGGGCCTCAGCTTGTCAAAGCTGCCAAGCCTCTGCCACCACCCCACAACTCCTGCACTAAATAAGAATTATTGCAATGCAGAGACAGATTCTAAGCTCCTTCAAAGTTAGACCATCTGCCCTCAGATGAGAAGGCACAGAAGCTAAAGGTTTTCATGCAGGCATTTACTTGTCCCAGATTTTACATTTAACTAAAATAGAATATTCTACCTGATGCACAGGGAATACTTCTGTTCAAGATTTTTTTCTCTGCTCTGCTTGGCATCGTCTACCAGCACTACCTGTGTACAGCCTCAGCGTCTTTTTTTATCTAGCACCTGTGCAGTCCTCAGAAAAATTGTCTTCAGATAACTCCTCGGTAGTTGGCTCAAATGTTCAATGTTTGTATTTCGTGGAATCATATACTTGGGAATCCGTTTGCTGAAACTCCTTCCACAGACAAGAAATTGAGGCTCAGAGAGGGAAAGTGACCAGATCAGAGACTGAAAGGCAGTTTGCTAGAAAAGTTATGGCCAGAATCTCAATTTTCTGATGGCTTCTCCAGTGATCTTTCCATCTCTTTAATATAAAACATCACTTCAAAAACAGACAGCCAAATAAATTGGGGCATATACTTGTCTTTTTTTCCCCACGCTATTTGTCAGGGTTCTCCGGAGAAAGAGAAGCAATAGGATGTGTATACAGAAAGAGAGTTATTATGAAGAATTGGCTCATGTGGTTATGGAGGCTGGCAAGCTCAAAAATCCACAAGGTGGGCCAGCAGACTGGAGACCCAGGAGAACTGGTGCTGCAGTTCCAGTCTGCAGGCTGTTTGCTGGAGAACTGCTCCTTGCTCAGGGGAATCAGTCTTTTTGTTCTATTCAGGGCTTCACCTGACTGGATGAGGCCCACCCACATTATGGAGGTCAACCTGCTTTCCTCAAAGTTTACCAATTTAAATGTTAATGTCATCCAAACACTCTGTCACAGAAACACCCAGAATAATGTTTGACCAAATATCTGTGTACCTACCGTCCCAGCCAAGTTGATGCATAAAATTAACCATCACACACACACCGTAGCTAAAAAACACAGTCTGCAATAATTCCAACCTATGTCGAAATTTACTCATGAAAACATCTTATTTTTCATAAAAACCATTACTATATACAGAGAGTGGAATGGGGTCTCAGGGTATATGTGCTATAAAAGACAGCAGGGAAGAATCAAAATTAATCTTAATTAAAGATCTACAGACATGTGTGTGTACAGGCATACACACCCCACAGCAGAAAGAGCAATTTAATAATCTATTTCACTGAAGGACAAAAGAGAAAACAGACTTAGAATGCAAAGGGGGTCCATGGGGGATATGGGAGTTGTTAACAAACAGCTTTGTTCTGGGAGAGTTGATGTTGGAATCCCTCATTAAGTTTACCAGATGGGGTCAGGTGACCTCAGGAAGTCTTTTCCAACCCAGATGATTCTGTGATCATATTTCCACTGGAATGCACAGCCCTCAAGACAATGTTCATCACAGTGAATAGGGAGAGAGGAATGTTGGGACCAAAGGGTTTGAGGCATACATTCAATCACCCCAATTTCCCACTGCAAATTCAACAGGAAAAATGGCTCTTCCAATTCTCTGCCTAAAATAGCTGTTTGGCATCGTTGATAAAGAATGGCTGGCATGTTCCAGCCCAGCTCATTTCAGCAGTGGGTAAGTGACACCTCTGCATATAATCCTCCAAGGTGTCTTCCAACAAAGATAAAGAGAGAATAAAAATGGAGACATCACCTGATGCTTCATTGTTCCTGCCTGATTAAATTTTAAACTCCATAGCTAGACTGTTTTCAGCGTAAAGTAAAACATTTACATACTCTTAAGTACACATTTTTTAAAATTATATACTTGTTACTCTTATTTCCTTAAAAATATCAGTATCAGTAAAACCAAGATCATAGGAAAATATGTGACACAACCCAGTTTCTTCAAAAATGATAACAAAAATCGGACTTCCATGGCGGCACAGTGGTTAAGAATCTGCCTGCCAATGCAGGGGACACGGGTTTGAGCCCTGGTCCAGGAAGATTCCACATGCCACGGAGCAACTAAGCCCATGCACCACAACTACTGAGCCTGCGCTCTAGAGCCCGCGAGCCACAACTAGTGAGCCCGTGTGCCACAACTACTGAAGCCCGCATGCCTAGAGCCCGTGCTCTGCAACAAGAGAAGCCACCACAGTGAGAAGCCCGCTCACTGCCACAAAGAGTAGCCCCTGCTCACTGCAACTAGAGGAAGTCCGTGTGCAGCAACAAAGATCCAATGCAGCCAAAAATTAATTAATTAATTTTTTAAAAATGATAACAAAAATGGCAAGAAAAAAAGGAGAGAAACGTACAAGTCAAAACACTTGAGATGTATCAACCAACCTCAGTGATAGACCTTATTTGAATCCCAATTGAAATAAACTACAACAACAAATTATTAGACAATTGTGGACTTGTGAATGAGGATTAGATATTTGATATTGAGGAATTACTCTTGTGTTTTTAAGAAATACACAGGAAAATATTTACAGGTGAAATGCTATGTCTGGAATTTGCTTCATTTGAAATGATATGTCTGTAATTCCAGGACAGAGGGGAGTAGCAGGGATGCAGATGAAACAAGATGGCCATACGTTGATCACTGTTGAAGCTGGGTGGTGGTATATGTGATTGTATTTTCTATTTGCTACAAAACTTACTAATAAAGTTTAAAAATAGAAAACATAACAAATCTTCTTTTTTTCTGAAATTTAAGGTTGATGATATTCATTTACATTCTGAGCAGACCATAATAAAATGTCAGTGACTTCCACAAAACGATTAGTCTGCTTTTTACAAAGTATGCCAAGTCAGGAGTGATTACAATGCCTAATATTGAACAGAGCTCTCGGGTATTGAGGGGAGAGGCAGTGGGGAAAAGAGATGAAAGAAATCTAAGTTTCATGCTTTTGAGTCTCTTTTTTTCTTTTCATGAGATAGAGGAACAGCTGTAATATACAAAATAGAATCAGAAAACTGTTTCCACTTTCATCTACTTGCATATTTCCCAAGAACTCAAAGAAGGATGCTGCCACAGCCAGTGCTTGTTTATTTCCACCATTTGTTCAGCAACAGGGAGAGGAGGGAATTCCCTGGCAGTCTCTAGTCCTTCTGACTCCCTGATCTCACTGCCAAGGGCCTGGGTTCGATGCCTGGTCGGGGAACTAAAATCCCACAAGTCATGTGGTGTAGCCAAAAAAAAAAAAAAAAAGAGGGAGAGGAAATAAACCTGGCTGGGGGCACCGGTCATGACATCTCTGCGAGAGGAATGCTTTATCCCCAGGAAAGTCAAGCTGACAAAATGAGGCAAGGGTCCAACAGATTAAGTACATTGATAATTCGTCATCTCCAGGATGATCTTCTAAGGGGATAAAAAAATGTGTGTAGATGAAAAGGAAGCTAATACACTGGTGATTTATGAAAAAAGTGATCTCCATGAGATGAACCCTGGCAGGAACAGAATTACTTTATTAGCCCAAACTGAGAACTTTTAAATTAGTGTCCTTCTCAGTGAAACACTAAGGATGCCATCCAAATGTACTCCTACCACATTACAAAGAGAACAGCTAGAAGATATCATGCTCCCACTTTATATTGGAAACCAAAAGCTTGCAGATAGTTTCCGTTTTAGCCAAGGAGACATGGTAAGTCTATGGTGCACGGAAGCAGTGACAGGACACAGCTTTCATCCAGGCAGTGAGGCGACTGTCTCAAGAAGGAGGTTGGAGTGGCCAGGACCCACTCACACGTTGAACACCATAGTTCCTAAGTCAGTCGTCAGGCTCAGACTGTTTGGGTTCCTTACATCCTTTTACCTCTAGTTCCTGGCATTTTCTGGAGAGAGCAGCAGTCCTATAGAAGCTTGTAAACAGAATAATGGTACTTTCCTTAGGCCTGGGTTCTTAGCCTGAGGGCCTTCAGAGTCCATGAACTCCCCGATAACTTATGTGAATGTGTCTGCAGAACCTCTCTTCTGATAAGAAGGCCCATAGCTTTCCCTTGGACTCTGAAAGGATCCATGGCACAAAAACAAAACAAAAGCCCTGCTATAAACCAGTACTACAGAGGATTCATGATACATTCCTATCATTTCTGAAATCATCCAGAGCAGTTTTGGGGAAGGGGGATAAGAGCAATTTCACCACTGTATGCCACAAGATCTTTTGGTGGGCTGGTGAAGAAGAGAAGATAGTGACAGTAAACCTCAAATCAGGCAGTAGCACAGACAAAAACATCAGTAAGTTTCAAAGGGTATGGGGCAGAAGGAGGCACCTGGCAAACGCAACCTGCCTGATCCAGTTTGCTGATTTAGTCTAGTACCCTATGTTACAGACGAGTCAGGCAACAGAGACCCAGAAAGGTTAAGTGAATTACCCACGAATGCACCAGTTGAGGACAGACAGGAGACACTGGCATCTCGATTTTTGTTCCAATCCCCTTTCTACACAGCCCAACATAGCCTATGGGGCTTGGCTGAAAGATTCAGGCTGGAGACTTGGGCTCCCGGCCATCAGTAGTTTGTCAGCTTTTCACTTCCTTGTTATATGGCAGGTGCACTGAGAGGATGGTAAACTGCTCTTCAAGCCTCTAACACACTGCCTCTCTAGGATGGAGCTAATTTATACAAGTTTGACCCCGGTTTTATGGTTCCCATCAGTTGCTTATTTGGGCAATGAGTCAAAGCACATTACTCAAGCCATAACCTACCCAGGACACGAAACACTTTGTTAGTTAATCCTTCTCTTCTGAAAAGAAAATGAATTAAAATCTGGCCAAAGTCACCAACTCATTCGTAACAAATCTTCAGAGTGTTAGCAAAGTCATCCTGCCTGCAAATACAGAATAACATGGAAATACCCAGATGAAGAAGGGGATTCTGGGAGTAAAACAAACTCCCCAGTACAAGGAGCCTGGGTCACACCAAAGGACAATTAAGGAAGGGTATCACCCAACCCATACTCACCCAACATGGCCCATGACGACAAATACAGTTTCACAGATTCACCCTCTTTTCTATCATATCGTTTTGCTTGTTTGAATAGCTTTGCATTCTCTGTGTGGGAGGTGGTGCAGAAGTGGGCCAGGTGACAGGAGCAAGCCAACCACAAGCTAAATGAAGAGATTCCATCCACAGATGATGGGAGAATCTCACAATTCTTTTGTTGAAAATTTCTTTAAAGGATCCCTCATTTTACAGATAAGGAAAATGAGGACCAGAGAAGATAAGTGCCTTGTTTGAACTCACAAAGGTAGTGAATTGGTGGCAGAATTGGGACTACCATTCAGGTTACCTGATTCCTTTTAAGTACAATCTCCCCTGCACCAGACTCTCCCAACGAGCTCTGTCGTATTCATGGGTTTAGTGCTCTGGCTTTGCTGATAGCATTTCATTGATGCTGACTTCTTTCTTCCTATTTTTCCTGTTCTCTTCTGGACTCTTGCTTTTCCCCCCTATTTTGATTTTAAGTATTTTTCCACTGAAAAACATAAAAGATATTCTTCAAACTTACCTTCATGTGAACCTCAGAAATGACCTCTGAATTAACAGGTTTTGAATTATCTACCTTATTTCTTAGACAAAACAGACATCTCATTGGCCAGAAAAAAGCAGTCGTTTTGAATTAGCATTGACTTAATGGAGTGTTATGGTAAACATTTAATAATTCCATGTCCTTGGTACAGCATTTGAAAAAGAAGTCATCACCAAAAAAAAAAAAAGTCATCATAAAAGAGACAGTTGGAGAGAAAAGAAAGCCTATGGCATATCAACCTGAACAATTAGTACTGACTGTCATTTTTTTTAAAAAATATTTATTTATTTATTTATTTTTGGCTGCGTTGGGTCTTCGTTCTTGTGCACAGGCTTTCTGTCGTTGCGGTGAGCGGGGGCTACTCTTCATTGCGGTGCGCGGGCTTCTCATTGCGGTGGCTTCCCTTGTTGCGGAGCACGGGCTCTAGGCGCATGGGCTTCAGTAGTTGTGGCTCGCCGGCTCAGTAGTTGTGGCTCACGGGCTCTAGAGAGCAGGCTCAGTAGTTGTGGCGCACGGACTTAGTTGCTCCGCGGCATGTGGGATCTTCCCGAACCAGGGCTCGAACCCGTGTCCCCTGCAATGGCAGGCGGATTCTTAACCACTGCACCACCAGGGAAGTCCAGTACTGACTATCATTTTTAAAGACGTTTTTAAAAATTCAAACTATGAAACTCTCTCATTGAGAGACTTTTTCTTCTGCAGAGACTTTTTAAATGCCTAAAGCCAATTATCAAGCAATATTACATCTCCTTCTGCAGTGCCATTTTTTGGCCAACACGTCTTACAGGCTATTGGGAAAAGGAGGGCTGGTGTCAATGAGCCCTGATAAATTCTAACCTCATCGCCACAGACATCAGTTTCCTGGTGAACCATGGGCTTCCCGGGTGTGAGCCATCTCAGTAGATCATAGTCATTGCTAACATTTAGTCTGGCTCACATCAATATCAGCTATAACTTTCCATCTTCCAATCCAGTGGTCAGTCTCTTCTTTGATCTCACCATCAACACTGTAAAGTGCTGGGAATATATAATCGAGACTCCACAAATGACTACAGAAATCCTGTTCAGATGCTGTCCTTGAAATTCTCTCCTCCCTTAGCATCCAAGATATTGCACTGTCCTAGTCTCTCTCTACTTACCTTACTGCCCTGCCCCTCTTCCTATCTACTAAAACAGGTCAACCTTGCAGCTTTTTGTTTACATTTTCTTCTCCCACTCCCCTTAATCGTTTTGCCCCTTCCCCTAGTTTTCAATAAATACCTGCTCTGTCTACAGACCCCACGAAAGTGAAACTCCCCACCCCACACCGAACCCCTGACCTGTACTCCAGGTCCACATTTCTAATGATGCACCAAGCAACGCCACTGAGGCGCTTTAATGCCCCTTCTATCCTGAAGTGCTGCCCTGTATGTCACATGGGACACAGGACAGGAGGCAGCCCCAAATGGGGAAAAGCAATGTTAAGGCATCAACAGACCTGGTTTTGAACAGAAGTTTGTCACTGATACACTGTATGCTCCTAGTACAGTTATTCACCAATTTGAGACTTAGTTCCCTCATCTATACAATGGGAAAAACAAGTTACCTTGAAAGGTTGTTGAAAACACTAAGTGAATTTCCATTTGTAAAGCATCTGACCCTAGTCATATTGAAAAGCATTAGTTTTCCTCCCAAATCTTCATTACAAATCAACTCCTCCTGACGGTGCCCATTTCTGTTAATGCCTCTCCGTTCTTACTCATCAGGTTGAAAACCCTGGAGTCAACTTTGACCCCTCCCCTCTCCCCTTTCAATCAAATCAGCTGCCAAGTCCTTCCTTTTATTTCTCTCCTCTATTTTCCATTATCACTGCAGTAAACACTCTTACCAGTTACAGGGACCTACATATCATTGCTGGATCCATCTTTTTTTTTTTTTTTAAAGTATTTATTTATTTATGGCTGTGTTGGGTCTTCGTTTCTGTGCGAGGGCCTTCCCCAATTGCGGCAAGCGGGGGCCACTCTTCATCGCGCTGCGCGGGCCTCTCACTATCGCGGCCTCTCTTGTTGTGGAGCACAGGCTCCAGACGCGCAGGCTCAGTAGTTGTGGCTCACGGGCCCAGTCGCTCCGCGACATGTGGGATCTTCCCAGACCAGGGCTCGAACCCGTGTCCCCTGCATTGGCAGGCAGACTCTCAACCACTGCGCCACCAGGGAAGCCCATTGCTGGATCCATCTTAAAACATAGTTGCCACTCCATTTCTCCTCCTGCTCAGAAACCTCTGACTCTGCCAGTGTGTCCGAAACCTCTAAGTGACTCTGCCAGTGAGTCCGCAGAAGCACAAACTCTAAGCCCTCAACAATGTAGCCCAAAGCTCTCTAACCTCTCCCTGACTTCTGCCAGCTAACCTCAGACAAAAAGGGATGCTGTAAGCCTTCCAGAAGGCACCCTATGTTTCTCTTCTCTTGCCATGCTCTTCGTTCTCAAAAAACGGTTTGATGCAGTCTCTCCTTTCCTGGAGGGAAGCAATACTCTTAGTGGTTAAAAGCTCAGATTCTGGAGCCAGACCACGCGTGTGAATCCAGTCTCTAGCTCTGTATGTTACTCAACCTCTTTGAGCCTGGGCTTTTTCATCTATAAAACACGGAAAACAACTGTATTTTATTGGATTAGTGTTAAGTGCTCAGAAAGAATTATTATTATTTCACTTTGTACGATTCCTTAAGGTACTTTTCCTTATCTCATTCTGCCTAATGTCAGTTTTTAAAATATAATCATAGTTATAATAATTTGTACCTTATTGTTTACTCTCTCTCCCTCCCTACCACCTCCCAATTATAAGTCCTGGTGGGAACATACTGATTTATGCACATTCATGATTCCCCACAAAATGAGCCCTCAAATACTTCTTTATTTTTTTAAATTTATTTTATTGATGTATAGATGTGTTGATCTCTGCTGTACAGAACAGTGACTCAGTTATACATGTATATATACATTCTTTTTCACAGTCTTTTCCATTATGGTTTATTACAAGATATTGAATATAGTCCCCTGTGCTATACAGTAGGACCTTGCTGTTTATCCCTCCTATCCTATCCTAGTTTACATCTGCTGATCCCAAACTAATTGTCAGAGTCCTTTAAATGGATAAAGTCAGGGATAATTATTTCTCTCCTTCAGCCTCAAAATGAAGAACTAACAAAATCAGGCAATCTAGTGATCTGGCTAAGATCACACCCGGTAAGGCAGAGCCCTGGAAACAACCTAGCTCTCCTAACTGGATCCAATCACCTGTCAGCACCAGAAGCCAAGCATGCCTAGTTATCCTGCTAAATAGGTAGACGTGATAGAAAGTGGTGATTAGCTTCAACAGTTAGAAGGTTCTCGAAAAAGAATCCTGCGCCCCACGGCCAAATGCCAGCACCCCTTGCTGGCATCAAGTAGTCCTGTGTGTGCCCTGCCTCCTCTCCAAGCCTTTACCACTCAACTCAGCAAAGAACAGAGGTGGCCCAGAGCCGTGTTTGCATTCATGGTGGGAAATGTTCCTGGGCTCTCCTGGTTGGACAGGACAACCACTTCTCTCCCACCCCTGGAGGAAGGACAGGACTAGACCAGCAGAAGTCGAGTGTGGATGAAAAAAGACCAACATCCAACCTTTACAGAGTAGTTTAGGAGACTAAATAAGAAGTTGCTTGGGAGGAGAGGGCAGCAGGGAGCACAATCGAATACAGAAGAAATTTGTGTTTATCATTAGAGTGTCTACTCAGACCAAAGTTTATTCTCTAGCAGTTTTCAAGGGCTTTGTGTTCTGTTTTGTTTTCTTGCTCTGACAGGAAGGGCACGTATGTCTTGATTTCTCTTCTCATTTATAATCATCAGCCCTTTTCCTAAGGGTCCATAATTAAGCTATGAGACAAACGTAGGCTCTTAAAGAAGTTTTTTAAAAGGGTACATGCCACACAGGAAGTAGGTGACCAGAATTATTTACCAAGCCACTAATTCAATCAACAAACACAAGTTCCTATGAGGGAGACGGGAAACAGAAATAAAGAGTTCCTATAGTAACTGCCCCCAAGCTAGTTCAGGCTGTGGCCACAGTCTGGTTCAATTTAACTGACATTTACCTTAGTTTTTAAAAAGTAGGGGAGCATTTCTTCAAGTTTATTTCACACTTTGGTTCCTCATTTCTGGGGTAAACTGGTTTTATATTAAAATAGATCTGGTACACTCACACTTCCCAAAAAGAAAAAAGATATGACAAGTTCATATATATATAAATATATCAAGAGAATGAGAAGATAAGCCACAGGCTGGGAGAAAATATTTTCAAAATAGGTATCTGATAAAGGAATGTTATCCAAAATATACAAAGAACTCTTAAAACTCAACAACAAGAAAATGAACAACCTAATTTTAAAATGGGCAAAAGATCTAAACCTGCACCTCACCAAAGATATAGAGATGACACATAAGAATATGAAAAGATGCTCAACATCACATGTCATTAGGGAGCTGCCAATTAAAACAATGAGATACCACTACACACATATTAGAATAGCAAAACATCCAAAACACTGAAAACACCAAATGCTGGTGAGGACGTAGAAGAACAGGAACTCTCGTTCACTGCTGATAAGAATGCAAAATGGTACAATCACTTTGAAAGACAGTTTAGCAGTTTCTTATAAAACTAAGCATACTCATGCCATAAAATCCAGCAACTGTATGCCTGGCTATTTACGCAAATGAGTCGAACGCTTAGGTCTCCACATAAAAACGTGCACATGGAAGTTTACAGGAGCTTTATTCATAATTGCCAAAACTGAGAGGCAACCGAGATGTCCTTCAGTAGGTAAGTGGATAAATGGTGGTACATACAAACAATATTATTCAGAGCCGAAAAGAAATGAGCTGTCAAGTCATGCAAAGACACAGAGGAACCTTGAATGCATATTACTAAGTCAAAGAAGCCAATCTGAAAAGGCTACATATTGTATGATTCCAACTATATGACATCAAAGAAAAGGTGAAACTATGGAGACAAACAAGACCAGTGGTTGCCAGGGGTTAGAAGGGAGGGATGGATGACTAGGTGGGGCACAGAGGATTTTTAGGGCAGTGAAACTATTCTGTATGATGCTACAGTGGTGGACACATGTCATTATACATTTGTCCAAATTTAAAGAATGTACAACACCAACAGTAAATGCTAAAGTAAACTATGGACTTGGGGTAACAATGATGTGTCAGTAGAGGTTTGTCGATTTTAACAAACATACCACTCTGGTGTGGGATGTTGAAGTGGGGAGGCTATGCACGGGGTGGGCTGCGGGCAGGGAGCATATGGGAACTCTCTGTACTTTCTCCTCAATACTGCTGGGAGCCTAAAACTGCTCTAAAACATAAAGTCGATTTTTAAAAAAATTATATATGTGCATATAAAAGATCCTTTCCCCAGCTTATATCACATATAAGCATACACCCTTTGTCACAGCTCATTATAAAAAATTGGCAGTGCCATCATATTAGGAAAGAATCAAGGTGAAATGTTTTAAAATATAACGTATTCATTCATTCAACAAATTTTTTTGAACACTTACCATGTGCTACCCATTATGCTGAGTTCTGCCTTGTGGAGATTTCATTCTAATGACATAATTTTTAAAACCCATGGCTTTCAAAACCACCTACTGTTACCAGAAATCACTGTCAATACCTGCTAGAGGGACTACTTTTTTTAAAAGTGATCCATTGAAATTCACCAAGGTTCCCAGGTGTGGGGAAAAACTGTTGACTTTCCAGGTCAATAACTGGAAAGGTGTTCTTCCCAGAGTGCCCCATCTAAGCATGATCAAGCATCAAAGATGCGCTAACCTCCTGAATATGCAGGACACTGAGACCAAAGCGATACGTTTCTTGTTAATAAAACCCAGAGAGAATGGTTCCTGTTTTGTCAGTTTGGGTAAGATCTTGACAAAGTTCTCAGAAGAAAATATATGTAAAATGCCTCTCTGAATGAATGTAGGCCCTTTCCCCCTTAACTACACACATTTTAGCAAATTAGAGCCGTGTGCAGATGACCCAGGCTTGACCCTCTGCAGGAAGAGGAAACTAGAGAGTTGCAGGTGGCCCTCCTCACACTGGCTGGAACACCGTTGCTAGCCTCTGGATGCACCATGCATGACTTGCTGAACAAGTGCAGGGACCCCCAAGAACTGTCCTATCATTTAAAATGACTAATGTGCTTATAACAACCCCTGCACACTATGTTTATACCGAGGCTTCCAAAGCACTGTGGGGCCTTGAGGTCAGGGAAAGAGAGGCCTTAGCCTCCGGAAATGGGTTCAATCTTGTGACAAGTAAAAGCCTCTTCACCCAAAAAGGAGAGGCTGCTGATCTTTTTAGCATCCGCATTAATATATGATGCAATAAAACCCAATTCCATACCCCATACAAATCATGCTACCCTTCTCAGAGGTAAAAACAGAAGGAACTATCTTCCTTCCTCATCCCAGCCTTTTTTTTTTTTTTCATATCTGTAGAAGCACGGAAACCCCTCCAGTTTTCTCTGATGTGCAGCAAAGAAGTCTTTCCTAGGAGATGTGGTAGAAGGTGTGCATGACAGCAATGGGGAAGGTACTGAAGCAATAGCCCCACCCATGCTACCCAACATCAATAAAACACCATCATTTAGCACTGATCAAGTTCCTACAACTCAGCAATACACAGATCTGCTCTCACATATTTCCAGAGGGTGCTTACATTTTTGGGCAGTCATGCGAAAAGGATGAAAATTAACTAAGAAAATGATCCTCTGATCCCTCTCCTACAAACTGGCAACATGCAAGTAATGTTTCATGCCTACATTTTTGCATTTTGAGTCATTACCAATTCATCATCAACTCACAGTGCCTGAAAGCCCACCATATGCCAGGTTGTGTTCTGGACATAAAGTCCCTGCCATGTGTAGAGAATATGCAAATATTCCAGCACACGGTGGAGGCTCATTCAAGTTTACAGTCATCAAGAAGACATTGAGCCTCAGGTATTTCAGACAATGCAAAAGGTTAGAGGAGAGGCTAAATGTGGCCTGGAGTGGTCAAGAAAGTCTAAGGAAGGGGTGAGACTCGGCCTGGGGGGAGAACAGAAAGAATTCAGATAGGCTGGGAGAAAAGGGAAAAGAATTCCAGGTAAACAGTTCTGTGCCCAAAGGTCTTATTATGGATTCTAAACCTGGTCTTTCCAAATGATGGCCATGGGATTATGAGGGCACAAAAATAATGAATTGATGAAAAACCAGGGCCTCTCACATGAGATCCATTAGGATGCATTTAGAAGCCCAACAATATTCCTGGAAGGAAATTTGGAAAGTGAAGGACTTCAGAGGAAGAAGGAATAGATCCAGCAGTTTTCTCCCAGGGAGAACAAAGACACACCGTTCTGAACAGGCTCGAGAGTCGACAGACCTAAATTCCAGTCTATCTCCAGAATCTGGGACTCCAAGCAAGATTCTTAACTCCTCTCTGAGCCCCAGTTTCCTCCTTTTTAGAATAGGGATAATAATATGTAAATCATCAGATTAAGGCAATGCATAGAAATTCCCTAGTTCAACAGCTGATACGTAGATGTTCAATAATAGTAACTCTTGTCATCACGTAAAAAAGAAGCATAAAAAACTTTCCAGGGGCTTCCCTGGTGGCGCAGTGGTTGAGAATCTGCCTGCCAATGCAGGGGACACGGGTTCGAGCCCTGGTCTGGGAAGATCCCACATGCCGCAGAGCAACTGGGCCCGTGAGCCACAACTACTGAGCCTGCGCGTCTGGAGCCTGTGCTCCCAACAAGAGAGGCCGCGATAGTGAGAGGCCCGTGCACGGCGATGAAGAGTGACCCCGCTTGCTACAACTAGAGAAAGACCTCGCACAGAAACGAAGACCCAACACAGCCATAAATAAATAAATTAATTTTAAAAAAAAAACAAAAACTTTCCAGTTAGAGATAAATGAGCAACTACAAAACTGCAATGTCTTTAAGGAATGTTTGATGAAAGTCTGATCTGTCTTGTACTTCTATATGCCACATTTTTAATCCTAGTAGACTGCTTGGGCTATAAAGTCAAATCGACATAACGGGAGTCAGTGGCTTAGTTGCAAGTAGCAGATGACCCTTGTAGTGCTACTTTCTAGAAAGCGCATTGAACCTTCACAACTGAGAAGAAACCATTACCTTCTTCAGTCCAGGAACGTGACAAAAGTCATCGGTTATTCCCTTGGGATTAATCCATTCCATACCCTGCCTATAGAGTTTGAAAATTTAGGCTGGCAAAGAACCTTTTCAACAAACTTTTAATGAGTGCCTTTGTACTAGACACTGTGATAGATCCATTTAGGGTCTCCTAATGCAGGAGCAAAAGGAAAAACTCTAAGATGCTTTAGAGCCACAATTGCGATGAACTCTTACAGGTCTATGGGAAAGGCTTCATCCTCTTTTTTACAGAAAAAGAAAGACATCAATTAAGATATATGCATTCTTTTAATTCTTTTCCTCATTCCTTCATTTATTCATGTTTTTCAAATAACATCCTTTGTGCACAGAGAGGCACAAAGGGCAGGGTAGAGAGAGCCATTGCCCTCAAGGCATTTACATTTTGAAGGGGAGAAAGACATCATCTATCACAAGGAAGACCAGAGATGGGTGTCATCCAAAGGATGCAAAGTACCATGGAGATGAGATTAATCCTGACTGGGAAGACTTCTACAAGACTTGTGCATCAGCTGGGCTAGGATTTGGAGAAAATAATCAGGGCAGTGCAGGCATGGAGTTCAACTTGATGGAGACACACAGGTGGAAGAATGTCTGGGGAGCTATTTGCTGCAAGAACGGGTAGGTAATATGAGGTGGCCCAGGTCCAGCGGAGAATAGAGGTTAAGTAAACACTGAATTGTTAGGGGTTTTGAATGCTAAACTTAGGAGTTACCTTTCTGATTACATTAACACTACGTAGTATGTACTAATAAGAAACCTGTTAGGAGAGGGGGGAAAAAATGAAGGAAAAGAAAAAAGAAGTAAGAACTTAGATCAAAGGAAAAGCCCAAATGGCATTAACATAGGTTCACACTCAAGATCTCTTAATGACATTGCAGCTTTTTTTTTTTTTCACTCTACATGAGCAGGCAAGGTCTTTCTTGTCCTAATTTATCACCTTTAACCAGCTTTTACCCTTTCTCCTTGCCTTTACTAGACATTAGAAATTGGGCAAATATGTAGATTCTGAGGAAATCCAAAGGGCTTTGGGGGGGAGGGAGAGGAAATGTGATGCAACGCCATCAGCCTTAATCATCCAACCTTCAGCCGAGGTCACCCTTCCCAGGCCAATTCAGCTACATCACCGGTTCTTCTCAGTCTGATTTCTTTCCATTCACTCCCTTAATCCCAGTCATTTTTGAAGGCCATCTATGTTTTCCTTTCTGTAAAGTAAAAGGTAGCCAGACTTCCCATTTATGACCTTTGTTCACTATGGTGCCATCATATTCTCTTCGGGGCCC
Source organism: Balaenoptera ricei (assembly GCF_028023285.1). Lineage (NCBI taxonomy): Eukaryota > Metazoa > Chordata > Mammalia > Artiodactyla > Balaenopteridae > Balaenoptera > Balaenoptera ricei. The sequence goes on from NC_082639.1 coordinate 105,714,488, forward strand.
AGCTAAACTTCTAACATCAAATTTCCCCCAACGACAACCTCCACTTCCACCTCCACCACACACACACACACACACACATAGCCAATATGTTCCAACTAGAAATCATCTTCCGAATTCACAGAGCCTTTTCTCTTCATTTCGCCACTCTCATGCCCTCAGCCTCAACAACTGGGTTTTTCCCCACTCTGTTCTTATCTCACACAAGATGCTTCATCTCTTCTAGAGAAGCCCGTGGAAAAGGTTCTGCATCCCCCTATATAGGATGCAGGGCTCTGTGCCTACCACATCATCATGAGCCTTGGGTACTCCTGCCTCACCACCCAAATGGCATTTTTCAAGGTTCATTTGGCTCTTAAAATGTATTCCACTTTAAATAATATCCCTATGTTGGCTTGTTAAGAGAAGAAGGCAAACACTTGAGTACAGCAGCAAAATAAACAGGGGAGGGGAGAAAGGAGAAACAGAGGCTTTTTAGGCGGCGGAGTTCAGTTACACAGGAGTGACACTTGGACTGTGTTCAAAGTTGCCCACTCATCCATCACAGCTCCTCAAAGACTATATTAACTTGCTAGCCATTATCCAACCGCCTTTACCACACCCTTAGTCCCATGGGAGGAGGATAACGCCATAGGGGACGCAGAGTATTCATGTCACCTGACAGGTAAAAGACAAATAGGCCAGCTATCAGAGCAAGGATAAAACATCACTAGATTGAAGCCAGTCTAATGCTCACGTAGCAATGGGTGGGTGATTCATTATTTGGGATGGGGGTGGAGGCGGTTAGGAAAAAGGAAAATCGTGGAAAGTCCCAGAGGAAGTGGTCATCCAATTCTCGAAGCGTGGCCATAAGGTACACAGCGCGCCCCTGTTGCCGCTGGCTCCCGCCCTCAACCTCTTACTCGCCCCCTCCTCCCAACGCGCACTTCACCCCGTGCCTTCACTCACAGTCCTCAGCTTCGGTGCTCTCCCTGGGTGAAGGTATCGGCTTTGCCCCACCGGCAGACATGGACATCCGGCGTTGGGAAGCCTATCAGAGCTAAACGGCGACCACCCCTAGGACGACGAGCTGCTGCCCATCTACCCACTCATCCTTATTGTGCCATTTGCCCAGTCTGATGGCTGCCCAAGCCGCTGCTCTGAGCCAGGTTAGAATGGAGCGGAGAGAAAAAGGGAGAACACATTTCACAAGGACCCAAGATGACCCGCTGGCCCCCCTCGGAGTCTCCCACCCCCACCCCCCAAAAGCCCCGAGTGGGGCTGGGGGCGCGGAGAGACAAGGCGAGGGGAGCGCAGTCGGTCCCCGTCCGCAGCTGTACACAAAGCCCTTCACCTTCTCCTTTCCTCCCAAGCTCCTCCCTGGGCTTCGTTTTTCCGAGGGTCTCTGATGCCCCCTTCGGTGGTCGGCGGGACGGTCTGACTGCCTCTCCAAGCGCTGCCTCCTCCCTCGCGTCTCAGCCTCCTCCTCCCCGCCTCTCGCCACAGACCCCGAAGAGACCTCTGTCCGGGCTTGGGGGCCGCCAGGAACACCCCCCTGCGCCCGGGGCCCCGGAGCCCCTGCGCCCCCGGGGCGCGGACAGCGGTACAAGTTCGCCCAGCCGTTCCGCCACCCGCTCTCGGGCGCACACCCCATCCCCGCAGCGGTCGGGTCGGGTCCCGATCAGCCCCATCCTCAGGAGGCGTGGGAGCCCAGCCGCAGCCACGCTCCTACCTGCGCGGCGGCGGGCGCGGCAAGGAGCGAGGGCACCGCGCGCCCCGGCCCGAGCCCCGCGCCGCGGCGCGTCTGCTCTCGTGCTGCTGCTGCGGCGGCGGCTGCAGCGGCCGCGGGCTGGCTGGCGGACTGGCTGGTCGCCCGGCTGGCTCCTCGCTGGGGCTTCCTGTAGGGCTGGACAAAGGACATTTCCTGGGAGGAGCAGGGGAATGTTCCCAGCATGCCTCGATTTGTAGTTCCCGGGGACTTCCTGCCACCACAGCAGCGGGCTCCCGGGAGGCAGCTCCGGCCAGACTAGGACCCCGGGCCCGGAGGAGAGGCGCTGCCCTCTTCCCTAAGCGCTCCCGGGAAGGGGGCGGCGCGTGGATCCGACCCTGGGCCCCGCCCCGCGGCGCACGCCGAGCCAGCGGTCCCGGAGGGCGCGGGTCCCTGCGCGGGAGTCCCTAACTGGGGTCCTGCCGCTGAGCTGTCGCAGTGTGCGGGGGGACTGCGGGGGGAGAGGCCTTTTCTTTAGAAATGAGGAAGTTGGGGATGGGTTCGCTTTAGGTCATCTGGGATTTTTAAAATAGATTTTCTTTTTCTTTTTCCTTTTCTGTTTTAAGCCACCGAAATCCTGCTGGGGGCGGATTAAATAACTTGACTGCTCACCAGGAATTCAGGTTCCTTAAGATCTTGGCGCTTCATCCTTAAAACCATAAGAGCTGATTGTTCCCAGATCCTGACCCGATGACATTCCTCCCTCCGTGGTTGGCCTTGTCCCAGGCATCTTTTCAAGAAAAGTAATTAAACTAAGAGATTGAAAACAAATTACATGAATTAACTAGAAGACACGTAAAAACCCGTGTGCTGCTGAATGAAGAACTTGCTGGACTTTCTGCTTATCTTTTCCTTTCCCCTTTAGGATTCAGTTTCCTGGGTCCTACAAAACAGATGTGGCCGCTGTATAGCGAGCGCGTGGGGTGAGGGGGTTAGGGAAGGAGGACATTGGCTACCAGAGAGGAACTCCGCTTCCAGACTATCAAGGGTCTGCAACATCCTCCACAAATTCCTGTCTAATTCCCAGGACCCTCGTGGGAAAATCAAGGAAGGGCCACTTAGAGACTACATGACTAAAAACTGTGTTCTCTCACAAGGAGAGCGATCAGAGTGTAGTGAATGGAGATAGGACGTAAGGAGGATTTCTAGGATCCTCTAAAATGTGTTTGAAAAGTAACAAGGTAGTAGGTCATAATTACCCGTCATATCCACTTGGCCTCTCACATTTCAAAGACATGAATTGGAACTTATGGTGGAGGGATTTAGTTTACATTTAAGAAAAGTGGATCCACTTTGCTTTTCTGCTGTAGTTCTCTTTCTTTGGAGGTCCTTAACTTACACAGGCATAAAATGGGCTGGATTAATTTAAGGTGTAGAATTGATGAGAAGCACACAAATATGATCACCTTCCTCCCCAAAATTCCTGTTGCATGTCACTGTGTTGACCGTCCACCTAAATGAATGGGGCTGTAATCCCTGAATTTTCCAGACCCTACAAATTACTGCTCCTTAATGGTTTGCAGTCTGGTAACATTCCAGTGAAAGCGTGCCCCCCACCAAAAAAGGATAATTGATAATGGTGGTTTGGCAAATCTAGCAACCTTTTCTAGTGTTCAGCTTGAAAAAAAAATTATGCACTTGCATGTAGCATTTACCACGGTCTACCAGGCCTTGGTTGAAGCTATTTTCTGCCTTGCTTCTAATATGGTACACTCTCCTCCTCCTACGTTTCTAATTTCAGGTCATGATACCTAAAACTTCACTATCTCCATTGCATACCAAACCTGCCCCTCATTTTATTTTGCCAACCTAAGTTAATTCGTTACTCTAACAAATTTATTTAACACTAACTATTCACTATGCCTGGAGTAGACAAAGAACATTTAACAGTAAGATATCTGCAGAGTAACCATCAATAACTTAACTACAAGCTATGTCTTACCCTCAAGAAGCTCATACTCCAGTTAACATCACACAGACAATTACCACATGGTATTTAACAAAGATGTCTGTGTTCCCAGAAAGTGGTGCTCTTTCCATAAACTCTTTTGTTCCAGGGAGAGCAGGAGTAGGACAGGAGTGGCCAGAGGAGGGAACAGGAGATGAAAAAATGCAGGTAGTATGTAGGGACACTTAGTGTGTGAAATTTGGTTGTGAAGCGGGTGGAGGTAGCTGGGCAGGAAGGAGGGTCTAAGGAGGATTCTCTGTTTGTGGGGGGTTTATTTGGCTTTTAAGATGAGAGCTCCTTGTGCATGTTTAAATCCTGATGGGAAAGGTCTAGGAGACAGGCAGAGGGTGAAGACAGAGAAGAGAGAAAGGATAAGGGATTAGGCATTCAACAAATGCTTGTTGAATTAACTAATGCCTGTTTCGGATCATTGCTGAAGATGTTGAAATTGAAATTAATAAACTGCACATTCCCAGCAAAGATATGCAGAGTGTGAGACCAGACAGAAATGACATTCCTTTCTCCCTCGTCATGGGCCCTCTCCCAACCTCCTTATCCTCAGGGGAAGGTAACAGGCAAGCAGATAAAAGGAGGGAAAGAAGGGCTCCCCAGCTGTTAGAGGATGGATGTATGTCAAGTTTTCCAATTTGACAACAGGTTCAAAAGCACACAGCAACTTCAGAAAAGTCTAAACTTTTAAGACTATGGGTTTTATTATGAAAGTAAGCAAATATTTTACCTTTGCCTTTTTTTTTAAACTTTACTTTGAGGTAGGCTACATAACTGTTCCCTTCCTCACCTTTCAAAAGGGGAATTGCGCCTACACTTTTTAAGCTTTCAAGTATAAGGTGGACATCTGTTGTTTTTCTTACCCTCACGAGCATCCATCTTCCCCTTTTCTGATAACAGCAACTTTGGGGAAAATAACCCCCTTCCCAGTCCTTAGTCTTTGCGGTTTACAGAGTGGCAGATCATGGTGGGTACAAGATCAACACCTGCCAATCAATCTATTCCATTGCTGTACAAGGGATAAGCTAATAGAAGAAGAGCTGAGAAAAGAGGGGTGTGTGTGTGTGTGCGTGCGTGTGTGTGTGTGTGTGAGAGAGAGAGAGAGAGAGAGAACATAATCACAAGCAAATCCTTACCCTATTGTTGATCATGCCTGAAGCCAAGATACCCCCAGACTTTTTAGCTGCATGAGCCAAAACATTCTCTTCGGGCTTAAGTTACTTTAAGTTCCATCTCTTGCAGCCAAGAGAGTTCTATACAGCTGGTCATGGGGTGTAGTAGTGCAGATCCTTAAATGTGCAATTGGCTAAGTTGAGGAAGGGTGAGAGTAGAAAGGGTCCCTCTGTACCAGGTGAGAGAATTGGAAATACTTGTGATATGGTAACCAAAAAAACTGAGTGAAAGGTCTCAGACCCCAGCATTTCAAGGGTGGAGTTTTAGAGGTCTTGTTTGACACATGTCAGGATTTTTGAAGGTTTGGGCTACTTGTAGTTTTTATAAATGTTCTAAAGAAAGAGACATGCTGATGTTCAAACTGGGCCTGTGTAGAAGCAGTGAGGAAGAAATTACAGCCTGGCTAAAAGATGCTCTTTCTGCCTCTAGCTGGCAAACTCCAAAGGTCAAGAATCAGATATATTGAGCCATGCCAGGTTGGAAAAATGAAATGCTCTGCTCCTTCCAGAGTGACAGCAAAGGCATGAAGGTAAAAAAAAAAAAACTGATAATGGAAAGACTGTTTCCAGGGTCTACATCAGACTCCTCCTACTGTGCCATTCCTGTCTGAGGAAGGGAAGAATTAATCCCATTTTAAGTACGGTGACCATATCATTTATCATCCAAAATGGGACAATTTTGAGCGTGAGTAGGGATGCTATTAATAATTACACTGGGGGACTTCCCTGGTGGCGCAGTGGTTAAGAATCCGCCTGCCAATGCAGGGGACACGGGTTCGAACCCTGGTCCGGGAACATCCCACATGCCGCGGAGCAACTAAGCCCGTGCGCCACAACTACTGAGCCTGTGCTCTAGAGCCCGTGAGCCACAACTACTGAGCCCACGAGCCACAACTACTGAGCCCGCGTGCCTAGAGCCCATGCTCCGCAACCAGAGAAGACACCGCAATGAGAAGCCCGCGCACCGCAACGAACAGTAGTCCCCACTCGCTGCAACTAGAGAAAGCCTGCACACAGCAACGAAGACCCAAAGCAGCCAAAAATAAAAATAAATTAATAAAAATTTAAAAAATAATAAAAAAATAATTACACTGGAGTGACATTCAAGAGCAGGTCACCCTAATTAAAAGAGCCACATCCACTAGGACACAGCCTTGCATCAAGAGGCCAAAATCTGTTAGTCTCCTTCACCCTCAGTAAAGTGATTCAAATTGCCCCTAGGCAGAGGTCAGGATGGCAGTCATTAAGCTGAAGACTGGAAAGTGAATCAGACCTAAGGCTTTTCCTTGGAAGACAGAACCCCCCTAGGCCAGTGTCTAGAGTGCAGAAGGACTCCACACCACTGAACTACATTAGCAAGTGGAAGCCTAAAGCAGTGTAGTCCCAAAGTTGGGAACTCTCCCCGATTCCCATCGCGGTTGTGGTCACATAGGAAAATAGTCAATAAGAATCTTTCTTGAGAAATAAAGTGGAGATAGTTAAATTGATCTCTACCTCTTCATCCTCCAGTTCCAGGGCTAGATCTGTAACCCAGGCCTGCCAGTCAGCACCTCCCACATCCCACAGACCAGTGATGGGGCAGGTGGGGTGGGGGTGGGGGTGTCAGGCATGGGCATGTGACCCGGAAGCTAAGGTAAAAGAAGCCTGCTTTCTCTGTTGGAATTGCTAATTGAAAAGACAACACAAACTGAAGATGCTGGAGGGCGTAGCCTGAACATCGAGTCAAAACAGAGAAGAGAATAGCAGAGAGAGGGAGAAACAGAGAAAGAGTTTATTTGAGGTCTTCAGTTCAACCATTCCCAATCTATCCCTGTTCTTTTCAGTTCCATGAACAACTACATCCATCCCGCCATCATAATGTGATTTGTTTACTTATCTAATTGAATAGGATTTCTGCCTGTTTCAAGAGAAATAATTCTGACTAACCTCGGAGATTCGGAACGTTTCTCGGTGTTTCTCATGGTGAAAATTCTCAGGAAAGAGGGAGGGGAAAATAGGACAGGGATAGACTCACCTGAACGACAGCTACCCATGAAGTGTTCTTCTCAGTAGACCCCCTGCTGTTGCCAGCCAGCGCCAGCTTTCTAATTCCATCATCCAGGCTGGTGCGGCAAACTGACCACCTTCTAGGATTGAAATGACACGGACACATCCATCAGTCAGTGCCTGACTGTTGGGAGAGCTCAGCCGTGTTTTCCTCCTTGTACTGGTTCTTTTGCTTAAAAAAAAAAAAGATTTTCAACCCTTACAGTTATTGTTTAGCCTGATTCTCTTGTTAGTAGGTAACATATAGTTTTTTGGTCTTATGTTTTGTTTTGTTTTGTTTCCTAGTGGCATGCAGCTGCTTCCTCTTAAGTCCTAAAACTTGAATTCCCACATCAGGGCCTTTTCTCCTCTTCTGCCTGGAGTCAGCCCTCCAACTCCAGTCCCAACCTTTCTGAGGGGAGCTCCTTCCCATCCTAAACCTAAATGTCACTTCCTTATACAGACTTTCTCTGGCCACTCTCTCTAAAATAGTCTCCCCCTTTTCTCTGTGAGTCTTTCATTTTCTTCATATTTGAAACACTTTATTCTCTGTTTTCCCTGTTTCATTTCTCTCCTGCAATTAGCATGTAAACTCCATGAGAGTAAGTTCTATGACTGTCTTATTCATAGTTTTGTCCAAAGAATCCAGCACAGTGCTCAGCTTTTATAGCAGAAAAGATATATGTTGAGTACATTTAATAAAGAAATATTTTTTAAGCAGCTGAGAGGAGCATCAGTGTTCACTCGTGGGCATCCTCTCTTGGATACACTTTTTAAAATTGAAATAGAGTTTCTGTTCAATATTATATAAGTTACAGGTGTACAATATAGTGATTTGCAATTTTTAAAGGTTACACTCTATTTATAGTTATTGTAAAATATTGGCTATATTCCCCTCTGTATAATATATCCTTAGAGCTTATTTTATACCTAATAGTTTGTACCTCTTAATCCCCTGCCCCTCCCCCTTTCCCTCTCCCCACTGGTAACCACTAGTTTGTTCTCTATATCTGTGAGTCTGTTTCTTTTTTGTTATATACACTAGTTTGCTGTGTTTTTTAGATTCCACATGTAAGTGATATCACACAGCATTTGTCTTTCTCTCTCTGACTTATTTCACTTAGCATAATGCCTTCCAAGTCCATTGAATACAATTTTTTAAAGTAAACTTTCTATTAAAGTATAATGTGTAAAAATGAATATTTCATTAAAATCGAATGTGTTCAGATGTTGAATATCTTATTCCCTAGAGGAGAATTTGGGGGAGGGGAAGTGAGAATATTTCCCATCTGATCAAAGGCAGTGGAGGGAAGAGGACATTTTCACCAGAATTAGGTGGGCTGAGGGCTGGCTCTGAAATAGTCGACCTCCTACACATGTTCCCCTGAGTGTGAGCACAAGACTGTGGGTTTTTTTGTTTTTGTTTTGTTTTGTTTTTCTGAGCTACATATAGCCTGGAACCCTTTATCCCTGAAGGATGGGGAGAGAAGAAAAATAAATTGTGAGCCACAGCAAAAATGGGTATACATGTCAAGGTATAGATTTCACTCACCTCTGTACTCCAAAGATTAGAAAGATACTTGGTTCACTAATCTTTTAAAATAAGTCTGTATCTGACTTAATGGAGAAACTTTAGATGCCCTCTCTCTAAGGTTAGAAGCAAGATAAGGATGGCCAGCATCATGCTACTCTTCCACTTGGTACTGGAAATCTATGCCAATCCAATAAGAGAAGAAAATCAAAGGTATAAAGATTAAAAATGAAGAAACATAACTGTTATTTGCAGATGATATTATCTACATGGAACTTATTATAAACCAGGAACCATCTATTTGTTTAGTATTCACTAATCATCTCTATTTCAAAAATAAGGAAAATGAGGTTCCGAGAGGCCACGTTTACCCAAGGTTGTTCAGAAGTAGTCCTCAGAGGCTGAATTTAAGGCCTCACGAGGCAAGAAGAAAGAATAAGAACATTCACAGTGAAAGTGTGAAGAAGAGAGCGGTGAAGTTCCATCCATCCGCCCCGTCATCCATCCAACCATTCATTCAGTAGTTGGACGCTTATTGTGTTAGTGTATGTTTGCTCCCTTCCATGCACACTGCTCGGTGCCAGGGATGCTGAAATGAAAGTTGCATGTCCTGATCGCAATCTGGTGGAAGAATAATACCACATGAGGAGATGACTCTGTGACTAAGCTCACATAGCAAGCAATCGAGGCACAGGAGAAATTGGGATCATCAGAGATTGCTTTCCCAGTGGTGACACCAGAGCTGAGTCTTAAAGAATAGAAGTAGGTTTTCTGAGCGAGCAAGGAGCTGGGCATCAGGTGAGGGAGATGCTGTAGAGTAGGGGGTGGGGCAGGATGGTCATGCAGAATGATAATGACTGAGGCTAGTGTATTTTTAGGCATGAGCCCAGGACTTGAATGACATTGTGAGCCATGCTAAGTAAGGAATGTGGATTGTGGACACAGCACTGGGGTACTGAGACGGACTGAAAAGAAAATGGCTCACTCCTTATAGGTTGAAGGAGGGCGTGGAGTTAAACCGATTTGTTTTCTTTTACTGTGTCTACACTCAACAGCATCAATTATCACTTCCATTGGCATGCTAATTTTCCTGTAATTTACCACTAGTCACAGCTTTTTAAATGGTGTTACTAAAACTTTATCCTATTCTGAATAAGCCTGCTTTAGCATTGAGCAGACTCGACAACTGGTACCCTCCACCCACTCGTCATCTCTTTTCTTTGAAGCGTTGTAGCTTCATCACTAGGTTTATCAAGTAAGAAGGTCCCCCAGTATGGTTCCAGTGAAGCAGAAAAGATAAATCCATTTATTCAACAAATATTTACAGAATATTTACAGTGCTAGGGTACAACAGTGAATAAAACATGCTTCCTACTCTCAAGGAGCTTGTGGGCTCAATTTGACCAAACAGATAATAACATTTAACACCAGAATCAGCAAACATTATATGATACTATGTAACAAGCCTTGTTCTATATGCTTCCATATACGAATCCTTCAATCATTTAATATGCTCAACAACCCTATGAGGCAGGCTGTAAGAGGCACCCTTGCCCAATTCACCCTGCTAGTGGGCTCGGAACTGCAGCAGTAAAGCTCCAGTATCTGTGCTCTCATCTCTTTCACCTTAACGGCCTGATGACAATCTAATGTGATAAATAACATGATGCAGACAAGCTGCATCAGAGTAGTATCCAAGGCGCTACTAACCCAGTCTTAGGGGTCAGGAAACATTTTCTGGGAAAGTTTCAAGCTGAGCCTGGAAGGAGGAGTAGGAGCTAGCTAGATGACAGAGGAAGGGAGGGTTAAAGGAATCTTCTGTGCAAAGATTCTGAGCCTAGAAAAGACTTGGCATTTACAGCAGAGCATCCTGGAAGATTAAAATGAGGCCAGGATGAGGGGGTGGGCGTGAGGGTGGGGAAGAATAGAAGTAATGTTGGTGTTACTTCACATTTTAGGGCTAGAAGAAATCTCATAGACAAGACAATGGAACTAAGTTCCAGAAAACCCTGAGCTTAAATATTATATCCCTTTTAAGGCATGATGACCTTTTTTCTTCAAAGCAAAATCAGAATCATTTTTTGGATTCATGGATTCATTTAGGTAATAAGTTTTAGAAAAGTATTTCTTACTAATTACCTTATTAATTACATGGAGGTATGTATTTAAACATTCATCTTTGCTGAAAGGAATAAAATTGCATTAAAACTAGGTATAAAATTACCCCACAAATCAATTACTACTATGATTGAAAGGTCATTCTTATATTCAACATTTATTTGTTGAGCACCTACTATATGTCAGGCCTAGTGTATGACACCAGAGGACACCTCAGGGACGATAACGTGTCCTTGAGCTTGCACTAGGCATATTGCAGCAAATCCTAAGTATCTTAGAAAGTCTGAAAGCATGGTTTTCGTACTTATAGAACATATAAGGTTTTTTGTCCAAACATCTAAGTTCACAGATGAAGAAACAAGGAAGACTAAGTGATTTACCCAAATTCATATACCTCAGTGTAGTGGGGTGCTGGTCACTTGACCTAGGGTCATACTCCCAAGCCATTACTCTTTCCAGTGACACCTCACTCCCTTATATATTCTGAGCCATGCGTTCAAGAGAAGTGTTTGCCAACAAGTTGAGGGGTGTTGTAAGTCAGGATTCCCATTGGAGCCCTTCTATACCAATCTAACCTTCTCCCCCGCTCACAAGGTAACAGCCTACCTATGGCCAACGTTGTCCAGTTTACAGAAATGTTTTCACATTTATTATCTCAGTTGAGCTTCAAGGGACCCTAAGAAGTAGACTCTGTAGACATTAACATCCCCATGGAGATGAGGAAAATAAGTTTTAGAGTTCCAGTGACATGAGCACGGTTACAAAGTAAGAGCCAGAAGGGCAGGATCAGCTGCCCCAGACCTCAAACCACAGAGGCGCTCAAACATCCTGGGAATAAACCCGAGATTCTGTGCCATTTAACTCAGGTTTCTACCAACACTCCCAACACAAGTGATGAAATGTAAACTGGATCTATTCTCACTGAAGAAGGAAGTTTCCTTGGATAGAAATGTAAAAACACTCCCAGGACTGCAGATTTATCTTTGCTGAGATTTTCTGTGATCTACACATGCATATTTCTTGGTGTAATCAGAGTCCTGCCCCAATTCCAAGAGGACCTGAAACTGACAGCTGAATTCCAAAACCAAACAGTGTGTGACATTGTGCAGGGAAACAGATTTTTTTTTTAATATACATTTTAATTCCTTTAATATACCTCCCATGAAGTCATCTTGTTGGAAAGGAAAAGTGAAGAGAGGAAAAAAAACTGTAGAAATGTGGTAAATGTTTAATTGGTATGAAGCCAATAAATAAGTAATGGAAAAGAAACTTTATATATATATTCACATTATAGATTATACAAGTGATGGTGTGAATACATTCTTGCTATTATGGAATTAAATAATTAAATATTTAGATTAAAAATAAAAGTCATTCTTCACATACCATGAGTGGTCTTGAGACTCTTCCAGTGATTTAAGAAAAATATTTGTTTTAGCACCATATCCATATCTTGAACAAGACTGTGTAACTATATCCAAGTAAGTTCTCTTTGCTCATGGTGAGTGTGAGTGACTAATGCTTTCCAGTTATGAATGCTGGAAAAACTGTGAAACAAAAGAAAAATAAGTAAAATATTCTGCTATACGTGGTGCAAATAATAAATCCCTTATTAGAGCACAAAGAGAGATTTGATTTTCATTAATGGAAATAGTCATCATCTTTGTCACCCCTCTCTATTAAATAATATTAATTTAAAGGGACACCACATTATCCAGGATCTGGATCTGCCCCTTGAGGCCTCTATTCATTGGCTGAGACTCCATTCTTTTATACTGCAGATATTTTTTTAACTCTAAGTTCTTTGCTCCTTCCACTATCATATTTCCCACCCCGTGAATGCCTGGAGTTCTGATAGACTGTGCCACAAAACACTTGTGTTTTATTTTATACTATTTTCATTGGTTCATGAGATGTTTTGTACAAATTGTTGGTCTGTCTCCCCAGCTAAACTCAAAGCTTCTTGGCGGAGGAATCTCGCTTCATATTTATCCTCTCCCTGCCTCCCCCACTGAGTGTCCTTGCTGCAGTGTGCACAGAGTAGGTTCACAATCCCAGGGGGAGTGTAGTCTCCTCTTTCTCTTCTCCACAACAGCATGAGACAGGCTGGGACCTGGGACCTGGGACCCTTTGCCACAGTGCTTGCACCTGGACAAACATCTCCTTGAGAAACAAAATACAAAGAAACAATAAGGGACTAAAAATAACTGCATGCATTGGCAGTTGGGGCAAATTATGGACAACAAGATACAAAAAGACCAAAAAAAACCCAACTGCCACTTCTGAAGAACTGGGAGCAAAAGCAGGGTACTAAGCATGCCCCCTGCACCCACCACCACCAAAGGAGTGGGCAAACCACCTAAGCCCCCCTCTGGCTGGACCCCTGGACGCACCCCTATCCCCCTTCAGGATCAAGCAAGGGAAACCGTTTCTTGTTTTCACTCCCCGCTGCTGCAGCAGGGGCCCCAATAAAGCCTTGCCTGAATTCCTTGTCTGGCCTCTAATCAATTTCTATTGATTGGGGAAGGCCAAGAACCCTTGTCAGTATCAAGAGAACTCAGCAGCTGCATTCTCTCATCCCTAGCGCAGCAGAAACTTCCCAGAGGTGGGCAACACCCCAGAGTAGATGCAGAGCTCACGTTTTCTCAGGGTAGAGCTAAGTGTTGGCTGGCCCTGGGTGTCTGAGCCCTGAGGGCTGTCCTCCTCCACAAACTCACTAAGGCTCTTCCTGGCCCTGATCCCCAAAGTCGACATTTTTTGTTCCTATAGTCAGTACTCCAGCTGCACTGAGTTCCTGGCTTAATTCCCGACTACTCTCAGCCAGAAATCTTTCTGGTCCAGAACTTCAACTACATTCTCTTCTTTTGCTAACTTTGTTTCCCTCTCCTGTACTGTATGAGCTTGTTTCTTCTGGCTGCTTCCAGAAACACTTCATCCATTGCCAATGGGCTCTGTAATAGTTGCTTTAATCATTAACACTGATAGTTATTTATAGAGATTACCCACACCAGCCCATGAAATGTTTGCCTCCAGTCAGGCCCATGAAAAGGGAAATTGTGTCCCAGGATGGTTGTGTCTTATGTGTTTGGATCATACTAGCATATTCTCCGGCCTAGAACATGGTCTGTCCAGAATTAAAGTGATTTAACTTTGAAGAGAAAATAATGCACATTTTTTTTTTCCCCGTGAGATTTTATTCATGGTCATTTGCTTCAGCTGTTGATATAAATAAACCAGTTTAACTGCTTCAAAAGGTCAACTGAAAAAGGAACTAGTCAACCTGTGTACTCATTAAAAATAAATGGAAGAGTTATGGAGAGTTATTATTATATCATGTCAAGACTGCTTTTTGGAGCGGGAGGGGAATGCAGGCCAGGTGGTTAATTGGGATTATGCCCTTAGCTACATCTGTTGTGATATTTGGGTTTACTCCATGTGAAAATGAGAACAAGGGTTTGTCCCAGGCTAGGGTCTCCAGAGATAAATATTACGTGAAGTGTTTTAAAGGCACAGAATCCAGGGGAATAACTATTCTAAGAGTTCGACGGTTACAAAGAATGCAGTTTTAACCAGAAGCAGAGATAAAACCTCAGGGTCACCAGGAAACCCCAGGTGTTTTCAAGGACCATATTGAAAAGTTGGCTGACCAAGTAGAAAGGGGAAGAGCCAGGAGCTGTAAAGCCCGATTTCAGGGACTCAGACTGGATTCAGTGCCCATGGTTAATATCAGGAGCTTCTCTATCTGTACACCACTTACATCAACCCCAATTCCTCATCCTATAGTTGAGTCCGTTTTTAAATCTGAAAACTTAAGTGTATCCTGGAACTGATAAACAGCTGAGAAAGTGTAGGGAAGAAAGGAATATGTGGGTGGGGCTAAGCTGCAGCCCCAAGGTAACAACAGAGCAAAAATAAGTAACTGGATTCTCTTGGAGGTGGCAGATGAAGGAACCTATTGTTACCAAAGAGAGTTCCCTACCCAAGAGACCCTGAGGCATTACATCAGCAGACTAGCACATATGACTCTTTCCCAACTCTGGCTCCAGTTTGGAAACACATACCTGCTATAAATGGTGTTTGGAGAGAAGGAGAGGAGATGCCATGTCTGTTTTTCTGCTTCCCATGTCTCTATTAAAATTTAGCTGCTGTGGGCAGGGTATTCATCATCTCCTTTCTTGGTCACCCCTCAAATTGCAGTGAGCCACTTTGTAGTTGTTCGATCACATGGTCAGGACAGATGGCTACTGCATAGCAGTAAGATGGACAGGGTCAAATCAGTCCTAAATGCTGAGATCTGGTGCCTATTTAGGGGCAGAGCTTTGGAAAAATAATGGCTGGTAATTATTAAGAGTTTCATATGTGCAGAGACTGTGCTAGGAGCTTTAAGTGTATCTCCTCATTTACTGGTCACAACAAACCAGTTAGGCATTATTGCTTTTTCTGCTGTAAATCTGAGGACACCGGAGTTCAGAGAGGCTCAGTAATTTGCCCAAGGTCACAGAGCCAGTGAGTAACAGAGTCAGATTTCAAACCCAGGTCTGACTCCAGATCTCGTGCTGCTACTCCTCGTGTTGTCATAGGAAAGGCACCTGAAGGGACATCTAGTCTTGTAGTCCTAGATTAAAAAATAAGGGTAAGCTGCTTATTTCCTGTCCCCAGATTTCTTCGTTTTATCACATTTACACCTCATATCCAGATGCCAATATTGCGCTTTTAGCTACATGCCCAGTTGTGTGGAAGGGTGAACAGAGTTTATCTCTATGGAAGAATGTTCATGGATCAATGGACCTGCCATTACATGGTCCCTGTGTGGATGATACTGTCTACCAGGGGGTGGGGTACATACAGTTCTCACTCTCAGGAGATAAGACAGGCCTATCAAATGGTATCCAAGGCAGCATACCATAAGTGCTAAATCAACAGGAAGGAGAACTGCTCTCCATGTTGGAAGAGGGAGAGATCACTTCCGAGTAGACGGTCAAGGAAGGATTCCTGGAGGACGAGGCAGGATCTGAAGAGTGAGGGAGGGTATTTATTTGGAGGTAGTGGAATCATGAAATGGAGACATGGGGCAAGGAAGCAAAAGGCGTGTTTGGAAACAGTGAAGGCACCAGGTCACTTGAGCTAGGCTCACTGGGGGAGGAGTAGGAGAGGAAGCAGGAAAGGCAAGCTGAAATTAGATTGTGCAGATCCTTGGAAACAATGCAAAGTGGTTTGAAATCATGATAATAAGTAAGATTCATGGTGTGAAACCCCAGTCCTGTGGAGGCACTGGATCACCTGGCGAGGCTGTTGTGCCGCAACAGCAGGGGGAACAAGGGCTTTGGACAGACGGTCCACTTTGAGTCGAAGTCTAACTCCGTAATTTACTAGCAGTGTGAATTTGGCTAGTCACTGAATTTTTCTGAGTTGCTGTTTATTCATCAGTAATTCCCATCTCACCTGGTTATAAAGCAGGAGTCAGCAAACCTTTTCTGTGATGAGCCAGATTGTAAATATTTTGGACCCGATGGGCCATATCGTTGCTGCTATTGTACAGTGAAGGCACACAGACAACTTGTAAACAAATGAGTGTGGCCATGTTCCAATAACATTTTACTTACAAAACTGCCATCCAGCCGAATATGACCTCTGGGCCATAGTTTTCTAACCCCTGTTATAAAAGATTAAGTGAAATTATATCTGTAAAACACCTAGCACAAAATAGGCTTTAAATAACCATTCCCACCTCTGCTAATTCCTTTTGCCCCCCAAAGTGGCTTGTACCCCATTACCACACCCTGATGTAGTTGATACTTATGCATATATTCTTTATCACTTGTTTTTCTTCAGTGCTGGCCATAATATTATCTCATAAAAATGGGCTTCAAAATCAATAGATTCCTTAGGGTATGGTTTACTAAAGGCATAAAGAAAAGGGAGTCTTCCTGGTTATAATAATAAAGGATACAGTGTGTGTGTGTGAAAAAAAAAAAAAAGGTGTGAAAAGAAAAAAAAAAAAAAAGAATGTAAAGTGCTGGTGACCTAAATGGGAAGGAAATCCAAAAAAGCGGGGATATATGTATATGTATAACTGATTCATTTTGCTGCACAGTAGAAACTAACACAACATTGTAAAGCAACTATACTCCAATAAAAATTAATTAAAAATAATAATAATAATAAAGGAGAACCATGTCCCATTTCTAGGCTGAGAGGGCATGAGGCAGTACCCTCCCTTTCCTTGCCACTTAAGGCTAAGAAAAAAGCAGTGGAAGTCCACCTGCTGAATTTAGAATAGACCTGCTGGGGGAATTTGGAATGAAAGGGCGCCCCCTAATGGACACTTACAGAATTCAGTTGAATTCTCTTCGTTTCATTCTCCAGAAAGGATTAACGAAGATGAATATACCTCACCAGCAGTCTACTTTTTTAAAAAAATATTTAATTTATTTATTTATTATTTGGTTGCTCCAGGTCTTAGCTGTGGCAGGTGGGCTCCTTAATTGTGGCATGTGGGCTCCCCAGTTGCGGCATGTGAACTCTTAATTGAGGCATGCATGTGGGATCTAGTTCCCTGACCAGGGATCGAACCCGGGCCCCCTGCATTGGGAGCCTGGACTCTCAACCGCTGTGCCACCAGGGAAGTCCCCCAGCAGTCTACTTTTTACAAGCCCCCTTCATGTGACCTCATTTGATCAACAACTGCGTTGTGGGATGATTTTGCTCCTAAGGAAGTTGAAAAAGAAGTGGTTAAGGACTTAGCCAAGGTCACCCTTCCTGGCGTAAACCAATAGAGAGAGAGAGCAGGCTGGATATTGGGGGGGTGGACAAAGTGATTAAGGCTTAACCAGGGCAAATAGTGGGAGGCTCTGCTCACCCTCTGAGTTTTCCCTGTTGCCAACACAGGAACGAATTGATCTACAGTAAGAAACCATCTGTCCATCTCACTGAAAACTCTCCCACTGCAAAAGGGTTCTAACTGAGCTGACGTCATCTAGGCAAAGCAGTCTTCCAGCTGGTAAGCCAAGCCACCCAACAGGGAAGACCTAATGGTTCTTTCCAAAGCCTCCACTTGGAGTCACAGGACACTCATGTGCAACAGGCTGGCCATCCCCCTCCCCCTTCGTCAATAATTCACTTCCGTAGTTGCTGAGTGAGGTTTGTTGAAAACCTCCCTGGAGCCCTCAGGGAGCCACCTGGAAAAAAAAAACTGGAGACCCAAGGTAGGGCTGTGGTAGAAATGCTAGAATTGTATTTCTAAGGGCTCACAGAGCGCAGCTGTAGTAGTCCTCCCAGAAGAACAGGACACATGGATATACTGGTCAGAGAGAAGAGAGCACAGGAGACTGAGAGAGACTCAGATGTCCAGAGAAGGACAGCAGTGGCAAGACCAGGTCTCAGAGATGATCCAAGTGGCGGTGGACAACAGAGGGGAGGGTCAGCAGGGGCTCTGATTATATGTGAGGTGGTGGTCTACCTTCTGGAAATCTCAGAGGAAGAGACCACCAAAACTGGTGATTCCACTAAAGTTACACATTTCTGGGAATTCTTAGAAATAGTTGGAGAAATAAAGAGTGAAAAAACAAAAGCCTTCCCGCTAGTCAGCAGTTGTAGGCATGGAGGATCGAGATATAGATGATGATTATTATAAACATGACCCTGGGCTATAATTATATAAAACTGCCTAGTAAAGCTCGGGGCATACAGACTATAATTACATTAAACTTCTTTTTTTAAAATTTTTATTGGAGTATAGTTGATTTAAAATGTTGTGTTAGTTTCTGCTGTACAGCAAAGTGAATCAGTTATACATATACATGTATCCACTTTTTTTTCAGATTCTTTTCCCACATAGGTCATTACAGAGTATTGAGAAGAGTTCCCTGTGCTATACAGTAGGTCCTTATTAGTTATCTATTTTATATATTGTAGTGTATATATGTCAATCTCGACCTCTCAGTTTATCCCTCCCTCCCCTTTCTCCCCCTGGTAACTGTAAATTTGTTTTCTACATCTGTGACTCTATTTCTGTTTTGTAAATAAGTTCATCTGTACTATTTTTTTAGATTCCACATGTAAGCGATATCATATGATATTTGTCTTTCTCTGTCTGACTTACTTCACTCTGTATGACAATCTCTAGGTCCATCCATGTTGCTGCATATGACATTATTTTGTTCTTTTTTATGACTGAGTAATATTCCATTGTATATATGTATCACATCTTCTTTATCCACTCCTCTGTCAATGGACATTTAGGTTTCTTTCATCATTAAACTTCTTTTTAAAGTAAACTTTTCATTGAAGTACAAGTACTTACAGAAAAACACACTAGTCACAGATGTACAGCTCAATGAATTTTTCCAAAGAGAACACACCTGTGTACCCCAAATCCAGATTAAGAAACAGAAGGTTATTACCACCCCAAAGGCCCACCTCTCGCCCCCTCTTAGTAACCACACCCTCCCGAGGGTAACCTCTATCCTGACTTGTAACACTGTACATTAGTTTTGCCTTTTCTTGAACTTTATATAAATGGAAACACACGCAACTCTTTTGTTTGCCTTCTTTCACTCAACATTATGTTTATGAGGTTCATCCATGTCCTTATGTGAGGTTGTGGTTTATTTGTTGTCTTTGCTGTATAGGATTCCATTATGAATATACCACTATTTATTTATCCATTCTACTTCTGTTGGGCATTTGTGTTATTTCTGGTTTGGGGATCTTCTGGACAGCTCTCCCATGGACTTTCTACTACACGTGTTTTGGTAAATATATGATGTGTTTCTGCTGAGTATACGCCTAAGAGTGGCTTGCTAGGTCATACGGCATATGTATGCTCAGCTTTTGAAGATACTGGCAATTTCTCGTGCTATTTAGACTCTCCAAACAATGTTTGAGGGTTCCAGTTGCTTTTTCTCCTCTGCAACACCATCTTTTCTTTCATTTTGGCCATTCTGGTAAGTACAATAAATACATAAAACTTTTAGTTTTATCTTCAGATCTGGCAGATTCCCTGAAGTTTGCCTCCCAGTTTAAAGTTTTTCTTAAGTTTGGCCAGATGAAATCTTCAATATAAAGATCCAACTGATCTTCTCTTTCTGAGGAAATCGAATGTTTGTAAAAGATGTGGCTTATAGAAAAAGCATTTCTTTGTTTTTGAGACTTTAAGATCTTTTACGTTCTAAATGCAGAAACAAAATTAAAATAAAACAAAATAAAATTTTAAAAAAAGCAGATGTAAGGATGGCCACATAAGAAATTTTCCTTTCTCTCCTGAGCTGGTTCTTTATAAGACATCTACAGTTAGGACTCAACGTTATACCCTTTCTACTAGAGTGTACCTTGCCTTTTCAGATGCCTGGCTACTATACCGTAACACATGGACCTTTCATTGAATCTACACATCCCAGAACAGAGAAGATTATTGCCGGAGACCTGCTGCCAGTGTTAGTAGGGGAACTGCAAGGCTTTTCTTATAATTGATCTTGAGAGGGAAGGGTTTTCTCATAGAGCGTTTTTCTAAGGGCAGCTGTGTTAATCTAAGTGGAAAGAATCTGTTAGGACCAAATAGCAGACAGTGAAACAAATCCGGTATGGCATGAGGATCTCATGCCTTTCTACTCTAGAGGTCAATATACAAAATGTGCATGATCGGTTTTCTCTGTTATCACCTTTGGCCTAGAGAGTCTGAATTCTGCAGTACTATTTTTGCCTTTACATTGGTCATTGACTTAGCTGTCTCCAAAGTATTAGCATACTTGGGCCGGTGTATCAGAACATTGAAAAGATTGAGATGGAATTGGGGCCTAAAAATAATGTTTTTGTTTTTTTTTTTAAACTGAAACCAGATTTATGCATTTGTGCAAAATGGGCTTCATTCTTCCAGTGCTGGTAACAAGCACAGTTAAGAAACCAAACATGACCATGGTAATGAGGAAGCACATGAAATGAAACAGGAAAGAGGTTACCTGAGAACTCTTAAGAATCACGATATTATTAGCATTTTCCTCCAGATCACTTAGGTATCATAAAGCCTTGTAGGAAATTTTGGGTTTGGCTGCAAGGAAGGAACTAGGGACACATTACCCAGCTGTTCTCTGAAGGACTGCCTCTTAATAGCTCTTAATTTCCCAGATTATGTACAACAGCCTTGTTCCCAACCAGATTGCAAGCCTCTGGAGGGCAAGGACTGTTTATTCTCTCAAAAAATTTGTTAAGCACCTGCCTGGTGCTGGGGGTGGCAGGATGATGCTTCCTGCTCTCAGATCTTCTGCTGGAGGACGGAGGGAACAAAAGTGCCCACCGAACTGAGAAGGCATCCTGAGACCGAAAAACGAGGCTGTAGCTCCATGTAATCTATGGATCGGTTTATTATAGGGTAACTTACTCACAGGGTGGGATCTTGATCAGGCAGAAAAATCTGGAAACATTCGAAGCTGCCCTCCCCACTGCTGAGGGGCCATTGGGACAATTTTATAGTTAACCTAGGGTGTGAGGGTAGGTGCTTGGATACAGGACGTGCATTCCTAAGTCAGGTTATGCACCTTGCTAGTGTCAGTCACTTATATGAATCCCTGACCAGTGCCTGCTCTCAGGATCCTGGGAACTCTCTTCTCCTCCTCTGAAGACACCCTGGACTTTTTTGCTGTCCCCTCATGATGCCAATCATTTATCTGGATTAGCACTGGCCTGAATACATATTGTCCCGCACTGGCCTGAATACATATTGTCCCTCACAGGCCTTTCTTCGTGCACCTGGGGCGGGTCCACCCCCTTTGATCTCACCACCCCACTCTGTTGCTGGAAATACACACCTCAAGGTCTACAACCTTTCTGGACTACGTCTCTTCATTCATAAATGCTTTAATTTCACAAATGTTAATTGAGCTTCTACTTCGTTCCAGGTGCTGTGCCAAGTATGAAAGGTACAAGCATGTTTATAATCATTAGATTGCTAAGGAAAACAAAGGCGTGTGGACAAATACATAGAAGGAAATGTTACAAATGCATCGATCGATGTGTGTCTGGCATACAGGAGGGTGCCAAGGAATAGCTGATCAATTCTTCCATGAGGTTAGGGGTAGGCAGGTGAGACTTCACAAGGGTCAGTGTTAGGTAAGTTAGCTTTTACCCAGACCTGTTCCTATGGCAGTTCCCAACATTCTCACCTGCTGATGCTGAATTGCTGGTTAGAGCTCTGGCAGCAGTGGGCCAGAGAGAGGGCAAACAGAGGCTACCCACAGGTGTATACATACTGGAATTCTGTAGAAATTCTGGAATTACTCAGTGTGGTCGTCATTGATGCTGTTGGCCAAATGTTTCCAATTATGTGTCTTCCAGGCGCATGATAGAATTGTGTTTCCTGGCCCCCTTTTAAGGCCATGTAGCTAGTTCTGGACAAGGAATTATAAGCAGATATAAGTTTGTGGCCAGGGCATTGAATTGCCACCCTGAGATACTCCAAAGGTTTCTTTTCTCCTCTAACATGACAACTGACAACCTTTCAGACAGTGGTCTCCCTGTCAACCTGGGTCCAGTGTGAATAGAGCCACCAACTGCCCTTTGATGGACGTGTGGCATACACAAAACATGAATCTGTGTTGTTTTTAAATACTCAGATTTTAGGGATGAGTCTTACAGCAACCTAACCTAGAGTTTAGCATCTTGCAGGAGATACCAGTTGTCTCTTTTCAGGAGAGTAAGGGAAGATTAAAGAAAAATTTGAAAGCAGAGCGAATTATCTGTATCTGTGCATGAGTTGCTTCAGTGTGCAGGTATGTGTAGGAGAAGGGGGGCACACTTGTGTGTGTTTTTTTTAATTCATAATTTTCTTTGTCTTTCCGCTTCAGTGTCTTATTTCTCTCCTGTTTTTTTCCTCAGTCCCACATACAGTGACCATAAATGTAAAGTCAGCCCCTTATTTACTTAAATGCCCATTTGACAGATAATTATTGATCACTTACTGCACGTCTAGCACTGTGATACGTATTGAGATAATAGAGATGAATATAGATTCTATCTTGAGGATGCCACCAATGACAAATTGATCTCAGCACAATTTTGAGCTTGGAGACTGAATTCTAAAAATAATCCAGATTAATATCACGCCAGTAACCATACATCATATGAATTATATTTGTGACTATATATTGCTCATAGCAACAAGCTTAAAATAGTTGAGTCACTTTATAAATCTATATTCCAAAATAGGACAATAGAAAAAGATGAATGTTGGAATCTTTTTTTTAAGGAGGATTATTGAGATATAATTCATACATCATAAAATTCACCATTTAAAGTGTGCAATTCGGTGATTTTTTAGTATATTCACAAAGATGTGTAACCATCACCACAAAATCAATTTTATAACATTTCGCCACCTCAAAAAGAAACCCCGTACCCATTAGCAGTCACTTCCCATTCTACCCTTTACCTCTCCCAACCCCTCCCCACAGTCCTACGCAACCACCAATCTACTTCTTGTCTCTGTAGATTTGCCTATTCTGGGCATTTCATATAAATGGAATCATACAATATGTGATATTTTGTGACTGACTTCTTTCACTTAGCGTAGTGTTTCAAGCTTCATCCACATTGTAGCATGTATCTGTATTTCATTCCTTCTTATGGCCAAATTATATTCCATTGTATGGCTATACCATACCCTATTTATCCATCGATCAGTTGATGAGCATTTGGGTTGTTTCATTTCTTGGTTATTATGAATAATGGTGCTATGAACATGTGTGTACAAGTTTTTGTTGTGGACATATGTTTTTATTTCTTTTAACTATTTACCTAGGAGTGGATTTTCTGGCTCATATGTTAACTATGTTTACTTTTAGAGGAACTGGCAAACTCTTTTCCAAAGCAGCTGTGCCATTTTACATTCCCATCAGTAATGTATGAAAGTTCCAATTTCTCCATATCTTGACCAATACTTGATATTATCTCTCTTTTTATTACCCACTCTAGTGGGTGTGAAGTAGTATCTTCTTGTGGTTTTGATTTGCATTTCCCTAATGATTAATGATGTTGAGCATATTTTTATGTACTTATTAGCCATTTGTATAATATTCCTGGGAGGAATGTCTGTTCAAATCCTTTGCTCTTTAAAAAAAAATGGGTTGTTCTTAATTGTTGAGTTCTAAGAGTTTTTTTCTTTATATATATATATATATATATATTCTGGATACAATCTCTAATAAGCTTTATGATTGAAAATATTATCTTGCATTATGTGAACTGTCTTTTCATTTTCTTTATGGCATTCTTGAAGTAAAAACGTGTTTAATTTGAAGAAATATAATTTATCTATTTTTTTTTTTGTTGCTTGTGCTTTGAGTACCATATTTAAGAAGGCCTTGCCTAAACCAAGGTCACAAAAAGTTATCCTGATGTTTCTTTTTTTCCTAAAAGTTTTATAGTTTTTGCTCTTAAACTTAGATTCATGGCCCATTTTTTAGTTAATTTTATGAATGATTTGAGGAAGGGTCCAACTTCATTCTTTTACATGTGGATATCCAGTTGCCCCAGTATCATTTTCTTGAGAAGACTATTCTTTCCCCCATTGAATTTTCTTGATTACTGTGTCTTTTCCTAAGTTTAGAAATCAGGAAGTATGAATCTTTTAACTTTTTCCTTCTTTTTCAAGGTTGTTTGGGCTATTCTGGGTGCCTTGCATTTCATATGAATTTTGGGATTCATTTGTCAAGCTCTGCTCAAAGCCAGCTGGAATTTTTAGGTATTGTGTTGAATCAGAATATCAATGTAAGAAGTATTGCCATCTTAACAACATCAAGTCCTCTTATCCATGAACATGGGAAATTTTCCATTTATTAGGTCTTAAGTTCTTTCAACAATATATTGTAGCTTTCAGAGAACAAAATTTACACTTCTTTTGCTAAATTCCTGGTCTTATTTTATAATCTTATTTTATTCATTTTGTTACTGTTGTAAATAGAACTGTTTTACTATTTTTTTCAGATCTTTCATAAAGTGTATTGAAAGATAATTTGAATATCAGTCTTAAATCCTGCAACTTGCTTATTAATTCTGTTTTTTTTTTTAGTAAAATCCTTAGTATTTCCTTTATGCAAGATCATGTCATCTTCAAATAGAAATAGCTTTACTTCTTTCTTTTCATTATGGATGCATTTTATTTCACTTTTTGCCAAATTTCCCTGGCTAGCACCTGCAGTACTCCTGATCTTAGGGAGAGATCATTCAGTCTTCACCATTAAGTATGATGCTACTAGTGAGTCTTTCATAGATGCTCTTTGTCAAGTTGAGGAAGTTCCCTACTATTCCTACTTGTTGAGTATTTCCATCATGAAAGGGTATTGGATTCTATGAAATCTTCTTTCTGCATCTATTAAACTGATCATATGGTTTTTATACTTTGGTCTATTCATGTAGTGTATTGTTTTAATTAATTTTTACATGTTAAATCAATTGTGTATTCCAAGGATAAATGCCACTTGGTCATGGTGTATGATTCTTTTTACATGTTGCTGGATTCTGCTTGCTAGTATTTTTTGTTGAAGAATTCTGTGTCTATACTCATAAAGGATATTGGTCTGTAGTTTTTTTATGATGTCTTTACTTTGAGGATCAGGGTAATACTAACCTCAGAGAATGAGTTGGAAAGTACTCCCTCCTCTTTTATTTTATGGAAGAATTGGCAAATAACTTGTATTAATTCTTTTTTAAATGTTTGTTAGAACCATGAGAAAAGCTGAGAGAGCATATTCTTTGCAAATTGAAAGGGGCAAACTAATTGTCAAAAACAGATTTTCTTAAATAGAAAGAAGATTAAATTGAGGGGAGAAAGGCTCAGAGTATTTGGAAGGTCTTTGCATGGTCTCACAAGACATATCACAATAGAAAATTACAGTTTAACCCATTTATGAACATGCATATGAAAATCTTGACCAAAAATACCAATGAATCAAATGTGACAGTACCATTAATCAAAAAATCATGATGAAAGGGCAGTTTTATATCAAGGATGCAAAGACAAAGCACTATTAAAAAGTCTATTAATATCAAAGATAGATCAAAAAAGAAAACCATACCAATTCAGTTGATGCTAAAATGGCATTTGATAAAATATCTATTCCTGATAAAGGCTTTAAAAAACTAGTTATTCATATTCTTGGGTGTAGAGAAATACTGTTTGATTCCACTTATACGAGATACCTAGAAGAGTCAAATTCATAGAGTCAGAAAGTACACTGGTAGATGCCAGGGGCCAGGGGTGGGGGGAGTGGGGGGAATGGGGAGTTACTGTTTAAAGGGGACAGAGTTTCAGTTTAGGAAGGTGAAAAATTTGGGAGATGGATGATGGTGAGTGTTGCACAGCAACACGAATGTATTTAGTGCCACTGAACTATACAGTTAAATATGGTTAAAATAGTATGTTTTGTATTATGTGACTTTTACCAAAAAAAAAAAAAAAAAAGAGTGAACCCAATGTAAATTATGGACTCTGGGTGATAATGATGTATCAGTGTTGGTCCGTGCATTGTATCAACAAACATAACGCTCTGGTGTGGTGTGTTGATACAGGGCAGGGGCAGGGGGGAGGCTGTACATGGGTGGGGGTAGGGGGCGTATGGGAACTCTCTGTACTTTCTGCTCAGTTCTGCTGTGAATCTAAAACTTCTTTGAAAAAATTAAGTCTTTTTTTTTTTTTTTTTTTTTTTTAACAGATTAAGGCTTTAATGAAAAAAAGTTAGCTCATGGGAACAGAATCTACCTCATACCAAACAAGCCTATTATTAAACTTTAAGGTCCATTTCTAGTGACACATTACAGTTGAAAGTAAGGGACTACTTATTATACAGGACAGGTAAAAGTCACTACTGAAAGAAAATCATCACATGGTATATTTTAATTGTTCACTAAAACCCACAACAACCATCAATTAGCACAAAATCCAATATTCTTAAATTTGTAGTTGGGAAACTGAGCAGCGGTTCTTAAATCTAGATGTAAATTAAAACCACTTGGGAAACTTAAAAATACTTACGCCTGGGCCTTCCTCCAAATAATTTAAATCATAACCGCTGTGGGCATCAACGTTAAGAACCACAGTAAAAAAAAAATCCTTTCCTTATTAAGCTAAACCTAGGTCTTTCTGAAAAATTATCCAATACTGACACGCTACACTTCTATTTAAAACACACCTACTGCAACCAAGAAAAGGAAGAGTCATCTATGTTTGCTTAGGATATTCAACCTAAGAAATGAGCACATCAGAAAAAATTAAGTCTTAAAAAAACCCCACTCATACAAGAAGGCTTCCTTAAAAATGATAAAGAATATATACTTCAGAGCAATAGAAACAGTATTTAATAGTGAATCATTGAAAGTCATCTCATCGTATATCTACTATCTCTAATATTGTTATCATTTGAAAGGTCCTGGTTAATATGCATTAAGATAGGTCACAAAAATAAAAAAAGTGGCTTTTAGAAAGGAGAACACAAATAATTACTGTTTAACAAATGATAATATCCACTAGAAAACTCAAACAAATAAACTTAAAAAAATAGTTAAATTAATAAGAACAGGAAATACAATGGCCAAACCCAAGGTCAATATACTTCAGCATCTTCTTTTGATAACATTAATGATAATACCCACATTACATGAGCACAGGTTATGTGGCAGATGCAGTGTGAGTGCTTTTCATTCACTATGTAATTTAATCTTTTAAAAACCCTTTAGCCACTAATTAATGAAACTTCACAGCAACACTTATGAGATATGTACTATCATTATCTCCATTCTATAGAAGAGGGAACTGGGGCTTAGGGAAGCAGATTAACTTGCGCAAGATCACAAAGCTAGCATAAAGCAAAGCTAGAATCAACTAAGCCTCATTCTTCATTATTATCACTATCAATATTACAGTTATTCTTATTATCATTATCTATTGAATTATCATAGGCTGAAAGTGTTGGGAGACAATTTTTCATAGTCTCACCCATTTCTGCACATCTTATGAGCTGTAGAACTGGCAGCTTTTGTTCCTATCTTTTCCAGGCTGTTTGTATAGTGAATAGCCTTGGAAGCTAGAGATAGAGTCTCCATCCAGAGCAAAGAACAGGTTTGTTCGCTGTCCAGTGTAATAAAGATAATATCTTCCTTTGGGAAAAAGGTCCTTTGTAAAGATGTGGTTTCCCTAAGCTCAAAGTTCTTCTGTAATGCAACTCTCTGCGTATGCAGGTGGTACCTGGCCTTCTTCACATTGCCCAATGGGAACTGGGGCTCAGGAAACTGATAACAAATGTTGATACTCTGATGACTGCTAATGCTGTGAGAAATAAAGTCCTTTGTCTCTGACCTGGGTATCTCCTGTCTGCTGCCAACATCCATAAAATGGTGGCAGGTTAACTTGTTAGTTTGCAAGTAGGGTACAATTGCAGACCCTTCCTGCATCTGGAGAGACATACCAGGATGGGAAGACTGACTATTGTAAAGATTTTCAACTTCCCCAGTTGGGTGATAGCTTTAGCGTAATCCTTATGGGTTTTTTGAATTTAATAAAATTCTTCTTAGCTTCAACTGAAAGAATAAATTGCTAAGAATCACTAAGAGTTTTTAAAACAAAAGAAGGGAGTAAAGAGGGAGTACTTGCCTCCCCAGATATTAAATTATTCATAAAGCTAAAATAATGAAAAAAATGATTGTGGTTCTGGCATAAGAAAAGATAGGCAAATCAATGAAACAGAAGGAATAGCTTGGAAACAGATTCTATCACACAGAAGTTAAAATACCACGAGGGAAACATCACAAATCAATGGCGGCAGGTTGAACTACTGAATAAATTGTGGCTCCAAAAAGCCAGTTGGACGTTTGGGGAGAAAATCAATTTAGAGATTCACATGATGCATTAGTATACACTTTTGATAGATAAGACTTAAGTATGAGGAAACATATTAAACCATTAGCAAATATAAACAAAGCCTGGAAGAGTCTCATTTCTGGATGGGAAAGAACATTTTGAAATATCTTTCAGAATTTTGAAATTGTCATGTCCTTTGACCCAGCAATTTACCTAAGAGAATGCAAACTTCATCTTTAGGGATCTAAGACCATTGACTATTGTTTATTGCTCCCTCCAGAGAATGGTAGGAATTCAATAAATGTTTGTGGAATGAGCAAAAAAATGTTGCACAAGAACATAAAGCTGTATCTACAAGGATGTCATTGCAGTCCTGGTTGTGTAAGTCAGTTGCCAGCAGTCACTCTATGCCTTGAGAGTTAAGTGAAATTGACACGAGACTCTAACCCTGCCGGCCTTTCACTGCCCTCCTCATGATTTCTGTAAGTTTTGGCTGTTTTATTTTCTCGTCATTACTTCTATCTTGCTCAGAGTTCTGGCTCTGTCTGAATCCTTAATCCCACTTGGGTCTCACCTCTCACAGCTAGTCTCGTCCTTTTTATCTGAACAAACCTACACAAGTCCCGTTTCCCTGATTTTCCATCTTCTTAAAACAAAACAAGACAGAGCCAAACAACAAAAACGCCTCCTTGGATGTGTAGCAACTTTTACAGGTTTGAGATGACAAAAGGGGTTTTTACAGCCACACAAATGGACTCATTCAAAAATTAATGTTAGACATCCTCATACGTAAAAGTTCTTTGGACACTCTCATGAGGAATTTCTCACTGGCTGCATTTTCCCATGGACTCCTGTCCTGATGGTCACTTGTTCTCCTCCCTTCACCTCTGGACTTTGCTCACATCCTATCAGGCTGTCTTTCCAGGGCTTACCGCCTCCTTAGGCTGTGTTGGGACAGGGGAAATGCCTCCCTCTGTTATTCAGAGCAGTTTTTCTTTCTACACCTTCCCCAGTCCCCAGCCTATCTAAAGCTTAGGTAATTGGCCAGACTACTCAAAACCCCATTAATTTGGCCTCAAGCTCTCGCAACATGGAAAATGAGTAGAGATTTTCATATTTCAGACTTCCTCTCTTTCTTATAAGGAAAAGGGAAGCAGCATAGATGTTTGCTCTCCCTTTGATATGAAATATAACTTTCCTCTTCCCTTAAAAGGCAGAAGTGGGGAACTCCCTGGCCGTCCAGTGGTTAGGACTATGTGCTTCCACTGCAGGGGGCACGGGTTTGATCCCTGGTTGGGGAACTAAGATAGATCCCACAAGCTGTGCAGTGAGGCCAAAAAAAAAGAAAAAAGAAAAACAAAACAAAACAAAAAAAAGCGGCAACAGAGAGTTTTGGTTTTAAATAATATTTTTTCACCCAGCTACATTTGTAATAGTAAGAAAATTAAAGACGATCCAAAGGATCATTAATAGAAGACACCAAGTTAAATAAATCATAATACAATAAAGAATGTAATAAATCCAGATGTTCTGGAATGGAAAGGAAGGCCAAGATGGGTTAGTAAGTTAAAAAAGAGAAAAAAAGGAAGTTGCAGGAAAGCATGTATAGTATGAAACTGCTTGGCACTGGGTACATTTTTGGTTGTCACAGCTGGTTAGTGGTGATGGAGTGGAGTTACTACTGAGGCTAAACACCCGATTCTGCCCAGGGCAGTTGTCCAAACAAAGAAATTTCTGGCCCCAACTACCAGCAGTGTCGAGGTTAAAAAACCCTGTTCCAGATGAATATATGACAAACTGTTATCAGTGGGTACGTCCAAGGGTTGATTAATGGAGGAACTACACCCTTTCTAAGTCATTAATTTCTCTTTTCATTTCTTTTGATAAGTTTATTATAATCCGAAAAAAGGTTTCGAAAAGCTATAAATAGTTGGAAGAGATGGCACATTTAAAAAAATCAATATATTTAATCAAATCTAGATGAGCAGATAGGGAGAGGGCAAGACCAGAAAGGAGAGGCGTGGCTTGTTCGCAAAGGACGCCACCGAGCTGGGTAATGAACTCAGGTAAGAATCAGGCCTCCATTCAACGAGGAATTTCCTCCCCAGAGCACACCTCAAGTATGGCCTGTTCTTTCCTGGTCTCACTCGGAAATGCTCTGCCTTCAGGAGATTAAGGTTGGCAGGTCAGGGGTGCGCTGTGGGAGCTGAAGTTCCTCTCTGTCCAAACGCCACACCCACAGTCCTGGGGGTTGGAACAAGTAACAGTAAGAGGCGTGATAGAACATGAAAGCACATGTGAAACGGAAGGGGTAGCGCTATTTGTCTTCCAAGGGGTAAATTTTGCTTTTATTTTCCGCCCCGTCGTTTTGTTAACCTGGAATCTCTTGAGCGCCATCTGGTGGACAGATTTCGATTACCAACTCAGATACGTCCTCGCCTTCCCCAAGAACATTTTAGTCACAGTAAATCACTGTCTACATTTTAAGGTCTTCTCTGGGCAGGGCTATGGCTTGATGTCACTGCCTCAGCACCTTGTACAATTGACAGATTATAAGCCACCAGAAATTGTTTGTTGATAGAGTAAATATTGATCCATTATAAGCTGGGAATGGATATTGGCGTCCAGCCTGAACAGCTGTTGGGAGAAGGAGCCAGGAATAAGTTGTCCTGGTTGCCAAGGGTGAGTGCAATGCCTGCAACTAAGGAATAAAACCAACTCCAGGCCAAAGCGCTTCTGAAATCCCAAACAGACTCCCGGGGGACACACAGGGAGCCAATATGATTCCCCGGAGCCTAGGCAATGTTTGACGGTGGTGGACTCAGGCCCCCTCTGGGATGAGACTCCATGAGGCGCACAAGTGCTCTGGGGTGTAATTTAACTAGTCCCTGCCATTTCAGCTCTGCCCCACTCAATCCCCCAATAACACAATTCCTGGCCTCCAGAGTGGGCCCCAGGGGACCTGGCAAGCACTTCCCTCCTAATGAGGACAGCTGCTAATGTGTGGGCCCAGTGGGTACCTGAGACCAGTGTTGCAATGTTTTCAGACTTTTCAAAAGAAATGGAAATCTTGATTAGTATGTGAAATCGCTTCATTTTCCAATATTGGCTCAAATTACTTTGGAAACGCTCAATGGGCCAAAAGCCACGTGTGTTTGTGGCCAACAGTGAGTGACTCATGAGCTAGAGGATCTCTAGGCTTCTTTCCACTCTTCTGACCCACTGCGGCTCTGACCTCTGCCCACATCTATGCGTGGCTAGTTTTGAAATGAGGTCAATTGATAATCCTAGCTCAATATGACCCACAAGGTCAGGTGCTCTTTCTTTGAAGTTTCAGGACAGTGAGCTTCTCTTTAGGGAAAATAGCAAAGTGCTTCTCTTTAGGTAAAATATTTTCCAGCGCAGCCCCCATGCCCACCCGGCCCCCCATTCCACTCCACCCAGACACAGCTCTCTTCCCCCATGCTTCTCTCTGCTACACATCTCTGCAGCCTGTTGTGTCTTGTGATCTGAACTGGATCAAGCCTCTGTGTTCTCGTCTTTTCCCCAGGGTGTGGTCTTTTTCAAACTTTCTGTTTTCATTTATTAAGAAGCCTATTATGTTATCAAATTAATTAAACTAATTCCAATCAAGCACCACGTGTTAAAGCTAGTGAATGACTTTGCTAGTTGGTCTTTAAAAGGAACAGGATTGAATGTAGACCCTGAGATATATATATGCAAATATAATTTTATACATATAATTATATGTGCATATGTAATTATCAGTTTCTATTAAAATAATAATAACAGGAACAGAATCAAAACAAAAGTAAAAAGTATGTATAAACCTACTGTTTTACTATGTTTTAATTTATATGTTCCGTTTCATACTTTATTCAAATGTTTGCCAATTTTTTTACAAAGATAATGAAAAACACACAGATGTATAAACATAAGCCCACACAGAGAAATCGTGTGTCTACAGGTGAGACCAGCCTAGGGGTGAACAGCAGGTCGCACTAACGATAATCAGATAATATTCCTCTAGATCCACCCCTATTCATTCTGCGGAAATTCTAGTACTTAAATCCCTCCTAACTAGTTCTTGAGTCTTCGGGAAGTAATCCTCCCAGCTATCGTGTGCCATCTCCAATTTCCGCCTGCTTTTTAGCATCTCCCTTTAGAAACGTCTCCTGTTGCTGATGCTGCCATTGAAACCTCAGAAACTGCCCCACTTCCTCCCTCTTGCATCCCTCTTCCATCAGCCAGGGAGGGCCAGTTCAGCTCCCTGGTTAGCTTGCTTCTACTGCATCCACAAACCCACTGTGATAGAATCAGGGACACAGGCTAGAAAGCAGTACAAACGTGGAGATTTTAGTGAAACCACACTTGTGGTTTTTACCAGTTTTTTCTTGCAGTCCATTCTTCCTTGAGCACCTGTGAGTCTGGAGTTTGAAGGAGGGCAAACTAAATGACAGACGGTTTTCTTGTCATCACCTTTTCTTTTTTGCTGACTCTGTTCCTGGGCTGAGCTTCCGTGATTTGATTCCCTTCTCCTTATAATGGAATTTTACTTAATAGGTTCCTCAGTCCAACGAGCAAACATATGCCAGGTGGGTCTCTTCAGAGAGGCCTAAATATGTTTAAAGACTTGGGCCAACACAAGTTAAAGTGTCTGGGCCTCCTAATAACAATAGCATAGACACAATTTGGGGTTTTGCCTTTTTCATTTCTCACTTTGAGTGTGTATCCAGGTTACTACATAGTTCTCATAATTATTATGTAAGTGGTTATATGATAAACATTACATAGGATGAATATATCATAATTATCTAATTGTTCCCTTCTTTTGGACATTTAAGTTATCATTAATTTCCCTCTAATTTAAATACTATGAATTGAGCAAGAACAATTTAAGTGGTCTTTTTATTTATTTATTTATTTATTTATTTATTTATGACTGTGTTGGGTCTTCGTTTCTGTGCGAGGGCTTTCTCTAGTTGTGGCAAGCGGGGGCCACTCTTCATTGCGGTGAGCGGGCCTCTCACTATCGCGGCCTCTCCTGTTGCGGAGCACAGGTTCCAGACGCGCAGGCTCAGTAATTGTGGCTCATGGGCCCAGTCGCTCCGCGGCATGTGGGATCTTCCCAGACCAGGGCTCGAACCCGTGTCCCCTGCATTGGCAGGCAGATTCTCAACCACTGCGCCACCAGGGAAGCCCAATTTAAGTGGTCTTGACAGTATGTTTTACTTTGGGGATAGATTACTTAAAGAAATTGTAGTTTCTGTAACTCCCCAAATTTCAGGGACCTAACACTAACCATTTATTTCTCACTCACATAACCATCTAGTGTGAGGTTCTTGGTCAGCAGTGTTGATGAGTGTTCTGTCCCACACATTCTCTAGGGAGCCAGGGTGATGGGGGCTCTACCATTGTCAACACAGGGCTTCCAAGACCTCTCTGGGTACCACCATTAGCTGGCAGATGAGTAGGAGAGAGAAATTCAAGTGAGGGCTTCATAAAATAAAATTCACCCATTTTAATGGTACAGTTTGATGAACTTTTGGTAATTGTGTACAGTTGTATGTCCACTGTGACAATCACAATACAGTCATTTTCAATATCTTAAAATGTTCCTGATGCCTCTTTACATCTGATCCCTTCTCCCAACCCTTAGCCCCAGGCAACTCTCTGTCAATATAGATCAGTTTTGCCTGTTCTTGTATTCTACATACTAAATGAAATACAATATGTATTCTTTTGTGTCATGCTTCCTTTGCTCAGTATAATTCATGTTGATGATTGTATTAGTAGTTCATTTCTTTCTATTGCTGAGTAGTATTTCATTGCATGGATATACCACAATTTGTTAATCCATTCACCAGTTGATAGACATCTGGATGAGTTCCAGGTTTTAGTTATTATGAATAGTTCTGCTATGATTTGCAGATGTATGTCTTATGTGTTCATTCCTCTTGTGTAAATACCTAGGAGTTTGATTACTGAGTCATAAGGTAAGTGTATTCTCAATTTTATACTGTTTACTAAAATGACTGTACCATCTTTCATTCTCACCAGTAATATCTGAGAGTTCTAGTTGATCCAGGTCCTCATCAATACTTGGAACTGTCAGTATTTTTAATTTTAGCCATTCTAGTGGGTATGTAATAGAATCTGGGTTTTCACTTGCATGGTCCTAACAACTAGTGATGTTGAGCATCTTTTCATGTGCTTATTGGCTATTTGCATATTTTATTTTGTGAAGTATCTGTTCAAATCTTTTGCGCATTAAAAAAATCAGGTTGTCTTCTTATTATGAGTTGTAAGAGTTCTTTATATATTCTAGATACAAGCAAAGAGTATACTAGTCCTTATCTAGTACTTTCCAATACCATGAGACAGCTGATTTTTGCATTATTTTCAGATCTGATAGTTGTTTCTGTGGGGGAATTGGTCCTGTAGCATCTTGCTCTCTCATTATGGGAAGCAGAAACTATGAAGGAGGTTTTAAGGGCCAGGACTGGAATTGGTTTTCATCAATTTTGCTTACATTCTGTTGCTAGAATTCAATCATGTGATAACAGCTAACTCTAAGAAGGCTGGAAATATGGTCTATGTGTGTGTCCATAAGGTAGTGTGCCCTAGAGAAGAACAGAATCGATGGTTAGCTAGCAGTATCTGCTGTGGTGGACTTAGAAGGCACACGTGGTAGCAGAAGTTCTGGCCCAGGAGCATGGTAAGTCTGTTTCTAGATCCCTTCCACAACAATAGTTATGCAGTACTTACTGTATGCTAGAATATGAGACTAATGTTTATTGAGCACTTACTACGTGCCAGGCAAATACAGACTTTCTGTAAATGTTTCTTAACTATTGAATGGCCCTAACTTCCTGGGGTGGCCTGAGGAAGACTCCCCGTACCTTTCATTGCTACTGCTGTACCAGCCATGGTGTGTTTAATGATGCGTCCCAATCTTGCCAGCCACAGCAGGAACAAAGTTGTGAGTAATGAGGATGCATGCCAACCACTCCCAGTTCCCCTGAGGGAAAGGATCACTGGAGAAACAGAGCATTATTAATATGCCCAAACTTCAACAAGCCAGTTTTTCCACTCTCTGGATAATTATTTGTGGACATCTGTTGACCCTTAAGGGTTTGGGTAAAATTCCAATTTACAAGCCGTCCCTTTGCTCTCTGCTATGTTTCTGCACCAAACTCATCACTATGCACAGCATTTCATGCCAGAGAAGTTCACAGAACTATGTTTATGATCTTTCAGTGAATTTCCTGCCTCGCTACATGGTTTTGCCAGATTTACTCGTAATAGCGCTTTGATTGTCCAAATGGATTGGAAATGCTGCCTATGTTATCATCATCTCTCTAACCAAAGTATCTAGACACAAAATATATATAATAATAATAATAATAGCTAGCACTTGGTGGTCACTGTTGCTCACAAACTGCTTCCATATACGTTACCCTACTTGGTCCACCCCTACCACGTAAGTCATTTGGATGTCAGTGGTAAAGCTACTTCACTCATTCACAGGCTTAGTACCGTAAAATGTTCACATTTATCTTTTTCTTCATCCTACTCTCATGTTACAAAGATTATAGACAATGAAAAGGTCCAAAGACATTCAGTAGGAGGTCCAGGAAGAGAGTAAAAAGACCAGACAATACAAGTAGGATCAAAGACTCCACAGTATTTTATAACTGAATGCTGTCAACACCTCCACACCTAGAATCTGTCATACATACATGCATATATATATATGCATGTATATACATACATACATGCATGTATGTGTGTTCCAGATAAAACCCCCCCACCTGAACACACTCTCTATCCCTTCAATGCTTCCCTATCTCTTTGTTGATAACATACACACTCTTTGATTGCATGGCTCTTCCTGACCTCGCCAATGTCCATTCTTTTGTGTCATTGCTCATCACTACTCCCTCACATCCTACACTCTGATATTACTGCTCTACTTGCAGTTTCCCTCTGCACAAGGTGTGATTTACTTACTAGATAGATTGCTCCAGTAATCTTTCAATATTCAGCTCAGTGTCCCTGCCTTTGGGAGCTTCCTCAGCCCAGCCCCACAGCTCAGACAACCCATCTGATTTCTCAGAGCATATGAGAATACCCTCATCAGTGCTTTCCACACTGCTTGGTAATCGTGTCGCTGATTTACCTGACTGTGTGGCCCACACACTGTGAGCTCCTTAAGGATGCAGCATCTTTTTTATTTGCATAGTTCCTGGCATATTTTAATTGAACCATAAATGTGAATAAACAAATACATAAATGAATAAATCAATATTCACGTCATATGCATCAACTCTTTTGTTTGTTTGACTTGTATTTGAGGTACCTCTTATAACCATGTACAGGTGGGCAAAGCAGGAAGGGATATTGGAGTAAAACAAAGATCAATACATAAAATGGCTTCAAGAAAAACAGGTTGAAGGAAATGGTTATAGAATAACTGAAAATAATGGTCATCTTTGAACACATTTGCCTTTTTTTGTCAAACATAACCAAAACAATAGTGGCTCTTATTTCTCATCACTGAACAGTAACAACAAGTAACAGTTGTTTAGGATGTGTATTTTCAAAGCATTTACACAACCATTTTTTTCAGGACATGTTCACAACAACTCTGTTCTTCACATGAGGACAATGAGCTACATCTGTCAAAGATCCTATAGCCACTTTATGACCAAACTGAATGTCTATCAGCTCAGGTCTTTCACTCAGTATGGGGTCATTGGGACAGCTTCTGATTATCAGATTGCCAATTTATACTTTATCTGCCTATCTAATTTCCCAAGAGATTGCCTTCTAGGGAACACAGAAACATATGGCTTATCTGCATATATACATTGCCTAATTACTGGCTATACAGATGGTTGAGCAAGTTGCTAATGAAGATATAATCACAGGCTTGATTCTAGAATTTACAGTTAGCTTGTCTTTTTTTCCCCCCTCTATTAACAGCCTGAGTCCTGTGTCAGTCTCTAAATTTAAAACCTCTGCATGATATGAAAAGTTTTTTTATAATGTACCTTTCCAAACTAATCTCTTTTCTTCTCCAACAATAATGCCTACTACAGCCAGGCCAGGTTCCTTCCCCTTCTCCCCCCACCACTTTCCTATGCACATTGCTCCTTCCATACTTGGGCTTAGAACCCTCTAGAAAGACTCACCCTTCTTCACTGTCTGTCCTATCCTATCCTATTCCTTCTTAAAGACCCAGCCCAGCAATTCCATGAAGCCTTCCAGAAATGCTAGCCTCCAGTGATGTAGTCCTCCTCTGAGCTAACCACCAAACATATGATCCATTCCATTTTCCTGGTATGAAATGATGAAGATAATACTAACATAGTGCCTTATGATACAATTTTTGTATCCTCAACATTTACTATGGCTCATAACAAAGCCCTTAATAAATGCTTGTCAAATAAAAGAATAGGGGTTATGCTTTCATTTAAATCTTCTAATGCCAGGGACTTCCCTGGTGGTCCAGTGGATAAGATTCCATGCTCCCAATGCAGGAGGCCTGGGTTCAATCCCTGGTCAGGGAACTAGATCCCACATGCATGCCACAACTAAGAAGTCTGCATGCCACAACTAAAGATCCTGCATGCTTCAATGAAGATCCCGCATGCCGCAACTAAGACCCAGTACAACCAAAATAAATAAATAAATATTAAATAAAATAAATCTTCTAATGTCAGAGTCAGTTTGAACTGTCAGTAAGAACTGTTTTAGGACCCT
This sequence comes from Balaenoptera ricei, assembly GCF_028023285.1. Lineage (NCBI taxonomy): Eukaryota > Metazoa > Chordata > Mammalia > Artiodactyla > Balaenopteridae > Balaenoptera > Balaenoptera ricei. The sequence goes on from NC_082639.1 coordinate 105,752,645, forward strand.
CACAGTTCCTGAGCCCTGAGCCTGTAATGCCTAAAGGATGAAGTGGTCTTGCTCTTGATTAAAAGTGGACCAATGATACAAGTACTCTAATTTACAATTTTGATGGTGGAGCTCCATTCTCAGGTTATTCTCAGAACTTCCCATGCCTTTCCCTAAACTTAGACCCTTCCTTTCCATGTCTGATTCCCCAGACAGAAAGTAAACTCCTTTGGGAGGAAAGCATGGGGTTTTTTTTGTTGTTGTTGTTGTTTTTGCCATGCTGTGCTACATGTGGGATCTTAGTTCCCCGACCAGGAATTGAACCCATGTCCCTGGCATTGGGAATGTGGAGTCTTAACCACTCTTACAGCCAAGGAAGTCCCATACATGTATTTTATTTATTCTTGGAGTCTTCCATATTGCCAAACTTGCATAGCACTTTGTACAGAATACGTGTGTAAGCAGTGTTTGTTAATTAAATAAATGGCATAGTATTATGCACAGCAGCATGATGTGATGGGTATAGATTGACCTTGATGTCAAAAGACCTGCACTCAAATCCCTGGTCTGCCACTCCCTGACTTTGGGCAAGTGGTGCAGCATCATTGTATTTACCCATATAATTAGCATTTCCTTTGTGTAGATCCAGATGGTGTCATTTTCTTTCTGCCTGAAGGACTTCCTTTTATATTTCTTATAGTGAAAGTTTGCTGATGATTAATTTTTCAACTTTTGTATGTCTGAAAATGTTATCTTCATTTTTTTTTTTTTTTTTTAAATTTATTATTTATTTATTATTTTTATTTTTGGCTGTGTTGGGTCTTCGTTTCTGTGCGAGGGCTTTCTCCAGTTGCGGCAAGTGGGGGCCACTCTTCATCGCGGTGCGCGGGCCTCTCACTATCGCGGCCTCTCTTGTTGCAGAGCAGAGGCTCCAGACGCTCAGGATCAGTAGTTGTGGCTCACGGGCCCAGTTGCTCCGCGGCATGTGGGATCTTCCCAGACCAGGGCTCGAACCCGTGTCCCCTGCATTGGCAGGCAGATTCTCAACCACTGCGCCACCAGGGAAGCCCTATCTTCATTTTTGAAAGATGTTTTTGCTGGCCTTAAAATTCTAGGTAGATAGATTTTTTTTTCCCTTTCAGTACTTTAAAGATGCTGTTTTACTTTCTTCTGGCTTGCATTAATGAAAAGTCTGCCATAATTCTTATCTTTGTTCCTCTGTATATAACATCATGTGTTTTTTCCCCCTCTGCCTGCTTTTAAGATTTTCCCTTTGTCAGTTTTTTTCAACTTAATTATGTGATAGTTGGTGTAATTTTCTTCATATATCTTGTGCTTGCAGTTCAGTGAGCTTCTGAGCGTGTTGATTTATAGTTTCATCAAACTTGGAAAATTTTTTGGCCATTGTTACTTCAAGTGTTTTTTTCTTTCCCCTGACCCCTCACCTCCCCTTTGGGGACTTCAGTAACATTTATATTAGACCACTTGAAATTTTCTAACTACTCACTATTAATTTTTTCCCAGTCATAATATCCTGTGTAGTAGTTCATTTTGAGCAGTTTATATTGATATGTCTTCAAATTTACCAGTCTTTTCCTCTATAATGTCTAGTCTGCAGTTAATTCCATCCTGAGACTTTGCATCTCAAACATTGTAGTTTCCATCTCTAGAAATTTGATTTGACTCTTTTTATATCATCCATGTATATACTTCACATGTTCAATCTTTCCTTTAGTTTTTTGAATATATGGAATACAGTTACCATACTTGTTTTTATGTCCTTGCCTTTTAATTCTATCATCTGTGTCAAGTTCTGGGTTGTTGCTATTGACTGATTTTTCTCCTCATTATGAATAACATGTTCCTGTTTCTTTGCTTGGTAATTTTAATTGAATTCTATACATTGCAAATTTTACCATCTTGCATGCTGACTATTATTGTGTTTCTATATATATTCTCAAGTTGTTCTGGGAAGTGGTTAAGTTAATTGGGAACAGTTTGCTCCTTTCAGATATTTCTTTTAATCTTTATTAGGCAAGACCAAAACAATGCTTAGTCTAGGGCTAATTTTTCCCTACTATTGAAGCAAGAAATGGGGAGTTTGCTATCTGGAAGAACAATAAAATTAAATAAAACTAGAAGGGCCTGGAAAAAAGAAAGATTAATGCCTTGCAGTACAGTCAATGTAAACTGCATAAATGGAGACTTTGAATTTGTAACTCATCTTATCCATGTATATTTGATTCTGAAATCTGCTGTGCACTGAGCTGTATGGATTCTTGGGCTTGAAATATATGTTGAGGAAGGCTGAAATTGGAGCCCAGATTTTGGGGGGAAAATGCTAAGGTTTTGGAGGGTGCTATGGACTGAATATTTATGTCCCCAACAAATTTGTGTGATTATTTGTTTAATGCTTGTCACTTCCACTAGAAGTAAATTCCATGAAAGCTAGGGCCCTACAACTGCCGGATATGTTGTAGTTACTCAGTTATGCAGTGTGTGTGGGAAGAATGAATGAGGAGTGGGGGTAGTGCACCCCTCCCCTCTCCCACCTCTGTCACCTGAGTGCATGGGTGCTCCATTCCCCTGTGACTCAGGATCACCTCCCTTAAATAGCTCCTTCAGATTTGCCTATAGTGCCACACTCCAATGGTTCAAAAGCCAGCTTTATGAACTGGTTGGGGGATGATCAGCCCTTCATTTCTTTTCTCTTTCATCTCTGGCCTCATGTACCCTTAATCAGCTAATCGCTCCAGGAAATAGATGATTAAGGAATGGGAAGGGAAAGGTGAGGAGAGTTCTCTGGTCCTATCCATCCTGCCTCACTTTAGGCTTAACTAGAACTACTTAGGATGTTTGTTTGTTTTTATGTAAATTCCATGGTTAATTAGAGGCAAGAGGGCAGGGAGACCATTAATGTTCCACCTACTCTTCCTATCTTTTAGAATTTCATTTTGTTTCTTTTAGAAAATTTTGTTCTTTTCATTTTGCATGGTTTCCAAGTATATTAGTCTTCTATTGTTGCTGTAACAAATTGTCATACATTTGGTGGCTTAAAACAACACATATTTATTCTCCTAGAGTTCTAGAGTTCAGAATTCTGAAATCAGTTTCACTGGGCCAAAGTCAAGGTGTCAGCAGGGCTGGTTCCTTCTGGAGGCTCTAGGGAGAATCCGTTTCCTTGCCTCTCCTAGTTTCTAGAGGCCACTTGCATTCCTGGCTTGTTGTCTCTTCCTCCATTTTCAAAGCACATCACTCCAATCTCTGCTTCTACCGTCACATGGCTTCTCTCTCACTCTGACTCTTCCTGGGTCCCTCTTATGAGGACCCTTGTGATCCACCCACTCAGATAACCGAGGATCATCTCCCTGCCTCAGACTCCTTAACCTAATTACATCTGCAAAGTCCCTTTTGCCATATGAGGTACATTCACAGGTTCTGGTCTTTAAGATGTGGACATCTTGGAGGACCATTATTCTGCTACCACATTATGACTCTCATTTCTTGGTAAACACCGGTATCTTGGACAACTTCTCAGGCAACACAGAATCCCTGATTTCTGCCTGTCATCAATAGTTATAACATTCAAGGCTTTTGTGCTGTTGTTTCTAAATTGAATATGGTGTTCTAGAAGTGGAAAGATCTTTAATTTCATTTTGAAAGATTTAAGGACTGCACAATTAGAAGTTTAACTAGAGATTTAAAGAAATGCTATAATCCCAACTTTACAATTTATTGTCCTGTGAATTTAAATCATTTTTACTTCTCTAAATTGTAAAGCTGGGGAAAACACAGCAATGTGTCTCAGATTTATAATTTATAAAATGAGAATAGTGGTACCTACTCCATAGAGTTGCTATGAGGATTTACTGAATTATATTTATCTAGCACTTAAAAATGATCAATAAATATTTGTATTATTACTGTGGCTATTTTGCAGTTTATTACCATGTCTCACCCATGGAAAGTATGGGTTTCTTATGTTAAAGAGAAAACCTCAGGCCCAAAATGGCATCAGTGTGTTAAAGCCCATGATACCAAACCTAGACTTCATATATGACTTAATAACAGTTTCGACCTTCCCTAGAAATGTAATCTTAATCAACCAGTTTGAGACCAGGTTCTGGTCAACACCAACGAGGTAGTCTGTCCTGTGGGCCCTCTCCATTTCCCTCTCCCTCCCCAAGAAGAGGCAATGTATGTGATAAAGATTATTGCTGGTCCCCAAAAGAAGATATCCTGGCCCCATATAAACTTTTCTTTTCTTTTGCTAATGACTTCCTTGCCCCACTCTCTTTTCCATGAAAGCCTTCCATTTTACACCCCTCAGGAGAGCCCTTCTAGCTGTTAGATGGGATATTGCTCATTCGTACATCGTTGAATAAAGGCAATTAGACCTTCAAGTTTATTTGGTTGAATTTCGTTTTTTTAACATTAGCAAGAGGTTCATGGAATACTGTAAGCCTTATGAATAGGCTTCAGGAGGCTCATTAGTCCCCAAAACTGTCTGCACAATTTAGGAGGTGAGAGGGTTTGTAGCTTTCATCAGATTCTTGTAGAGTTCAGTGACCTAAAGAGGTTTCGAGACATTGCAGTTGAAGGTAAAGAGGGGAGAGCTTGAGATAGCAGAAGGAAGCCATCTGACTACTAGACTCCCAAGGTAGTAGCTCAGGGTTCATTCTTGGGTCAATAAGTTTAAAAATTTGATTTTATCAGAGCCCCTAGTATTGATCAGAGTTTCAGAGATTCTCGCTAGCCTAACTCACGAGAGACCAGAGTATAAACCCGAAAGCTCCCGTGTTCGTGAACGGGTATTGCCTGCCTAGTGACTGCCATACCAGTTCCCTTGCGCCTGTCACTCATAGCTTTCCCCTGGTGATAGGCGCCCTTCACAAAACAGCCTTTTAGCTTCTGCCTGTTTCTCCTTTTGCTACAGGACTCAAAGATGATGGGATCTGCTGAGAAACAGATCCACCCAGTGGCCCCTTACTGGCATAAGGGTATCTGGAAAATAAAATAATTACTCAGAAAAATGGTAAGAAAAAGAGTTGCATAGTCAGCAGGGGTATTTTTATACAGACTATGATACTCTGATGAATTCTCTCTGTATCACATCAGAGTACACCTTACTAATGACCTCGGCACTCCTGTCTGTCACATGCACTGTTTTCCTCTTTTTCTCCTGGAACGGTGCTGGGTAAAAGCCAAGACTTGCCTCGAATCACCCTTTTGAACAAGCAGAACGGCCTTTCTATTAATATATTCTTTTCAGAAAAATTATAATACAATTGATTATATTACGAGTTTTTTTTCCCCCTTAACGTTCAATTGTATTTGGATGAAGTAGTATTCTTCTTGCCTTCATTTGATCTAGTGGTTCCCCAAACTCCTATTTCAGGCATTTACCTTCTCTCAGGATGGTTTACTTTCTCAGGTGATTAAATTCATCCATTTGTCATTAATTCTTATTAGTTTCACGGACAGAGAGTTGCCTTTTCAAGTTCTGCGTGTACCTTACTGAGTGGCTTCACGAGCCAAACAAGGGACCCACTTCTCTTCTAATCATTATCATCCTTGTATTTATTGTTATCTTCATCATCATCATCAAAACAACACTGCAAAAAGGGACTTTTTTGTGTGTTAAAATAGATTGATCATTTTAAAACTTAGATAATACTTGTCCCTTCTTATTAACTAATCTTTCAATGGTTTCCCGTCCTAGTTGGAATAAAATCCAAACTCCTTACCATGGTGTCGTGGTCAACGATTGGTATTGCCAGCCTGTCCTACAGTCCCCACTCCCCTTCTTTTGGTTCAGCACCCTGAATTTTTTAAGGGGGACCCACTTTTCTCACACTATTAGTGTACACTTCCGATGGAATAAATCCTCTCCCTAGATCTGAAGTGGGTGCTTTCTCTAGGACTGGCCAGTCAGCAAGTCCCTTCCGCTGGCCGCAGTGAATGGTTCAGGGACAGATACATGTTCCAAGTTGGCCCTATGAGGATCAGGTCTGGACATTTTGCAGCAACCATTGGAAGACTAGTGCAGTCTTCCAGGATGCTAAACTGCTAGAATATACAGCTGAATATCCTGTTCTTCACTCTCTGCAGACATTTATGCCATATCTTGCCTTTCTGGAAATTAAGCAAACCCAGAGGCAAACAGACAGGAGAGAGACACAGATAACCAGTGACACCATTTGAACTCATTTCTGTCTGCACTTGATCTTTTCAGAGACCTGAGTGATCCCCTTTTTTCCCTCAGGCCAGTTTAAATGGTATTCTTTGCATCCACAAAAGTCCAGACTATTCCCATGGCCTGAACGGTCTGGCCCCCTGCCGACCTCCCCACCTCATCTCGGGCCCCATTCCCCCTTGTTCTCCCTACATGACAGGTGTGCGGACCTTCTGTCAGTTCCTAGAAAAAGCCATGCTCTTTCCCACCTGAGTGACTTGGTTCTTACTGTTCTCTTTCCCCCAGATGTTCTCCAGGGCTCTCCCTCCACTTTCAGATCTCAGCTTCAGTGCTGCCTCCTCAGAGGTTTTCCTGACTGTCCAATATAGACCAAACATGCAGCACACGCTCTCACACGCTGGACTGCGGGTTCCCTGAGGGCAGGGGCCTCGCGTGACTTGCTCAGTATCGTTACCACAGAGCCTGGCATTGTGCCTGGCACACAGGAAGAGCTACCGAAACATTGCTGGGCAGGTCCCTCGAGTGCTCCTTGACTTGTCCTGCTTTTCGCTCTGTCTATAATTCTCTTTCCTTATTTCTTTGGATAATTGACTTCTTATTCCAGTCTCAACCCAAATGTCATCTTCTTGGAAAGACCTTCCCTGATCATAATGACTAAAATAGATGTCCCCTCACCCCAATCCTCTATCACATCACTCAGTTTCATATTCTTCATTGTACTTACACCCTGAGATTATCTTTTAAAATTTTTCATCTATTTATTTACTTATTTTCTCTCTTCAACATAAGCTCCAGGAGGGCAGAGGTTGTGTTTGTCTCATTCAAAGCTTCATTCCCAGCACCTTCAGCAGTGCCTAGCTTACAGTTTCCCAATAAATATATATCGACTGACTGAATGAATGAAAGCCAAGCAGTCATTTGTGTGCTCTGCCTTATTTAATCCTCACAACAATCTTGTGAAATAAGCACTACTATCCCAGTGCCAGTCTCATATTACAGGGAAGAAAACTAAGTCTTACAGAGGCAATGTAATTTGCCCATAGTCACATAATCAGTAATTTGAGAAGCTGGAATTCAAATCCAGATGTGCATATTCTACAGATGACAATTCATCGTCTACCTCTCAAAATATATGTTTTATTATTCCTAAGGTGAGTTTGGAGATCGCAGCTGGGCTCCAAGTAGAAAAATGGGATTCCTACTTCTGGCTGCCCCTCGCCCATGGACCTTGTCATCCACAGGCAGAGCAGCTGGGCGGCTGGAGCTCCTGCACCCTCAAGTGCGTGGAGTGGGGCCTGCGTTGGGGGGGTTCAACACACACAAGGAAGCAGGAGAGTGCACGTTATTTTGTGGGCTTCCAGCTCCAAGAGAGAGAGCCAAGAAAGGGCTGACCTGGGCTCACACTCAACCTTTCCCCCAGACTCAGAATCAGATCAGGCTCTCTTCCCAAGGGGCTGGGGTCAGGGGAAGGGAGGGAGTGAGGGGTCTGGAGAGAAAGGCGGAACTCTTTTCCTAATACTTCCAAGAGGGCCAAAGTTCCTGTTTTACAGATGGAGGCAATAACACAGAGAGAGAGAGAGAGAGAGAACATTTGCCCCACTCAGCCCACCATTATAAAAGAAGACCCTCCAACTTACAATAGAAGTTGGAGATGGGGTGAGGGGTCGGGGTGGGTGGGATGGGGAGGGATATTATCTGCATTAACAGTATCAAGGCTCAGCTCAGCCAGCTCATTTAATCATATCACTTCTAAAAATTGGCTCAGCACCTCTGTACTACCTTTCCAGTCAAGTTTAACCCTCTTCTCAGGACAAGGCCTTTCACTCCTGGCCCCTCTGCAGTCTCATCTGCTCCCCCGCACCTCCCACTGTTAGTGGCCCTGGAGAAGCCATTATGAACATCTTGTAATTCTTCACGTCTCCAGGTTTTTGTAAATGTTATTTCTCCTCTACTTGGCTGTTTCTTGTTCTGTACATCCTATATGCTTTCAAGAGTAGGCGACTGACCATGAGCAGCTTGAAGGCAGAATGGGTTGTACTCATCTCTGTATCCCTGGGGCAACCTTTCTAGAATCCTTCCTGCTGCCTCTAGTTTGTGCTGAGGGGTCTCCTTCTTGCTCCCAAAGCACTTTAGCACCTCTGTATTTATCCTTCAAATGCTACACTTTAAATGTTGTTTTTTCTTTTTTTTCTGGGGAAAGGATGTGACTTGCGCATCACCACATCCCGAGTGTTAAGCCACAGTACCTGGCACATAGTAGGTGCTCGATAAATTAATTTTGAATGAAACGTCTTCTGAATCTCCAATATGGAAAGCACTGTGCGAGGCACTATTAGAGGGATATAAAGTTGTGTCTCTGATCCTGGGGGCAAATGTTCACATATATGTTGTACAAGACACTGTGAGATAACTTGAGGACAATGTTATAGAAATTTAAGAGGAACATTTCTGACTTGCTTAGGGTAGAAATTATTACACACCCTCCCTTCTACCTGGAAATGGACTCTTATCTGTTGACTATTTTCTTAATGTTCTTAGAAGTATCTTTTGTGTGTCATTTTGAAAGTAGGTGGGGCATAAATAATAAAGAAAGAAAATAATACCTAGGTGACAGGTGTGAAGGGCCTCTGGTTGTGAGTTCAACACCATCTGAGAAGTTTGACTTGGGGTACACGGGGGGGGGGTTACCCTTTAGAGACAGCGGGCTTTAGATTCTACACTGAATGAAAGCAGAGGGTGAGTCCTGGAAGCAGGCGAGTGAAAGTGGTAACCAAAATGGGTGCTTCCCAAGTCGCTTCGTTAGCCTCTGGGACCAGGTCCACCGTCTGCTCCCCGGACCCCCGGGGCTGCTGGGCACCTCTTGAGAGGAAGAGAAATGGAATACTCACGAGTGCTGGAATGTAGGACCAAGAAATCATCCAAACCAGTAAACAGGATAGCCAAATTATCTCCTTTCCCACTGGGAGCATTTGGTCTAACTTCTGATTTGTGCCTAGGAATTACCTGTCCAAAGTTTCGTTACCTCAGAGTATTGACATTGCATAGTTCTACAGGATGAGGATCTAGCACTTGAGTTTTGTGAATGGTGCAGGACAGCAGAACACAGCGGTTAACTGGGCCAGATATGTCTAAAACACTGAATTCTAATTCATCTATGAGCATCCCTGATCCTAGGTGGCCTTAAATAATCCAAAATGGAATTTTCCAATATTCGACAAGGTGGGGCATGGAAGAGCATGTTTGTTGTGGGGTTTCAACATAAAGGAGTTAAGAGCTGGGAAGTGCCTCCTTGGTCAACATATAAATTAGGCCAGACTGACATCTCATTTTCCTTTTCTTCTTTTTTTTTTTTTTTATAATCAGAGAGGAAGTAGAGGAAGAGGAGAATATTGAACTTGAACAAACATTCTGGCTGGTCCAAATGCACCAGGCCCTTGCTCTCTTTTAAGCTCATAATTCTCATTGCATCATTCATTTGGAATTAATCACTGCTTTGTGAGGTCTCAGAAACGGTTTCCCACTGCTTTTTAATATTTAACTTTCCGTGTCTGTGTCTTTGGCACCCTCGGATGTTAGGCCACCAGAGGAAAGGGGCTATGTCTTTTTGATGTTCGAGCCTTTTCAGCATCCAGCACCGTGCTTTGCACATAGTAGGTGCATTCAATAAATGCTTGTTAAGGAATTAGTGAATGGGTCCTTAGGAGGAAAGAATGAAGATGAAACATTTCTCTCACGATGAGGACGAATATTTCTCAGTTTATTTCAGATATGAATCAGCTACTCAGCGTAAATTGTGCTTCTATATACTCACCAGGTGTAGAGAAATGCTTTGGCTGAGATTGAGAAATTCATCTCGGGAGAATAATATGGTGGGCGGGGATCTGAAAGCTCCGAACCGCGAGGAGGGGGCGGAGTCACAGAGAGTTGGAGCGTTTCTGTCCAATCAAAAGGAGACGGTAGGAGCAGGAGGGGGAGATAAGGGGCAGCGGGAGATCGCGAATCCTGCCCAGTTACACGAGCCAGCCAGCCGGAACAGCAGCTTCTCCGTTTAGGTGTTTCTGCCCAGGGAGAGCTGCCGATTCCGAGGCCGACTCCAGCAATGGCCTTTGCAGATCTGCGGAAAGTGCTTATCAGTGATAGCCTGGACCCTTGCTGCCGGAAGATCCTGCAAGATGGAGGGCTGCAGGTGGTGGAGAAGCAGAACCTGAGCAAAGAGGAGCTGATAGCCGAGCTGCAGGTTAGGCGAGCGGGAGACAGACTAGGGCTGCGAAGCATCCTCCGCGGACACTGGCGGACCAATTCCGGCCCAGCGCGCCCCACCCTCACCCCCATCGCTGCTGTCAGTCTTGGGGTCTCCCGAGATTGGGGGCTGGGAAGGGGGGGGGGAGGGAGAAGAAGGAGGGAGGAACAAAGGGCGGCAACCTGCAGGATGCAAACTTTCCGTTCCGTTTGCAACCGCGTGTTTCACGTTGGCATGCCTCCCGCCAGCATTGCAAAGTGCTGGCTGCTTCAGCTGGTCCTGTAGGCTCCCCGCGGGATGCCAGCGCGGCTTCCCAGGGCCGTGGCGCGCAGTGGCCCTGGCAGCCCGGCGCCGCCTCTCCCCACCTCGCGCGGGGGCTCCGGGGGAGGGGCGCCAAAGTGGCTTCCCTGCTTGGAGCTCAGGGACCGGCGATCCTTCCCCAGCCAAGCCCTGGCTCGCCCAGCCAAGTCCTGCTTTCCCTGGGGGGCCCCGGCGGAGTCCCACCCTGTTCCGTGGCTGCTGGAGAAGCTGCAGGGAAGGGGGCGCGGCTGGAGCGGCAAACGCCATACCCGCCTTTCGTCTGATGCAAGACTGCGGAGAGTTTTCACCGCCCCTCTGCCGCCTGGGAGCGCTCGGAGGAAAGAGGGGCGGGCGGGGGGCGCCCGAGATCTCCGCGCCGGCCACGCGGCAGTCGCCTCGGCCGCAGCTGTCCAGGCTTAGTCTCCGCCAGTGGGCTCGGCGGGGTCAGGAATGGCCAGATCGGACGAGATTCCGATCCCAAAGCCCCCGGAAATGTATATTTCCTAGCAGATCTTTCTCAGGAACGTTATCACCGTTTGTGCAGTTTACTTCAGATCTTTCTCTAACTTGTTTGTAAAAATCCTGCGAGGTTTGGTGGCCTCTTCCTGCCTTATAACATTTATTTCGTGAACTCTTCACTCCAGTTTCTGCACTTCTTACTTCTGTACGGTGCCCAGCGCCCAGGTGTCTCTACCCGACCCGTCCGGATGTATTCTCCCCTGCCCCCGAACTCCCACACCCCGCAGTGTAGCCTCCTACCAACTTCAACCAGTCTCAGCGCGGGATCCACCCTCTCCAGAGTCCCTTAAATCAAACCACAGAGGTAGCTGCTGTTGCTTTAGCTGTGAGGCAATCGCATGGTCTTCATAACTGCCATTGTATCTCCTGCTGTGTTTCTCCATGGAACCCCTGCCGCTTCCCCCCCCCCCCAACCCCGTGGTACTGTATTCTGCCCCTGGCTTGTACGCAGAGAAGTTTCTGACTGGTCCCTGTCTCTTTTTTTTTTGGCTGCGTTGGGTCTTCCTTGCTCCGTGTGGGCTTCCTCTAGTTGCGGCCAGAGGGAGCTGCTCTTCGTTGCGGTGCTCCGGCTTCTTACTGCGTGGCTTCTCTTGCTGTGGATCGCGGGCTTCGGTAGCTGTGGCACGCAGACTCAGCAGTTGTGGTGCACGGGTTTAGTTGTCCGCGGCATGTGGGATCTTCCTGGACCAGGGCTCGAACCCGTGTCCCCTGCCTTGGCAGGTGGATTCTTAACCACTGCGCCACCAGGGAAGTCCCTGGTCCCTGTCTTAAAGAAGCTTGTCAGCTAGTTAGGAGCCTGGCCAACACAGGGTGAGACAAGTGACCAGATGACACAGTACTTGAGTGCTAAATGAGACCGTCCGGCAGCCTAGCCTCTGCCTGCTCCACTGTGTTGCAAATGGAGAGAAGCGGGTGATCAGCCTGGACTCGGTGGGGGCCAAGGGCTCAGGACGTGATCCTTGCACTACCCTAGGACTGGATGGGAAACAGGCACCTCGCACTTGTCACCTCCTCTTTTGTGCAGATGGTATCAATGGCCTTGGCTCTGGGCAGTGGCCAGAAGGAAGTGGAGTGGTCTCTAGATTCTCACCTCCACCAGACCACTGGGTTGGGAAGAGTGGCCTGGACTTGGGGCTTTCCAGCTTTGTTATGGCAATTAAAATTCTGTACCCCGGGGGTAGGGTGGGATGAGAGGGAGTGGTAAGTGTGGAATTGACTAGAATGGGAGGCCTTGGTCACTAGTGGAGGGTTTGTTTCCATGGTGTTGGGAGGTCGGCTGGGTGGGTGCTGGGAATCTGGGGCTGGAACTTGGAGGATGTTTTAAAGGCACTGAAAACTCCTGGCAGGAGAGGAGGGGTGTTTGTTGGCTACATTGTTGGGCGGTTTGGGAGTGCCCAGTCTTCATGTCTGTCTTTGTAAAAAACACTAGGTTCAGACTGCTGGTTAGTCTCCTTGGGCCACTGGAGGGTCCTCATATCCGCACTGCATCTTGTTATTGCATGGAGAGGTGCCCGGGTTAGTGGCCCTGCCCTCCCCTGTTTAAACCTTTTTAATACTGAAAGAAACTGGAGCCCATTGCCTGAACCAGGCCTGGCCTCCGTTCCCACTCCTTGTATTCTGGGCAGGCACAATTTATTCTCTCTCACTCTGTGGTCAGGAAGTACAGTCATCCCCCAGAACCATGCTTTTCAGACTTGAAGCAAGTCACAGCTCATTAGTGGGTAATGAAGTCCATTTAATGGGTCATGATTAGCATTTAAAAAAACAGATAAGAAATATCAGAGAGCAATGCAGATAGTTAAGGCTAAGTATTGTGTCACGAAATTTGTTTCAATTATGTGTGTGTTTGTGGTGTGTGTGGTATGTGAGTATAAAATCACAACTTAAACATGTGTTTCTTACTGTGGGTCTTAGTCAAAAGTTTGGAAAACACTGACTTGGAATAATAAAGCATCTTGTTTGGAACTCAACAAAACCCTTACTTAGACTGTGTACCCCTCTTCTATCAGCAGATGTCACATCTTAAATAAGCCTAATATGCAGGAACATTTAAATCTTAGCATGTATCAGTGGCTTTTAAACTTTGACCATGGCCCACAATAAGAAATTCATTTTACATTGTAACTCACTATACACACACATATGTGTACACACATACACTAAAGTTTCATGAAAGAATACCGCTACTATATGTGTTGCGTTCTGATATTTTCTTCTGTTTCATTAACTAGCAATGCTGGTCAGAATCCTCTAAATGCATGCTGGTAATGCATTTAATTTACTGAAGCACCTTTATATCTTTATTTCAGAATTTGAAGAAAGGAAAAGAAGGGAATAAAGTTCGATGCAAGAGTCCATGTTTTGAAAGGCTCTTTTAAAATGCAAATTTCTAGCCTTTACACTAGGATTTGGTTTGCAAAAGTTAAATAACCATCTACTTAATCAGGATTACACATATTGTGCCAAACACCGCCTACCTGCATTCTTTATAGCTGGGGAACATGATCTGGAGAGTTTCTCTGACTTCTCCTATGATGTAAGTCAGAAGCAGGAGCAACGCTAGAATCATCCCCAAGGCCAAGCCTGTTCTTGGGAAAGGAAGCATGTGTGAACTTGAGGAATGTGAATGGGTTTCCACTGCTGAGTTTGCATAGTTTGTCCGGAACAGCCGTAAATCCAGCAGAACGGTGGCCTGTTGTTTTCCAGCTCTGAAGCAGCTGGGGGACTGGGAGTGGGGAGGAAACCCAAGTGTAGCAAATGCCTGTTCCAGCCTGCATTCTTATACAGATAGAGCATGCACAAAGCAGAGAACAGTAGATAGCAGAGTGGGTGCAGTGTTGAGATTCCCACTGCGGGAGTGCCAGAGAGGACCTTGGGGTGCTGCAGAAGAAAGTTATAATCACTGCAAACTGCAGGGAAGATGTGGGCGGATTTGCAAAGGACTGCAGTTTGCATAAGCAGAGGAGAGGCGTGGACTGCAGGGAGCCAAGTCTCAGAGGGATGACCTGGGGCCTGAGAAGGGGATGGGGCCTGGAGTGCAGGGGTTTTGAGGGGTCAGCAGGAGGTACGTTGGCACACAGGCTCTCAGTAAATGCATGCTGATTGAATGAATTCTGTTTTTGTTTTGTTTGTTTGTTTTTTTTTTTTGCCATACCGTGTGGCTCAAGGAATCTTAGTTCCCTGACCAGGGATTGAACCCGCGCCCTCAGCAGTGGAAGTGCAGCGTCCTAACCACTGGACCACCAGGGAATTCCCTTGAATGAATTAATTGATGATGTGTTTGAATGAACAGGAACAGGCGTAGTTGAGGGTGTAAAGGGTCTTGAAAGCCCGTGAACTCTGGCCACAGGAATGCCCGGATCGTGTGGGACCAGCGTCTGCTGAATGGGAGTCTGCAAAGGCAGATTCCCACTTGGGATGAGCTCGGCATGTACATCTGTGCTGGTCTGACTGGAGGCTCTTCAGACTTCTTGGCTTCAGAGAAAGCTGGGACACACCCTTGAGGGAAAAGTAGAGAGAGACTGCAGGATAAATCTCTGTAAGGGAGATCCTTCCACAGAGAGAGGTTGTGCTTGTTAAAGAAAAACGCCATGCTGTTTCTGGGTTTGTCCTCAGGGTCTGCAGGAATGGGGTGGACTCCTGGGGACTCTGCATCCTCTTCCACAGCGGGTCTGTCCTGTGGGAAGCAGATTCCCAAGGTTTGCGGGAGGGCTGGCAGCTTTGGAGCGAGCATTCAAGGAGCATTCTATTCAGAACCACAGACACAAAAGGCTTGGAGTGCCCGTGAAGGGTCCTCCATCCGGCTGTCTGCGGTCTGGCACAGCCCCCAGCCAGTGAGGATGCATGAAGCATTCACACCTCCAGAGAAGTAATTCTGCAGCCTCTCTTGAACAATCATCCCAGTGTTGAGAAGCCCTCCAGATCTAAATAGGCTGCAACATAAGCGCCATTCCTCTTCTTCCCTCCGTGGAGAGAAAAGAACTCTGTGCTCTCTCTGCATGTAACTTGTCCAAACTGGTCCCAAGGCTCTGGGCTTGCACACAGTAAACACAGTGTGGGTCCTTGCCCTGGGAGCCAGAGGCCCATGACCTTTCTCTGTCTCCAGAATCCGTGTGGTGGGGAGGGAAGAGAGAAGGTTCTCGTGGAATCCAGCTGGGTGCTCCACTGGGGAAATGCAGTGTGGCTTACAGGTGTCAGATCGGATGTGGGAGGGACCCAAGGGGCCATCGGTTCTAATGCTCTTATGTTACAGAAGGAGACCAGGGTTCGGGGTGACATGACTTGGTACAGTGACCCAACTTGTCATTGTCAGCCCTAGGCCTAGAACCCCAGCCTCCTGGTTCCCAGCTTGCTGCTTGTGCAGTGACCCTTGCTGCTTGCTCACCAACCTGGGACAGCCAGCTTGGGACAGGGTGTGTATTTGCTCACCTGCTCCATTTCCTGGGGATTCTCATTGGGTGTTTGGCAACAGTATCCTTATTCTGCAGAAGATACCACTGGATTCTGGATGAGCCTAAGGAAGATTGTCCTGGGGTCTGGCTTAGCCCCAGTAAAATGGCTATGATGAATCCAGAAAGTCTGATTTTTCACACAGGTGTAGTCTTAGTCTAATATTGCCTGGTTTTCCAAGTAACTCTGGACAAGTTTAATTATTTTCTCCCCTTCCCCTTACTTTGGTTTCGATTTTAGGAAATGTTTTTCTTTTAACAATTTGTCTTTTATTCACTTCATTTATTCATCTATTGAGTGCCTTCTGTGTACCAGGCATAGGGGCTTACAAAGTAGAATCCAATCCCACCTCTTCCCATCAGTAGCTCCGTGTCCAGTGGAGGAAGTGACGACCATTGAGCGGGGCCAGATATCATGCCAGGCGTTGTACCTTCCTGTCTCATTTCTTCCTCACACGCTTAAGGAGGCCGAAGCTCAGAGTCGTAGCTTGTCAGGGCTGGAGCTTGGATGTGAACCCAAGCCTGAGTTATGGCGGAGGCTTTCAGATGTGTGTGCATAAGCATGCCTTCCTTTCCTTGAATGTATCCAAAGTCAGCCAGCCTGCAGGAACTCCCACTTTGGACAGAAGGGCTTTACGAGGTCTCAAAGACCAACTCTGTGGATCCAGGTGTTTCTTCTTCTGCCTCAGGACTGCGAAGGCCTTATTGTCCGCTCGGGCACCAAGGTGACCTCTGATGTCATCAACGCGACCAAGAAGCTGCAGGTGGTGGGCCGGGCTGGCACGGGCGTGGACAATGTGGATCTGGAGGCCGCAACAAGGAAGGGCATCCTGGTCATGAAGTAAGTCGTGGAAGTGGTGGGGTGGTGGGGGGTTGTGTGGCGACTGACCGTGAGGAGGGAGGAAACACCTGTAGAGAAAGCTGGGTCAGAGTTAGAAGGGCTTCCAGGAGGCTGCTTGCTCCGGGCCAAGTCCAGACAGGGGGTCAGCGCTCACAGCTTAGCGGTTCCCCGGGGTTTTTGACACAGAGGCTCTCTTTGTAATCTCAAAATGCTTCACAAACCTGCCCCCTAGATGCTTGCACGCCTGCAGCCTGGTTGGGGAATCAGTAGAATGCTGGTGGATTTGTCTCAGTCCCTGCTTCAGCCCTGCCCTTCCCCCTCGGCTGTTTCATCTGGAGCCAGGTTCTGTTGGCTCTGCTTGACTATGGTCTCCCTTGTGCAGCTGCATAAACTTTGCTAGTAGACGGACTCTCCCATTCTCTCTCTTCCTCACTTCCCTGCACCCTGTGGGGGCCGGGAACCCAGTTTCTCTTTACTCCGGGGCCAAGAGGGAAGGGGTCCCCTTTAGAGCTGTTTTTGCAGAAACCCAGGGCAAAGGTCATGGAGGCATGCCAGCGCTAGGCAACACTCATTTCTGGCTCCCGTCTGGCATGTAGGTGGTGTGGCAAGGTTAACCCCTTCCACTTCTCTGTCCTCGAGCCTTTCCTCTTCCCTCGGGAGCCTCACTGTCCTCAAGACTTTCCCCTCCCTTCCCTCCACGTGCCTCCATAGGGTCGGGGTTAACCAACCCAATCGTCTGCCTGAGGTCAATATCCAACAGAAGAAATGTTAACCAGTAACCCATCCTCCAATCTTGCCCTGGACCCAGAGGCGCCAGCCCCTTGGTCCCCACACCTCTTCCTGTATCCCATGTAACCTGATCATTCGCTGGGCGAGACAGGAAGCCAGGTGTTCTTATGGAAAGACAGACTCTGAGAGTCTTTTTTTTTTTTTTTTTTTTTAAACTTTTGAAAAGTTCTGGATTTTCAAGGGAAAGAAACTGTTTTTTTGGTCTACTTTATTTTTTTATTTTTTTATTATTTTTTTTTATACAGCAGGCTCTTATTAGTCATCAATTTTATACACATCAGTGTATACATGTCTGAGAATCCTTTTATCTTGATTTTTAACTTTTTAAAAATAGAATCTCTTGACCTTTTTTCACCTTATAACCTTCATTTCCAGAGAAGAAAAGACCCAGTAGAGGGAAAGGAGGGGGAACACGTGTGTCAATAAATTATTCCAAGAGCAACAAGAAAAAGCCTTTGAGAAAAGAAAAATAGTTTCATGGGTATTATCTCTATTTTCCTTTCTGTAAGATGGACAGGGTCAACATTACCCTATGATTTAACTTGTGGGGATGATTTCTCAGTGCAAAACTTGTTGAGAAATAGAAGGAAAAGTCAAACAGGAGGAGATAAAAATATTAGCTTTGTTACTAAAAATAAGCCAGGTTGGGCAAATTGATAAAGGTCTGTGGGCAAGGGGCTGACCTCTGTATCTGTCACGGGTACAGCCTCGATAAGACTGATGGCATGAAACTAACACAACAGTATAAAATCAACTATACTCCAATAAAAATTTTTTAAAAAAAGATTAATGGTATGGAACAGCAGGGATTTGTGCTTTCTGTAGGCAGGTAGATCCTAAAGTAAGAGGAGAGAGAGAAGGGCTGAGCCACACGTCTCTCTCCCAATCTATTGAGATACTTCTCTGCCCCGGGAGAAGTGAGTTTGGGTAGAGAAATGAGTGTGTTTCTCGAATGGAGGTCCCTCCGCAGGAAAACATAAAGCCAGGGCAAAGGGGTTTTCTTCCAGCCCTGGGGTTAGGGCAGGAGTACATCACAGAACCCAGGGCAGTGGCGTGGTGTTAGGGATTTTCACTAAGAACACGTAAGTTCAAAACGTTGGCGAGAATGTGGAGAAAAGGGAACGCTCGTACACTGTTGGTGGGAATGTGAATTGGTGCAGCCACTGTGGAGAACAGTTGGAGGTTCCTCAAAAAACTAAAAAAAGAACTACCACATGACCCAGCAATTTCACTCCTGGGTATATATCCAAAAAAACCAAAAATGCTAATTCTAAAAGATAGGTGCACGCCAACGTTCATAGCAGCATTATGTACAATTGCCAAGATATGGAAGCAACCTGAGTATCCATCGACAGATGAATGGATAAAGAAGATGTTTTATATATATATATATATATATATATATATATATATATGTATGTATATAAAATGGAATACTACTCAGCCATGAAAAGAATGAAATTTTGCCTTTTGTAGCCACATGGATGGTTTTGGAAGGCATTATGCTAAGTGAAATAAGTCAGGCATAGAGAGACAAATACTGTATGTTATCACTTACATACGGAATCTAAAAAATACAGCAAACTAGTGAATATAACAAAAAAGAAACAGATTCACAGATATAGAGAACAATCTAGTGGCTACCAGTGGGGAGAGGGAAGGGGGGAGGGGCAACGTAGGGGTAGGGGGTTAAGAGGTACAAACTATTAGGTATAAAATAAGCTGTAAGGATATACTGTACAACGCAGGGAATATGGCCAATATTTTATGATAACTGTAAATGGAGTGTAACCTTTAAAAATTGTGAATCACTATATTGTACACCTGTAACTTATATAATATTATACATCAACTATACTTCAATTTTTTAAAATAAAAAAAAAAAAACCATAAAACTAAACAAAACAAACAAAAAGAACGGGTAAGCTTATGGAGCAGGAGAGAGAGCACAGCGTGTACTAGAGTCTTTCCACTGGGACAGGAGTGGGAATCCTGGGTCTGGCTGACCGATGTCCCCCATCTTCTTCCATCTTTAGCACCCCCAGTGGGAACAGCCTCAGCGCTGCGGAGCTCACCTGTGGGATGATCATGTGCCTGGCCAGGTAAGTCCCTGACTTCTGAGCAGAGTCACTCTCTGTGGTCTGTCAATTATTATGACTCCCTAAGCAAACTGACCCCGAGAAACTTAGAAACACTTCAGCTTGGTGACATGCAGGCTGCTAAGAACCTTCAAGGCCGTCAGTCCTCAACTGAACATTCATTCCACTGGTTCTGGCACACCAAGGTCAGGTGGCTTCTCAGGTTGTTTGCAAACACACAGGATGTGCACAAATCTTACTGTGTTGGGTGGTAAAATGACTGTATGAACACTACTGTTGAACAGGCAGTGGATCAGTGGGAAGGGCAAGGAGCCAGTGGGAGGGCGGGAAGATGCTCTGGGTCCCTTTGCAGATCCGCGGATCCTTAAACCAAGGAACCCAGGCAGCCAGGACCCCTCACATCACTACTCAGGCCTGAAACCTTCTGGGGCTGAGGAATGATTCTTTTCCCTTCTCAAGACCTGTTCTCCTCCCTGCTGGGAGAGGATCTGGGGGAGTTCACCTTTGTTCTAACTCTTCCCCAAGATTTCTACCTGAGATCTTAAGTATTCACTGATATTCACTGATCAGTGAAGAAGAGAGGAGATTGGAGAAAGGGAAGAACAGGGAGAATTGCACAGCAGAAGGGACCCAGCCCGGAAGGGGGTCCTTGAGCTGGCTGTCTGGATCTCCCAGAACATCTGGAGAAGTGTTGAGGCCTGATGCCCTGGTATCACTTGTGCTATTAAATTCAGTGGTGTTTTTTTTTGGTTTTTTGGGGGGTGAGGGAGCGATCCCAGTGCAGCTTTCTAATTCTCTCACTTTTTTTCTGGAGGTGGTGTTTCCCTTGGGAGTCAGGAATAATCTTCCTCCTATTCCAAGACCAGCTTTACTTAAAGGAGTAGGCAAAGTGGTATGATTTAGGGGAAGCACCCTGTTGCCAACCACTCATCATGACCTCACTCATCATCCAAACCAAGAAAGAAGCACCCTATGAGAAGGAATCACCAGTCTCTCATAACCCCTGTGTGCTGGTTTAAGCAGACCGCTTTCCCAGCAGGGCAGCAGTAGAGGGGGTGGGAAGTGTGGACGGTAAAGTTGAGAGCATTGGGCAATGTGGGTGGAGAGCAGGCCTGAATGGGCCTCACGGTGGGGGACTTTGAACAGATTTTGCCTGTTCCTGAGGTGCTGGAGAAGAACAAGGACACGGAAAGAAAGAGAGGAGAATACAACAAATGTAGATTTCACCATTCTGCCTGCTTTATTTTCTCTTGTAAGTCAGGCCGGCCTCCATATAATTCTTGGGAGGTCCCTTGCCCATGTCATGGTCCTCCCTAGACTGGCCTGGTGAGGATCCCGGATCCTGAAATGTTGAAACCTGGGGAGGCACCACGGCCAGCTGGGTGGAGCACCCAGAGGGAGGGTGTGAGGGTTTCCTGTGCTCCGTGGTGCTGCACGCACACCTCTTAGATGGCACCTTGCAGTCAGGTGGGCAGAGGTCGGGAGGCCGGAGCTGGGGGCTCTGTCTCACTCGGCCAGAGGCATCTGATCTGGCTGGCTTTGCTGAGGAGGGAGCACTTCCTCAAGGCAAGTCATTGTCCTAAATGACATTCCTGAAATGAGGCCCCATGGACCAGAGCAGTGAGATGGAGCTTCTTCCATGAACTTGTTATGTAAGCTTTGCTGAGTTTACCCATGAGTTCGTGGGACTCTGATCGTAGAACAGATTCCCATCAACCTCACCCTCAGATGGAAGTCTGCGTCCTGGTAACGTATAGACAGGAAAGAATGCTTTTTATAAGAAGTCAGTGAAGTGGAAATACAGGAACAGTTATCTTGGAATCTCTTGTCTCTCACACACGCAGACATGCACACACCTCTGAATTTTGTGGCCGGCAGGAACGCCTGCATTTAAATACTTAGGGGGCTAACTGGTGGGGATGTCTTCCTTGGCTTTGAATTGATTCCACTACTTCTAGTTGAGTGATGCTGGGCGAGGTATTTAACCCCCAGTGGCCACACCCCACCCCCATGCAGTTGTGAGCATTAAATGAGCTGATGTTTAAACATTGTTTCTTGTCTCTTCCTTTCTAGCTTCTGGAGAAGCCTGGAGGGCCATGTCCCACGTGACACATCTTACCCTCTGACCTCTCACATTGCCCTAACTTCCTATGTCCTCTCCAGAAAACACATAGAGACTCAGACCTCCATGTTGACCAATAGGAGGAGATAAGCTGTGGAGTGTGTGTGTGTGTGTGTGTGTGGTGGGACAGGAGGTTGTGTGGTTGTTGGAAGTGTCTGGACTACACCACCCGCCCACCCCAGTCTAGCCTAACTCTCAAGGGAGAATAAGTATTCAGCTGTCCCTTGATACAGTGGAAGATGTTGTAGGTTATGGCTCTGGATGGAATAGGAAAATGGAAATTCTTGAATTTCTGGAACATTTGATGTTATCAAGAGGATTATCCCTGGAGGATTAGCTGTTGCTTTTTACATGCCCAGAGTCACTCAGGCTGATACTCCAGCCGCTGAGATGGACTCAGAACCTCCACCCAGACACCTAGCTGGAGACAAATCCCAGGGCTCCAAGTCAGGTCTTGCCAAGGGTTTCCCCCTGCTACCCTCCCTTGACCGTCCTCGGTGTTTCTGAACCTGAGCCCCCCAGACCCGGCTTGAGCTTGGTTCCCTGGTGGAATGTCCGGCAGAAGTAGTGGCTGTGCAGCCCTCACATTGCGCCTCCTTCCCGGGCTGGCAGGGTCTGGGTGGGCCCGCTGACTCTGTCTGTCCCTGCAGGCAGATTCCCCAGGCGACGGCTTCCATGAAGAATGGCAAATGGGAGCGGAAGAAGGTGAGCAGCTGGCCTTGCGTCACCCCACCTGGCTGGGTGCCCGAGGTCCACTCTGGGTGCTGACCTCCACTTCTTCGCCTGTTTGCAGTTCATGGGAACAGAGCTGAATGGAAAGATCCTAGGAATTCTTGGCCTGGGCAGAATTGGGAGAGAGGTGGCCACCCGGATGCAATCCTTTGGGATGAAGGTAAGAGGTCACCAGACCACTTTGATGTGGGGCTTCCCATAGCAATTTTGGAGGAGGCAGCTTTGCTTGAGAGAAGCTAAAGGCTTTGCCCTAGGAGGGCCTGACCCCCCCCCCCCCTTTAGAGCCCCTGAGTGAATGGGTGACAAAGCCAGGGAGGGAGGGAGCATTGGCCTGCTGATCTAGACCCTTGAATTCAACATCTGGGAATGCTTGGTGGAGGTGAGTAATTGCCTTGAGTCCCCACGGAGCTGAGAGGGGTCTTGTATCCTGCCCTTCCTTTCCTCCCCTTCTGCGAGGGCCTCCTTGTTTTCCTGCTTCTGTCTTCTGTGATAATTCAGAAACCAGGAGCAAATTTATAACCTTAAAACAGAGCAATTGTCCATCCGTCTTCTAGCTCCCCTCCACAGTCCAGAAGAGATTGAAAGGTGCTTGCCTATACGCTGTGAAATGATTGTGGAGTCCACGGTGGCCAGGAGACCTCACACATCTCTCAGAAATCATCCCTGACCCCCGCCGCCCACCAGGGCTCTCTCTTATACTATGCTGGGAGCTCAGTAGTTCTTCTAGTTGAGGGAGGGCTGTCATCAGTAGCAGTGCCACCCCCAGTCCCCGGGGCCAATCCAGGAGACCTTGCCGAGGCGGGAAGCCATTCAGCCAAGAGAGGAAGCCCACAGGGCTGCCCAGGTGGGCCAGAGAGATGTGGCCGCTGGGTCGGCTGGTGGCCGTCTCCATGTTTCCTGTGACTGTTGAGGGAGGGATTGTGGGTTCAAACTGCAGCCAGGAAAGCTTTAGTTAAACATTAAGGAAAATGGTTTTGAAAATCAGATCATTTCAGTTCTAGAAAAATTTACATAAAGCTGCTATGGAATTTTCCCTTTTTCCCTTGCTCCTTCCTTTCTGTATGTCCCTCCCACCTTCATTGCGTTAGAAGAGACTTTATAGATTAACCCTTAATTTTATGTCGACCTCTGGAGTTTGTAAGTTTTTGCTAAGGGCTCGCAGTAAATGGACGACGGATAAGAACCAGGTGGGCATCCCATTGTACCACAATCCACATCTTCTCTCCCCTGCCTCTACTTCCCACCCTATTAATTGAAGTCAGCCAGACATCGTTTCTAAGCGCCCCCCACCCCGCACTGGGAAGGACGGGGATATTTTTCTGGCTCCCTGTGAGAGGTGGGTGTGGCCCAGCAGGATCCATTGATCATGGAAACAAACCAAAGCCACGTCCTTTGTGCAGGGGTGGTTGTGCCTTTGTGCAGGGGTGGTTGTGCTGGGGTGGTGAGGTGCCATAAGCCACAGGGAGCACTTTCTCCTTTTTCCTCATTGGTGAGGGATCAAGGTAAAGGTTCTGCTCATGAAAAATTCTGATCATCTAAAAGCAGGGGTCAGGGTGAAGTAAAACTCGGGGCACAGGTAACCAAACAGGTGAGCGTTTCATTGATGATACAGTGACTTTGGGATGGTTGCCAGGCCCCAGCAGCCATTCTGTCACGTGCACTCCCGCATGGTGCCCCAGCACTCCAGGCTCTTCTAGCTCAGGAACACTCATTGTCAAGGACTTGAGACTTTGGCAGTGACTGAAGTCAGACAAGAAGTCCCACCTCATGTCTTGAATAATTGAAGTGATGGATAAGATAAGCTTGTCTGTTCCTTTGGCACCACTCAGCTACTTAACCGCTGCCAGGGCTGCTTCCTAGAGGCACAGAGGGATGTAGCACCTTGAGCATCAGCAGCGGAAGTGACTGACAGGGCCCAGCTCAGAGGTGCCTAGAGCCTGCTTACGAGTGTTAATCTGTGTCTCTGGCATAGCACTCACCACATGCCCACATGTTTTATTCCCAGCATGGTTTTGAGGATGTTGGGTGCCTTTTTTGTGTTGCAGCATGTAGCTGCTTCGCTGGGGGTTTCTTCTGTCCAGATGTCTCTGGAGGGTTACTCTAGACTGTCTTGCTTCTGGGACATGCTCTTTGAAAACCCGAAACACACCTCGGGATGTCAGGTCCCAACACATTCTTAATCTCGTCTCAGGGCAGCAGGTCACTGACCTGCATCATCTGAACCTCGGTTCATGTTCAAGCAGTTGTGGAGAGCAAGGTTTTCTAAAGGGCAAGGAAGGAAGATTCTTGAACAAATTGTAAAAGAGATGATTTATCAGCATCCAAACAGGATGCTGTCTGATTAGCGTTTATGAAACACAAGTTGTTTCAAACTAGTCTTGGTCTCTCTTTGGAAATCAGTATTAAACTGGTAATATCATGGGACTCCCTAGATGTCATGTATCTTGACTATTTAAAATTATATTGTAATCATGTAATAAGTCAGTGCATTCTCATAAAAACTGAAATATAGATAAAGGTCTCCTAGATGACCATACCAATCAGAGTTTCCTCACAGGTAACGTCAGTTTGATCTGTGTCATCTCAGATTTTTTCTATGCATTTATATGGAATGCATACAGTTCTATGCCTATAGAGGAATTCTATTTCTAGAGAGAATGGAATATTGTGCATGTTGTTAAGATAAAAACGTATGTCTTGGAATAAATAGATTTACCATATTTTAAAACTGTTGCATGGAATTCCTTTGTAGGGATAAATTGCTTTTATTTGGCTATTCCCTCAGTGATGGACATTTAGATTGTTTGCAGATGTGGACTTTAGCAAGCATTGGTGAGGTCTTTCATGATACCCTTGCGGTTAAGATGGAGACCGTGAGCATGGTGCTAAGAAGGGTTTAGTAACTGGTTGAAAGATGGATCCGACTCAGTCTGTAGGGAGACTGTACAGGATGGTGCAGGGCTCTGCCTTGTCCACCATTCTCATCAACAGCCTGGATGATGTGTCATTTGTGGATGACGGGAAGCAGGGAGAAAAGTAGTAAATAATTAAAAGTGCAGAATCAGGTCCTAAAAGACATTCGAAGTCTAGGATAGTTGGGCACTGTAATAGAAACTTTGTTTGGGATACATCAGTGCCCTACATATGAGCCTCCAGAGCAACTAGACTTGGGTGTAGAGGTGAGTATAAAAGGCTTTTTCTAGGGGAGGAGGCCTTTGACAACAGTGCAGTGTGGTTAACAGTGAGTGATGTGATTGATAGAAAAGTTTATGTGACTTTTGGCAGCATTAAAAGAAGCATGACATTCAGAGCAAGGGAGGTGACATTCTTCACGCTCTGTACTGATCAGCCCCTGTGTGAGTATTTGAGCAGTCAAAGATCCCAAGTTCTGGGAGACTGTGAAAGCTTTGGAGACAGAGGGTGATGGTGAGGGACCTCATGTCTGTGTTTCCTAAGAATGGGCTGAAGGCACTGGGGTCACTGGGCCCATCAAGACTTGGGAGTCATAGTGGAGGCCTTCAAATAGCTAAATAGAAGTCCTATAGAAGAGTCATTCTCTCTAAGAAGTAGATCCAGGGAGGACCACTAGGTGTAAGCTGGAGGGGCAGAGCTACAGAGCTGGCCCCCAATGGAATGAATGGTCTCAGGAGGGAGTGAGTCCCGCATCTCTGCAGATATACCTGCAAGACCGGATAACCACTTGGCCAGCATGTGAAGAGGGGGTGTGAACATAGACGCAGATGCCCTGTGAGCCCTGACGTCTGTGAACATCCGTCATCCCAATGGGCTACCACTTTCTTTAAACTGTGAAATGGTCCTGGCAGTGAGTTTACTGTGTGGTCCTAGGCAATGGTGTCAAATTGTTAAGGACTGGGTTTGTTACAGTAACTTGGGAGAACAACCTAATTAAAGACATAGAGTGGACCAGTAGTCGTAGGGGACACTTTGAGCAGTTCCGGCTGGGCTGGCTCGGGCGAAACAGCAAAGCTTGTAAAGGTTATCTTTATCATCCTCTTCTCTCCTGGCACCTGGGAACAGATCCTGTTCCTGATCTGTCACCAGGCTGTTCATCACTAATTAAGCTGCTAATGGACAACTATTATCTGACCCTCTCTAAGGTATCAGGATTTAAACTATCCGGAACTACTCTTCGGATAGTTTCATTTTGTTACAAGGAAAATGTTTTGGTGAAAAGTGTGTGCAAAAAAAAGTGTAACAGATGAAATCATGGTTTTCCCCGTTTTTCCATCATGCCCAGGGAAAATGTCCTCCCTAAGCAAACAGGACTGTGAAAGCGGGGCACCATTCATGGCTTTCTCTTGTGTGACTGAACAGGCATCAAAACAGATGGACGGTTTTCATTTTCACCAATACTAAAAAAGTGTAGCTGATGCAGGACCTCTGTCTACCATTCTTGCTCCAAGTGACAGCAGTACCTGCTCTTCTAGGGTCATGGAACTCCTCCAGACCTGGGAAGTCTCAGCTCCTACATTATGAGCCCCAGTATTACTGATTCCACTTGGCCTCATTTTGAGTTTATACTTCAACATAATACTTTCAGATATATGGTGGTTGGGTGAAAACTATTTCCCTGGTAAAACTGTTACTTTTATAAATGTGTAGAATAAAAGCTATTAAATAGTTAAAGAAAAAAAAGGGCTCCCCTTCATATCACAGGAGCTGTAAGGAGAGACCTTCTTGGGCTCAGATACTGGGGGTGGACCACCCCTTTCCCTTCCTTTCTTTGTGACTGTCTGGTCACTTAAGGAAGGGGGAGCTTAGCCAGGCGGAGATCGGTGGGGGAGGAGCCCACTTATGCCAGCACAGGCCTAGAAGGAGCCTTGGTTTCCACCTTAGAGCAGCTGCTGACTTTGCTTTGAGCCACAGGTGCAGATGTGGGTTTCAGTGTAATTCTGGCAGCCTGCAGCCTGCAGCCTGCTGGTGTTCTGAATCATTTGGGTCTTGCACTCTGTAATGTTCTTTCTGCTTGAAACTTTTTCTCAATAGTGTTGCTGGATAACAGGTTATAACTCTGGAGGCTCAACTCACTCAAGCTGGCCTGTCCCCTAGAATGGGTCAACAGGCCCCAGCCAGCCAGGGGCTGAGCCTTGCACTTTCTTTTCAGGGTTTTCTGTGAGGAGCAGACCAGCATCTCTTAACAGTTTCTTTTTGGCCAGTGTTGTGATGAGTCTGACCTTAGCCCAGAGGGATGGACGTTGAACCCGAGGCACCAGTTGTCACCGATTCTTTCAGGTCCTGCTAATATTTACTGAGATCTGCTGTGTTAGATACTGTGCTTACAATGACCCTCTGGGGTCACTATTATTACCCCAGTTTTACAGATAAGGAAACTGAGGACCAGGGAGGTTATGTGATACGCTCAAGATAATAGGACGAATAAGGGGTGGAGTCCAGCTCAGACTCTGGGCCTCCTGAGTTCCAATCTGGGGCTCTTTGCCCCACTCCACCACCGCCGTCTTTATTCCTGATCCCTGCTCGTTAATCAGCCCCTGCCCCGTGTCCCTGTGCTCAGCCATTCGCCGGACAGGCAGCTGCCATCTCAGTCTGGTACCTGGAATTCCGACTGCCCTAGAGCAGTGGTTTTCAAATACTTTCAGATATAGAATAAGGACCTGGGGTATGGGCCCAGAAAGAGAGCAGGTGGTGGGGCTCTGGGCCTTCACCTCTGCACCTTCGAATTGATCTGGTTTTATTTATTTATTTATTTAAATTAATTAATTAATTAATTAATTTTTGGCTGTGTTGGGTCTTCGTTTCTGTGCGAGGGCTTTCTCTAGTCGCGGCAAGCCGGGGGCCACTCTTCATCGCGGTGCGCGGGCCTCTCACTATCGTGGCCTCTCTTGTTGCGGAGCACAGGCTCCAGACGCGCAGGCTCAGTAACTGTGGCTCACGGGCCTAGTTGCTCCGCGGCATGTGGGATCCTCCCAGACCAGGGCTCGAACCCGTGTCCCCTGCATTGGCAGGCAGATTCTCAACCACTGCGCCACCAGGGAAGCCCCTGATCTGGTTTTATACTGAGTTTCTGTGTAAGGTTTCATCGTGTTGGGGGAGAGCACCAACGCTAAGCCCGAAGATTGGCTCTGGGGTAGAGAGAGGGCGAGACCGTTAGGCTCCTCTGTTGGAGCCCCTTTACCTTGCAGGCCTCCTGGCTCTCCTCCATCCACGGTCAGCTGGGGGACCGGGAGCAGCGTGCCCAGCCTCCCAAGGCTGCCTTCTAGGACGGCAGCTAGGAGGTCGCCCTGGAGCACCGCTTGAAAATCTAGGGTTCCTCTGCTGCCCCAACATCAGGAGTCCTGGCGTGGGGTGAGGTGGGGCATCCCTTTATGCAGCTCCCCAAGGCTCGTCTCTAGGAATCATAGATGTGTGTAACCGTGAGTGCATCATAGATGTGTGTAACCGCGAGTGCCCTGACTTCTGCACATGAGGACATCTGACCTATCCAGGATACATTAGGACCCGACTCAGGCCTGATATCACCCTTTTTATCTCTGGCAACGTGGTCCCCCTGATATAAGAAGCCCAGCCCTTAGTTGAGTTCAACTCCTGTCCGCCCTGGGTATTTTGAGTGAAAAGTTAGAACAGGGTAGAATTCTTCCCCTGCAGTTGTCTGCAGATGAACGAGGTACTGTTTCTCTGTGAAAGAAAGCTGAGTCGGGGCCTGCTGACTGCTGTGGCAGATGCTTATCCCTCCTCTTCCCCCCACCCCACCCTGTCCACTTCCCTTTAGCCCCAGGCAGCTGCAGCGGGGGCACTGGGCCAGGCTTGGCCTGCAGGACCCTTCCTCCCGGCAGCCCCATGCTGCTTCTTGGCTCCTAGGAGCCCAGAGCCAATAGAGTTGTGTGAACCCCCTCCATCGGGCTTGGCTGTGTGACCTCCGTTGGTGTCCCTGTCCTCTCCCCGCTCCACATGAGGAAAAGTACATCTGGCTTAGAGATGAACGGGGCCGTTGTTCCAGCCAGCCTCAGAGCCCACGGACAAAGAAGACTTGTGAGAACACAGGGCAGGATCCCCTCCCCTCCCCCAGGCGTTTCATCCTCCCCACGAGAAATGAGGAGGTTACATCTGGGGTAATGGCCACGTGGGGCTGAGGTGGTCACGAGCTCACGATCCTGTAGGGCGTCCGGGAGGCAGCCTCTTTCTCCCAAACCTCTGCCGGAGGTCGGAGTGGGACCCACCCAGCGTTTTTTGTCCCACAAGGCTGATGATGAAAAATGTGATCCAAAAGCGACACCTCGTTCATAACCGTTTTCAGTTTCCTCTCTAGGAGTGCTGACTTGATATAGCAATCTTCTGTGCCATTATTTTCTAAAATAACTTGTATATTTCCCTAATTTCAAAAGAAATTCATGATCAGTGGGGGAAAGTTAAATGAGCGTAGGAAAGCATAAAGGGGAAAAGTTAATCCTACCACCTAGAGGTGACCACTGTTGAAGTTCTTTCTGTTTGTTTTTGTTTAATCCTGGGCCAACTCTGTACATTTTCTCAGGGCTAAGGGAGCTTTCTTTTCGTGGAATATTGAATTGTTGGAAGTCAGAGCAGCGGGTGACTTTGAAATCATCCACCTGCTTCTTTACGTAGAGTGGAGGACCCAGGTCTGGAGGCACTGACTTGCACCTTGACACACAGTCGACAGCGACTGAGGCAGGACTCAGGCCCAGCTCCTGGTTCACTTGTTCAGAGGCCGTACCCTGGGTCCTGCCAGCCTGCCCAGCTCAGTCGGCTGTCCGGCCTTCTTGAGGACATCCATGCCTTTGAGACATGGACCAAGCCCATGGAGAAAGCCCTGGGAAGGCTTCCGGGGCAGACCAGGCAGAAAGCGGGTAGGTCTTTGCTGTTGCAAGAGGTGGATGATTTTCACCTGGTTGCACATGCATCCCTGCTGCTTGTGCTGCCTTGGCAACCTTTAAAGCATTGTCCCTGCTGAGAGGTGTGTGGCTGACACCCAAGATTCCTTCTGATGTAGGAGAGATGTTTCCATCTCATTCTTCTCCTGTTTTCTCAGGTGGGACTATGGGCTCCTCACTCCACCCCTGATTAGAGGGTAGGCATTAGGAGTGCAGGCCCTGGAGTCAGAATACTTGTGTCCCAGCTCTACCACTTGCTACTTTTATGACCTTGGCTAAAGCATTTAACCTCCGCCTTAGTTTCCTCATATGTAAAACAGGGAACTAATAGTACCTAAGGAGGTTTGAGACACATAGTGAATGCTAAAGATGTTTGCCATTATCAGCTATGAGTCTGTGTCCTTTCTTCCTTCTCCTGAGCTTTGTCTTCTCCAGCTTTCCCTCTTCCCATCAATATGTGATGACCTGTAGCTGATTTCATAGTGTTGATGAAGTTTACACCCCCGAGTTTCTTGTCTGTCCCCATCTCCCAGGAGTCAAACTTCCCTCCTTCTCCGCAGCCTCAGGGAGGTCCCTCTGCTTTGGGGGCCCACCCCTTCCCCGGCCAGCCCAGACCAGGCTTCTTTCTGGGTCCTCCGCACCCACGGTGCCTTTATGTCTCACTTTCCTCCTCTTGGTGTCCTTCCCCACCCCAGTCAAACCTGCCTTGTTGAAAGGATTTGTCGTTAGTCATTTATACCTCTCTGCGCGATTAGTCACCAAGTTGTGCCTTCCAAAACGAGATGCACTTTAAGTCTTGTTAAAAGAAACTTCAAGAGAGGGGACCGTACTCTCCCCGCCGGTGTCAGCACTGGTGTTTCACCCTCTTCCCCAGTGGCGGGTCCCGTCTCCTTGGTAACCCGCTCAGCACCACCACTGCCCTCCTCCCTCATCTCTTCCTCACTCTGTTGAAGTGGGCAGTGCATCTGCCTCTGTCTTCTGGCCTGTGGGGCCTCCGGCTGCAGCCAGCTTCTCCCCCATTTCCCTTGTGCCCTCCGACCGCGTCACCGCTTCCCACAGGATCGTCCTGCCTCACGTGGGCTCCCCACTTTCCAAGGGCGTCTGAGCTCCACTGGTCCAACCGCACACCAGCTGTTCCTGCACCCATTCGTGGTTCAGAGCTTGGAGGTGGGTGAACCTGCCTTTGAACTCTGGCGCCGCCCCCTCCAGTGTGTAAGCTCCACTTCCTTCAGCTCTAATGAAGGAAGAAGAATAGTGCCAACACGGTTGTATTGTCGTGAGAGGTAGACAGGTGTTGGGGAAGGCTTAACTGTAGTGCGGGGCACAGGGTCAGTGCTCCATAAATGGTTGCCATGACTAATAATACCAGTGCTAATAATTAACAGTGACACTTACGCTCCCTCTCTGACTTCCCCAGACCATAGGGTATGACCCCATCATTTCGCCAGAGGTCTCGGCCTCCTTCGGTGTGCAGCAGGTGCCCTTGGAGGAGATCTGGCCTCTCTGTGACTTTATCACTGTGCACACACCTCTCCTGCCTTCCACCACAGGTAGGTGTGCCCCTACCTTGTGGGTTGGCCACAGAAGCCACAGACCAGATAAGGGTGGGCCCTCGGTCTGGGTTTTCTGCCTATGCTGGGGACCAGCTGTGGCGGTGGCCCATCCAGATCCTGTGAGCATGGAGCATGGTGATGTCTTGTTACACGGCCTTGCATCAGACCGAGGAGGGGTGAGTTGGCTGGAAATGCACAGGGTCTGGGTGAGCTGGGTCAACATGCAACACCAGTGACCCCATGAATACTTCCTGGGACCACTGCAGGAAGCACTAATATCTCAGGGATATTTGGGATGTTTCTAAATTGAGTCTGGTCCAAATCCATGACAAGGACTCCTGCCCCAGAGCATCTGAGAAGGGAGCAGTGAGACCAGAAAGACCGTGGTCCCCCAGAAAGGAGGTGTGTGGGGAAGAGCTGGTGGGGGGAAGAGAGGGCCTCTGGAGCTGGTGCGGTTGCCAGTGCAGTGGGGAGAACACGGGGATCCCCACACCATTGCCGCAGGAAAGCTCCTCCCTCCGTTCCAGGCCTGCTGAACGACAGCACCTTCGCCCAGTGCAAGAAGGGGGTGCGTGTGGTGAACTGTGCTCGCGGAGGGATTGTGGATGAAGGCGCCCTGCTCCGGGCCCTGCAGTCGGGTCAGTGTGCCGGAGCCGCGCTGGACGTGTTCGCAGAAGTGAGTGCCTGCTCAGTGTCGGTGGGGAGGGGAGACCAGAGCAGAGAGACTTGGGCTGCAAGCCCAGCTGTGCAAAGACCTTGAGCTTCCTGTCTCTAGCGGGAGAAGTTGTGTCGCCAAAAATAACACGTCTGTGGTTTGAAGAGCCCGGTGCAGAGCCCGGTACAGAGGCAGCTGTGCTGTCTTCTGCAAGACTCAGATTTTATATAGGACCCATTCCTGGGCTCGGGCTCCTGGACGGCTACGCTGTTGATAAGTTCAGAGGAAGACAGAGCAGCAGATCAGTTCTGAGGTGGAGGATTTGGGGCAGGCAGAGAGGGGTTTAAGGTATTGATACAGATCTCTGGTGAAATGACTCCCACTGCCAAGAAGACATTCCACCCAGTGTCTGTTGGCCTTCCTTTCCCTTCCTCTCTTCCCGCAGAGGGGAGGAAGCCGAGGATACTGGTTAGACGTGCTCCCCTGGTCCCAGAGGCTGCTGTCCCTAGGTCTCTGTGCAGGAGCAGAGATGTAGCATCTGCTCACCCACTGCCCCCATCCTGCCCTCACACCCGATAGCGTTCCCACGTGAATCCTGTCCACCTCTCTTAAAAATCCCACTTCAGCATCGGAGATCAGGGAAAAAGCACGGGCTTTGGATTAGGCAATGGGGGTTTGCTGGTTACCAGCTTTGTGACCTTGGCAAGACCCTGGCCCTCTGACCCCCTGTAGCACTCAGTGTCTGTTCCCTGCCCAGGGCACAGCATGCATTGGGTTTGTGGTCCTGGTCACAAGGAGCTACATCGTCAGCTCCTTGAAGGCAAGGGTGTGCCTGACCCTTGTTTGTATCGCCGTCTCCCTAACACAGCACCTTCCCCTCGCTCTTTTTGGCCTCCCCATGGCACTTACTACTCTGCGGCCGGCACTCACAGACCTATGTGGCCAAATCCCGTGGGAGCCGATAGAGTCCTGGGGAGAATGACCAGAAGAGAGGAGGCCTAAGTAACATGTCCAAGGCCCCCACATTGTGCCCGGTGAGCAGAAGGGGTGGAAGGGGCACTGGAGGGTGGGGTAGGGGTGGCCAGATGGGCCGCCTGTCCTGGTGAGAACCAGGATGCAACACCCGTGTGGAATGCCCACAAAGAGCCTGCCTCTGTGCTAAGAGCTGACAGTAAGTGCTGAGGGGTGGACTGGTGTTGGGGCAGTGGGTAGAGGGGAAAAACCAATATCAGCTATAACAGCTACCACTGGTTGAGAACCTCCTTTATTACTGCATAATCTCCATAATAGTGTTAGGAGATAGGTAGTAGTAACCCATTTTATAGATAGGGAAACTGAGGCTCAGAGAGATGGAGATTTGCCCAAAAGCACATAGGTAGTAAGTGGTGGAGCTGAGATTGGAATCCGGTCTACAGCTCTGTCTACTCTGCTGTGATGCAACATTCATGAGGAAGACGGTTATTATTGAGTCCAGTGACCTCTTACAGAAGTAGGAGACAGCATCACCCCTGCCCTCTTCCCCTCCAACTCCCTGGGGCCGATCTGTAGCGGCCCACCCAGAGATGTCTCTTTCTGGGCAGGAGCCACCCCGGAACCGGGCCTTGGTGGACCACGAGAATGTCATCAGCTGCCCCCACCTGGGCGCCAGCACGAAGGAGGCCCAGAGCCGCTGCGGGGAGGAAATTGCCATCCAGTTCGTGGACATGGTGAAGGGGAAATCTCTGGCGGGAGTTGTAAGTATGCCATGTGGGGCTGGGCCCGGAGGTCAGAGGGAGGAGCTGCAGAAGGGCGCGTTGTTGCTGGGACCAGATTCAGCCCTGGGGGCCGAAGATAAGGGACCGTACTTGAGCCAGCGCTCTGGGTGAGGTGGCAGGAGCTGCCCCTGCTTAGTCTTGAGAGCTGAGGCCCGGCAGCAGGGAGCCAGCTTAGCTTGTTTATATCGTAGGCTCACTGCTGAGACTGTGGTTTTTCCCAGTGCCCTGCCTCTGGAGAAAGGCTCCTTTGTTCTCCACAGGCCTTGGGAGGGAAGGAGTGTGGCTCGCATGATGGCGGGATGCCCGAGGTAGGGGCAGGTGGGGGACGGCCTGTGGAGAAAGCCCTGAGAGGGCGTCCTCACCTCGTAACCCCGAGCGCTCACCTTTCATCCCATCTCTCTTAGAAGCCTGGGCAGGGATGCCCTGCCCAGAAGCCTGCACCCGTCTTCCCCATAGGAACCCTCCAAGCCAGCTGGCCCCCCTTTCTTTCCCCCAATCATGGTTTCTTGACTGCGCTCACAGTGGGCCCTTCCTGGCATGTGTTCCTCTTCCAAGCTGAACCTGACTTTATACTTCAAGTCCTGTCTCATTCACTCAGTCTTCAGATGGTCCCTAAGCTCCAGTGGGTACCAGATACTGTCAGAGCCCTTTGGGGATATGGAGGTGAATAAGGAAGGCATAGCTGTCCATCGGGGGGCTCGCGCGCCACCTGCCCCTTCACGAAGACTTGCTTGGCCTTTCTAGCTCCATCCCAACCCTTTTGCAGTGAGCCACATTCTCTCCTATTATTGAGGTTTCATGAGTTTATATCTTAGTTCTTAATTAAGTTCTAAGTTCTCAGAGGACAAACAAACAAAAAAAAACACCGCCAAAACCAAAAGGATGTAAGCTCCTCTGCAGTTCATGTGGCTCTGCCTGGAGCATTTAACCAATAATGAGTGAGAGTTGGGGCGCGGCTGGGGGGTAGTCCCTGACCCTCCTGGCTGACCCTCAACACAGGCATTTTCGCTTCTGAGGACAGAACTGCGGCAGGAGAGACACAGGATGCTTTGTTCAACCCTGCCAGCCCTGGTTCAAGAGCCCAGGCCACTGTGGCCTCTACACCCTGAGAAAATAAGGGCGCCTACTGCTGTCCCGTAGGAGGGCTCCTTGGGGACAGCCATCGCAGGTGCGACGGGCAGGCTGGGACAGCCTGACAGTGGCCACAGCTCGGTGGTCAACAAGGACGCTTACCCATCCATGTCTGCACCCTCTCTCTGCGCTGTGTCTGTGGACTTCTCAAGACAGGGCACGCTTTCTCACTCCCTTTGCATGCCGTGGGCTTCTGAGCGGTACATTTCTCCCCCGTGAGGCTGGTGGGGACCCAGGCGAGGTTTGGGACACCGTGACCATTGCCACCCAGTCTGGGCTGGGCTTTTCTTTTTTCTGTCCACTCACAAGGCAGGGTACAGCCCTCAGCGGTGCAGCCCTTATGAGTTATACAGGGAGTGGTGGCATTCCAGGCCTTTTCATGACGGGGACTCCTTAACACCAGCTCCATCAAATGGGCCCACAAAATGTCCCCTTCTTACTTAAGAGGTCACATCTCCTAGTCCAATTGTTAAATTTAGGCAAATTGAACTCTCCAGCCACAACGGCTGGTGGGGTAGAGTAGGCATTTGTAAGAAAGACATTTGTCACATGGGAAACTCCTCTGTCCCTCATTCTTTACCGGGTCCTCTCCAGTTCAATTCTGCTCTAACGTGAGGCACAGACTAGCATTAGGGTCAGGTTGGTGCCCCAGTGCATTGGCTCTTCCTGGAGCCTCCCACTTATCTTCTAGAGAAGACAGACGCTCCTTTTACTCAGCAGACCTGGGGGAAGCACCGCCCTGGCCTGTGCAGGCATCTGACCAAGCGTGGCGCCTGCCTTTGGGGCTTCTCAGTTGAGCACTTTCCCGCTGCCTGCTGCAGGCTTTCACACCCCAGCTGTGGCCTGGCCCTTCAGTTCTCCCCCTGCAGCTCTGGGACTCACTGCCCTTTCTGTGCCCTTCGGAGAGGATCAAAGGGGGCCCGGCCGCAGGGTGCGATCACACCAGGCTGCCCCTTAACACAGAAGGGTCTGCTGCGGTGTCCCACCTCCTTGGTTGTTTCTGTCATCACAAGTCTCTCTTTAATTCTCTGCCAGTTGTATCTTTATGAAAACAGGAATAGAAGCCTCCACGTTTTCTTTTCATTACATCTTAGAGCTGCCTGATTGATTTGCATCCAACCCGGGTTTCTAATTAAATCCTTCTTAGATGGTTCTCTTTACAAGTTGCCTCAGCATAAGTGGCCAGATACTTAACTCAGAGCCACAAGATGGAATAGACATTTTGACACAGAACAAGCTGGTTTTTGTTATCAAGTCCCTGCTGGGGGTCCAGCCAGCCAGACCCTAGACTTACAACGTCAGAAGATTACGTGGCTTCTGCCTTCTTCAACTGCCCAGCCGGCCTGTGGTGGACTTCACAGGAGTCAACTTTTAAAGAGTGATAGGATCATCAAAAACGTGTGAATCCAGGGAGTTCCCTGGTGGTCTAGTGTTTAGGATTCTGCGCTTTCACTGCCATGGCCTGGGTTCAATCCCTGGTTGGGGAGCTGAGATTCCTCAAGCTGCGTGGCATGACCAAAAAAAAAAAAAGGTATATAAATCCAGCCTTACAAATTGTGATATTTTGACAGAGTGTTTTGTGACAATGTAAAAACACATTTTAAAAAATCAACATGGAAAATAAAAATGAAGGCAAATTAGGAATGCCATCCCAGAGAGACACACCACTCTAGGTCCAAGTGATCTGTGACTCCCCATATGTTTTTTATTTTTAAAAAAATTTTTTAAAAAATGTATTTATTTTATCTATTTAGTTTTGGCTGCGTTGGGTCTTCGTTGCTGCACGTGGGCTTTCTCTAGTTGCGGCGAGCGGGGGCTACACTTTGTTGCGGTGCGTGGGCTTCTCATTGCAGTGGCTTCTCTTGTTGTGGAGCACAGGCTCTAGGCACGTGGGCTTCAGTAGTTGTGGCTCGCGGGTTCAGTAGTTGTGGCTCGCGGGCTCTAGAACGCAGGCTCAGTAGTTGTGGTGCACGGGCTTAGTTGCTCCGCGGCATGCGGGATCTTCCCGGACCAGGGCTCGAACCTGTGTGCCCTGCGTTGGCAGGTGGATTCTTAACCACTGCGCCACCAGGGAAGCCCTCCCCATATGTTTTATGTCAAAGACCCATCTTCCTTCCCCAGCACAGGAGAAACAAGTCTCCGGTGGAGGGGTTTGGGGGCGCTGGCACATGTTCAGAGAAGAGGGAGATGTCCTTCTCCCCTTCTTCCCACTCCCCGTCTGGCAGTTTGAAGTGGTCTTAGCCTTTTGTGCCCTTTTCTGGCTCTATAGCTCTCCTCAGCTATGGGAACAGGTTGTTGTCACCTTGTTGGTGGCTAATGGAGGTTGTCACCCCCCAGGCACCCAAAGCAAGGGTGGCCCCATGCCACCTGCTCTCCACGTGGAGCTGAGTCTCAACAATAAGACCTTGTTTGGGAGCCGAGTTGGGCAGGTGTGCCCTGTCCCATCCCTTCCTGACCTCTGCCCTGCTCCCCTTTCTCTGCAGGTAAACGCCCAGGCCCTTACCAGTGCCTTCTCTCCACACACCAAGCCTTGGATTGGTCTGGCAGAAGCTCTTGGGGCACTGATGCAAGCCTGGGCTGGGTCCCCCAAAGGGACCATCCAGGTGGTAACACAGGGTGAGCCGGGAACTCTGCAGAGGGAGAGGGAAGAGGGGCGTGGACTCGGCACCCCACCGGGTGTGTCTGCTGCAGGCCACAGACCAGTGAGGGACTCAGAGGTGACCCTGCTCTCGTGACTCCGCGTTTCACATTTGGTCTGAGTATGGCTTGCTTGCTACTGAGGAGGATGGGTACACAAAGTTATTGGGAAATATACTTAATTTTCGTAAATCACATTTATGCAGTATTTTTAAGACGTGCATGTTTGGGGTGCAAGAGGGACCTCCGTAAGATTTGGAATTTCACGTGAGAGGCAGTAGGATTGGTGGAGGGAGTCCGGGTGAAGCAGCAGAACATTTTATTCTGGTTTTGACCCAGTTGCTTACCTGCTGTGGGACTTTTCCTTCTCTGAGCTGTGAGTTCTTCACCTGTGAAGTGAAAGCCGGGGCGGGTGTGTCAGACGAGGCAGGCGGTGAGGACATTTTGTGCTCTGTGACATCCTAAGGTGGGCCCTCGGGCAGGCTGATGCCCGCAGGGGCATTTGCTCAGCCGGGGAGTGGGGACGGGAGCAGCACCCGCTGTCTGCCCCTCCGCAGGCTCTGGCCGCCTTTGCAGTGGGTCCAGCCCTGTGCAGGCGTGGTTGAGAGACCGGGGAGGGCCCCGGTCCCCTGAACCCTGCAGGGGCTTGTCCTCCCCGTTGACTGTTGGGCATCCCCTCACGTGGGGAGAGACTGGAGTGGAGGCAGGTAGACCCTGAGCATTGCCGGTACCAGGCAGGGACAGAGCCAGAGGCCTCACTGGCCGGGGTGCCGAGGCCTCAAGGAGACAAGACAGGGACGTGGGCCCAGCTGCTTTAGTCGCCCCTTCCTGCTTCCATTTCCTGAGGCCGGCAAGGGCATGAGTGCCGGGTAGAGATAAGAGTAGGATATTTTTCAAGTGTCCCTTTGGGGAATGACAGGCAAGCCAGGGCGGACAGGCCAGGGGCAGATGTGCGGGGCAGCAGAGTTAGGCTGGGTTCTGGAGAAGAGTTTCTTAAACTGGTGTAGCGCGTCCCCCGTGTCCTGGCCTGGACCCTTCGTGTGTCCCCCACCCCGGCCACCTCTCTGCCTGCAGAGGAAAGCAGAACTGCCTGGCAGGCTGGAGTTGGGCCCCCAGGTCAGTGAGGAGCCGTGACCCAGAGCTCGGGGCCAGCGATGTGCTGCCCACTCCCTTGTTGTTCTACACACAGTGGTCTTACAGCGGCTTCTCTGGGTCCCCAGGATTGTCCCTGAAGAACTCTGGGAACTGCCTGACCCCCGCCGTCATCGTCGGCCTCCTGAAGGATGCTTCCCGTCAGGTGGAGGTGAACCTGGTGAACGCCAAGCTGCTGGTGAACGAGAGCGGCCTCAATGTGCGCACCCCTCCCCTCCCCTCCCCTCCCCTCCATCCCCTCCATCCCGGGTCTGCACTGCTTTTCTCGCCTGCGTTCAGAGCACCTTGCAGCTCTGCTCCCCGAGCGAGCGGGAGCCCTGGGCGCCGGTCCTGCAGGTGACAGTGTCTGCCTGTGAGAAGTAGCCGTGATCTCTTCACTTGCAGAGTGGAGATACCACTGGCCCCGAGCATCGCTACGAGTGAACTAATACTCGTGCAGGTGCTTTGTGTATAAGTGCTCTGTGAGTGGGAGGGGCAGCAGTAGCCCCAGTTCACAGCTGAGGAGATCGAGGAGTCAGGCTGGGAGCTGGGAGATAGCCCGGCGTGCTTGGCCCCCGATTCTCCAACCAGTGCTCCTTTACCACGGCACCCGGGTTCCTGGTTAGTCTGCAAACTCTGGGAGCTCGCCGCACATCCTTTTAGCCTCTGCCGCCCCTCGTGGCTTCCCTTTGGCGTCTTCCCTTCCGGTTCCCGTTTTAGACTGAAGTCTGTGTTTCTCAGCCAGTGGGAGCTGGCAGAGGCAGTGGGCAGTAGAGCTCTCACGTCCCCCTTCCTCTCCCCCCACTGCTCTCCTATATCCCAGGCAGGCCACTGCTTCTGTGCAGGGAGCAGTAAGTCAGAGAAGGAGGGACCAGGCTGGATCAGCCTCTGGTGACCGTCCTGCTCATCTCAGCCCTTCTCACAGCCCTGCCTCCCTCCCTCCCACCTTCTCCCCACTTCCCACCGTCCAGCCCAAGCCTTTACCTGCACCTGGCAGATCTCTTCGCCCTCCCTTTAGGGAGGAAGCTCACGCTCAGGGCCACCAGGCTTCCCCATCTGCCCTCTCCCCCCGCCCTGAGCTGCTGAGCGTGGCAGCAGGGCTGAAGCCCTATAAATTGGCGATTAGGCCTAGGGAGGGGGTGGGCGTCACTGTGCCTTTTTGCCTTTTCTCTGCAGGTAACCACTTCCCACAGCCCTGCTGCACCAGGGGACCAGGGCTGCGGGGAATGCCTCCTGACCGTGGCCCTGGCAGGTGCCCCCTACCAGGCCGTGGGCTGGGTCCAGGGCACCACGCCTGTGCTGCAGGCACTCAACGGAGCTGTCTTCAGACCGGAGGTGCCTCTCCACCGGGGCCTGCCCCTGCTCATGTTCAGGGCTCACCCCTCCAACCCTGCGATGCTGCCGACCATGATTGGTGAGGAGGGGCCTTGAGGCAGCGGTGGGTGTGTGTTGAGGGCTCTGTCCTGGGACTGGGCTCCGTGGACTTCTGCCTCCTTCAGCCCCTCTCCATGCCTGCCGGCATCACTGGATCTGCCGCAGGTTCCAGAACATTTGGGGAGCCGGTACGGAGTTCTGAGGTTAAGTGCCTTATCTAAGGTCGTAGAGCGGTGCGTCAGGGGTAGGGCCCCAGAGCCCCTCTTGTTAGGCAGGTGCTCACCACAGTAAGGACACAGCTGAGAACTGCCTGTAGAGCTGTATCCCAGGAGCTCAGAATTAAGTTGCAGGTTTCCTTCTGACCGCAGGCCCGGCGGTGGCCAGCCTGATCCAACAAAGCACGTCAGGGCATCCCCTCCAGATGTCGTGGGCATCTTGGATCTGCTCCTGTCCCCTGGTGCTCGGGCTACTGGGAGTTCTGGAGCACTTCCAAGTATGGCAGAGAGTGAGTGTGTCCACAGGCCCCAAAGGGCCTAATTTCACTATCGTTGCCAGCTGCCCAGGGGAACTTTCCCCTGCTTTTCCCCCTTGCTGATGGTCTGGATAAAACTGGCAGCCAGCAAGTCCAGCTCTGGCTCTTCGTGGCTGATCTTCCCTCCCCTGCCTTGCCTGATGGCCAGGGTGTTCCTAAAGCCTGCAGAATATTGAGGGACCTGGGCAGAGCCCTTTGTTCCCTGTCTCAGCGCTTTGATTCTGAGACCATCACCCCCGTTGCAACGTTGATCTTGGGAACTCAAGACTTGTGAGCCTGCTCCCAGCCTCTTGCTTCTCCTTCCCCCGAGTCCTGTGCCAACCAGGGGTTTCTTCTACTTCCAGGCCTCCTGGAAGAGGCAGAGGTGCAGCTGCTGTCCTACCAGACCTCAATGGTGTCAGATGGGGAGACCTGGCACGTCATGGGCATCTCCTCCCTGCTGCCCAGCCTGGAGCCCTGGAAGCAGCACACGACCGAGGCTTTCCAGTTCCACTTCTAACCTTGGGCTCACTTGTCCCAGCCTCGTGGGATTTCCTGAAGAAACACACCCACTGGGAGAGGAGAGCCACATTGCTGGGGCTGACACTGCTTGTGTCTCATCTGACCCCTGTCGTACAGCAATAACCACCCAATAAAGAGCCTACCCCGTACTCTCCGGGCACCTTTGTGTTGTCATTACCCTGAAGAGCCACCAGAGGGCATCCGCAGGCAGCCGTGGGGCAGGACTTTTGTTGCAAGAGGGTAGGACATGTAAAGGGAGATCCAGATGGGTGGACTGCACGCCTGCCTGTGGGTACTCTGAAGAGAACCCCCTCTCCTGTCTCTCAAGTTTTTAAGAGACATTTTTACAGGAACAAAACTCAAGGTATTTGAGCAAATTCCTATGCTATTTCAGATATCCCTTCCATCTGGGAATTTAGATGCACATTGAAAATATAATTCAACAAACATGTACAGCATTATGTGCCAGGCACTGGGTTAGATGCTCTGCCTAGGAGGAGGAGGATTAAAGCTCAGGCTGCTCCCACAGAAGTCTCCATCTGCTGGGGGGACAGAGCACACAGAGGTCACTGGAAGCAGTGAGGAAAGTACCACAACAGGTGTACATGAATTCTGTTGAGAGCAGAGGAGGAAGTAATTAGAGCTGTGGATGGTGGTTCCCAGGAGATGTTTGGAAAGGTTTCATAAGGGGAAGAAAGTGTGAGTAAAGGCACAGGTCCTGAAGATGTTTGGTGAGATCACAAAGCCAGCTCAGTATGGGTTGGGCAGTATCTTACTTGATTTCTTTTTTTTAAAGATGATTTTCACAAAACATGGCAGAATGGTACTCCTGC
The DNA here is from genome assembly GCF_028023285.1 of Balaenoptera ricei. Lineage (NCBI taxonomy): Eukaryota > Metazoa > Chordata > Mammalia > Artiodactyla > Balaenopteridae > Balaenoptera > Balaenoptera ricei. Next base: position 105,794,876 of record NC_082639.1, read on the forward strand.
ACCCTAAGGGTTTCACCTTTTGAGGGTTTTTTACTCCATTTGTAGCGGATGATCCCTTCCTACCTTATGCCCAGCAGCATCTGTTTTGGAGACAAGGCAGGCTAAGAAGGCCCGGCACCGGGCAGCTGATTGCCAGTGGCAGGAGCAAACCCATCACTGTGGCCTCAGAGCTGTGATTGAACCAAAGGTCGGTAGAAGCTCCACCCGTAACCGCTCGCTGTGCTGACCTCTGCTGTGAGCTCATAACGTGTATTAGGGCCTTGCAGTAGCAGAGCTGGAAGGGGATGGGCCTGAACAGCAAGGTGGCTTTGAGCTGCTTTGACCGTGAGCACAGTGTTTAATTCCCCTAAGCCTTTGTTCCCTCATCAGTAAGAGGGATAACGAAGCCTCTCAGGATTTAATGGCTTAAAAACGTGGTGTATGGGAAGTGCCCGAGGCACTTGGCTTCTTCATCCCTATGTCTTTCTTTAAGAGCAGACGACCAGGTCTCAGTCGCTTACATAGAATCCCATGCACCAAAGGGCCCTCCCTTTGCCCTTGTGGTAATATTCTGCCAGATCTGGACGTGGGGTGTCCTGACATCAGACAGCCCATTCTCTCTGCCTGGAAAGAGATCAAGAAGCATCTGGTGGGGAGGGGGGGCAGTGGGCGCTGGAGCCCATCAATAGCTAGAAAAACAGGCTGAGATTGATAAGTTAAAACTCAGTTAAAAATTGAGCTCAATCTTCAGCCTCTCAGCCTCTTCTCAGAAGCCCCTAGACAAACCATATTCTGTGCTCTAAGGTGGTCAAAACAATTCTAGAAACCCAAATTACTTGAGCATCCCCAAATATCTTCCGAGACATGGGTGGCTTGTGAAGGCATGGGACACATTCACTGTATCACCCTGTCCTGTGGCTGTCCACGTAAACTCTCCTAAATTTAAAAAGGCAAGATCAAGTTCAAGATCCAGCTGGTGCTGTTTACTCCTTCGCGTTTCTCTGTGGTTTGTGGCATCTCTGCACTGCCTAACTTTAGAGTGGAATTTCCTTCTTGTGTGTCTTGGCTGGGAAGCAGAAGGTTTGCTGAAAGCTCAGTGAGGGAGGCAGACAAATACTGGGACAGGAGGGAACTGGCCTCCGAATGCTGGCTCCTGGGACTCTGAGATTCAGAAACGTAAGTACATACATGCGTGTGTGTGTGTGTGCGTGTGTTTAGTATGTCCCCTGGAGACCAGAAGTTGCCTCATGGTCAGTGGGCTGCACCACTCTCCACATCTGTTTCAATATACTGTGACATGTTGGTATTCTTGCTTGAGATGCGTGTAACAGGCCTCAGTGCATTTATCAAGTCATCACTCCATCCTCTCCTGCTGTAGGTTGTCCTGGGTGATTTTTTGCCCCAATAGGGAAGTTCTTTATCTGCATGATAGTAGCCGACCTTAGGGTGAAAATGGTGACCGGGCAACTGGAAAATCATCCCTTCATATGCTGACCTTAAACAGGGGGAGAGGGCTTTGTTCAGAGCCAGCAGGAGTCAGTTTTAATGAAGTAGATGCCGGAGCTACCAGAGGAAGTCCTAGGGCTTAGTATCAAAGTCAGTGAAGAGGGGGAGAGGAAGGGGCTGGAAACCTCTGTGCAGTGGTGACAATGACCAGTGCCCTCCTGGGTGCCCTGCAGCTGATCCAGGGCTCATATTCTGCTGGCGTGCACGGGATGGGCAGCACCTTGATAGTCTCATTAAATATTTTTAATATCACCCCCACATAGTGTCCAAATGACTCGCAAGTGGAAGCAGGCCTGGCTGTGGCATTCGGTGACACAGAAGGTCCTGGTTGCTCAGGCCACCAAGACCCCCCAGCAAACTATGTGGATAGAAGGCAAGGCCCGGAGTCTCCTGCCTCAAGAGCTCAGGTGATTATTGTACTAAGTGAAGTAAGTCAGACAGAGAAAGACAAATATCATACGACATTGCTTTTATGCAGCATCTGCAAAAAAAAAAAAAAAAAAAAAATGACACAGATGAACTTATTTACAAAACAGAAACAGACTCAGAGACTAAGAGAATGAACTTATGGTTACCAGGGGGGAAGGATGGGAGGGAGGGATAGATTGGGAGTTTGGGATTGACACGTATACACTGCTGTATTTAAAATATGGGCTTCCCTGGTGGTGCAGTGGTTAAGAATCTGCCTGCCAATGCAGGGGACACGGGTTCGAGCCCTGGTCTGGGAAGATCCCACATGCTGCGGAGCAGCTGGGCCCGTGAGCCACAACTACTGAGCCTGCGCGTCTGGAGCCTGTGCTCTGCAACGGGAGAGGCTGCGACAATGAGAGGCCCACGCACCGCGATGAAGCGTGGCCCCCGTTCGCCAAAACTGGAGAAAGCCCTCGCACAGAAACGAAGACCCAACACAGCCAAAAATAAATAAATAAATAAATTTATAAAAAAAATAAAATAAAATAGGTAAACAACAGGGACCTACTGTATAGCCCAGGGAACTCTGCTCAGTATTCTGTAATAACCTAAATGGGAAAAGAATTTGAAACAGAATAGATATATGTATATGTATAACTGAATCACATTGCTCTACACCTGAAACTAACACAACACTGTTAATCGACTATGCTCCAATATAAAATAAAAATTAAAAAAAAAAGAACTCAGGTGAATAAGGGCTTTGCTCCCACGACTACAGACACTACTCCAGAGATCCTAGGAAAGGCATACATTGTCCTGTCAGGGCTGCCAACTAGACTGAGGGCCCCCAAACAGCTTGCTGAGGAGGGGCAGGCAATGGGGGTCAGCCAAGGGGGTGCTGCTGGGTGGCAGCTACAGCTGGTGTAATAGAGCAGGGGTTCAGTGAGCAGCTGGAGAGGGCCTGGGAAGGGAGTCAGCTGATACAGGATTAGCGCTCACGCAGCGCTTCATCTCGGATTTTCTGGTGCCTGTTGTGAAACAAACAGCCTGGAGCAAGCAGTGAAGTGGGCGGGCCCAGCACCTCATCCCCCTGTGCCCAGTGTCCTGTTATCCCTAGGGCGGCCTGCCCATGCCAGCCCTCCTCCCCACTGACAGAAGCCATCCTCCCTCCTCCAAAGTGCCCCTTTTCTTGCTGGGGTGCCAGAGGAAACTTTCTACAAGTCAATAAGTTAATAACTTAAATAACTTCACGCCCCTGAACCATTGCTATTTTACAAGAAGATCCTAGATAAAGCAGTGCCCTAGCTAAAGAGGTTAAAAACCATCCTCTAAGGGAAAAATTTCCTGCTAGGGATTGAAACAATGTTTTTGGCTGGAGGGGCCCGAAACGTAACCTATTAACCTCTGCCCTGTGTTCACTTGTGCCGATAACACCAACAAGGCATGAGACCAAGGAGCTTTGATCCTCAGCTCCTGAAGTCATTCCTGGCCCCTGTCTGCTGGCTCTGTAAGGTGTCTTAAGATCAGGGAAGGAAGCTGAGGGTGGAGGCTGTGTTTCACCCTTTGTTTCCCCTGTAGCTCTCAGAGAATGGAATTGGAAGGGAGAGAGGGAGGGTGTGAGGTGAGTGCTCGGCAAGTTCACTGCCATGGGTGTACATGCGGGTGGGGAGAGTGGGACCTCAGAGCCAGGGCTCCAACAGGTTTCTCTGCGTGACAGCTGCTGCACTGGTTTGTGTTCTGGTTGCCAAGAAATATGGGAGTTATTCCCTCCTCTCCTACTTTTTAATTGTGTTATATAAGCTTAGTACCAAACATAAAATTTAGAAATTCACAGAAAACCCTAAGGAACAAAGAAAGAACTAACAGCACAGAAATTTAATAATAACAATAACCACAAAGCTATAACAAATGAGAGGCAGGTTATCTGGATCTTGAAGGAGACAATGGATCTGCCACATTTCCGGTCTGTGACTCAAGGCTGAGCCTTCCCTCCATCCCTCCATCTCCCTCTTCACAAAGGGCTCCTCCAGCACCACAAGCCCATGACAGTGACTGCAGCAGAGAGAGGCAAGAAGGACCCACTAAGGATGGCCCCTCACTCTACAGGGCCAGTGCTTTTGGGGGCTGCTGTGTCCAATCCAGTCTATTTACCAGCTAAGAGTGGGGGACATTTATACGATCGAGAGAGGACAGAAATTCTATAGCGTACTTTTGCAAGGAACCTCTCCACATATCTGTAAAGTTTAAAGAAACAAAAGAAGGACATTCAGTCATGAGTCTCACCCTGGGCATCCCCCCTTTCCCCATACCTGCTCCTTACCCGAGGCAGGCTCTCCTGAAGATATCCCGAGGTCTGGGGTGTTCCACTGCCCTTCCAGCAACAAACCTGGACGCCTGAGGGCCCTGAGCCCAACGCCATGGGAGCCAAGGCTGGGAGGTGGGCAGGGTCCCCGTGACACGTCCTGTCTGTGATGGGAGAGCAGGCTGGGCAGTGCAGAGGCAGAGATCCGCAGAGCACTGCACTGACATACAATCTTTATTTCAGCTAACATCTCACTGCTGTAGGTTCATGGCTCCTGTGAGACAAGGATGAGGCCCAGCTTTTCTTTTCTTGGTACAATGCTGCTTAAGCATGTGGACCAGGAGAGGGAGGGAACCTGACTTGGAAACTCTCCCTTGAAAAATGCCAATTCTCTCTCTCTTTCTCTGTCTCTTCTTTCTCCTCCTCTCTCTCTCTCTCTCTGCTTCTGATGACTGAACTAGCTTGACACATTTAATGGCCCCCTCTTTGCCACTGACTTGCCCTTAAGAACCATATTACAAACAGACAACAGATAAGCAAACAAACTGATGACTCCCTGGTAGCGCCAAAGTCTGTTGAGTTGCTTATGGAGCTTGCCGTTCTCAAGCATACCCTGCAGGCTGGCCGGTCGGCCCCCTTTCCAACCTCGCTTACCTCCTAACATCCCAGAGGCACACTTCAGTTGCCCCACAGGGCTGAGAACGCTGGCAGTGGTTAGGAGTGAACAGAGGACACCCCTTATCCTGCAGTTTTCCTGTTTTATCCGGGTATCTCGTTTACCCAGGACTTCTTCCTCATCTTTCCCTGTTCCCTACCCTGCCCTTGGCAAACTTTTTTAGTCTTCCCCCTTCATATACCAAAGTAGGGGAAAAAATTTAAAAACAGGAAAATATAGATGAAGTATTCGGGTGCAGGGACTGATCTGTTGAGATTTATGGGTTGTAAAAGAAATTGCTTCTCACACTTCCATTCTGCGTATCTTCCCAATTTGGAAGATTAACTGAAGGCAGATATCTGGGTCCATGCACTACAAGATTCTAATTCTGAATCTTTGATTTTCCTTTAAAAAGTACCATAAAGAATTCTCCTATTTCTCTTCCCGATTCCATCCTCTTCCATCAAACTCTTCTCTCCTTATGCTCCTCTCCACTTATTTCCCAAATCTCACTTCTTCTCCCCAGAAGGAATAGCAAGATGGGAAGATTGCTCACAGCCCCTTAGCCTAAGGTTCCCTCCAGCCAAGGCTTCTGCCTCTCACAGAATCCCCAGCACCCTGTTTCCTTATGAGTCTCTCCAACACACTGGTGTGTTCCTTCTCTGATGTTCTTCATCTTTGTTACCAACTCGCCCCATTGGAGTAATGAGTTCCATAGGTTCACAACCTGCCTGCTTCTGTTATGGATGCTAATTTTGTTTCTATCAAGCTTCTAGGGGAGCTTCCTATCATGAGTAGATCAGGTAAACAAGTTGACTCTTTTTTTCAGATTCAAGATTTAAGAGCATGCCCCTCCCCCAGCTTTTGCCTTAGGCAAAGAGCCCCAAGAGTTTTACTTGGTCCTCGTGGTACAAACTCCCCACCTCTGATCATTTTGGAAGCTACGAACCCTCTCTGGCCTGTTTACACTCTCAGAACTGCATCTGTTACCCAGAGGAAAATCTTTAAGCAACCTACACTCTAAAATTTCACTCATCACCTTTAGACCAGACGCCAGGCATACTTTCGGTGATACCCTTCATCCACTTGCTCCAGGTATCAAGTGCCTGGGAAAAGGCTGTTTTGGTCACCAAGTGGTGAGAAATTCACTGTGGAATGAGAAGAGGCAATACTCACAAAGGGCTGCATGGGGTTGAGGAAGAGAAAATGGTAATAGGGACGCCTAGACCTTCACGTGGAGCTCTCCTGGCTGTGCTGCAAGGGGTGGCGAGGTCACCTAGTCTACACCCAGTAGAGCTCTGGGCCAGCAGAAGAACCAGAAGCAGCTCTCTTGGAGCTAATACCTAAGACTTGTCTACTAGAAATTTTGTTATAGGAGTATGCCGTTATTCTGCAGTAAACATGCCCTTCCTCCATTGAAATCTTCATCATGTCCTTCTGCCAATGGTACCTAGCTTGAGGTGTACCTCAAAGCATCCTGTTTTCTAGTAGACACTTCCTTCCTAGCCCTAAGTTTTCCAACTCTGATTCATTGTAGTATTTCAAAGTTTTGTCCATTAACGTTCATCTCAGAGGTCCTATTTGTATTTTATTTTGGCTTTTTTTAAAATTTTTATTTTATTTTTTTTATTTGTTTATTTATGGCTGTGTTGGGTCTTCGTTTCTGTGTGAGAGCTTTCTCTAGTTGCGGCGAGTGGGGGCCACTCTTCATCGCGGTGCGCGGGCCTCTCACTATCGCGGCCTCTCTTGTTGCGGAGCACGGGCTCCAGACGCGCAGGCTCAGTACTTGTGGCTCACGGGCCTAGTTGCTCCGCGGCATGTGGGATCTTCCCAGACCAGGGCTCGAACCTGTGTCCCCTGCATTGGCAGGCAGACTCTCAACCACTGCGCCACCAGGGAAGCCCTATTTTGGCTTCTTTTTTGCTCTAACATGTCCCCTGTTCCAGATAAGATCAATGACTACGAGGTCTAGGTTTTCTGGAACATTCTCAGTTCCATAAGCTCAGTCTCCTTTTCAGGGCAAATCATATGTCCCAAGTTTTGCTTGAAAAAATACGGTTACCCCGATTTTAAAACCACCATCTGGCTTCTCCAGTCCTAACTTTTGCTTTGGTGTACTTTTCCTTTGTTGCTTTTTGGGGGCACTATTTTGTTTTATGTTTGGTAAGGAAAGGGGGTAGCTGGAAGAAGACAGTAATATTTGCTGATAACTTATTTATCATTAATTAATTCATTAATCTCTTTGGCAATCCTGCAAAGTTCGTATGACTTTAGAAATGAGGCAACTGAGAAAAGTTCAATAATTTTCTCAAAGATAAAGAGCTGATAAGTATCACAGCCCAGCTTAGACTTTGATATCTGGCTCCAAAATCTGGGCTTTTTCAACTGTTGCATAGATAGTATTTTCAAAGACCATACATCTGGCTTCCATGGGACTTCACTGTCCAGCATCCTATTTTGGGTGGTTATCTATGCTCAGTGCTGGGAAGCCACATGCTGCCCTCCTACCTCTTCCCAACTCTGCCTTCTGCTTCCCCACCCGGTTCTTCCCCTTTTGCACCTAACAAACCTTCTCCCAATCATATCTGATAGAAGTCGTCACTCTCACCCACTATATTCTAGACTTCTGTTGAATCCCTGGCTCTCAGCTCCTGGCATAGAATCTGAGAAAAATTGCCTTCTCCTCCTCTCTTTCTGCCTTTTTTCTTACCCTTGTGGTAGAATTGTTCTCTTTGGTCCATTATTTCTGTAAACTTCTCAGGAGACATACGCTTCCGGGAGGCGAGACATTTTGGCAGGTCTGAGGTACTGGATACCAGCTTCTCCGGGGGGGTGGGGGGAGCCTGGGAAGCAAAAGTAAGACTCTTAAACTTACTTCATTGTCAGCACTATTACCAATCACAAGTCCAATGGAGAGCCAGGCTCTGTGGGAGCTCCCGCCCCAGGGGAAAGTGCTCTATGTATGGCTTAGAATGTCAAGGAATGATAAAGCTCAGCAAACATAATGTTAGCAAAACATACAGGCAGACCCTCATTTAGTCACGGTGTATCCCATTTAGTGCTTAGACGTATGCCCTTGATCACATCCATCATAAGATAATCAACAAATGTTTACTGGATATCTCAAATCCATCAACTTCTCTTTAACCAGTTGCAACCAAACCACCACCATCATCTCTTGCCTAGACTATTTGCTGGAACAATCTGACTGGTTTCCCCATATTCACTTTTGTTTCTCATCAATCTAGTCTCTAAGTAGTAGCCAGGGAAGTGCTTCGAATACATGAATTAGACAAACTTACTCTATTGTTTAAATCCCTTCAGGGCTTTCCTTTGTTCTTAATCACAACATAATTCTGTCAAGGTGGGAGCCTTGGTAGTGGTGAGGCAGAAAGTGGTTTCTTTTCCCAGATGAAACTGGCCAGAAGTGCCTGATCAAAAGAATGGACTCACCTGGAGAAGCATCCTGGGACACCCGAAATGAAAAGAAACTTTCCGCTAAGCCAGAGCCATAAGAGAAGGCACCAATCCTGGAGCCAGCCAAGTCCTGGGCAGAGTGACTGCGGGCAAAGAAATCAAAATCTAAAACGACACATCAACATTATGTTCTGCACTGCAAATAAGCCACCAGTCTAGTCAACCTCTTGCAACTAGAAATGGGTTCTGGGCACTCTACACAAACAGGGACTTCTGGAAGACCCTGGGGGTAGGCCCAGAAGGAGGAAGACTTACCAAGAGGAGAACAGCTAAAGTCTAAGATACAGAAGTCACAGTGAGCATACCAGAATTTCTGGGATGTAAAAGGAACTTCTCCCCACCCAGGAAGACAAGATGAATTCAGTGAACTCTGAAGGCACCTCCAAGTGAAGGTCAGACCACTGGACTCATCTCAAGGCTCCCATGTTGACTGGCAGTGCTTCAGCAGTTGCACCTTTTTTTATTATATACTCATTAGGAATAATTTGAGCAAGTCCAATGATATACATATGTATTTTTCTCATGTTGTATGCATGTACTAGTAGTACAAGTGTTTTCTTGTAAAATCCACAAAATAGACTATCTATAAAAATAAAAACTAACATTTGGGCCCCTGCTGAGCATTACTGTTTTAATTGCTTTAGACATTTAACATTCATCAAAACCTTAGAAGGTAGGTATTGTTATTGTACAAATTTTATAGTTGGGAAAAAGAAGGCACATAAAGGTTAAGTATTTTTCCAAGGTCAAAGCTAATAAATGGTAAAGAGATTTGAACACAGGTTGTGGGCTCTAAAGCTAGAATCTCTTGACCAACATGCTTTACTGAGTACAGAGATTTTAAAGGATGAGATCAAAATATGCAGAAAAGTTCTACTATTTTCCTGCTGCACCAAATAGATCTTGCTCATCCCCTGGCATCATACGTGCACTTCACTTTGGAGACCACTGTTTAATACTGATGGTAAATCTACCTACACATACACCTTTGAAACCTGTTTCTTTCATTTTCCTTCCTTCCTTCTTTCTTTCCTTTTTGAAAAACTTCTGAACCAGAAGAGGAACAAAGCTTGGTTGAACCCTCAGACCAGAGGCCATGGGTAAGAGGAGGTGGGGTCACATGCAGTACTCACGGGGACAGAAGTGAGGTCAGGCATCCATCCAGGGATGAAGTGTACATATTCCCGTTGTGTACGGAGAGGTAGAGGGAGGTCTTGCTCTTTTTGTTGAACATGTCTAGAGAGGCCTTTTGAAATGCTTTTTCTACGTCCTTATTGGTGTAAGTGTCTTCCAGCTTTAGCCCCCTGTGAGGCAGCCTGAGGAATAGGCCAGGCGAGAAGCCACATGAGGGAAGGAATGCAGCAAGGGGAAAAGTGTAACAGCTACTGGAGAGAAGACTTTGGAACACATGTTTTTTTATAATAGAATATTTGGAAATACAGAAAACACAGAGGAAAACTGTCACTAATAGTCTTACCATTCAGAGAGAGCACTTAGGTCATAGTTTTCTTATGGGATCCATTCCTAATTTTATACAGTTTATTGGAAAGTAAAATCATGCTATACATTCTGTTTAGCATGCTTCCTTAACTAATTTTCTCTATGACATTGTCAGCTTCTCTAACATTATTTTTAAAGGCTGCCAAATGAACCATGATATGATGTACCCTACTTTAACCGATCGCCCCATTTCTGTCCTCATTAGCTAAAATACTACAGAGAAGAGCTACATTTTATTTTTTTTTTCAGGAAACATTTTTTTTTCATTAAAATTTTTTTAGGCAATTTTAAAAGGTTACTTTCCATTTACAGTTATCACAAAATGTTGGCTATATTCCCCATGATGTACAATACATCCTTGAGCCTATATTAGACCCAATAGTCTGTACCTCCTACACCCTTATGTTGCCCCTCCCCCTCTCCCCACTGGTACCCACTAGTTTGTTCTATCTATGAGTCTGCTTCTTTTTTGTTATATTCACTGGTATGTTGTATTTTAGATTCCACTTACAAGTGATATCATATAGCGTTTGTCTTTCTCTGTCTGACTCATTTTACTTAGCATAATGTCCTCCAAGTCCATCCATGTTGTTGCAAATGGCAAAATTTTGTTCTTTTTTATGACTGAGTAGTATTCCATTGCATATGTGTACCACATCTTCTTTATCCATTCATCTGCTGTTGGACACAGGTTGCTTCCACACCTTGGCAATTGTAAATAATGCTGCTCTGAACATTGGGGTGCATGTATCTTTTCCAATTAGTGTTTTTGGGTTTTTTGATGTATACCCAGGAGTAGAATTTCTGGGTCATATGGTAGTTCTATTTTTAGTTTTTTGAGGAATAGCTACATGTTCTTTTAAACATGTGGAATTACTGAGCCAAAGATGCACATCTTTTAAGGCTTTTGCTTCATGTTTTCCTATTACTCCCCCAAATATTTGTATCAGTTTACTATTGCTCATTTTCTCATAGACTCAATTCTGGGTATTCAAAAATTTTAAATGCTATCTAAAGAAAACATTAACTTGTTTATATTTGTTACTAATGGTCATGCACATTTAAAAATATGATTATGTGCATTTCTTCCTTGAGGAAATTTCTTGTCCATATACTTTGTTCAGTTTTCTACTTAGTGTGTTTTTCTTATTATTGATGAGACTTTCATATATTAGAGATATTAAGCTATTATCTTTGGTATATGTTAGAATTTTTTTCCATGGGGCAGGTCTTAGAAGCAGTGTTTGTGCTAATTTGGATGTTAGTGGCAGGGTTAGCAGTAGTAGTTAGAAACGAGGGCAGATGTTGGTAAAATACTCCAAAACTTGAACAGATACCAAGAAGAAACGGAAAGATTCCCTTCCCAGTGAGAACTCTTTGTATTCTTCTTTTCTAAATGTCTTGGAGTATCGCATCAATAAACAGCATTCTCTTTATTGACATCGAAGGGGAGTGAGCTGGACTATATTTCATAGGTGCGGGGATTTGAGGCAACAAGCAAGACATTCATTAAGCCATTGGCTAGTGAGAATGAGACCAGACACTCCCCAAGTTGCCATCCTGCACTGTGATTATTTGCTTCTAGGTGTTTCTTTCTGTACAGACTGTGAGATCCTCTAGGCAGGTATCATGGAGTCACATCCACTTTTGTGTCCCCAGAGTTTAGTATGATGTCTGACACATAGTTGATGTTCATAACATGTTTATTACCTGAATAATTTAGCCACACACCCTTTCCCCTTTTTCTTACTCTCTGAAGCTTCTTATAGTCACTTGATCTAGAGGTTCTGGCAGGGCCCCTGTGCTCCCTAAGATACAGGGTGAGGTCTCTGAGAAGACAGTAACGCACTAACCCACGTGAGGACTTGGTGTCATTTATACTGTGTTGGAGGATTGTTGTCTTTTCCCACAGGAGTGGCTGGTGGTCCAAACTCAAGGCATGAGGAAGCCTCCTCCTTCTCACCAATCATGAGCCTCTAGGCTCCTCATGAAGAGGACTCACCTGAAGGCTTCCAGCCTCTTATAGAGGCCGGTCTGTGTGTTGCTACTGGCTAACAGAAAGTCATTGAACATCAGGTGAGCCAGGGATTTCTGGACCATCTTGCAGAAGGGTGTGTGAAAGATCATAAACTATAAATCATCAAAAGTGAAATGTCGATCGATGCCAGCTGGAAGAAGAAGTGTGAAAGCAAGGATGTGGCATGATCCACTTAGACATACTCTCCAAGATCTGACTGTGCTGAGGTCTTCCAGAAAACTGGCTCCTACCTCCGGCAAACACACGGAGGTTTGTTCATTCATTTTACAAGCATTTTACTAAGCACTCTACTCATAAAGAAAGTAAAGAAACAAATATTTTCTTCCTATCTGCCATTGCCAACCTCTGTGACAAATAATTGCTCAAATCAACCTCGTACTGTATTATTTTCTCTATTTTCTCTATTTTCCAGGGGAGAAAACAGTCTCCAAAATATGAAGCTGAGTCATGTGTCCAAGGTCACCCAGCTTGAAAACAGCTGGCTTTGGCTTTGGGTTCTGGTGTCTCTGGATCTACACTCCAGACTCTCTCATATTCCAAAGAGAAGGGCAATGCACCCCCTGCCCTTAGGAAAGTTTACAATTTGGTGCTGAGATCCAAAGCGGCATTGATCAAATTCCATATGAGATTAAGGAGTAAAATTAGAATGTCATAAGAATTCAGAGTATGCCAGAGCAATTAGCCAATAACAATTTTACAGTGGATGGGCAGAGGCAGAGAGGTCCAAGTTGATCCTTTCCCATGGAGGCAGCCAGCATCCCACCCAGTGCAGCAGAGAGGGGCCACCCCTAAAGCATCCACGCTGAAACCTGCCTTTTTTAGATGCCCATCTGGGCATGGCTAAACAGGTAGGAACCCCCCCCCCTTTATTTTTTAAGTATATGGGTTTCTCTTTATTTTTAAAAGAAGATTCATTTCTTTTCTGATTATGGAATTGGTACATATTTTTTAGCAGAAAACTTCAGAAAGTAAGGTGAAAATAAAATCAACTTCCAACACTACCAGGCAAAGAAAAAAAATCACTGATAACACTTAAGTATACTGAAAATATAGGTAAGAATTTTCAACATCAACCAGACTTTAAAAGGTGGCAAACTATAAACCAAGAGTCAAATCACTCCTGACTTCATCAGAAACGAATCCTGGCCTCCACAGAATGTGGTCACCCTGATTCACACAGTACCTCCCCAAGTGGCTGGCACCACTGACTTCAGCTTTGACCTTGGATTGTTTACTTCCTTTCATTTAACTCAAGTTAGAGGCAATTTCATACTTGACTCTGAGTGACTTCCAAAGGGACTTTAGCCTAGGCCCAGGAAAGGATGTCAGAAGAAGGGGACATGAAACAATTCTCTTGTGATCATTTGCAGAGGAGAAAAGAGTCCTTGTCTTAAGAGTTTAGGACATACTCTTGGCCTCGTGTAAATAGGGTCCCCACCTTCTGCCCTCTGAGCCCCATACCTTGCTCCCACTGGTTTTGGATCTTTTGACGGTATAACATGTAGCATTGGTCCAGGGCCCGTAAGTAGCGCTGGATGGAGAGCTTCCCATCCAATTGTGGGCACTCTGAAGTCATATCTGCTTTGTAGAAGTCATATACATTCTCCATGTGGGTTGCTCTAAGCCCTGGCAAGGCACACAGAGGGATTCGGGAACTGTACAAGGCAGCCCACATTGAGCAGAGAGGGTAGGAGAGCCACATACAAGCAGCCCCCTGGTCTTTATCTTTCTCGTGCCCAAGCCTGAGCCCACCGAACATCCCTCATGTGTTCAAAGGGAGTTGATTGGATTGCCGCTTTTATATAAATGAGATTTATATTTCCATTTCCATACCTAGATGGGCTTAAAAAAATCTGGAATAGATACCAAAAGTCTCAAAGGAAAGCTCTCACTTTATACTCAATTATCTTCTTTCGTTTTCAGTTGTCAGTTTAGCTCTCAAAGGGTCCTTGTCAGCAGCATCAGTGCCAGCTGTTCCACACATCATTATCCCAAAGTGTGATGGTGCAGAAGAGGCGACCTTGCCGATTCCTCTCTTCCCCTCCTCCCTGCCCTCTGCTCCCCAGTCCAGTCTTTTGAAGGCAGTCAATATCAACATCAAATCCACATTTCAGTCCTGCATAGTGGGTGTGCCAACTTGGAATTAGGAGCTAGGTATTTGGCTACGCCATGCACAGTCTCCCGGCACCACGTAGCCACTGTTTGCTACAAACCTCTCTCGAGGGCCAGAGGGGCCTTGGGCCCAACCAGCATTGCCACAGCTCCAGCCCTGCCTGTGGGGTGAATATTACCACTGGAGTACACTGCGATGTCTCCACAGACCACCAGGGCATAGTGACTTGTAATGAGAGACAGGAAATAATGATCATCACTACCAAATCTCAAGTAGACTGAAAGCCTCCTGTGTGCCAGGCACAATTTTAGGTACTGGAGATAGATCACTGAACCAAAATAAAAATTCTTGCCCCATGGAACTTATGTCCTAGTGAAATTCATCATGACACCTGTGAAATGCAATGTCAAAACTCAGTGTTCTGTGACTCTAGCTGTAAAATCCTTATTTATTCAGAATTCAGTTTCTGAATTCAATGAAAAATTCATAAATTAGCACTTCTGGAGATAATTTAGGTTTGTACTGATCACCTTACAGCACTTCACAGTACTACAGTGGAAATTTCTTTCAAATCATAGAAGGCCAAGGGATGGGGAGGGAAACTAATATTTGAAATCCTAGATAGACAAGAGCTATCCTCAAACAATCCTTAAAATAATCCAATGAGGCAGGAAATATCCACATTTACAAAGGAAGACCCTGCCTTCTAGAGAATCCAAGTAATTTGTCTAAGGTCACCCACCTCATGAATATGGAATTATATATTCAGACCCAGTTCTGACTGGATCCTGAACCACGTGCTTCGAACTATCTGGTATTACTTTCCTTCTGAGAAGAGTTAGTGTCAAGTAACCACATTTAATGTAGGTGACCCATAGTAACTACTTCTATAGTAGCCAGATGATTATTCAATAAATAATTGTTGTCTTGAATATTATTTGTTCCTCTTCCATCTGATAGTACTGCCCGCCCTCAAACTTGGGTTTGTGAGAGAAACATAGCAGCAATTTTAGTATTCTACCTAAACTGTGAGGAAGCCCCCAGGATTTACGCCAGCACTTGTGTTGAGAGCCATTATTTCTGTATAATTCAGTCCTCACAATAAGCCTATCTGTCAGATACAGTTATCTCCTCTTTATAGACAAAGGAATTGAGACCCAAAGAACTTGAGTCACTTGCCTAAAGCCACACAGCTAATAGATGGTAGGATAAAGATTCAGAATCAGGATTCCAATCCAAATTCATTGAAACCCAAGAAACTTCTCTTAAGATTATATAACAATTCAAACTCCAACCCCAACAAAACAGTATTGCTTTTTTTCCTCTGCAATTTTATATATGTAAATATATAAAAATATGAAATATATAATAAACATAGTATATAATATATATAAACAAAATTTATATATGTATATAAAATTTGGAAACTATAGAATAGTATTTAGAAGCCATTAAGGAAAAAACCAGTCAATTAGACTGCCTAAAATTAAAACCTTCTATCAGAAACAAACTCAAAAGACAAACTGGGGAAGTATTTACAGTACGTAAAGCCAACAAAGGATTATTTTCATTCATATATAAGCGCCTCATAAGAAAGATAAGATATGTAATAGAAAAATGGCCAATAAACATCATAAAAATATCAAAGTTCTCTTATAATAACAAAGGAAAATCAATGATATTATTATTTTATTTATTAAACTGACAAAGATTAGAAAGTTTGATAATATATATTGTAGGAATGTACTTTAGTACAACACGTTGAAGAGCAATTTGGCACATTCTATCAAACTTTTAGATCAAACTATTCTGCAATTCCACTTCTAGGAATCTATTCCTAGAACATATTATCATGAGAGTGCAAAACTATTATACAATGTTCATTAAAACAGTATTTATAATTGCAAAAAACATACATCAATCTAAATATCCATCTATATGGGACTAAGGTTTGGCATATCTATCAATAGAATATTATGTGGCTTTTAAAAGAATGACTTTAGGTGACCTTATGTGTATATCTATCTATAGATCTATATATATATATATATATATCTATTTCTATATATATATATATTTCTATATATATATATATATCTATATCTATATATATATATCTTATATCTATTTATCTATCTATGACCTCTAAGATATCATAGAGATGAGGAATAATGTGTACAATGTTAAAAAATGAATAGATAAGGGTACGTAGAAAATTCCTGGAAGAATACATAGAAACTGTCAGTGTTCCTGGAAAAATACATAGAAACTGTCAGTGTTAAATTATGGGAGTTGGTAATGGGGTGTCAAAGGGAAATTTTTCTTTACTTTTCACCCTTTTGTGTGTGTGTGTGTGTGTGTGTGTGTGTGTGTGTTTAACTGTTGGTTTCAATTACCTTCATTTAAAACAAAAAAGGACAAGAAAAAATGAGGTCTCTCAGGCAATCTGAGCCAGTACCACTCTTTCCTTCCCTCATACTCTACTGTCTCTCTGGAATGGTCCAGAACTTCTTGGTGAGTCCCAGAACCACCTTCTCCTATCTGAGGGCCCCCAGGTGGATGGTTGGCCAGGTCAGAAGCAGAGATCACATCTACACTGTCCTTGTCTGGTTTTAGCAGTTGCCATTAGACTCAAGCTTAAATATGCTTTTTGTTTTAGTATAGATTAACAATTTACATCCTAATAGTTTGTATAAATTTTTTCCCCCCAAGACATCACATTAAAGAAGGATGCATTTGCAGCCCTCTCCTGTGGAATACCCAACCATTCAGCAGAATCTACTCATTTGAAATGACATGTTTGAAGCTGATAATGCCCCCAAATATAGGCTCTGATTTTTGGTTAAAGGCTGGTGAGTGTCCCTTGCCCTTCACTTCTACTCTCTAACTAAATGCTGGGTTGGAAATATTGGTGGTGACAGTAGTAGGGGTTGCTGAAGAGGTAATAATACAAATGCCAAGCAGGAGAAGCACTGAAAGTACAGATTTGATGATGTAGAGAGTAGAACATGCCAGATCAATGGAATCATTGATGGCAAGGCTATGCAGTGCAGTTGAAAAAAACACTGAATGGGTGAATGGAATTGTACTGCCTTGCTGCATGAACAGAGACAAACCATTAAACTCTTCTTGGCCTCTTTTTAAAGTGAAAAATATTGGATTAGATAGTCTCTAGGGTCACCGCCAACATCAAGACTTCATAATTAATTTTATAATTAATGTTTATTATGGTTTCTAAAGTTTAAATTCTAGTTTCCAACTTAGTAAATGTAGGGCCTTGTCTGCCCAGGTACTGTTTTTTCACATCTCCATTGATATCTTGTTTAATGCCTGGAAGGCAGGTAGGCAAACAAAAACTCTGAGTCTCACAGAGGTTAAGGGACTTGTCATCAATTATTGACAGACCTAGGTTTCTAACTCTCCTAGGAACCAGGCAAGGGAGAGAAAGTAGAAATACTCTGTGTCATAGTCTATCCTGTGATTCTTTGGGTCTATTTTTTTCAGGGTGTTTTTCCTTAACACCTAAACTTGTTTAAATCCTTTAACATCACCAATCTCTTTCCCACTCAGAGACTTGGGAGAAACCTTAGAGAAACAGGAAGAGTGAAATGGGAAATATACCGAATTTGATTTGGTGTCTTGCTTCTGCCACGCGCTACGTGTAAGATATTAGATCCTCCGTTTTCTCCCCCGTAAATCAGATATGACACCCACTTCCTAGGCTGTTGTGAGGACCAAATGAATGACTCTGTGAACATGCTCCCTAATTAACTGTATAAAGCTATACAAGTCTGAGTGGTTATTATCATTGTGGTTGTTGGATGATCGCAGCAGCTGTATGAAGAAGGTGTCCTTCCCTCCCTGGATGAAACCACCCAAGGAAAGGAGAAGCAAAACTGAAGATTCGGCCTCCAACCCAGCTCCCTTCTTATATAAGGCCTCTGGCAGCACGTACCATCCCAGGAGCTCCAGATTATATAACAACTCAAACTCCAACCCCAACAAAACAGTACTTTTTTTTCTCTGCAATTTTATATATGTAAATATATAAAAATATAAAATATATAATAAACATATATATATAATATATAAAACAAAACACTGAATAGAGAGAGGCAGTGTCACCACTGAATAGAGAGAGTCAGTGTCACCGTAGCAGGCACTGGTGGTGTCTGTGCCCTCAATGTCAGTGTTGCCTGAATCCTGGAAGAGCTCCATGAGCACTGTTTTGACAGCCTTGGACTTGTCGATGATGGTCTCAGTGCCCACTTCCAGCTGGCCCACAGATTCCCATGGGAGCTGCGTGAGCTCCATCAACTGCTGCACCACCGTCAGGCACAGGGAGTTGATGCCCTCCTGGACTGAGCAGAAGCCCGTCTGGGTTTGGCCCATGCCCACTGTGTACTTCCCTGCCTCCACATCATTAAACTTCTCCATGTCTGTTTGGTCCACATATTGGGCTGGGAAATAGACCTCCAGGGCAAGGATGCCCACATTCTTTGGCCAAGTATCTCTTTTGGCCAAGGGGATAGCAGGGACTGTAGAAAACCTGTAGTAGAGAAAACAATCAAAATTCCACTAATGGGCTCTAGCTAGTTTCCTCAAAAGACAGTACAGCAAACATTTCATTCATTTTTTAAAAAATATATTTTAAAGATATCAGATGAATACAAGTTTAGGATTGTTATATTTTTATCAGATGAATACAAATTTCGAATTGTTGTATTTTCCTGTTGAATTTACCCTTTTATCCTTAGTAAATGTCCCTCTGGCCTTTTTTATAGCTAAATACATGTGGAACAAGCAACGTCTGTGGGAATACAGAAGACTGAGAGGGCAATTCCAAACTGGAGCAGAGAGAAAGTGGAGAAAGATTCAGTAAAGAGGGAAGAAAATATTTCTTTCCTGGACCCACCACCTCTCTTCAACCCTGACTCCTAATCCCTCTGGAGAAGATCTGGAATTTCTCCTTCTAGCTACAAGTAAAGAACTCACCAAGTCCACCTTCTATTTGTTCCACATAAAAAGTACCTGAAAGCTGGTTACTTTAGAGGTATTCTTAATTTTCCAGATGGTGAAAGCAAGGCACACATTGGTGAAGCGATGTGCTCAGGGTAACTTCTCCGTTTCTCATCTGTTAGAAATATTCTGTCTTTTCACTCATGAGTGCCACCAAATTCCTTTGACTTGGAATTGGAATTTGACTTGGAATTTCCACAGGAATTGTAGCTCAGATGGAATGTATCCATCAGTCATCCTCAGGATTCTGGGCTTCTTGTAACCCCAGTTTTCCCATCACAGAGGTCACTTTAAAGGACTGCTGTGAGGCAAAAGTGGATCATGCGATCACAAGATAGTGAGGCAAAGTGATAAATGTTTATTCATATCTGACAAAAGAGAATTGAAGTTTAGTTCTCTGCCCTATTGATTTGGTGACACTCAAATAATTAGAGTTTATACTCTCAAATGTTTGTGGAAGAGCTTCCCAGTACCTAGAGCTAATGGTTACCCAGAGCTCAGTCCTGTGCTTGGCTGGGTTTTCTCTCATTCTCATTCTCCCTCTGTCTTCTCTAAGCTGCCCCCATCCCTCTCTTCCCAGTTAGAAATCTCAAGTCACAAGGGAAGTTTCCAAGAATTAGTCACTTTGTAACTTTTGTAAATGTCTTGGTAGGGGGTTATTACTTGGAAATGGATTCCAGAGCCTTGAAGAAAAGTTAACATGTAGAGGTTTCCAGAAACATCAGGCCACTGTAGTTAAGAGTATCCATTTAATCTTGTACTTTCTCTAAAGAATAATCACTTTATTTAATTTAAAACTGGTTTTGTTCTGGTGTTGCTTGGTTCAAGAACATGCATCAAACTTTTATTTCTTTACTCAATCTCGCCTCCTTCTCTTGTGTTTCAAAATTAGCTATTAGGGCTTCCCTGGTGGTGCAGTGGTTAAGAATCCACCTGCCATTGCAAGGGACATGGGTTCAAGCCCTGGCCTGGGAAGATCCCACATGCCGTGGAGCAACTAAGCCCGTGCGCCACAACTACTGAGCCTGTGCTCTAGAGCCCGCGAGCCACAACTACTGAGCCCATGTGCCACAACTACTGAAGCCCACACACCTAGAGCCTGTGCTCTGCAACAAGAGAAACCATGACAATGAGAAGCCCACGCACTGCAACAAAGAGTAGCCCCTGCTCACCGCAACTAGAGAGAGCCCGTGCGCAGAAACGAATACCCAACACAGCCAAAAAAAAACACAAACAAAAAACAAAATTAGCTATTATATGCCAGGCACTGTGCTATGGAGGGCTGTGGGGGTGAAGGGGATGGGCAGAGGTCAAGGTTCTTGGGGGCCTCCTCCACCAGTAGGAGGAATGAGATAAGCACATACATGCTATATAACCCAACCAAGAGTCAGAATGTGATAAAGGCCATAAGAGGGATATGGGCAAAACCCCAAGGGAATTCAAAGGAAGCAGAGATTTCCTGTGTGTGGGAGAATCAGGAATGGCCTCATGGAAGAGGCTAAATTTGAGGTCAACCTTGATGGATAAGTGGAGCTTCTTCTGATGGAGAATTGGAGGGTGGCTGCAGGGGCAGTGCCACAGCAGGGGGTGATTGAACGGGTAAGGGTACCTGGAGCAGAGCGTGAAGGGGGGCAGGAGGACGACAAATGAGAAAAGCAGGAGGGGACCATGAAGTGGAGGGCAAAGTTCTTCCTTATTTTAAAGGCGGTTGAAGCACATGGTGTGGGAGCCGTCTTTATGGTGGATTTAGAGCGAACGCGGGTTGGATTAGAGGGGATAGACATACAGAGAAAAGGAGAGCCATAAAGAGGACTTTTGATACCCATTCAGGCCATGGAAAATGGGATTAGCTGTGAGTACATCAGAAGGGAAATGTGAATGATAATTCCAAGTGTTTGAACCAAGGACATCAGAAGGAGGGGGCGGGTTAGGGGGGACTGAGGTTTATCTCTTGGAGGACAGCCAACGGTTGCTTACTGAGACAAGCAAATCCACTTCAATCCCTTCCTCACAAATGCAAACACATGTTAAATTCTGAGCTGGGACATTAGGCCTGTACTCAGGGAGCGGGGAAGTGTGTTGATGATGGTGGGAAGTCATGAAGAAAATAAGAAGGCTAAAGGCATCTCCTCCCACCCGACACGTCCATGCACCCAGGTTCCCTGGGCACCAGGCAAGGGAAGACACTGGACGAAAGGTGTTTTTCTAAATATTCTTGGAACGCAGTGTAGAAATGGGAAGTAAGAAAGGGCTAGTCCTAAATTACAGTGGATGGTTTAGTGGTCCCCGGGTGCTAGCGGTAGCTGTGTTACCATCAATGCTGGGAGACTGTGAGCCCTTGGGCTGGACTGGGGGAGTGTTTGCAAAAAAAAAAGGAGTGCGTGTGTGCTTCTGTGCACAAGCACATGGTACACACACACACACATGCACACACATACACTCTTATCTTTACATCTCATGTCCCCCTTTCATGAAATCAGAGAGCAGAGAAACACGCTTTTTATCCTCAGTCCATTTTGAATCTGGCTGCAGTGACTTAAAGCAGCTGGTTTTACTAACACTGCAGGTGACGCAGAATCCTGAAGGTCTCAGCAGGGGCTGGAGGGAAAGGTGCAAACGGTGGTGGAGAGAATGCCATGGACCCTGGTACTGATATTTCCACTGCTTTGTGCCACTGGGGGTGTAAAACGTGTCTTGCTGACATCAGCAGGTGCCAGAGGTTTGGGATCCTGGAATTCTGTAAACAGACCTGGGCTGTCTCTTTAGAGATGAGGTGACTGAGACCTTGAGAGGTTAACTTGCTTCTCTAAGGCTGTGCCCAAGCCTTGCCAACTTTTGACTGGGATTCTAGTGTCTTCTGCCTCTAGAAACCCTGCCCCTGCTTATCGAGGCTCCGTGGCTTCTAAAACTGGGCACAACTTCTCACTTAGAACGTGGGCAAGTCAAAGAAAAACATCATCTCTCCAACATGTACATACCTGCGCTGCTCCTGGGCATGTATGGGAAAGGATGACACTGATCTCTCCTTTCCTGGGCTCTTGTGGCAGCCTTGTTTATGCTCAGCCAACCTCAGGAGGCTATGGTGTTCCTCGTAACACATCCTAAGGTAGTCCAACCTGGTCTTGGACCCTTGTCTGAGTTACTCTCACTTGGTGGTCCAGAAAGCTCTCTGTTGAGTTAGCTGTTATTAATGTCTTGTGATAATAAGAAAAATCTTTCAAAACCAAAGGGAATGAATCTTTTCATAGTAGCCCTTTAAGTAGTTGGGAGTGGGTACTGGCATACAGGCAAAGGGCTGGGCATTAGAGAGGATAGAGAGCTTCCTCCATTTCTTCTGTTTTTATTGTCGTTCTTGTGTTTGTATAGCGCTATACAATTTCCAAGTGCAATGCAATAAGTGCTGCAATAAAAGTACAGGAGCCCTAAAGAGGTGATTGTCATTTGAAGCTCAAGATCCCCTGAGGAGGAAAGGTCTACTTTACTGATGAGGCTAGTGATATGTGGACAGGTGATCCAGCTTTCCCAAAGATCTATAGCTAGTAAATGGCAGCTTGGGCACTCAACCATGTCTTTTGACTCCAGATTTCTATCTTCCCTACTTACTTTTGTGTGTGTGTGTGTGGTTTTTTTTAATGTCTTTCTTGGAGTATAATTGCTTTACATTGTTGTGTTAGTTGCTGCTGTATAACAAAGTGAATCAGCTATACGTATACATATATCCCCATATCTCTTCCCTCTTGCATCTCCCTCCCTCCCACCCTCCCTATCCCACCCTCCCTATCCCACCCTTCTAGCTGGTCACAAGGCACCAAGCTGATCTCCCTGTGCTATGTGACTGCTTCCCACTAGCTATCTATTTTACATTTGGTACTGTATATATGTCCATATGTACACTACCACTCTCTCACTTTGTCCCAGCTTACACTTCCCTCTCCCCATGTCCTCAAGTCCATTCTCTAGTAGGTCTGTGTCTTTATTCCTGTCTTGCCCCTAGGTTCTTCATGACCATTAAATTTTATTTTATTTTTTTAGACTCCATTTATATGTGTTAGCATACGGTATTTGTTTTTCTCTTTCTGACTTACTTCACTCTGTATGACAGATTCTAGGTCCATCCACCTCACTACAAATAACTCAATTTTGTTTCTTTTTATGGCTGAGTAATATTCCCTTGTATATATGTGTCACATCTTCTTTATCCATTTATCTGTTGATGAGCTCTTAGGTTGCTTCCATATCCTGGCTATTGTAAATAGAGTTGCAATGAACATTGTGGTACATGTCTCTTTTTGAATTATGGTTTTCTCAGGGTATATGCCCAGTAGTGGGATTGCTGGGTCATATGGTAGTTCTATTTTTAGTTTTTTAAGGAACCTCCATACTGTTCTCCATAGTGGCTATCTCAATTTACATTCCCACCAACAGTGCAGGAGTGTGCCCTTTTCTCCACACCCTCTCCAGCATTTGTTGTTTGCAGATTTTTTGATGATGGCCATTCTGACCGGTGTGAGGTGATACCTCACTGTAGTTTTGATTTGCATTTCTCTAATGATTAGTGATGTTGAGCATCCTTTCATGTGTTTGTTGGCAATCTGTATACCTTCTTTGGAGAAATGTCTTTTCAGGTCTCCCCCCTATTTTTGGATTGGGTTTGTTTTTTTGATATAGAGCTGTATGAGCTGCTTGTATATTTTGGAGATTAATCCTTTGTCAGTTGCTTCATTTGCAAATATTTTTCTCCCATTCTGAGGGTTGTCTTTTCATCTTGTTTATGTTTTCCTTTGCTGTGCAAAAGCTTTTAAGTTTCATTAGGTTCCATTTGTTTATTTTTGTTTTTATTTCCATTTCTCTAGGAGGTGGATCAAAAAGGATCTTACTGTGATTTATGTCATAGAGTGTTCTGTCTATGTTTTCCTCTAAGAGTTTTGTAGTGTCTGGCCTTACATTTAGGTCTTTAATTCATTTTGTGTTTATTTTTATGTATGGTGTTAGGGAGTGTTCTAATTTCTTCTTTTACATGTAGCTGTCCAGTTTTCCCAGCACCACTTATTGAGGAGGCTGTCTTTTCTCCATTGTATATTCTTGCCTCCTTTATCAAAGATTAGTTGACCATAGGTGTGTGGGTTTATTTCTAGGCTTTCTATCCTGTTCCATTGATCTATATTTCTGTTTTTGTGCCAGTACCATACTGTCTTGATTACTGTAGCTTTGTAGTATAGTCTGAAGGCTGGGAGCCTGATTCCTCCAGCTCTGTTTTTCTTTCTCAAGATTGCTTTGGCTATTCAGGGTCTTTTGTGTTTCCATACAAATTGTGAAATTTTTTGTTCTAGTTCTATGAAAAATGCCATTGGTAGTTTGATAGGGATTGCACTGAATCTGTAGATTGCTTTGGGTAGTAGAGTCATTTTCACAATGTTGATTCTTCCAATCCAAGAATATGGTATATATCTCTATCTGTTTTTATCATCTTTAATTTCTTTCATCAGTGTCTTATAGTTTTCTGCATACAGGTCTTTTGTCTCCTTAGGTAGGTTTATTCCTAGGTATTTTATTCTTTTTGTTGCAGTGGTACATGGGAGTGTTTCCTTAATTTCTCTTTCAGATTTTTCATCATTAGAGTATAGGAATGCAAGAGATTTCTGTGCATTAATTTTGTATCCTGCTACTTTACCAAATTCATTGATTAGCTCTAGTAGTTTTCTGGTCTTTAGGATTCTCTATGTATAGTATCATGTCATCTGCAAACAGTGACAGTTTTACTTCTTTTCTGATTTGGATTCCTTTTATTTCTTTTTCTTCTCTGATTGCTTTGGCTAAAACTTCCAACGTTATGTTGAATAATAGTGGTGAGAGTGGGCAGCCTTGTCTTGTTCCTGATCTTAGTGGAAATGGTTTCAGTTTTTCAGTACTGAGAACGAAGTTGGCTGTGGGTTTCTCATGTATGGACTTTATTATGTTGAGGTAGGTTCCCTCCATACCTACTTTCTGGAGAGTTTTTAGTCATAAAAGGGGGGTTGAATTTTGTCAAAAGCTTTTCCTGCACCTATTGAGATGATCATATGTTTTTTATCCTTCAGTTTGTTAATATGGTGTATCACATTGATTGATTTGCATATATTGAAGAATCCTTGCATTCTTGGGATAAACCCCACTTGATCATGGTGTATGATCCTTTTAATGTGCTGCTGGATTCTGTTTGCTAGTATTTTGTTGAGGATTTTTGCATCTATGTTCATCAGTGATATTGGCCTGTAGTTTTCTTTTTTTGTGACATCTTTGTCTGGTTTTGGTATCAGGGTGATGGTGACCTCATAGATGAGTTTGGGAGTGTTCCACCCTCTGCTATATTTTGGAAGAGTTTGAGAAGTATAGGTGTTTGATAGAATTTGCCTGTGAAGCCATCTGATCCTGGGCTTTTGTTTGTTGAAAGGTTTTTAATCACAGTTTCAACTTCAGTGCTTGTGATTGGTCTATTTTCTATTTCTTCCTGGTTCAGTCTCAGAAGGTTGTGCTTTTCTAAGAATTTGTCCATTTCCTCCAGGTTTTCCATTTTATTGGCATATAGTTGCTTGTAGTAATCTCTCACTACCTTTTGTATTTCTGCAGTGTCAGTTGTTACTTCTCCTTTTCATTTCTAACTCTGTTGATTTGAGTCTTCTCCTTTTTTTTTCTTGAAGACTCTGTCTAATTGTTTATCAATTTTGTTTATCTTCTCAAAGAACCAACTTTTAGTTTTATTGATCTTTGCTATCATGTACTTCATTTATTTCTGATGTGATCTTTATGATTTCTTTCATTCTGCTAACTTTGGGGTTTTTTTCTTCTTCTTTCTCTAATTGCATTAGGTGTAAGGTTAGGTTGTTCATTTGAGATGTTTCTTGTTTCTTGAGGTAGGATTGTATTGCTATAAACTTCCCTCTTAGAACTGCTTTTGCTGCATCCCATAGGTTTTGGGTCATCGTGTTTTCACTGTCATTTGTTTCTAGGTATTTTTTGATTCCTCTTTGATTCCTTCAGTGATCTCTTCGTTATTTAGTGGCATATTGTTTAGCCTCCATGTGTTTGTATATTTTACAGTTTTTTTCCTGTAATTGATATCTAGTCTCATAGTGTTGTGGTCAGAAAAGATACTTGATATGATTTCAAGTTTCTTAAATTTACCAAGGCTTGATTTGTGACCCAAGGTATGATCTATCTTGGAGAATGTTCCCTGAGCACTTGAGAAGAAAGTGTATTCTGTTGTTTTGGGATGGAATGTCCTATAAATATCAGTTAAGTCCATCTTGTTTAATGTGTCGTTTAAAGCTTGTGTTTCTTTATTTTCATTTTGGATGATCTGTCCATTGGTGAAAGTGGGGTGTTAAAATCCCCTACTATGATTGTGTTACTGTCGATTTCCCTTTTTATGGCTGTTAGCACTTGCCTTATTTATTGAGGTGCTCCTATGTTGGGTGCATAAATTTTTACAATTGTCATATCTTCTTGGATTGATCCCTTGATCATTATGTAGTGTCCTTCTTTGTCTCTTGTAACAGTCTGTATTTTAAAGTCTATTTTGTCTGATATGAGAATTGCTACTCCAGCTTTCTTTTGATTTCCATTTGCATGGAATATCTTTTTCCATCCCCTCACTTTCAGTCCGTATGTGTCCCTAGGTCTGAAGTGGTTCTCTTGTAGACAGCATTTATATGGGTCTTGTTTTTTTATCCATTCAGCCAGTCTACGTCTTTTTGTTGGAGCATTTAATCCTTTTACATTTAAGGTAATTATCAATATGTATGTTCCTATTCCCATTTTCTTAATTGTTTTGGGTTTATTATAGTAGGTCTTTTCCTTCTCTTGTGTTTCCTGCCTAGAGAAGTTCCTGTAGCATTTGTTGTAAAGCTGGTTTTGTGGTGCTGAATTCTCTTAGCTTTTGCTTGTCTGTAAAGGTTTTAATTTCTCTGTCGAATCTGAATGAGGTCCTTGCTGGGTAGAGTAATCTTGGTTGTAGGTTTTTCCCTTTCATCACTTTAAATATGTCCTGCCACTCCCTTGTGGCTTGCAGAGTTTCTGCTGAAAGATCAACTGTTAACCTTATGGGGATTCCCTTTTATGTTATTTGTTGCTTTTCCCTTGCTGCTTTTAATATTTTTTCTTTGTATATAATTTTTGATAGTTTGATTAACATATGTCTTGGCGTGTTTCTCCTTGGATTTATCCTGTATGGGACTCTCTGCTCTTCCTAGACTTGATTGATTATTTCCTTTCCCATATTAAGGAAGTTTTCAACTATAATTTCTTCAAATATTTTCTCAGTCCCTTTCTTCTTCTCTTCTCCTTCTGGGATCCCTAAAATTCGAATGTTGGTTCATTTAATGTTGTCCCAGAGGTCTCTGAGACTGTCCTCAATTCTTTTCATTTTTGTTTCTTTATTCTGCTCAGTGGTAGTTATTTCCACTATTTTATTTTCCAGGTCAGTTATCTGTTCTTCTGCCTCAGTTATTCTGCTATTGATTCCTTCTAGAGAATTTTTAATTTCATTTATTGTGTTGTTCATCATTGTTTGTTTACCCTTTAGTTCTTCTAGGTCCTTGTAAAATGTTTCTTGTATTTTCTGCATTCTATTTCCAAGATTTTGGATCATCTTTTCTTTCATTACTCTGAATTCTTTTTCGGGTAGACTGCCTATTTCCTCTTCATTTTTTTGATCTGGTGGGTTTTTACCTTGCTCCTTCACCTGCTGTGTATTTCTCTGTCTTCTCATTTTGATTAACTTACTGTGTTTGGGGTCTCCTTTTCGCAGGCTGCCAGTTCATAGTTCCCGTTGTTTTTGGTGTCTGCCCCCAGTGGGTAAGTTTGGTTCAGTGGGTTATGTAGGCTTCCTGGTGGAGGGGACTGGTGCCTATGTTCTGGTGGATGAGGCTGGATTTTGTCTTTCTGGTGTGCAGGATCGTGTCCAATGCTGTATTTTGGGGTGTCTATGAACTTATTATGATTTTAGGCAGCCTCTCTCCTAATGGGTGGGGTTGTGTTCCTATCTTGCTAGTTGTTTGGCATGGGGTGTCCAGCATTGGAGTTTCCTGGTCGTTGAGTGGAGCTGGGCCTTAGCGTTGAGACGGAGATCTCTGGGAGAGCTCTTGCCAATTGATATTACGTGGGACCAGGAGGTCTCTGGTGGTCCAGTGTCCTGAAGTCAGCTCTCCCAGCTCAGAGGCCCAGGCCTGACAACTGGCCAGAGCACCAAGACCCTGTCAGGCACACGGCTAGGTATGTGGGGAGTTTCTTGCATTTTGGGAAGTCTGAGGTCTTCTGCCAGCCTTCAGTAGGTGTTCTGTAGGAGTTGTTCCACATGTAGATGTATTTTTAATGTATTTTTGGGGAGGAAGGTGATCTCCACGTCTCACTCCTCCGCCGTCTTGAAGGTCCTCCTCTATGTGTGTTCTTAAAGCTCTCCCTGCTCACGTTTAAAGTACTCTCACTTTTTTCTTCCACTGGGCCCACCATTGACTCCTCCACTTTTCTACCCTTTAGCATCCTCATGACCTCTTTCCTCTCTTTTCTCAGCTCAGATTACCCATGGTGCATTACTGTAAACAGTCTCTTGCACACACCTTGCCATTTATTCTTTCTGTCAGACTGGCCAAGCAAACCTTCAACTTTGGTTAAATCCACTCTTGGTCTACTCTATGCCTGTATCTGAGCAGCTAAACAAGGCTGAAGGAAAACACAGTATGGTATTAACTGGTTAGCTTTACATTTACAACCACACATCTCAAATGGACCCTCAGCATAGTCTGGCAATTCTACTACATTTTCCTAGTTCATTTGCTCTCCCAGTCCCAAATAACTAGTCATGCTTCCTCTTCTGTCTTCAGCCCATCTCCTCTACTCATTCTCAACTGATTACTTCAACTCCTTTTTCACTGAGAAAATAGAAACCATCAGAAGAGAAGTACTCCATCTTTTATTAGCAAATTCAGCAAACTGCCTGCCTTTATACCCCATACTCTACTTTCCTACAGTTCCTATCTAGAGGAACAATTCCTGCTCTGTTTTAAATCTGATGTCACCACTTGTGCACTGATTGTACTGCCTCTGTTCTGTGTGAGGACTGTGGTCCTGCAATTGTCTCTTCTCTTCTTCCTGATTTTTCCCCTTTCTACTAGGTTGCTCTTATCAGTGTTCAATCCCATCTTTAAAAATGCCCTTTTGCCACATCTTCTTTATCCATTCATCTGTCAATGGACACTTAGGTTGCTTCCATGTCCTGGCTATTGTAAATAGAGCTGCAATGAACATTGTGGTACATGACTCTTTTTGAATTATGGTTTTTCTCTGAGTTATTTGTAGTGAGGTGGATGCACCTAGAGTCTGTCATACAGAGTGAAGTAAGTCAGAAAGAGAAAAACAAATACTGTATGCTAACACATATATATGGAATCTTAAAAAATAAAATAAAATAAAATGGTCATGAAGAACCTAGGGGCAAGACAGGAATAAAGACACAGACCTACTAGAGAATGGACTTGAGGACATGGGGAGAGGGAAGCGTAAGCTGGGACAAAGTGAGAGAGTGGTAGTGTACATATGGACACATATACAGTACCAAATGTAAAATAGATAGCTAGTGGGAAGCAGTCACATAGCACAGGGAGATCAGCTTGGTGCTTTGTGACCAGCTAGAAGGGTGGGATAGGGAGGGTGGGAGGGAGGGAGATGCAAGAGGGAAGAGATATGGGGATATATATATATGTATAACTGATTCACTTTGTAACAAAGCAGAAACTAACATACCATTGTAAAGCAATTATACGCCAATAAAAATGTTTAAAAAAAAATGCCCTTTTGACCCTATATGTCCTACCAAGTGTGCCATCACCTCTCTGCTCCCCTCTGTACCGAAAGCCATTAAAGTATTGTCTGTTCTCAGTGTTTCACATCTTTTCTTCTCACTCTGTCTTTAATTGACCCATTTTGGCTTTTGTCTCTTGCATTCCATTGAAATTCCTTTTGTCAAGGTCATCAGTAACTTCCTTTTTGCCAAACCCAATGTTTGGTTCTGAACCTTCAGCTTACTCGACCTCTCAGGAGCATATGGCTCATATTCTCACTCCCTCTCTCTTGAAACACATTTTTTGTTTGGCTTACAGAAGCTGACAACCGCAGGATTTTCCTCCAAATCACTGGCCACTCCTCACAACTGCTCCTCCTCCCTCTGACCTCTAAAATTTGGAGTGTTCTAGGTCATCCCAAACACTCAATTCACTGAGAAAATAGATGGAACTGAATAGGAACATTAGACTCTTAGACAAAAAACACCCAATATTCACACAGAATTATGGATACGTAATAGATGATTTTGATAAAATTGAAGGCCAAAACCAGTCAATCCGGTAAAAACTTTATTTAGTATATGTAACAGATTAAGCACTGTGCTAAGCATTGGGAAAACAGGTGGATGGATCAGCTTCGTTTCTTTCTCTCCTTTAAGTTGGCATGTACTAAGAAATTACTGTGTGCCAGGTACTGTGCTAAGCACTTTTTGCACGTTATCTCATTTAATTCTCATAACTGAGATGGGTACTATTATTACACCCATTTTACAGATGAGGAAACTGAGGTTTAGAAAAATTGTATAATCAACTGTGGTTTGAGACCTTGCAAGTGACTTAAATGGGCTTTGAATCTAGGCTGTCTGGATATATGCATGATCTGCACCAATCTTCAACCATTTTTGACCTGAAAAAATGGCAATGCCTTGTGGTTAAATCTAATACTAAGTTGTTTCTTTGGAATAAGGGAAACTTGTAGGTTGAGGAAGTACCAGAAATATGTTATTTAAAGTATAAATTGAGGGAAATAATAGCATAACAACATCAGGTGATAGTTTTTCATAGTGGACAGAATTTAGTTGACTTAGTCAAGTAATTGCAGTCAAGCACAATAAAGTAATTGGTTTTTCTATGAATTTTCTAGAGTGTTGAAGGAAATATAGTAAAGAAGACACCTCTCAAACACTTACATAAGCTCACATTTTGATACTTTCTAAATGAGGACAGACATTTTTATTCTTGCTTTGAGATTTTGGGGTCCTTCAACTCCTGGACTGCAGCTCTTTAGCTGAACTACTGATGAAAGATAGAGCGTTGATTAATCAAAAATGTGTCAGGATGTGTATGTATAGCTGATTCACTTTGTTATAAAGCAGAAACTAACACACCATTGTAAAGCAATTATACTCCAATAAAGATGTTAAAAAAAATGAGTCAGGTGCTAGATAAACATTAAGAATCAGAAAAATTGTTTATTATGGATTAAAAAGTTTAGACATCTAGGGTGAATCTTGCAAAAACAATGTTTGTTTTTTAAGCAATTCTGCCGAGAAAGCTGATTTAGGAGAGCAAAATTATAATAAACAACGTTCCCAGGTGTCTAGATTTACCATTTTTAGCTACATCTGCCTCTTCTACCTCAGAGACTCACAGTCCTCATTTCAACAAATGCCCTGGAAATGCATTTAGCCAAGGTTTCTATGACTGATAAATTGAAGTAGATCCCCACTCATGCAGATTTATACTTTAGATCTCAATGTAAACGAAAGGAGTTTTCAGATTTCTAGGCATCAGAAAGTGTGTAGGAAAGTTATTTCTACAGAATGTGTAGACCTAGGGACAAGTCTTTATGTTTGGGGAGATGAACCCTGTTTATTTAATAATAATACTAATTCAATACAAGCATATCTGGTACTTCATCAGTTTTGAAATGCTTTCACACGCAACTTGTACTCACAACAGTTCTAAGTTGATTTGGACATTGATGCTTCCAGAGGTGAAGTGACCTGGCTTGTGGGTGTGTGACTAGTTCATGGCAATGGCTAGGAGTAGATATTTCTGCTATATCTCCAAATTGAGGACTCTCATCACATCTACGTGTGGATTCTGCTATGGGAGGGGAGGAGTCAGAGCTGCTTATGATTTTGTTACTGGTTAACCAATCTCTCCTTTGCCAGGTCTTGCCTTTTGTGATCACCTGGGGTAACATTCAGACCTTTGATTCTAAAGCTTCCAGGGTTTTGTGAGGGAGGACTACTGAGGCCCGCAGGAAGTGTGCATAGATTCCTATCTAATTAGCTGAGAGGTCCTGAGAAAAGTAGGGGAAAGGGCCTGGAGTCTGATGAGATTTCTCAGAAGAAAAACATTGAGCACTGGTGTTCGTTGTTTTGTTTGAGTTACATCATTCCAGGAGTTACCTTGCATTTGTTATATCATCTAGGGAGCAAACCCAGCAAGATGATGTCCAGTCTCAAGAGGGAAAGATTCAATATTTGCACAGGGAAGACAGTGTAATGATGGTAGAGTTGCCCATGAGTCTCAAAGAGAAAACCCCGCCATCATCTGATCATCTGTCATTGTTTCTCTGGCATTTATTGTCCAGCCTTCATCTTCTCAGACATTTAAACTGTTTGGAAAAAAAAGACAAAAACTAAATTCCCACAGTCATTTTAAGTCAATAACAAATAATATGTCACAAAATAACCAATTTGCATAAGTAATCTCTTTTTCTTTTTTTGAGCTCTCAGAATTTTGTTGTTAGATAATTATCATATATTTGTCTTATTATCATAATTTATATTTGCATAGCATTTTAACAAGTCCAATTTCTTTCTGCTTTTTGCCATGGCAACATGGCAAACTGTCATAGGTTGTTGAATTCCTCTTCTTAAATCAAAAAAAGCTAGATAAATGACTAAAGCATAAATTTGAAGAACAATTTAGAAAAAAAAGCTATGCGAAATCCCTGAGGAGTCTGAAGGATGCCCTGGACCAAGGGATGTGGGAGAGAGGCAGGGATGAGGTTGGATGAGGGCTGAAGCATGCAAGGGAAGGACGGTTGGAGGGGGTAGCGGGAGGAGGAACACTGCAAAAGCCCTACCTTGGTGTGTTGTTCATGAAAAGAGTTGCAGATTGACCAATCATACACTGACAATTACTCTAGTAAACCTCCATTCTCAAACCCCAAACTGGTGGCCCAGCAATATTTTCTCCAAGTTCTGTTGTTTTCCCAGCAGTTTAATTGTGCAGTCTTGGTCAGGAGAGTCTCCTGGTGAAGTGGCAGCAAACAGGATGGTCATCAGTGGTTCTGCAATGTCTGGGGCTTATCCCCACCACTCATTTGAAATGTGCCTTGAGGAGTGCAGACTGGGGCCAGATCTTCAGTGCTTCCACAACACACAGCACTAGAGAGTATCCATTACCCCCAGGGGACATGAACTCATATGCCAAAATAAGGATACATTGAGGTCTATAAAAGGAAGACAGTGCACAGAACAGAATTTTTGAAACAGACAGATCAAGAATTTAAAATAATCATCCTATGTGTCCTTAAGAAGGGGAAGGAATATTTTGTACTGTAGGGCACTAATAAGAATCACAACAAAGAATTACATATATAACTAATTCTATATAGTGCTGGAATAAAGACTATGTAGATGAGAAATATTACAGGATGGGAACATAGCTTAAAAAAATTAGCGAGTAGGAATATTCAATCGGGGAACTCTCAAAAAAGGCCAACAAGAAAGAACAAAACGAGAAAATATTGTTTTAAAAATCTAAGAGATTGGAAGAATAAATGTAGAAGTATCAATATTTGAATAATGGGAATCCCCAAAGGAGAAACATTGGAAGAAATAATAAAGATACATTTTCCATTGTTAAAGAAAGATGACACATCTCAGTCTGGAAAAAAAACTTATCAGGGAACAAGCAAGAGAGTTAAGGAGAAAGTGGATCTAGAGCACATCTAGAAAAAGAGGAAATTCTAAAAATTTCTAGTAAGAAAGATCACCTGAAAAGGAACAAAAGTCAAGTGACATTGCACTTCTCAATAGCAACACTAGACTCACTAAGACAATGAAGTAATATTATTAAAGAATTAAGGAAATGGACTTCCCTTGTGGCGCAGTGGTTAAGAACCCGCCGGCCAATGCAGGGGACACGGGTTCGATCCCTGGTCCAGGAAGATCCCACATGCTGAAGAGCAACTAAGCCCGTGCACCACAACTACTGAGCCTGTGCTCTAGAGCCCACGAGCCACAACTCCTGAGCCTGCGATCCACAACTACTGAAGCCTGCGTGCCTAGAGCCCGTGCTCCGCAACAAGAGAAGCCACCACAATGAGAAACACGCACACTGCAATGAAGAGTAGCCCCCACTCACCGCAACTAGAGAAAGCCTGCGTGCAGCAACAAAGACCCAGTGCAGCCAAAAATAAATAAATAAAATAAATTTATTTTTTAAAAAAAAGAATTAAGGAAATGACACAGCAAATTGTCATTCAAATGTAGGGCATAACAAGTACGTTCTCAGGTACTCAAAGACCCATAATGAAAAAAAAGTTGGAGGAAGCAGCAAATGAAAAGAGAAATAAATTCAGGAAGATGTAGCACTAGGCACAGAAAAAAAGTCAGATTGATCAAATGGTTTGGTAAATGTGTTGTTGTCTATGGAAAAGCTCAAACCAAAATAAATGAGAAATCATAACTATAACAACCTTAATTTAAAAATCTAGATATATCTACATGATGGGGGAATGGGCAGGAAAAGACCAAAGGAACAAGAGATCTGTCTTAGAGCAAAGATTTAGATGTTGATAAAGTTAGGAAAACAATTGAGTAAATAAACTGTTGGTCTTAAGGCAACCACCATAAGAACAAAAATAGAACGTGTAATTTAACCAGCAGAATAAAAGTTAATCTATTTAATTGAAAGCAGGAAAGATTTTAAAAAATGAAATGAAATGAAAATATGAAATAAGTTGTCTGAAACAAATATTAATATGATAGTAAAATAACAAATTTAAATGGGTTAAACTTAATTAAAAAACATAAAGTATCTTATTGGGATAAAAAATGATCTGACAATATGTCACTTACAAAAGATACCTGCTATACACAATGGCACATAAAAGTTGAAAATGAATGGTTGGAATAAAGTATACTATACAAATATGAATCAAGAGAAAGCTGAGGTAGCAATATTAATATCTGACAAATTGCGAGAGGATAGATTATTTAATGGTTAATGTACTTTGTGGAGAAAAATAAAACTGAACTCTTCAGAGAGTTGGAGGTAATTTGAGTGTCCATCACTGCAGAGAGAATGGGTAAAATGTGGTTGGAAGTACAACCCAGAGTGCTATGAAATGGTTAGAAACAGCACATTAAACACACAAATAGCAACGTGGATGTGTCTTAAAGCTAATGCTAATGTAATGTAAAGTAACATTTATGCAAGTTTACTCACAAAACAAAAATACCTATTTTATAAAAACAGATACAAATAAAAATGGTTGCCAAGGTGGGGTGGGGAGGGAGCTGAGAGTGGGAGAATAAATACTGGTAAAACCACAAATTCCATATCCATGGCTACATGATCTTATAGTACAGAGGTATTAACATAGACTTTGGAATCAGGCAGATCTGGATTTGAATCTTAACTTTTCTGTATCCTACTTGAATAACCTGAAATAGTTGTTGAAAATTTCTTAGAATCAGTTTCCTATTAGTTTCTTCAGTTGCTAGGGGTGGAGAATAATAGTTCCTGCATCATTGGGTTGTGGTGATGGTTAAATGGGATAATGCATGTAAGGTGCTGAACACAGTAAGAGTTTAATAAATGAATATTGTTATTATTATCCTTATGTGTTGGGAAAGGATGAGAAAATGAACCACTATCTACAGCTGAAAAGGATCTGTAGGTATCACTGGGCTTTATCTGAAGCTTCTTCTCACTGCCCACTACCACATTTCTTCCTACCAAAGAACCTGTGCATCTTATTTGATGCATGCTAGCTAGACCTGGGAAAATCAAGGGAAATTCTGTTGTGTGAATGTTGTTAACCTTTCAAGAGATGAGAGGAAGAATCATTGGAAGGAACTTGGCAAAGAAGATTAAAGAAGGAACTTGGCAGCCTGCAACTTTGCTGGGTCTAAAAATCTAGGAAATCAAACTACAATCATTATACCTGCAGGTCATTTTTTATTGTAACTTGATGAGATAAAGGATTTTCTCTGTATAACGATTGGGTTAGTCTGGCTTTTGGCTGACCTGTAAGCCCAGGATGAGAGGGTAGAATAAATTTCCTCTTGTGCCCACTGGAAACTTCTCTCCCTTCATTTTGAAATCAGTTCATGTTTGTTTATGAGGATATAGGATCTAGACAAAAAGTCAAGTACTAAAGCCATTCAACAGAATAAACAGGCTCAGAAAAATGAAATGCTTTGTTCAAGTGATGATGCCAAGGGACTTAGGACTCCTACTCCGGTGAAAACTCTGATGCCTGAAAACTGTTGTTAAATATCTGGTATTCTTAGTCAAAACATCTGGGCAGCAAATGTGATTTTTTTTCCCACAAGGGAAGTATCCTTGATTGTTCTCTTCTTAATATGAAGACAAAACTCATTTCTGAAAAATTCGAGTAAGCAAACAGAAAACATACCATGATTCCATCACAAGCATGGTTAACACCTTCATGTGTATCCTTATGGATGGTTTCTGAACAGATACGTTAAAGGTGAAAAAAATATAACATCAATAGAGAAAACTCTAAGCACCTCCAACTAGTAGTGGGTGAGCGAATTCACTTCAAATATCCCCCCATCCCCATACTGGTTTTCTTTTATTCTAATTTAAAAGTCACTTTCCCCCTTCACTTTCTATTTATACACTATTATGTTGTATGGTGTACTCCCCAAAGAAATGTTCTTCTCATATCTTTCTTCCCATACGTCTCATCTGTGCAAGGTCACCCATTCTCCAGAGCCTGACTCACCCCCACTAGACACTTCCCAGACCATTCACCACAGCTAATGTTGGTCTCTCTCCACTTCTAGAATTGACTAATTTAGGCAGAACCATATTCCTCAGTGGCCCCTAGTCCCAGCAGATCCATTCCAGACTCCATGTGACAGCTTTTCAAACAGCACCATCTTGCTCATGCCTCTTGTGGAGATGCTGGCACAGTATAGAATGGGAGAATGATTAGAAACTCTCTCACTTCTTACCACATGAGAAACTTTCATTTGTCCTTTATTGAGTCAACAGCTACAAATCGAATGCTGCTATGTAGAAATCAACACATAAAGAGCTATTTGCTAATGTGAAGTAAAATCTGCTAATTTCTTGAGGCAATCATTTGTGATGGAAGGAAGAAAGAAAACAGACAAAAAAGGAAAAGAAGAAAGGAAGGAAAGAAGGAAAGGAGGGAGGGAGGGAAGGAAGGAAAGGAAAACAAAGGAAAGTATAAAATCCTAGATTTGGATCCTTGTGTGCTATTTACTCACTATGAGACCTCAGGCAATATATTTAACACCTCAACCTTTAATCTCCTCATTTGTAAAATTGGAATAATAATTTAAAGTATTTTATGGCTTGTGAGGATTAAATGAGATAACTTGTAAGTAATTAATACTTGGAAAGTACTCAATAAATAAATGTTACTCAATAAATGTTAGTAATTGTGATGGCTGATTTTATGTGTCAACTTGACTGACCCACAGGATGTTGGATAAACATTATTCTGAGTGTTTTTGTGAGGGTATTTTTAAGTGAGTTTAACATTTAAATCAATAGACTGAATAAAGCAGATTGTTCTCCATAATGTGGATGAACCTCATTCAATCAGTTGAAGGTCTGAATAGAACAAAAAGGCCAACCCACCCCTGAATAAGAGGGAACTCCTCCTGCCTGACTACCTTCCAGCCAGTTAATTGTTTTTTTCCCTACCTTCAGAGTTAAAATGAAACATCAGCTCTTCCTGGGTCTTAAGCCTGCTACTGCTCGGACTAGATTGGAACTACACCATCAGCTCTACTGGGTCTCCAGCTTGCTGATTGCAGATCTTATTTGTCAGTCTCCATAGCTGCATGAGCCAATTCCTTATAGTAAATCTCTCTCTCTCTCTTTCTCTCCATATATATATATATATAGATACACATATATGTATATCATGTTGGTTCTGTTTTTCTGGAGAACTCTGACTAATAGAGTAAGTAATATTATTATTTGAAAGTTATATCTCACATACCTTTCCACAATGTTCAAGGTAAATTTACTCCTTTCTCCAGTCCAGTCCTGTGGAAAATTATATTATTTGCCAAATGAGGGACTGACGTTAAGTCTAAGAAGATATTTCCTGACCTTGAGTCCTGGAATCTTCTTTTCTGGAGGAGGTAGTTCCAGAAGAGTAGCTGTCCATGAGGAGAGTAAAGATTTCAAACTTAGTTTTTTTTGTTTGTTTTTGTTTTTTTGGCTGTGTTGGGTCTTCATTGCTGCGCGCAGGCTTTCTCTAGTTGCAGCGAGCAGGGGCTACTCTTCGTTGTGGTGTGTGGGCTTCTCACTGTGGTGGCTTCTCTTGTTGTGGAGCATGGGCTCTAGAGTGTACGGGCTTCAGTGGTTGTGGCATGCAGGCTCAGTAGTTGTGGCTCACGGGCTCTAGAGCACAGGCTTCAGTAGTTGTGACGCACGGGCTTAGTTGTTCCACGGCATGTGGGATCTTCCTGGACCAGGGATGGAACAGGTGTCCCTGCACTGGCAGGTGGATTCTTAACCACTGGCCACCAGGGAAGTCCCTGTTTTGTTTTATTGTGTTACTTTAGTATCTCATGAGTTAAATGGTGACCAGGAAGCTGGAGGAAATTCAGAGTTTGTGTGAAGCAGGTAAAAGGTCATCAAGCTCAAAGGGGGAAGCTTGGCTTGGTAGCCAAGAAGGATCTTCTATGAAAGCTTTTGCTGAGACTGATCAACAGCCCTCCAGCTCTTGCCCACAGGAGGCCTTTGGGCGTTTCATGGGAGGCCAGTGACAGACCTGGGTCCAATTCACTGTTTCACAAAAGAGTTTTCAATGATTTGAGCCCAGACAATTTCAAAGCTAGAACGAATCTTGGAAGTCATCCAACTTGTAGATTCTGGGAATATAGTGGTGGCATTGTCTTTGAATTTCTGAATCCTCACATAAAAACAGGTAGAGGAAAACCAAAATCTCATACACATTTGCAATAAAACTAAGTGATAGCGAATCCCTGTGACCCCCAAAATACAAGTGGATGAGGATAAACCAACAGTCATAAAACCTGCTGTGGCATCTGTGAGGGAGAGAGCAGTGGGCATCAGTGGTGTGTCTGAGGACCTGGAGAACCAGAGAACCTCGAAACAGCCAATGAGAAACTGCCGGAGAGCAGGCAGACTAATTCAGGGGCATTAGCTCAAAATGGGAGTAGTTTTGTGCCAGTGAGTACAAGCTCCAATTCCCAACTCCCCAGTAAGATCTCAAGGGCCAGAGCAGCATAGCCAGTGGTGTGCTGGTAACTGTTTAACAGTCCAATTTATGGTGCTTGTTGATTTCCATGGTATAAATACTCCTGACATGGCCAACTGCAAGCTGCTAACATGAGTACAAAGTTGGGAGGAGATACGCACAGTTGATTCTTGCAAAGTGGGAGCCGGATGTGAACTCTGGTAAGAACCAGAGCTCTTTTCCAGGATTGGAGGGACACTGAATAGAAACTGCTGGGAGTGGAATAAAAACTGAGTAGGACAAGAACAACAGCTACAAAGGACAGAGAAGGTCGAGGTAAACACGGGGAGTGGAACAGAGCCGGGAAATCTCAGACAGCTAGCTGCCATATTTCTGAACACTGCACGAAAACAAAAGAGAGAGCTCAGTAAAGTTAGAAAATCTACCCCGAACCACACTACCTTTTAAAAGCTCAGGAAACTAATGTCACATAAAAATGAGCAATAAAAACGTATCGAGGTAAAATCTAATGCAAAGTTATTATAAGAAGTCATTTAACTCCGTGGTTCCCAAACTTGCTGGACATGAGAATCACTGGGCGGGGGCGGAAATAAAACAAAAACAAAATCAGAAAACATTCTTTCTGAGCCATTTGTTCTGGATAGGAGGCCATACTACCGGCTACATACAATAAGTTAAACTGGCCTAACCAGTGATGTTGACAATGCAGTGGTCCCTTGATATCCTCAAGGGGCTGATTCCAGGAACCCCATGAATACCAAAATCTGCAGATGCTTGAGCCCCTTACATAAAATGGCATAGTGTTTGTATATAACTTATGCAATCCTCTTATATACTTTAAATCATCTCTAGATTATTGTAATACCCAATAAAATGTAAATGCTATGTCAATAGCTATAAATACAATGTAAACACTATGTATAAATTTGCCAGAGCCTGGGAAATTCAAGTTTTGCTTTTTGGACATTTCTGGAATTTTTTTTCTGAATATTTTTGGTCCAGGCTTGGTTGAATTTGTGGATGTGGAGACTGTGGATATAGTGGACCATTGGTAGTTGTCTCCAACAGCCTCCTTCCACTGAGCCGACAACTACCTACGCCCTCGTACCTTTCTCCCAGTTGCCCAGAGATTTTCATCTGGAGGGGTGTCATGTGCAAAACTGCCTCATTCTAACCCAAAACTATCCATTCTATATTCTACCCCTTCATGAAGGAATGATAAATGAGAGCTGATAAATCTATGACAACTAATGTTTCAGTAATTAATTTTAGCTTACTAGAGATTCCCTCCCCAATACTTTCATACGACAGCTGTAGTATTGCATCTATTTTCACCGTAGACCCTCAAGGAATCACTAACGTGAAAATTTCCAAAACAATTTAGGTAGGCATATGGGGGAGAGATTTTAGGTCAGAAGAGCTTCAACAGTTCAGGTTCTTTGGTGGCAAACAAAAGAACCCTAAGCACACTAGAAAGAAGGAATATTTATAGCCTTGAGAAGGAGAGGAACTGGGGACCCTCTGGGAATCACAGAAGCATGAATTCACAAACCTTCTGTTAGGGTGTACATTAGGTAACTCAGTTCCAAACAAATTTCAATTCTCAAGATTCAAATTCCAGAGAAAGAAACTTTAAATTGTTTTTATTGGGTCACATATCCGTTCCCTTGATACATAAGTGGAGTTTTATAATCAGCAGCTCCAAACTATATGGAATTTCTCAAG
This sequence comes from Balaenoptera ricei, assembly GCF_028023285.1. Lineage (NCBI taxonomy): Eukaryota > Metazoa > Chordata > Mammalia > Artiodactyla > Balaenopteridae > Balaenoptera > Balaenoptera ricei. The sequence continues at coordinate 105,835,902 of NC_082639.1, forward strand.
AAGGAAAGAAAGAAGAAAAAATACAACAGATTTCCACTAGAGACCTCTCTCCAGATCTGCCTGGTTCTAGTAAGCCTGACTAGGTCACTTGAATGTACTTTTGTTGAATGAATTCTAAATGAGTAATTCAAGATATTAAAAAAAGAAAAAGAAAAGTCAACCTGATGTGTCTGGTTCTCATGTGGCTTCTGTTCTGCCCCACACTGTCCCTGACACTGGACCTGGCAGTTCTTTGCATTCACTTTAAAGAATCCCCTTATATCACACGTCATTGATTAAAGATTTTGTGCTGAGACAGAGAAGGTTGCAATGTACACCACAAAAACATGAACTAAATCATTTCAATAAACTACCCAAGTGCCCATCATCAGTAGAATGGACACATAAAACGTGGCATATTTGCAGAATGCACTACTACACAGCATGAGAATGAGTGATATACAACTATGCATGACATGAAAGGCCTCACATACACAATGCTGAGTGAAAGAAGCCAGACAAAAATGAGTACAGATTTTACGATTCCATTTAAACTATGAAACAGGCAAAGCTGATCATATTGTTCAAGGTCAGGCTGGTGGTTACCTTTTTGGGGAGGGGTCATGACTGGAACAGAGTGTGGTGCACCAAGGACAAAGAACAAGATAAACTCAAAGGGCCAACATTGCCGGAACAAAGAGTTACAGGACTCCTATCACTCTGTCACATTGCGACCATTGCAATGTCCCAGAGCCCGCCTAAGCAGCATGCCCCGTTCTTCTCCAGCTCAGCATACTGAAAGTATACATGCTCTTCGCGGTCAGCAGATGACTCGCAGGTTCCCTGGCTTTAAAAACAGACCAGAGGGGCTTCCCTGGTGGCGCAGTGGTTGAGAATCTGCCTGCCAATGCAGGGGACACGGGTTCGAGCCCTGGTCTGGGAAGATCCCACATGCTGTGGAGCAACTGGGCCCGTGAGCCACAACTACTGAGCCTGAGCGTCTGGAGCCTGTGCTCTGCAACAAGAGAGGCCACGATAGTGAGAGGCCCGCGCACCGCGATGAAGAGTGGCCCCCGCTTGCCACAACTGGAGAAAGCCCTCGCACAGAAACGAAGACCCAACACAGCCATAAATAAATAAAAATAAAATAAAAATTTAAAAAAACAAACAAACAGAAAAACAGACCAGAAACCCTTGCTGAGGGTCGACTCTCCCTATCAAGAAGTTGGCCCGCTGTTCTGGCAGCGACCCTTCCCTCTAATAAATTCTGTCTTCTTTACATTCAGCCTTGTGTCTGGAAATTCTTTTCCAACCCGCATTCGGACCATGACGCAGAGTGAAAGGGAAGCTTCTAGGGCTCTGGTCATGCTTTGTTTCTTGATCTGGGTGTTGGTTTCATAGGTGTGTTCTGTTTGTGAAAAGTCATTGAGGTGTGCACTTTTGATAAGCAGACTTTTTTGTGTATATTATATACCTCAATAAAAAGTTAAAGAAATCTTATTGGACATTCCTGTTCTTCCCAAAGGCCCTCCTCGCCTGCCTGGCCAACCAAGGGTCCTCTCTGTCTCCTCTCTCAGCTGTGTCCCTGCTCTACCCCTCACGCTCAGGGATCTTTTCAGCTCCTGCTCCAAACAAGTTCCCTTCCCTGTTTGGCACAGCTCCCTGGAAGGGATAGTGTTTTGCTCTATCTGCTTCCCTCTCAGAGAATGGCCCTGCCTGAATTTCTGGTCTTCAGTAGTTCTTCCAGAACTTCTTGTGAATAGTGAATAAAATGTTCTCATTCCATTGTATTTTCACCTGAGAAAATATTTGCAAATGAGACAGGCTGGGACCTGGGACCCTTTGTTGGGACCTGGGACCCTTTGTTGGGACCTGGGACCCTTTGCTGCAGTGCGGCAATGCTTGTACCTGGACACACCTCTCCTCAAGCAACGAGATACAAAGAAATTGTATGGGACTAAAAATAAATGCGTGCATGCGCAGTTGAGGCAAATTCTGGACCCAAAAGATACAAAGAGACCAAAAAAACCCAACTGCCACTTTTGAAGAGCCTGGAGCAAAAACGGGGTGTTGGGAGCAAAAGCAGGGTACTGCACATGCCCCCTGCACACAACACCACCTAAGCAGTGGGCAAAACACCTAAGCCACCTCTCCGGCCCAACCCCTGGACACACCCCTACCCTCACCCCATATAAGGAGCAAGCTTGCCCTCCCTCAGGGAGCGAGCAAGCAAGGGAACCTATTGTTTGTTCTCCGCTGCCCCCTGCTGCAGCAGGGGCCCCAATTTAAAGACTTGCCTGAATTTCTTGTCTGGCCTCTAGTCAATTTCAATTGACTGGGGAAGGCCAAGAACCCTGGTTGGTAACACAAATATTTACAATTTTGGATTCACAAATTCTGTCCCCAAGGGATAGATAAGAAGAAGACACCTGGTATTCCACTAACTTACCAGTTCAGGCATATTTCTTCATCTTCCTCTCCTCTCTGTTTGCTTTTTCTTAGGGTAATTAGATGCTAAGTACCAAGGGTGGAAGTCTAGTGATCACACTTGCGATGTTAGGGATTGTAAAGTTGCAGTCTGGCTCTGCCTGTATCCACTCAGACCTCACCATTTTCAGTGCCTGCTATTGGTGTATAAATACCTCAATTCCCTTGCCCCAATGTGTGATAAGTTTGAGGCACGTGTAGCACGCGGGCTTCCAGAGTTACTTAAGGCTCAAATTGCTCATAGTTCATAATTTATTCACACACCCTTTATTAGCTGCCTCCCTTCTCTATCTCAGTTCCTCACTCCCCTGCAGGTTTCCTAGGATCTTCTCCCAATTCCATGTGAACCCTTGTCTCAGTGTCTGAGTCTGGGGGAACACAGACCAAGGTGGACATGCCCATGTGCACATGTACACAAACATACACAACAATGAATTGTATTAGTGTATGGCAGACACACCCTAGGGTGACCTCTTATGAGTCACACCCCTTCTGTAATCCCTTCCCCTTGAATGTAGGTGGAACCTGGGACTTACTTCTAGCCAACCAAATTGGATGAATAGTGATGGAATAGTCACTCCAGGGTTTATATTACATTATAAGAGAGAGATTCTCTAGTCAGTTTCGAAGAAGCAGACCACCATGTTTGAGGTGTCTGTGGGGGTCAGAAGACAGAGAGTTGTGGTGGCCCCTATGATCTGGGTGTTGCCTCTGGACAAGCAAAAGGACTCAGCTAAGCTATGTGGAAGCCCTTGACCCATGGATATTCTGAGATAACAAATGTGCTGTTTTAAGCCACTAAGTTTGTGGTAAATTGTTAAGCAGTAGAAAATGACTGCATTCTCTGTGGAAATTTTTGACCTGGGGTTGGGACGTGTTTCTCCCATTCCTTAGGACCTTGCTGGCAGGAATTCAACCTCAAGTGCCTCCAGGTCCAACTTTGCTCTTTGATTTGTTATCTAAGAACAGTCAGTATTGACACTTTTTCTTGTTCCTCCTGAGTTTTCACTAAAAGTGACTATTTGGATGGTCCACCAATTCTCTGGTAAATGCACATTTCTTCAATAATGCCTCTCTCTGAATTCCTTCTGGAGAACTTGATCCAGAAGAGCCTGATCTTTCCAAGGTCAGGACCAGGTCCAGGCTCGCAGGACCTTGTTCCATGGCTCATTTCAAAAGTCTGTTGGGTTGTAACAGGATACGTAAAGTTCTTTTCTTCTTCCTGTGTATGTCAGCAACTTGACTTATGAATTAGGGCAATCCTCTAAACTGCTATAATGCTGAGGCTCTCTCTTCTGTTCTCTGAGAAGTTATGAGAAATTTTACAACATTATTTGGCAGCTGTCTATATTTTCAAGTATTGTTTTACGGGCTTCCAAGAATTTCCCTACAGCTTTGGAGCAGAACCAGCTTAGCTTCCTGTGTTCTTGCTTTCTGATATCTGCTTTATCTAGCATTTCAGTACTATTTCCAGTCAACATTTAAATATTTCTTCCCTGGAGATGGGGTGCAAGTGGGAGTTATGGGGAAGATTCTTTCAGCATCACACATTATTTTATTTTATTGAAGTATAGTTGATTTACAATGTTGTGTTAATTTCTGTTGTACAACAAAGTGATTCAGTTATATGTGTGTATATATATATATATATATATATATATATATTCTTTTTCAGTATGGTTTATCACATGATATTGAATGTAGTTCCCTGTGCTACACAGTAAGACCTTGTTGTTTATCCATTCTGTATATAATAATTTGCATCTGTTAATCCCCAAATCCCAACCCATCCCCCACCCCACACCCTCATGTCTCTTCTCTCTGTCTGTAGCATCTCACATTTCAGTCCGGCCAAATGGAGCTTTCCACTGACCGCTCCACATGTCAGCCCTCATCTCTGTTGGTTGGCCCCAGTGTGGGCAGTAGGCATGTTTTTGTAACCCAAGCTCTACCGTGTTCACTTGTGTCCTAAGAAGAGGATTAGCCTTTTGAGACATTCAGAGACAAAGGCAAAATCTTAAAAAATCACATTAAAGGTATTTCCCTGCTCTGTTATCACACTGGAAGTCAGAAAAATTTAATATCCTAATAAAGCTGTATTTACTCTCTCTTCTCCTGTGAAAAATGTTGCAAGCCACTTTATATTTGCTCCCATTAAAAAAAATTCTTCAAGTCGGATCCTTTCAAACTCAGTCTCAGCACGGCCCACTGCTATTTCAAAAATCAGCAGTGGTTCCGAGCAACCAGGCCACTGGTGTCCATGGATCCTTCACAGGAGCAGACAGCTCTCTCAGATACTGGTCTACTGCTACAGCTCTTGGTCTTCCTACTGTTCTGATTGTTAGAGAGTGGTCAGGCATGTTCAGTTGATGTATTTGACCACTGCTACAGGAAAAGCACTTGTGGTCCAGGTGTTGGCCCATGATTGGGCTCTAAGCTCACCACTGCCTCATGTCCCCCTCTTATGCTCAGCCAGTGTTCCCCAAAGAACAACCACTGTGTTGGGAGAGCTGCTTCCAGGAGTTTACAGAGTCAGCCACAGGCTGGGCCATCCCCTCAGTCTCCAGAGCACAGCGTGTCTCCCCTGTTCTAGAACTGCTCATGCAGATGACCCACCTCTTCCCCTGTGACAACTTGCTCACCATGAATCTCAGGAACTTTAATCAAGTGCCAAAACTTTTTGTTAGATTCTTTTCCCAGGACAATGACTGCCTGAGGCGATATAGTTATAATATTACTGAGAGTAGCAATTCAAGTGTGTTATTTCTTTAGACGATTTGCTACAGGAGTATAGGACACATGTCACTGTGCTCCCAATTTAATACCTTCCTTGACAAACAATTTCATTAAATCTACTCAATGATCCTAAAAAAAGTCTTTTTTTTTTTTTTCTATTTTACAGATAGAAAAACAACCTCAGAGAGGTTGAATGAGCTGTTCAAGGTCACACAGCTATTAATTGACATACCTGGGATTAGAACCCTAGTGCGTTTGACAACAAAATAAATGTTTTGTTCTTGTCTTCTGACAAGAAGGAAGAGAACTCCTGGGCTGATGGGGGAATATAAAGACTTGCCTTATGAACCTAAACACTGAAAGGTGTTTCTCAAGCTAGAGTCATGTACCCCTGGTACCTTATAGGACTAATTTAGGGAGTTTGCTCGTTCTCTGAAAAAACTTCTAAAAGTGTATTTTCATTTTGCTGATAATGTGGGGAAAAAAATAATTTTCTGTATAATATGCTTAATTACTTTCTGAGTAATGCCTTGAGATTTGCATGCTGCATTTGCATTTATGGTAAAAGTCATTGGCACCAAGTAGTACTTCGTTAACTATGAGTGAATGGGAGAGAACACAGGCTGACTTTCTATGTAACATGGGTGAATGGGAGACAACACAGGCTGACTTTCTATGTAACATGGTGTGGAGTTGAGGCTGAGTGTTGCAGGGCTGTCAAAGAATGAAGGCCTTGTTGTAATTTGGAAGGAGAAAAGCTACAGTGATATTTGAGTCACAAAGTAACTGTGGAATGCCAAAAGAATCTGAACTGTAGCAAAACATACCAGGCTCCTTTTGTAAGCCTTGTGATTTTTTGGTTGAAACTGGATGATTTGGTGGCTCTGGAAATTGGATTCTGTCCCTTCTCCAGGGTTTACTGGGGTTTTTTTGTTATTGTTTTTGCTTTTTTTTGACTGTTGTACGCTATCTCTGTGCTAAAGACCAGCCTGAGGTGTAAACTTAAGGTTTTCTCAGGTGTTTTCTGAGACTTTGCCTTTCCCTGGGCATGCACAGTCACTTTCTATTAATAATTTTCCCCACATACATGGTTGCTTTTGAATGTCCTGGTCTTTGATGTCTGGCTCCCAAGAGTGGAAAAAGAGAGAAATGAAGGGGGATGGGGGAAAGTGTTCCTGCTCTTCAAATCTTTGGGAAGTCACTTCAACTGAAAGGGGAGGTGTTGCAAAAACGGAGCGAGGTATGAGGACAATGGCCTCTGTGTTTGCACCTTTGTGGTGAGAAGCAGCGGTCAGCAATCAGAGCACAGGTCCCCGATATTTGAGGGATGGGGTGAATTATTCCTTATTGGGAATTTGGATTTATGGTCTGACTATTTAACGATCTCTGTAAATAAATTAACGGTTTAAAGAGATTTTTGTTTCTGTTGGTATCCCCGGTCATTTCTTCATAGAGAATCTAGTTTATTGGCCTTTTCAATCAGGAGTTTGGTTTTACGGTCTGTTCATTTGATGATCTCTATAAATGGATTAATAGTTGATAGATCTTATTTCACTGGGTGAGAGGTGACAGAGAATCTGGTTTGTTTGTCTTTTCTGTTTGTCTGTTGACTCTTTGGAGCTCAAAGTAATTAAGAATTTTGCAGAAGAGAACAGCTCTTTGAAATGGACTGGTGAGTTTTGTAATTATGTGTTTATTCTGATTCATAGCTGAAATTCTAGAATTGAAGTTGTAAACTCCCTTTGTCTCAGTCTGGATGTCTATGTATCTGATTCAAGAGATCTTTACATCTAGTAGTGTGAGGGTGTAATATTTTCCTACTTGCCATTGGTGTTAACAAATTAGATTATAAATTATCTTAAGTTAAAGGATCTCTATTCTGATTAGCTAATGAGATAAATAAGCACTTATATAAATTGAATATTTCTAAAATTCCAAGAAAATAAGGAAATTGAACTTTTAATGTTTTCAGTGTATTAGACTTAAAAAGTATCCTTACAGAGAATAACTCAGAAATGTTTTAAGAATTCAAGTTCACACAATTTAGGTAAATATTTGGCAAGTGAAGCTAGTTTAATAATTTTAGTTACTAAAAATAGCTGTCTTCACTGATTTATCACAGTTGAGTATAAGTGTAGATTTTATTATGTTGTAGGTATATTGTTCCCAAACTTAGGCAGATTTACTGATCAAATAAGCTGTCATTATTTCTACTTAATACTTAAAGTTATGAAAAATGTAAAAATATGAAAAATGTGTTTCACCAAATTGACTCATTATTCTGATAAAATTTTATTTTAACAATTATGTTTTGTAGTATGTCAACTTGAGGATAATTTCCAAAATGTTTAGGTAATTTAAAACCTTAGACTAGGATTAAGTTGAATTAATAAATGAAATTTCACTGGCTACCTGCATAATTTCTAAGTAAGACAGAACACTGAAACATTAATTACTAAGCATTATTTTAACTTTCTATGTTTTTGCTTCTTCTTATATGCTACAGAGAAACTATATAGAGACTTTAATAGACTATCTTTGGGTCTATTAAAGAATGTGTTCATTTTTGCCATTTTGAGAAGTTGTGTAAATTATGGCTATAGTAAGTTGTATTGTATTTATGAGCTCTGCAGGACTGCGAAGATGCTGGTGTGTAACTCCAGTTGTCTACCCCAGATTTTTTCTGTGAAATAGAAATTACTTCGGTTAAAAGTTATGATTAGTATATGTGAATGAAACTCTATTTAGGAACAATAATTTCAGGGAAATAAAACTCTGCACATATTTGTTTGCTAAGGAAAAGATTAGTTTTGTCCTAAAGGACTGTTTTGTTGGTCCCTTTGCACTCTTCAAGCTGATTGAGGACCCCAGGGAGCTTTATTTATGTATTGTAACTATTAATGTTTGCCATATTGAAAATTGAAATAGAAACAGAAGTGTTAAAATGCTTACTTACTGATTCATTTGAAGATAGTGACAATGAATGCATGGCATGTTAATGATATTTTAGCAATGTTACATAAAACTTAGTTTTAACCTCATGAACCCCCTGAGATGGTTGTAAAGTAAAACATCAGTTTGTTCCAGAATATGAAAGAACACAATGAAGGACACAGTTTTTAAATAAATGTTATTTGCCTTGGTTTATAATACTTGAATTTGAAAATTATGAAGTATTTAAAATCTTATAAAGTGAGCTTAATTTCAATGTGCTTGTTTCCTAATTTACTGTTTATTGCCTTCAGCTACAAATATAAAGGGTTATTCTTGTTTTTCTTTTCTTTCGGTGACACCTGCCTAGAACAACAAAGATTCTATGTCTACCAGAATAACCTTCTATGGTTTGTGTTGACTTTATCATGTCCTTGATTATTTAAGAAAATAAAGGCTTGTCACTTAAGAAAGAGCTAAAGTTCTTTATAATCATGTTACCTTCTCTCTCTCTCTTTCTCTTTCTCTCTCTCTTTTAATGTTTTATTGTTTTAATGTTTTATTGAGTATTGTTTCTCAGGCACCATGATCTTTTTCCTATTGTAAGTTTTTGAATCTCCTGACAACTTGATCTCTGCCTTCCTAAAATCAAAATTTACATTCAAAAAAAATTTTTTAAATAATACTTTGGGAATATTTTTTGCATGTAAAACTACCTTTCGGATTTCCCAGTTTTCCCAGAGAGCCCCTGGTTAATCACAAAGATTTGTTCTTTCATCTTATAAAAAGACAGCTGCTAGAAATAATTAGATTTATTTAATATATTACTATTGATGAGTTGCATGGGAAGAGCTGTCAAAGCAGAAGAGATGCTTAGCCTTCCCTAAGTTACATTTGTGGTCATGCACATGCCAGGCAGACACATAACATAGAGTTTTCTGGGACCCAAGGTTTCTCCCAGATGGCTGTCCTCCCGTGTTCCAGCAGAGGATGTTAGTTTCTGTCATGGTAGTCAAGCAGCTAATTACGATAGCTCACGTGACTTTCATAGAGGACAACTATATTTGTTAATGCTTATGCCAGGCCCCATCCTAAACTCTTTACACATTTTAACTAGTTTGATCCTCAAACCCCACAGAAAGTAAACGACGGCTCAGAGACTCCAGGCTCCATCTCATACAGCCAGTTTGAGGCAGTCAGTCAGATCCAGAGAGGCTTAATTCCAAAGCCTTTGCTCTTCCCACTATAATAACTACCATAGGCTGTGGCTGGAGTCTTACATAAGTGAGCACATTTTGGGAAACAACATAGACCTGATTTTTCTTCTTCTTACATCAGATGCATCTCCAGATGCATTGAAGTTCAGACATCTGATTCTGAAGTCCTGCCGTGGGGGTCTTAGGACAGAGTTTTCCACAGGGTGGCCCTTAGCCCCCAGGTAGAGAGCCACCTTTCCCGCGCTCAGCCCACGTGTGTCAGCAGGGCCACATAGATGAGGGCAGTGTAGCTTGTGCACTGCACAAAGGCATATGGCTAAGGGGGCAAGTGGGGGTTAGAATCTGGCCTGCTTTGGTCCTGAGGGTCCATGGGGCAGTGTCTTCCCAGAGGGGCATCATCCTTTTATAATCCCTACAAAGGCACCATATCTGCTAGCAGTGGCCCTGTCCTTTAGGTGAAGCTGACTAAACCCCTGGGCTCTAGAGAAGTTACATGTAATATAACTTAGCTAAGTTAATCATCACATTCTATCCTCCTGGCCGTAGTGATTGGTTGAGGAATGAGCACATAACTCATGCAGGAGACTCTTGGCCAGTGAGGCTTGATTTGGAGGCTTTTGTTTGAGGGCTGTGGTTCTTGCCTGATAAGGTGAGGACTGGAGCTACTGCAGCCATCTTGCAACTAGGTGGGGCTTGATAATGAAGTTAATTCCCAGAAAAGGTCAGAAAATATCGAGAGAAAACCTTATCCTGGTGACATTGTTGAACCTTTGGTCAAGTTATGCCTGAAGCCCAAATCTACTTATGGACTGTGGAATAACATAAACCAATAAATTCTCTTTTTCGCTTGAGACAGTCTGGCTGTCAGTTGTGACCAAAAGCACACTAACTATTCCATACACACCCGCACACATGCTTGCTCCCTATACCACATCCTGGCTTTATATTTTCATCATAGCATCTGTCGCTTTCTTATTGTACTTTAAAGATTTTTTTTTAACACTTTTTAATTTTATTTATTTATTTATTTATTTATGGCTGTGTTGGGTCTTCGCTTCTGTGCGAGGGCCCTCTCCAGCTGCGGCAAGCGGGGGCCACTCTTCATTGCGGTGCGCGGCCCTCTCACTATCACGGCCTCTCCCGTTGAGGAGCACAGGCTCCAGACGCGCAGGCTCAGCAGTTGTGGCTCACGGGCCCAGTTGCTCCGCGGCATGTGGGATCCTCCTAGACCAGGGCTCGAACCCGTGTCCCCTGCATTAGCAGGCAGATTCTCAACCACTGAGCCACCAGGGAAGCCCTCATTGTACTTTATTTACATATTTAGTTAATCGTTTTCCTACATCCACTCCTCACCCCTGCTGAAGTGAATGCTCTAAATGGCAAGGAATTTTATCTTCTTTGTTCACTGATGGATTCCCAGTTCCTGAAATGAGTTCTTAGCACATAGCATGCATTCAAAATTTTGTTGAATGATATACCCCTACTCAGTGAATTATTAAGGATTACTAAAATTCCAGATGCATAAATGAAAATCAGCATAGTTCTAGAGTTGACCAAGGACCATCCCAGCCTTCTAATAAGACAATGGGAAGGTAATAAAGCTTGCACTGTGCACGTGTACATGCAGATTGTTGGCATTTCAGCAATTTCAGGGAGGGGGCTTAGTTATTGTTACATCACCAAGATTGTTTTCAGTTGGTGAGGCTTTTCAATTGGAACTCTTTCTAAGTACATTTAAAATACTTTTAATATATTTATAGAATGACTGTTAGGTTTTACTTTTTGTTTTATGTTGGTGTATCTGATGTTTTTTACTTTTTGGATTTTTATTTTGTTCATCTCTACTTCTTTGCTATCATGATGTATTATTTTTCCTTTGGAAAGTGTAACTGAATTAGGGGAGATAGGTGAGCCATGGTGTCCTTTATCTCTCGTATGTGCCATAGTCAGAAAAAAACTGAGAACCTCTACCTTTTTGGGGGATTGTCATCCACATTTCATTTACATCCTTTCACTTCTTGCAGGTAATACCACAGAATCTGGTACTTAATCTAATAAGGTTTACATGGCTCCTGTCAGTCTGGTAATCCCCATTTATTTACCATCTCCATCATGGAATCTGATACTTTTGTTTGATTCTCTGACAGTGATTTGCCCCAGAGCCCTCCTGGGAGTTGGTGGTTGCTTTTTGCGAAGCTAACTGTATGCTTCGTAAGAATGACCCTTTTGCATCTGCCTGTCACCTTATCTGAACTCTCACTGTTAAGAGATTTATCCTTTGGGTTAACAAGCTGTTTAACGCTTCGGGGGAGCAATACATTATTTCTGTTGTTTTACTTTGACAGCCAAAACGGTGACAAGGTTGTGATGTGAGGAAGGAAGAAGAAAGGAAGGACAGAAGAAGGGGGAGGTGGGTGGGGCCAATGATCTGTTTCATTTCCCCTCTCTTCTTTCAGCCAGCGCTCGGTAGCTAGTCTTAGGCTGCTTAGGTGATAGGGGATCATCTTCAGGTTGGGGTATAAGATTTTGTGTTTACTAGTCAGCAGTGCCATGTGGGTGAAGTGAGTGGCCATCTGCATAGCCTGGATTGCATGGCCAAGCCACGTGTCCTCTCCTCTCTGGCGACCTTTCCTGCTAAGAAACGGGCATGGGATCACACCAAAGCCATATTTTCTGTAATTGTCAAGTCCATATTGTTTTGTCTTACATTGCCAAGTAGATTCCCGACCTAGGGAGGAAAAAAGTGACCTCCTCAGTATTGGAGCCACCACCTCATAAAGAATCACAAACCTCAGAAGGCAAAAAGACTGGAGCAAGACCATGTGAGTTGTCAGCAGCAGGAGAGAGAAGAGCACCCAAGGCCAGGTCAGCTCCACTGCACCTGCTGTGCCTGTCATCTCCCCTCATGAGCTGCAGAGCTTACAGTGAAATAAACTGCCACCCACTCAAGCCTGCTTAGAGGTTGGCCAGGCATGTCACCTCCATCTCTCCTTTATCACACCAGGGCTGCAGCCGGGGAGGAGCTCTTCTAAGGGGGGGTGGGAGGCAGAGACTGGAAGGAAGGAAATGGAGAAACACTTGGGTGTGTTTTCTGAGTCGTAGTTCACCTTTCCACTCTCACCGCTACTGAAGTGGAACAGAGCAGCCTTATATGCACACAACCATCCGTTGAAAGGTGGCCCTGGAATTTACGGTCCACATCACCCTGGTAGAGACTCTGCTGGTAAATGTTCCCCATGGCAAATGGAACAATAAGCAGGTGGCTGAGGAGGATGAGGGCCACAGGGAGAGGGCAGAGGGATGCAGACGCAGAAGAGGGCTAGAGGCTCTTTCCTGAGTTTTCTTTCTCCTGTCATCAAACCTTTATCCCCGATGGCCAAAGACCTGGCTCTTTCATCGGTGGGAGATGCATACCCCTCGTCTGCTGAGGGCAGCTAGAGGTGGGGAGGAGGAGAGTACCACGGAAAGGGGTTGTGGGGTGAACATTTAGAGCTAGAAGACACTGTCATACCAATGTGGACGTCCCTGCCCCTGAGCTGAAAAATGTCAGTGCAGTAAGGGCCTCATCAGCCTTAGCTGCTATGTATACTTTCCGAGACAATGATCAGATCGCCAGCACGGCAGAGAAGGAAGAGGAAAGGGGCTTGAGCAAGGGTTGGCAGGATCTTGATTCTTGCTCTATGGTCGGTACTTGCATAGGAAGTGTTGGAGCTTGCTGCATTCTTTGCTGTTCCAAGTTAAAAAAATCTGTAAGAAAATAAACGGACCTTTAAATCTGTTTGATTGTGTATTGAGCTTATCAGTGTCCTCGGGGTGTTGTTTTTGTTTTTGTTTTTGCCTCCAGGACAGGCCAACACCGTTTTTTTTCATCTTATTTTTTTTTAATTAATTAATTTATTTATTTATTTATGGCTGTGTTGGGTCTCCATTTCTGTGCGAGGGCTTTCTGTAGTTGCGGCAAGCGGGGGCCACTCTTCATCGCGGTGTGCGGGCCTCTCACTGTCGCGGCCTCTCTTGTTGCGGAGCACAGGCTCCAGACGCGCAGGCTCAGCAATTGTGGCTCACGGGCCCAGTTGCTCCGCGGCATGCGGGATCCTCCCAGACCAGGGCTCGAACCCGTGTCGCCTGCATTGGCAGGCAGATTCTCAACCACTGCACCACTAGGGAAGCCCTCCTCGGGGTGTTTTGCTTGCACCCATGGATAAGGTACATAATTTTACCTGTCAGCTTGGCTAACATGTGGTGTCCAGTTGTTTGGTCAAACACCAGTCTACATTTTGCTGTGAAGGTATTTTTCTTTTTAGATGTGATGAGCATTTAAATCAGCAGACTTTGTGTAAAGCGGATTACCCTCCATCATGTAGTAATCGGCCAATCAGTGAAGGCCTTAAGAGAAAAGACTGTGGTCCACGGAAGAGGGAGGAATTCTGCCTTCAGACTACCGTCAGCCTCAAGACTGCAGCATCAACTCACAGGAACATCCAGCCTGCTGACCTGCTCTGTGCACCTCAGATTTGCCAGCCCCACAATCGCATGAACCAATTCCTTAAGATAAATCAATCTCTCTCTCTCTCTCTCCCTTCTATTTCTTCCATTTCTCTGGAGAATCCTGACTAAAAGAGGTACTAACCTTGCTAATGGAAAGAAAAATAATTTAAACGTCACACACAATTGCAGACACTCCACACCAGCACTGCTTTTGAGGGAAGGCAGGGCTTGACATAAACCAACTGAAAACGAGAGGTTCTTTCGTGTCTGAAACAGGATGCTGTAAGGAACAGACGGTGATCTCTCCTGACGTCCACAGCTGAGGAGCTACAAAGAGCCCATCCGAAGTTCAAAGAATTGGAAGCTGCTGAAGCCAGCCGTGTCCCATCTGGCCACTCATTTATAAAGAAGGACTGAGAGGAAGGACTTTTGAAGGACTGAAGTATTTTTGAAGAGAGGTCCAATTATTTCCCTTCCAGAAACCAAGCTCTGCAGAATCACTTGTCCTGCTGGGGCGTCCGCCATAGAGTGATGCATTGTTCCCCAGCTGGATGTCTGCCTGGCTCTGACTTGCAGGTCTGGCCCTGACGCCAGTACCAGTGTGTGCTAGGTCGATGGGATGAGAGCCCTGAGAGAGAGGGCATATGGAGGCAGAGCCAGGCAAGGCGGGGTGAGGCACACCCCCTCATGTGCCTGGCTCTCGGGAGGTATAGAGGATGGGTCCTTCTCACTCCTGCAGCCACGGGCCCCAGAGCGGGGCCGCAGAGTGTAAATGAGATGGAGATGCATGCATTCTGGGCACTGTGATGGCGCGGGGCAAAGAGAACGTGGCACGAGGCATCAAACAACCAAGGGTTAGCAAGCTCCCCTGCGGGCACTAATTCAGGGAAGTGTCTCTTTTCACTCTCTTCCTCCATTCCTCAACACCAGAGGGGCAACTGCGGGGGTGCACTCTCCCCTCCAGGCCACGAGAGCCACAAGCCAAGCCTGCACCGTGATAAGCACTTGACATACATTACGATGATTAGTAGTAGCATTTTTTCCCCTTTACAGAGTGGCATCTGAGGCACAGAGAAGTAAAAAATCTGGTCAAGGTCACACAGCTAGAGAAGGAGCTGGACTCCTAACCCCAGGCATTCAGAATGCAGAGCCCAGGGTTTTGACCTAAACTATATTGCATATGAAATTTATTTTTCAGTTATAGAACCCTAGTTATCATTATTCAGTATCTCAAGGCGATAAGTCAGGAGGCACCATGAAATACAGTTTTCCAGAGGGTCAGGGTCTTTCTAAATAGATAGAAAAAAGAAACAAGGCCAGTCACACAGACAGGCACACACACAGGATGTGAGTGTGAGGCCTAAAAAAACCTTGTGAATCTTAAAAAAACAATTTAGCCACTGAGTTGGTGAGGCTAAATCTGTTATACAAATATAAAGGGACATTGACGAGGCTGAAGGAATGTCCTTTTATTCTACCTTCACCAGTTTCTAACCCTTGCTTCATTCCTTGCACTTTTCTGCCTTGAGAGCCTGTATTCTGAGAGTGGAGAGCTGGGCTGAGTGAATGGGAAGGGTAGCGTCCAATGGCCTGGCATTCTCAAGCGGACGTCTGGCTTCTGAGCCCCACACAGGAAACTCTGTCGTTGGGAAATTTGCTGATGTAAACACGGACTGACAGGGGAAAGATTTTTGTTTGAGAACTTTGTCCGAGTGAAATCTTAGGGTCATGGGAGGGACTTTGGGAGGCATCTGGTCCATTGCTTCCCTGAAGCTTGGTCCGGCATCCAGCCCTAGAGATTCTCATGTTGTCGGTCTGAAGAAATCCCTGGAATTCATATTTTTAAAATGTTCCTCAGTTGACTCTCATGTGCTGTGAGCCTCTTTTAACACTTTTAATGCGGCAACCACAACAACAACTACAATGTCCACTTTTGCTTGGTTAACTCTAGTGATGGGTTTCTCACTACTTCCTGGGGTAGCCCATTATGTTTTTGGACAGTGCTGATTGTTCAAAATATTTTTCCTCAGTTTGGATAGAAATCCACATTTTGGTAGCTTCTACCTATTGGTCTTGGTGTGTTCCTTCCATCTGAGATGAATTATTCCTTTAACAGCAGCAGCTGTAGTCTCTGCAAGACTGTGGAAAGTCCTTCCTTGGTCTGTGATATGACCCACTTACCTCTGAGGGTTTGCCTAGAGCTTGCTTCAGAGTTTGTCTCCACATGGCCATCATTCATCCTTTGCTGTCAGAAAGTTTTCTCACTCTTTTGTGCATATAAGCTTTATTCCTCAGACAACAGTAAACCCTGTTCCACGTCCCTTTCCACCTGAGCCCCGGTACCTGAGTCCTCAGTCCGGGCTGTGTCCCTGACCCACCCCCTGGCTAGTGGGGGAATCTTAGTGACACTGTGATGACTTTTTAAACCCACTGGGATGTTCTGTTTCATATCAAGTGTGCTTTTTATCTTTGACATTCTGTTTTCTTTTCATATCACTTATTAGCTGTGGTTCTCAAATAGGAGTGATTTTGTCCCCCTAGGGGACATTTAGCAAAGTCTGAAGACATTTTTTGTTGTAACAACCTGTGTCTGTGTGGATGCTACGGGCATCTGCTGGTGAGTGACTAGGATATGCTCAACCTACAATGCAGAGGACAGGCCCCAAGACAAAGCATTACCCACCCCCAAATGTCATTTGTACCAAGGCTGAAAACCCTAGCTTATTAGCATTAAAAAAGCAAAGACTTTAAAAGCAAAGAATGAAGGCAGGCAAGAGAAATGAGGCTGCAGTGATTGTGTGCAGCCTGCAGCTGAGGTTCTGGGCACTGCATCCTCCGAGAAACAAATGAGGAAATAACCCAGGCAAAGGCGAGGTTTCCAGGGCTCATGGGGAACCCTAACTATAAAGAAGCCAGAAAGGAGTCACATATATTTGCTCCCTGTAGCCTGGTTTTCCCCAAATGTGACATATTTCCCCCTCATGGTATGTAACAGAATTTTAAGATAAACATATTTAAGAAAAAAAGTGAATGTAATTACTTTGCTGCACAGGAGTAATTAACACAGCACTGTAAATCAACTATACTTCAATTTAAAAATGAGTTATTAAAAATCAAAAAAACGGAAAGAAAAAAGTGAGTGGATTTAAAGAAAATATTGATAACTGAACCGCTGGTACAGTGATATGGCAAAGATTGTAAAATGGTCGGTAAATAATGTCTGCGACAAGACCATTGCCTTGTAGAAAAAAAGAGTTGCTGGTGTGAAATGGAGCAAAGAGGAGTCAATGTGCATCTTTGCTCTTAATGGGAAAGGGAAGGAGCTGCGATTTGGCAAGAGATGCAATAGAACTTACTGTTCTTGGCGTTCATCTCAGCATAGTACTTGTTCCTACCCACAGACTTGCCAGACATAGTTCTGTAAATATACATGGCCCCATCGAGCCACTTCCACTGCTGCCCCTGCAAATGACAGGAGATGGGAGACATGTACACATCAGCCTGCCCACCTGCTCACAGCCCAGACCCATTTAAAACATGGTTCTCATTGTAAAAACTGGGAAAGCACAGAAATGTGTAAAGACGGGAAAATAAGAAAGTCACTCCGTTTAATCTCTAGGAGGAAAACGTTACTAATATTTTACCATATTTACTTTTGGTGAAACCATTTTTGTCTATCACAATATTTTTATGTACTGAAAAATGTGGTGGCCTTTAAAATATATATTCAATTTTGTAGCGTCTTGCATTCCAAACATTTTTTAATGGTAAGAATGCACCATAGGGCTTCCCTGGTGGCGCAGTGGTTGAGAATCTGCCTGCCAATGAAGGGGACACGGGTTCGAGCCCTGGTCTGGGAAGATCCCACATGCCACGGAGCAACTAGGCCTGTGAGCCACAACTACTGAGCCTGCGTGTCTGGAGCCTGTGCTCCGCAACAAGAGAGGCCGCGACAATGCAAGGCCCGCGCACCGCGATGAAGAGTGGCCCCCGCTTGCCGCAACTACAGAAAGCCCTCGCACAGAAACGAAGACCCAACACAGCCAAAAATAAAAAAAAAAAAAAAAAAAAAGAATGCACCATAATTTACCTTACTAATTCTCCTACTGACTGATGTTTGTGTTGTTTCCAATTTACAATTATTGCAAAGAATACTGCTATGAACCACTTTATTTGCAAAGCTGTTTCTGTACTTAAAATTATTCTTTAAGGCTAGAATCCCAGAAGTATAATTAATGGCCAAAGGGCATGAATATTTTGAGGATATTGATATTTATTGCCAAACTGCCTTCCAAAAACAGTTCAGTTGTAGGAATCTGCATCCTCATTTACTGGGGAATTTCTCCTTATCCTTAAAAATATTATTCATTAAGACAAAGCAAAAGTCTAATAATCTGATAACTCAAATTATATTGTTATTCTAATTTGCATTTCTTTGATAACTAGAGACATTGCACAATTTGTTAGACTGTTTATTAGCCTCAGTCATGAAGGTAAAAAAACTAAATCACAAAAAAATATCTGGTAGAAATTGATGTATTTATCCTATCTCTGAATGAGAGAGTTCTGATTGATAGCAATGTGAATATATAAAAATGTAAAATTCATTGTATAAAATATATGTAACATCTATGGCAAAGTTTATCAAGAAACAGAAAGTCTGGGGTTTTTCTCCTTGTATTCTTTGTGTTTTTTTGGGTTAACATAGAAGCTCCACAAAGAATCTGTAAACTGCAGATCCCACATAGAGACCTCAGCAACCTCACATGTCATTTCTTTCTATGAGGTATTGAGGCGGGTAAAATGAGGGACCAGTGAAGAAAGTTTAGGATAACATAAAAAACATGATAGCATCTAGCAAAAAGCTTAGCTGAAAGTTTCCAACTTTAACTCAAGATCTAATGGGGGTTTAACTAAGCTTGGTCTCATAACGGGTCTGTGTGTGTGTGTGTTTATTTGTATACACCCATATATACTTACACAAACTTCTTTTTAAAGGCTCTGAAGAGCTGGTAATTTTGTGTTCAAAAATGTGGGAGAACTTTAATTAGATAGGTCTGTAAGTGGAGGAAATTGTTTCCTCCCTAACCTTGGAGCTTTGGTCTCTATCAATCGGAGGCAGGTGACTGAAGAAGATCTGTTGTGTGTGCCCTTGTCAGTAGGCCTGGGGCTGTTTCCCAGAGAGGGGCTATCTATCTGGCTTTCCCAAGGGGCCATTTGTGGGCCAAGTCTGAGGTTACCTTCTGCAGGTCATGCAGGCAGATCCATACGGGCTTGTTTCTTTGACAGCCACCTATGTCCGTTGCTATGGTGCTGGCCTCCTTTAAATTCAGGATAGATGCCAGGTGGGCTCCGTTTCCATATGACTGACACTAGAGCTGAGGGCAAGGAGGAGATGTGAGGTTTAAAAGCACAGCCCACAACCTAAATATCCATCGACAGAGGAATGGATAAAGAAGATGTGGTATGTATACACAAAGGAATATTACTCAGCCGTAAAAAAGAATGAAATAGTGCCATTTGCAGCAACATGGGTGGACCTAGAGATTATCATACTAACTGAGTAAGTCAGACAGAGAAAGACAAATATCATATGATATCACTTGTATGTGGAATCTAAAAAATGATACAAATGAACTTGTTTACAAAACAGAAATAGACTCACAGAGTTAGAAAACAAACTTATGGTTACCAAAGGGGAAAGGGGGGGAGGGATAAATTAGGAGCTTAGGATTAATATATACACACTACTATATGTAAAATAGATAACCAACAAGGACCTACTGTATAGCACAGGGAGCTCAATATCTTGTAATAACTTATGAGAAAAAAGAATCTAAAAAAGAATATATATATGTATATATATGTATAACTGAATCACTTTGCTGTACACCTGAAACTAACACAACATTGTAAATCAACTATATTTCAATAAAAATTAGAAAAAAAAAGAAAGGCACGGCCCTCACCTCAGAGCCCTAGAGCACCAGGCAGCATGGGCACACACAGCCCCCGCCTCCCCTTGGGATCTAAGCCCCACAGGAGACTTCCTGTCACCTTGGGAGAAAACACAACTGTCACAGGTGTCAGGCCTCAGAGGGGGAGGCAGCTCGAGGCAAGGGCACGAGCTTTAGGGCCAGTGGAAGTGCCTGGGGTCCTGGTCTTGCCTGTCTTTAGTGTATGTGACCTTGGCAAGTCACTTCACCTCTCTTCCTTATCTGTAAATGGAGGAAATAATTAGGGCTACACAAGGGAGTTGTCACGAGGATAGAATTGTTATAATTATGTATTATAATACTGCACTTCAACAAACCTAAGAAACCACTGATTGTAAAATGTGCTGTTCTCTAACAAGACACTTACTGCCCAAATAAAGAAATCATTTTATATACGTACATTTTATAGCTAGACAGAGATATATACTTTATGCTCTTTTGGGGTTGTGTTACAGGATCTGCCTACATAATAAAACAAATTAATTTAATAAAAACATGGTTTTGGCTGTGGTTGCTACTCTCATGTTTGCCTTTGAACTTGCTCAGGACTAGATGTGGTGACTGCTTAATGATAATTTACCAACCACTTGATAATACCAGAATGTTTTTGTACCCGTAATTTCTTTTTTTAATTTTAATTTTAATTTTATTTTTTAACATCTTTATTGGAGTATAATTGCTTTACAGTGTTGTGTTAGTTTCTGCTGTATAACAAAGTGAGTCAGCTATACGTATACATATATCCCCATATCTCCTCCCTCTTGCATCTCCCTCCCACCCTCCCTATCCCACCCCTCTAGGTGGTCACAGAGCACCGAGCTGATCTCCCTGTGCTATATGGTTGCTTCCCACTAGCTATCTGTTTTACATTTGGTAGTGTATATATGTCCATGCCACTCTCTCACGTCGTCCCAGCTTACCCTTCCCCCTCCCCATGTCCTCAAGTCCATTCTCTATGTCTGCATCTTTATTCCTGTCCTGCTCCTAGGTTCTTCAGAACCTTTCTTTTTTTTTTTTTAAGATTCCATATATATGTGTTAGCATACGGTATTTGTTTTTCTCCTTCTGACTTACTTCACTCTGTATGGCAGACTCTAGGTCCATCCATATACCCGTAATTTCATTTGACTTTTAAATTTGTGATGCACGGAAGCTGGATTACCAGTCAACGTGTAGTGAGTGTACCAGTTACAAAAGATCCCTGGGACAGAAGAGGCAACAGGCTCCGTCTGTTTAAATGATGTTTCCCTTTCCTGTCAGTTCACACAGCTAGAACTCAGAGCGCTGCCTCTTCGGTCCAAGATCGGGTCTTCCCGTCGTTTTAACTGCCACCTCCATCACCTCCAGGAGTCTTGTGAACTAAGATGCCAGCTAGGAACCAAGGAGCACAGCAGCCGTGGTGTCAATTTCTCTGGTCCTTCCCGGCACCTTCTCTGCACTCTGGTTCAGGAGTGGTTAACTCTGCTAAGGCTTGGTATCAATCATGTGGATCGTTTTTGCCTTGAAAACCTGAATTGAGCATCCACCGTGTGCCACAGGCTTTTTGCAAGTTCTTTTCATGAATCCTCCCAACAACCCCATGGGATAAAAGTGTTATCCCCATTTTACAGAAGAAAACTGGTAAAGTGAGGTATAGCTGCAACTAATGCGTGGCAGAGCGTGCTTTAAACTCAGGTCTATATTATTCCAAAGCCCCCCAGATATCTTCCTCTTTGTTTTGGTAGAATTCGTGTTGGACTCTCCAGGGACAGGCAGTACAAACATCTGTCCAGGATTTCTCCAAGTTGCTTCCCAAGAACTGAGGAGAAGTCCACTGCTGTCGATGAGCTTTTTCTTCTTTCAGTGGACAGAATCCGGGCGGCCCTTTCTGTGTTTGGCTCTTTTTATCTTTTTTGCTATCATTCACATCTGCTTAGGAAAGCATTGCATTGGGGCCAACTTCCCTGGGTTTGCTCTGCTGGTTATTCTCGGTGTAATCTTGGGAGAGTCACTTATGCTTATACTGCATTGCAATTTTTTGTTTAAATGTCACAATCTTGCATCAGTTCTGCACTTTTTAAGGCCAGAAAAGACCTTTGCATTCTCAGTAGCTATCACGTGATAGGTGCTTCCTCATTCTGAGTTATTGATTTACAGGGATTCTGAGGCCATTCTGGGCCCAGATCACACCCCATTTCCCCACGTAGCTCCCCGGTCAGTCACTTCAGTTTAACAACCACAATTCAGTGACACAGCAGCACTGACTCCCAACACTCTGAGGTAACTTATTCTGACTGGCTATGTGGGTATCTCTTAGAAAAGCCTCAGTGAAATAAAACCAATACATTTGTTGGGTTATGGAGACAGTGAGGCCTTGCATTTGTCTGGAATGCTTCGGTCTCCGTCAGGTGGCTCTGAGGCTGTCTACACACGGCTCTCTTGCTGGTAAATCTTGTACGGCAATTCAGTTGTTCTTTCTGTAAGTTCCTCATCTCATCGTCTTTGGATTTATGTATTTCTGTCTTTCTCCCTGACAGTGAACTCCTTGAGGGCAGGCTGTTCCTTGTTCATCCTCATGTCTTTGCAGCCCGTCCAGGGTCTGGGCCTATATAGCACATGCTCCATCAATGCTCACATGATGAAAGGAGTTAAGCACATAACCCTCTATTCTCCATTTCACCAGCCAGGTTACTTCTCAGGATGCCAAGGAAGGACCCTTGGCTCTGAGTTGAATGATACCTGGAGCTTTGGGTGGCCCCTTGCTTTAGAGAAGCCTCTCCAAGCATGGGCCAGATTTCTTACCTCAGCATCAGACCAGTTCCTCAGCTTCTGGAAGTATCCCTAGCAACAGGACTTGTAGTAAAACCATCCAGTAGCACAGCTAGGTCTCAGGATGATGGCTGCGCACAAACAAAAGGCAATTACAAGTTATGATGGCAAAGAGAAGCAATTCCTACACTTGAGCCAGTTTAAGACCTGGCTCGCCTTGAATGGAGGGAAGGCTAAGTGCCCTGGAGGAAGGATCCCTCCCTGCTGCCGAATCTTTATACTGTTCATCTTTCTCGTAGCCTTCTCCAAAGGGGACTGTGGGCTTTTACCAGAGTAACTGTACATTGGGGGAAAGGAGGTAATCAGCTCTTTGAGGTTTACTGGACACTGGCTCTGAACTGACACTGATTCCAGGAGACCCCGGACATCACTGTGGTCTGCCAGTCAGAGAAGGGGTTTATGGAGGTCGGATGATCAATGGTGTTTTAGCTCAGGACTACTTCACAGTGGACCCAGTGGGTCCCCAAGCCCATCCTGTGGTAATCTCCCCAGTTATGGAATACATAATTGGAACAGACATCCTCAGCAACTATAGCAGAATCCCCACACTGGTAGCAAGATCAAACAGCTATAATTCAAGACCTCACAAGAGTGGGTGAGGGGCATAAATTGGTAGTTTTAGGCATTACAAGGAGGGAGTGGTGTTTTGGCTAGGGGGACGCAGGACAGGTTAGATGGCAACTTGGCTGGAACTTGAGAATAGGGGGGCTGAAAGTCAGTAGCAAGGGGAAGGGGACATTTTAGGCGAAGGGGGTGGGTGAGCAGAGGAATGGTGGCAGCAAAGCAAGCACTTAAGTTTGCCTTAACTGTAGGGCACCTGTCAGGCAAGCACTGTAGAAGAGAAGGAGACGGTCAGGGCCCAGAAGCCAGAGAAGCTGTGATCAAGAAAGGCACAAGCTCCTCTGGCTAGTGGGTTGGTGAACAGGCCACATCACTGAAACTGAGGTTTCTGAAGAAGTGGAGATGTCTGGGAACACAGAGGGCCCAGAGGATGAAGGGGATGCCAAGCTAGGAAATGTGGACTTTGTGCCAGTGTGGCGGCACTCCAATGCTCTTGGTGGGTGCAGGGGTCTTTCCACCCCCAGTGCATGTTCACAGACTTTTTTGTGGTCACATAGCATTTCCTCTCTCCCCACTGAGATGACCCTGTTGTCACTTGCTTGCCCCATTCTTCTGTTCTACTTCATTCCTTACCTATAAATCTCCAGGGGCTTCCTGATGCTTTCAGATAAACTCTCCACTCAGTTTGACATTTAAAGGCGCTCACAACCTGGTCTTATGGTCCTATTGAGATGCAGCTTCCGGTGCAGCAGCCTCAGCTCCATCTTGGAACATGACGCTCATTATGGACAGATCCTTTGCTTGTGCTATGCTTTGTACCTGTGAATGGTGGACAATGGCTAACCCAGCTGACGCACAGCAGGCAAGGTTTCAAGGTGAAAGCAGCTCTTTTGCCCCTTTCCTGTTTGCCCATTTCTGTTCCCCTTTAACCTTAAAAGAACTTAATTATAGGAATGAGCTCACTAGGCAATTTAACCTAACTCCTGACTTATGCCCTCTTGAATGCACACCATGCCTTGTCTAACTTGCTGATTCTTTTCCTAGATAAAAAGAAGTAAGAATGAAGAATTAAGCGGTTAAAAAATGACGAGCTCTCTATTCTCAACAGCCCCCTTAGCAATCCTGCAGGCTGATCAGATGCAAGATAACATCCGAAGAGTCAGCCAGTCTGCAAGCAACGGGGAATGATGCAGAATCCAACTTCCTGCGTCGATGATTCATTGAGATTCTTCCTCCTTTTTCTCCTTTAAAAACCATCATGGCTGAGCAGAATCTTCGGAGTTGGTCTCTGGACACAAGTCCACCTTCTCCCTAGATTGCTGGCTTTTCTGATTAAAGCACCTTTCCTTTCTACTGACACTTGCCTCTCGAATTATTGGTTCTTGAGCAAGAAGCAACCGAACCTGGGTTTGGTAACAAAGGGGTACATCAAATGTACTAGGAACAAACGACATAGACACTCATGTGCTTAAATACCTCATCTTCTACTACCTTTAGAAATACAAACATCATTTGATGTTAAATAAAAAGAACGCCTTTATGCTGAGGCGGGCTGGGACCTGGGCCCCTTTGCTGCAGTGCTGCAATGTCTGCACCTGGACACACCTCTCCTCGAGCAACAAAATACAAAAAAGCTGTATGGGACTAAAAATAACTGCGTGCGTGCTCAGCTGGTGCAAATACTGGACAAAAGATACAAAGAGACCAAAAAACCCAACTGCCACTTTTGAAGAGCCTGGAGCAAAAGCAGGGGGTCAGGGGCAAAAGCAGGTACTGCACATGCCCCCTGCGCACACCACCACCTAAGGGGTGAGCAAAACACCTAAGCCACTTCTGCAGCCCAGCCCCTGGACACACCCTTACCCTCACCCCATATAAGGAACAAGCTCGCCCCCACTCAGGGAATGAGCAAGCAAGGGAACCTGTTGTTTGTTCTTGCTCCCCCCTGCTGCAGCAGGGGCCCCAATAAAACCTTGCCTGAATTTCTTGTCTGGCCTCTGATGAATTTCTATTGATTAAGGAGGGCAAGAACCCTGGTCAGTAACAATGCCACTGTTGCTACTTTTGCTACCACTATCACCAGCTTCCATGTACAAAGTGCTTTCTTGCTGTCAGGCACTATGATAAGCAGTTTATTCACACTACATATTTATCTCTTTTTTTTTTAACATCTTTATTGGAGTATAATTGCTTTACAATGGTGTGTTCCTGCTTTATAACAAAGTGAATCAGCTATACATATACATATATCATCACCATATCTCCTCTCTCTTGCGTCTCCCTCCCACCCTCCCTATCCCACCCTCTAGGTGGTCACAAAGCACCGAGCTGATCTCCCTGTGCTACGTGGCTGCTTCTCACTAGCTATCTATTTTACATTTTGTAGTGTATATATGTCCATGCCACTCTCTCACTTCGTCCGAGCTTACCCTTCCCCCTCCCCGTGTCATCAAGTCCATTCTCTACGTCTGTGTCTTTATTCCTGTCCTGCCACTAGGTTCTTCAGAACCATTTTTTTTTTAAGATTCCATATATATGTGTTAGCATACAGTATTTGTTTTTCTCTGACTTACTTCACTCTGTATGACAGACCCTAGGTCCATCCACCTCACTACAAATAACTCAATTTCGTTTCTTTTTATGGTTGAGTAATATTCCATTGTATATATGTGCCACATCTTCTTTATCCATTCATCTATCGAGGGACACTCAGGTTGCTTCCATGTCCTGGCTATTATAAATAGAGCTGCAATGAACATTGTGGTACATGACTCTTTTTGAATTATGGTTTTCTCTGGGCATATGCCCAGTGGTGGGATTGCTGGGTCGTATGGTAGTTCTATTTTTAGTTTTTTAAGGAACCTCTATACTGTTCTCCATAGTGGCTGTATCAATTTACATCCCCACCAACAGTGCAAGAGGGTTCCCTTTTCTCCACACCCTCTCCAGAATTTATTGTTTATAGATTTCTTGGTGATGGCCATTCTGACTGATGTGAGGTGATACCTCATTGTAGTTTTGATTTGCATTTCTCTAATGATTAGTGATGTTGAGCATCCTTTCATGTGTTTGTTGGCAATCTGTATATCTTCTTTGGAGAAATGTCTATTTAGGTCTTCTGCCCATTTTTGGATTGGGTTTTTTGTTTTTTTGATATTGAGCTACATGAGCTGCTTGTATATTTTGGAGATTAATCCTTTGTCAGTTGCTTTGTTTACAAGTATTTTCTCCCATTCTGAGGGTTGTCTTTTCGTCTTGTTTATGGCTTCCCTTGCTGTGCAAAAGCTTTTAAGTTTCATTAGGTCCCATTTGTTTATTTTTGTTTTTATTTCCATTTCTCTAGGAGGTGGGTCAAAAAGGATCTTGCTGTGATTTATGTCATAGAGTGTTCTGTCTATGTTTTCCTCTAAGAGTTTTATAGTGTCTGGCCTTACATTTATGTCTTTAATCCATTTTGAGTTTATTTTTGCGTATGGTGTTAGGGAGTGTTCTAATTTCATTCTTTTACATGTAGCTGTCCAGTTTTCCCAGCACCACTTATTGAAGAGCACATACCTGTATTTAAATTCTGTTTTCTGCCTGATTCCTAATAAATCTTTTAGCTACTTCAGGTCTGGGATCATGCCTACCTCATCTCTATAATCTTATGCTCAGGAGGTTTTAGTGCTAATCTGACCAGTGACCTAAGAAAGAGTAGTTGCTTCCTAACCTGTCCCTTTTCTTCTTAGATGTTTTCTTCCAGAGAACAAGCAAGCTCACTCATATCTTTCTTTTTCCCAGACAAAAGCTTCACTTAACTTTTTTTTGTTGCTTGTTTTTTGTTGTTTTTTTGACATTCACCACTTTTTCAGGGAGAAATGTTTTACTTCTTCTCTTGGAAAAATTCATGCTCTAAACCCACTTGAAAGCATCTTATTGTCATCTATGTGATGATTCTACTTTGCTTCCTAAGAAACTCCTCCAAGTGGAAACATGTACACTGAAATATCTCTATAGACGGATGGTACATTGCTGAAAAGAGAAAGGTGGTTAAAAATGTTTAGATCAAAGTGAATTTTCTGATGGAAAGTAGAAATATGACCTCTTGACATATATCCATAAATATTCAGTAAGCACACATCAATTCATGACACACTAGTACAAATGCCCCATAAGATTTTCTGTGATAATTGATATGTCCTAAAGTGTGCTATCAATGTGGTAGCCACTAACCACATATGGCCATTGAGCACTTGGAATATGGCTAGTGAAAATGAAGAGTTGAATTTTTAATTTTATTTAATTTTTGTCAATTAAATTTAAATTTAAGCAGTTACATGTGGTTAGTGGCTTCCACACTGGACAGGAAAGACCACAAGGATGGGAGTGGATTTCTTATAGAAGCAGATTAATATGAAACAAAAGAGAATTTGTTCTTATTTTTGAGGGAGCTTAGAAACGGAGAGCAACTTTGTAGAAGTAAGTCCTGAGAACTTGAAGGAAATGTGAGAAGTTTTGGAGGAAAGTTATAGAACTTGGATTTTAGTCAAATTTAATTAGATCACCAAGCTGACACCTAGGTTATACTTCAGTAAGAAATCTTCATCATATCTGCAGGATATGGCGTTTTCTGATGCCAGTTTCCCTGATTGAAACTTGGATGGCAGTGATCCTTTGCCTTCTTCTTCAAATGACCAATGAACTCCATTTTGAGTCAGATAGTAGAGCTTTTCACTGCTTCATCATTTGAGGTCAAGCAAAAATTGTCTTCAGCTTTAACATGACAGGAACTCACCTACTACCCATTTTAACTAGTAAGGAGTTTCATACTTTACCCTTGGTGCCTACTGGAAGTTTTTTGAAAAAGTCAGTTACTTTGTGAGAGGGCAGACAGCAGAAGCAAGAAGAACTACAATCCTGCAGGGGAACAAAACCACATTCACAGAAAGATAGACAAGATGAAAAGGCAGAGGGCTATGTACCAGATGAAGGAACAAGATAAAACCCCAGAAAAAACAACTAAATGAAGCAGAGATAGGCAGCCTTCCGGAAAAAGAATTCAGAATAATGATAGTGAGGATGATCCACAACCTCGGAAAAAGAATGGAGGCAAAGATGGAGAAGATGCAAGAAATGTTTAACAAAGACCTAGAATAAGTAAAGAACAAACACCTAGAAGAATTAAAGAACAAACAAACAGAGATGAACAATACAATAACTGAAATGAAAAATACACTAGAAGGAATCAATAGCAGAATAACTGAGGCATAAGAATGGAGACACAGATATAGAGAACAAATGTATGGACACCAAGGAGGGAAAGTGGCAGGGGTGGGGTGGCGGTGGTGTGATGAATTGGGAGATTGGGATTGACATATATTCACTAATATGTATAAAATGAATAACTAATAAGAACCTGCTGTATAAAAAAAATAAATAAAATTCTAAAATTAAAAAAAAAAACAGAAGAATGGATAAGTGACCTGGAAGACAGAATGGTAGAATTCACTGCCATGGGACAGAATAAAGAAAAAAGAATGGAAAGAAATGAAAACAGCCTAAGAGACCTCTGGGACCACATTAAACACAACAACATTCACATTATAGGGGTCCCAGAAGGAGAAGAGAGAGAGAAAGGACCTGGGAAAATGTTTGAAGAGATTATAGTCAAAAACATCCCTAACA
Source organism: Balaenoptera ricei (assembly GCF_028023285.1). Taxonomy (NCBI): domain Eukaryota; kingdom Metazoa; phylum Chordata; class Mammalia; order Artiodactyla; family Balaenopteridae; genus Balaenoptera; species Balaenoptera ricei. The sequence continues at coordinate 105,864,769 of NC_082639.1, forward strand.
TGGGAAAGGAAACAGCCACCCAAGTCCAGGAAGCACAGAGCGTCTCAGGCAGGATAAACCCAAGGAGAAACACGCCAAGACACATAGTAATCAAATTGACAAAAACTAAAGACAAAGAAAAAGCATTGAAAGCAACAGGGGAAAAACAACAAATACCATACAAGGGAACTCCCATAAGGTTATCAGCTGATTTCTCAGTGGAAACTCTACAAGCCAGAAGGGAGTGGCATGATATATTTAAAGTGATGAAAGGGAAGAACCTACAACCAAGATTACTCTAGCTGGCAAGGACCTCATTCAGATTAACGGAGAAATCAAAAGCTTTACAGACAAGCAAAAGCTAAGAGAATTCAGCACCACCACACCAGCTCTACAACACAAGAGAAGAAAAGGACCTACAAAAACAAACCCATAACAATTTAGAAAATGGTAATAGAAACATACATATTGATAATTACCTTAAATGTGAACAGATTAAATGCTCCAACCAAAAGATGCAGGCTCACTGAATGGATACAAAAACAAGACCCATATATATGCTGTCTAAAAGAGACCCACTTCAGACCTAGGGACACACACAGACCGAAAGTGAGGGGATGGAAAAAGATATTCTATGCAAATGGAAATCAACAGAAAGCTGGAAAAGCACTACTCATACCAGACAAAATAGACTTAAATAAAGAATGTTACAAGAGACAAGGAAGGACACTACATAATGACCAAGGGATCAATCCAAGAAGAAGATATAACAATTATAAATATATATGCACCCAACATAGGAGCACCTCAATACATAAGGCAACTGCTAACAGCTATAAAAGAGGAAACTGACAGTAACACAGTAATAGTGGGGGACTTTAACACCTCACTTACACCAATGGACAGATCATCCAAACAGAAAATTAATAAGGAAGCACAAGCTTTAAATGACACAATAGACCAGCTAGATTTAATTGATATTTGTAGGACATTCCATCCAAAAACAGCAGATTACACTTTCTTCTCAAGTGCACATGGAATACTCTCCAGGATAGATCACATCTTGGGTCACAAATCAAGCCTCAGTAAATTTAAGGAAATTGAAATCATATCAAGCACCTTTTCTGACCACAACACTATGAGTTTAGAAATCAATTACAGGGGAAAAATATAAAAAACACAAACACATGGAAGCTAAACAATACATTACTAAATAACCAAGAGATCACTGAAGACATCAAAGAGGAAATCAAAAAATACCTAGAGACAAATTACAACAAAAACACGATGATCCAAAACCTATGGAATGCAGCAAAAGCAGTTCTAAAAGGGAAGTTTATAGCAATACAAGGCTACATCATGAAACAAGAAAAATCTCAAATAAACAATCTAACGTTACACTTAAAGGAACTAGAGAAAGAAGAACAAACAAAACCCACAGTTAGTAGAAGGAAAGAAATTATGAAGATCAGACAGAAATAAATGAAATAGAAACAAAGAAAACAATAGCAAAGGTCAATAAAACTAACAGCTGGTTTGTTGAGAAGATAAACAAAATTGATAACCCATTAGCCAGACTCATCAAGAAAAAGAGGGAGAGGACTCAAATCAATAAAGTTAGAAATGAAAAAGAAGAAGTTACAACAGACACCGCAGGAATACAAAGCATCCTCAGAGACTACTACAAGCAACTCTATGCCAATAAAATGGACAACCTGGAAGAAATGGACAAATTCTTAGAAAGGTATAACCTTCTGAGACTGAATCAGGAAGAGATAGAAAATATGAACAGACCGATCACAAGCAATGAAACTGAAACTGTGATGAAAAATCTTCCAACAAACAAAAGTCCAGGACCAGATGGCTTCACAGGTGAATTCTATCAAACATTTAGAGAATAGCTAACACCCATCCTTCTCAAACTCTTCCAAAAAATTGCAGAGGAAGGAACACTCCCAATCTCATTCTATGAGGCCACCATCACCCTGATACCAAAACCAGACAAAGATACTAAAATAAAGAAAATTACAGACCAATATCACTGATGAATATAGATGCAAAAATCCTCAACAAAAAACTAGAAAACAGAATCCAACAACACACTAAAAGGATCATACACCATAATCAAGTGGGATTTATCCCAGGGATGCAAGGATTCTTCAATATATGCAAATCAATCAATGTGATACACCATATTAACAAACTGAAAAATAAAAACCATATGATCATCTCAATAGATGCAGAAAAAACTTCTGACAAAATTCAACACCCATTTACGACAAAAACTCTCCAGAAAGTGGGCATAGAGGGAAACTACTTCAACATAATAAAGGCCATATATGACAAACCCACAGCAAACATCATTCTGAATAGTGAAAAACTGAAAGCATTTCCTCTAAGATCGGGAACAAGACAAGGATGTCCACTCTCGTCACTATTATTCAGCATAGTTTTGAAAGTCCTAGGCATGGCAATCAGAGAAGAAAAAGAAATAAAAGGAATACAAAATGGAAAAGTAGAAGTAAAACTGTCACTGTTTGCAGATGACATAATACTATACATAGAGAATCCTAAAGATGCCATCAGAAAACTACTAGAGCTAATCAATGAATTTGGTAAAGTAGCAGGATATAAAATTAATGCACAGAAATCTCCTGCATTTCTATATATTAATGATGAAAAATCTGAAAGAGAAATTAAGGAAACACTCCCATTTACCATTGCAACAAAAAGAATAAAATACCTAGGAATAAACGTACCTAGGGAGACAAAAGACCTGTATGCAGATAACTATAAGACACTGATGAAAGAAATTAAAGATGATACAAACAGATAGAGAGATTTACATGTTTTGGACTGGAAGAATCAACATTTTGAAAATGACTATAAAAGCAATCTACAGATTTAGTGCAATCCCTATCAAATTACCAACGGCATTTTTTATGGAACTAGAACAAAAAATCTTAAAATTTGTATGGAGACACAAAAGACCCTGAATAGCCAAAGCAATCTTGAGAAAGAGAAATGGAGCTGGAGGAATCAGGCTCCCAGTCTTCAGACTATACTACAAAGCTACAGTGTTGTGCCAGTGGTACTGGCACAAAAACAGAAATATAGATCAATGGAACAGGATAGAAAGCCCAGAGATAAACCCATGCACATATGGTCACCTTATCTTTGATAAAGGAGGCAAGAATATACAGTGGAGAAAAGACAACCTCTTCAATAAGTGGTGCTGGGAAAACTGGACAGCTACATATAAAAGAATGAAATTAGAACACTCCTTAACACCATACACAAAAATAAACTCAAAATGGATTTGAGACCTAAATGTAAGACCGGGCACTACAAAACTCTTAAAGGAAAACATAGGAAGAACACTCTTTGACATAAATCACAGCAAGATCTTTTTTGATCCACCTCCTTGAGTAATGGAAATAAAAACAAAAATAAACAAATGGGACCTAATGAAACTTAAAAGCTTTTGCACAACAAGGGAAACCATAAACAAGACAAAAAGACAACCCTCAGAATGGGAGAAAATATTTGCAAAAGAATCATCGGACAAAGGATTAATCTCCAAAATATATAAATAGCTTATGCATCTCAATATCAAAAAAACAAAGAACCCAATCCAAAAATGGGCAGAAGCCCTAAATAGACATTTCTCCAAAGAGGACATACAGATGGCCAAGAAGCACATGAAAAGCTGCTCAACATCACTAATTATTAGAGAAATGCAAATCAAAACTACAATGAGGTACCACCTCACACCAGTTAGAATGGGCATCATCAGAAAATCTACAAACAACAAATGCTGGAGAGGGTGTGGAGAAAAGGGAACCCTCTTGCACTCTTGGTGGGAATGTAAATTGATACAGCCACTATGGAGAACAGTATGGAGGTTCCTTAAAAAACTAAAAGTAGAATTACCATATGACCCAGCAATCCCACTACTGGGCATATACCCAGAGAAAACCATAATTCAAAAGGCACATGCACCTTAATGTTCATTGCAGCACTATTTACAATAGCCAGGTCATGGAAGCAACCTAAATGCCCATCAACAGATGAATGGATAAAGAAGATGTGGTACATATATATAAAGGAATATTACCCAGCTATAAAAAGGAACGAAATTGGGTCATTTGTATAGACATGAATGGATCTAGAGACTGTCGTACAGAGGGAAGTAAGCCAGAAAGAGAAAAACAAGTATCGTATATTAACGCATATATGTGGAACCTACAAAAATGGTACAGATGAACCCGTTTGTAGGGCAGAAATAGAGACACAGATGTAGAGAACAAATGTATGGACACCAAGGGGGGAAGTGGCGGGGGAGGTGCTGGTGTGATGATTTGGGAGATTGGGACTGGGATATATACACTAATATGTATAAAATTGATAACTAATTAGAATCTGATGTATAAAAAATACAATAAAATTAGGAAATTCAAAAGAAAAAAGTCAATTATTTTTTGACAGCTAAACATTTTAGTACTGTTAGACTGGCATGAAAAAAGAACCTCAATCAGGCAGGGGCAAGGGAGTGGGGAGCACCTAACGGAATGATCAGAGAAAGAGATTTTTTAAAAAGGTGCTTTAGGAGAATGCAAAAAATAAAGTCTGGTAGAGGGATGTGGAAAAATCTGAAGTGATTATATAATGAGAAGGAGAGTCTTGAAATGTTTTCCAATCCTAAATCCTGAGAAAACAGCATAAACCCCTCATTATTTTAAGAAACTATTGAAGAGTTCCTCCTCGCCCCCCTAGGGTGCAAATTTTTACAGCCTTCGACATTGTCGTATTATATTTGATGGAGATATTGACCATGAGTACTGTTGCAAGCAAGCCCTGTAATATCCCAAGATACTGGAACAAATCCTATCAGTGGGAGAGAGGAAATGAGTCACCGAGGAGGTGTTCATTACAGCCAGTCTGGAGAAACCCTTATCTTGGCGACAATAGAGTTTATGACAACCCACTCAGCCCCAATGTAGGAGACAGGTGGTATGGAGGAATCTCCCCTTCTCCACATTTCCTGGGCAATCTATTGTCTATATATGTGACAAGCTCTGCCAGCTACAAAGCCTCAGGTGATTTGCTTAAGAAGCACAATGGAAGTTATGTCACAGAATTTTAAATTGAAAAATCTGTACATGATTAGCTCTCTTCTTCATCCTTCAGTACATTCATCCCAGGCTTTATCTCCTCCATGAACCCTTCCCTAAACCAGCCCCTCCTTTGTAATAGAATTTCCCTCATTGTATGGAAATTATTTGTTCGTGGGCCAGGATGCCACTCTCAAGAACAGGGATGTGACTTAATCTCTGTCTTGGGCACTTGGCACTTGGGTGGTGCTCAAAACGTGTTTGCTGGACCAAACTCAATATATTAAAATCTCTAGGACAGTGCTTGACACATAGAAGATACACAATATATGTTAGCTTCTATTTTCTATATTTTCTGAATAACTTACGCATATGTAGAGGTGTGAAAAGATTGTATAATAACAGGTACTATAATTCATTTTTGAGGGGGTTGTCTTCAAAAACATTACCTTGATAAGCAAATTGGGGTGAAAAGTAAGACCCTAAGAACATTTATTAGTAGGATGGAAGCATAGAACATATACAGGCATACCTTGAAGATACTGTGGGTTCGGTTCCAGACCACCACAATAAAGCAAATATCACAATAAAGCAAGTCACAGAATTTTTTTGTTTCCCAGTGCATATAAAAGTTATGTTTACACTATAGTCTATTAAGTATGCAATTGCATTATGTCTATTATGTACAAACCTAATTAGAAAATACTTTATTGCTAAAACATGCTAACCAGCATCTGAGCATTTAGCAAGTCATAATCTTTTTGCTGGTGGAGGGTCTTGCCTCAATACCGATGGCAGTTGACTGATCAGGGTAGTGGCTGCTGAAGGCTTGGGGCTGCTGTGGCAATTTCTTAAAATAAGAAAGAATGAATTTTGCCACACTGATTGACTCTTCCTTTCATCAATCATTTCTCTGTAGCATGTAATGCTGCTTGATAGTATTTTACCCACAGTAAATCTCCTTTCAAAATTGCAATCAATTGTCTTAAATTCTGCCACTGCTTTGTCAGCTAAGTTTATGTAATATTCTGAATCTTTTGTTGTCATTTCGACAATCTTCACAGCATCATCTCCAAGAGTAGATGCCATGTTAAGAAACTACTTTCTTTGCTCATCCATAAGAAGCAACTTCTCATCCATGTAAGTTTTATCATGAAATTGCAACAATTCAGTCACATCTTCAGGCTCCACTTCTAATTCTAGTTCTCGTGCTATTTTCACCACATATGCAGTTACTTCCTTCACTGAAGTCTTGAACTTCTCGAAGTCATCCATAAAGGTTGGAATCAACTTCTTTCAGACTTCTGTTAATATTGATATTTTGACCTCTTCCCATGGATCACAAATATTCTTAATGGCATCTAGAATGGTGAATCCTTCCCAGAAGATTTTCAACTTACTTTGCCCAGATCCATATATACGGCAGCTATAGCCTTATGAAATGTATTTCTTAAGTAATAAGACTTGAATGTTAAAATTACTTCTTTTTTTAACTTTTTATTTTATATTGGAGTATAGCTGATTAACAATGTGTTAGTTTCAGTTGTACAGCAAAGTGATTCAGTTATACATATACATGTATCTATTCTTTTTCAAATTCTTTTCCCATTTAGGTTGTTACATAATATTGAGCAGAGTTCCCTGTACTCAATGGGCTACAGAATGGATTTTGTGTTAGCAGGCATGAAAACATCATCTATCTCATTGTACATCTCCAGCAAAGCTCTTGGGTGACCAAGTGCATTGTCAATAAGAAGTAATATTTTGAAAGGAATCTTTTTTTCTGAGCAGTAGTTTTCAAGAGTGGGCTTAAATATTCAGTAAACCACGCTGTAAACAGATGTGCTGTCGTCCAGGCTTTGTTGTTTCATTTATAAAGGAGAGGCAGTGTAGATTTAATATAATTCTTAAGGGTCCTAGGAGTTTTTGAATGATAAATGAGTATTAGCTTCAACTTAAAGTCACCAGCTACATTAACCCCTAACAAAAGTCAGCCTGTCCTTTGAAGCTTTGAAGGCAGGCATTGACTTCTCCTCTGTAGCTATGAAAGTCCTAGGTGGCATCTTCTTCCAATAGAAGGCTGTTTTGTCTACATTGAAAAATCTGTTGTTTGGTGTAGCCACCTTTATTAACTATCTTAGCTAGATCTTCTGGATAATTTGCTGCAGCTTCTATATCAGTACTTGTTGCTTCACCTTGCACTTTAATGTTATGAAGACAGCTTCTTTCCTTAAACTTCATGAACCAACCTCTGCTAGCTTCAAACTTTTCTTCTGCAGCTTCCTCACCTCTTTCAGCCTTTGGAGAATTGAAGAGATTAGGGCCTTGCTCTGGATTAGGCTTTGACTTAGGGAAATGTTGTGACTGATTTGATCTTCTACCCAAATTACTAAAATTTTCTCCATATCCGCGATAAGGCAGTTTCTCTTTCTTATCATTTATGTGTTCACTGGAGACGCACTTGTAACTTCCCTTAAGAACTTTTCCTTTGCATTCACAATTTAGCTAACTGTTTGGTGCAGGAGGCCCAGCTTTCAGCCTATCTCAGCTTTCGACATGCCTTACTCACTAAACTTAATCACTTCTAGCTTTTGGTATAAAGTGAGAGATGTGTGACTCTTCCTTTCACTTGAATATTTAGAGGTCATTGTAGGGTTATTAATTGGCCTAATTTCAATATTGTTATGTCTCAGGGAATAAGGAACCCTGAGGAGAGGGAGAGAGATGGGGAAACAGTGGGTTTGTGGAGTAGCCAGACACACACAGTATTTATTAAGTTCACTGTCTTATACGGGTACAGTTTGTGGTGCCACAAGACAATTACAATAGTAACATCAAAGATCACTGATCACAGATAACCATAACAAATATAATAATAATTTAAAAGTTTGAAATATTGCGAGAATTACCAAAATGTGGCAGAGACATGAAGTGAGCAATAGCTGTTGGAAAAATTGCACCAATAGATTAGCTCGAGGCAGGGTTGCCACAAACATCCAATCTGTAAGAAAAAAAAAAAAAAAAACATAACTGCAAAGCTCAATAAAACAAGGTATGCCTGTATCCAAATATTTCTGCTTCTGAGCAATAAACATGAAATTTAGTGGAGGGGAGCAGAAAAGAGAAGTGACAAATCTATGTCCCTGCGTAACAATAACCCAGATCAAGATATAAAACATCTCCATCACCCCAGAAAATTCCCTCCTGCTCCTTTCCATCCAATCCTCCCATCAAAGCAACAACTATTCTGACTTCTAAGATCATAGATTAATTTCGCCTTTCTTTGAAACTTTGTATGAAAAAAATCATATAATATGTACTCTGTTGTGTCTGTATTTTTTCACTTGACGTAATGTTTTGTGATTCTTCCATATTGTTACCTGTATTAATAATTTGTTCTTTATAATGCTGAGTAGCATTCCATTGCATGAATATAGCACAGGTTATTTATTATTATGATTACTCATTCTTGGCTGATGGACATTTTAGCTATTTCCAACTTCTGACTAAAGTTGCTATAAGCTATAAGTTGCTATAAGCATTCTTAGTCTCTTGGGAAACACACGTTTTCATTCCATCACTAGGAGAGGGCTTGCTGGGTCATGGAATAAGTGTATGGTTAAGTTCATTAGAAAGTGTCAGTCTTTTAATACACTAAGTCCCCTATATACAAACCTTCGAGTTACGAACTCTCAAAGATGCGAACGTGCATTCACATGTCCAACCACATAAATTAGTTCATGTGTCTGGCGTACATTGTCACGTGCGTGCATCCTCTACAAGTGGTTGCACTTTTGTGTACTTTACTGTACACAAAAGTGCAATATACTGTATAGAATATAGTAGAACAGTATCTTTATTTCTTGCCTGTTCACTTGATGCCAGCCCCTGTATGCCAGCTGTTGTACTATACTACTGTACTTTTCAAGGTACTGTACTGTAAGATTTAAAATGTTTTCTTTATTTTTTGTTTGTTTGTTTTTTATGTATTATTTGTGTGAATAGTATAAACCTGTTACAGTACAGTACTACATAGCCGATTGTGTTATTTGGGTACCTAGGCTAACTTTGTTGGACTTATGAAGAAATTGGACTTATGAACGCACTCTCAGAATGGAACTCGTTCGTATGTAGGGGAGTTAACTGTATTTTCTTCTTAATTCAAAAAGTAAGATAGTCATTTCCTGTGCTGTAACATCACTCAGGAGTACGGGATTAAAGACTACCCAAAGAAAATGACTCAGACCTTAATGAGAAGAGAATTCACATGTGGGACAATCTGTATTCTTTTCTGGGCTCCTTATTATCTCTAAAAGAATTACATTGAAGTGCAGAATTCCTGAGGCAAATAATGGATTTGGAGGGAGACAGGGAACGTAGTTGTCTGTTAGTGGGTTTGGCATCAGAAACTCAGGTTCTCACTGGGCTCTGCTTCTTATTAACTGGGGGTCTTTGGGTAGATAGTTAGTCTCAAGAATATCTTCCTACTAATAAAATCAGATATGAATTGTACAACTACCATAGGAAAGTTTGAACATTAAATGAGATAATGAATGCAAAGAGTTTTGCACAGTGCTTGGTACATATTAAGAACTTAATAAATATCAGATTTTTAAAAAATGAACACTTTCTAAAATGTATTCTGGGTGAGAAGATGATGCTCTAATGAACATAGTCAATCCTTAATGTGGCTGGCATGATGTGGATGGCGGTTTCCCTCCTTGTGGGATCTCCAAACAATTGAAATACTTCACCATCACAAAAAATTTCAAACATAAAACAAAGTGAAAGATTTTTACAAAGGTGGTATACTTCTACCTGCATGTTCATCACTTAGATTCTATCATTAACATTTTACTATACTTGCTTTACCATATAGCTATACATTTACACATCTCCCAATTTACCCATCAATCCATGGGGTTTTTTGGATGCATTTCAAAGTAGTTTGCAGACATCAGTACACTTCCCTCTAAATACTTCAACATACATATCACTTACTAAAGTTTAATATTTATTTACATTTTTAAAAAATTTGAGGTAAAATTTACATGCAACGAAATGCACAAATACCTAGTATACATTTGCAGAGCTTTGACAAGTACATACAAATGTATAAATCAAACCCCTATAAGGCTATAGAACATTTCCATCACCTGGAAAGTTCCTTGTGTCCCTTCCTGATCAATTCCTACCCCATCCATAGGCAAGAGCTGTTCCGATATTTTTTAATCAAAGATTAATTTTAAATTCCAGAATTTCTATCAATGGAATTAAAGAGTATGTATTCTTTTGTGCATGACTGCTTCAACTCAATAAACTGTTGCGATTCATCCATGTTGTTTTGTATATCAATAATTTGTTCCTTTGTATTGTTCCCTTTTAGTGTTCCATAGAATGAATATATCACAGTTTATCCATTCTATTGATAGATACCTGAATGTTTTCAGTTTTTGTTATAATAATAAAGCTGCTATGAACATTTTCATGTAAGTCATTTTGTGGGCATATGTTTTAATTTCTCTTGGATAAATACCTAGGAATTACTGAGTCATAGAATAGGTAGTTGTTTAGTTTTATAAGGAATCTTCCAAACTTCTTCCCATAGAGGGTAAATTTTTTTACATTCTCACCAATAATGTATGAGAAGGGAGAAAGTTTTGCTACTTCCAAAGGGGTTCCTCTATCTATACGTGTGAATTTTTTTGTCTGGAGACATGGCTGATGACTTCAAGAACATGAGTATGGGATACAGAGTCAAGTCCACCACCACCATCATCCTGGACTTCAAGGAGTAGGTCAATTGTATAAGGAATCCTAGGACCAGCATGAGTTCCAATCAAACCATACAGAGTGTTCAAGTGATTAGAGAACAGGAGGCCCTGGGGTCACTAGCAGGGAAGTGTCTCATGGTGAATCATGATACCTGTGCCCATGGGCAGGTAAATACATTCTTTGTCCTTTCTTGGTAATCCTTGAAGATAAGGATGGTCAAACAGAATAATATCATAACTGGAGAAACTCGGGTCTTTTGAAGATTTAAAAAGAGAGGAATGCCAGGTTAATGCCAAGAAACAGCAAGGGGGCATCAAATTTAAGCCTCCATATCAAGGTGTAGAGTCAAATAGAGGTAATTTTTTCCGAAAAGGCCATCAGTTGTTTTTCCAGAGAAAACACAAGTTCTTTGTTTATTTTTCTTTCTAATATAGACCATATGCTAGCTGAGAAACTTCTTCACACCTCTTTGAATGATGTCCCTTGTCCAACAATTCCTTAAACGTTCTTTAGATAAGAATTTTATGGCCATTCTTCATGGGGTTCGGCCTTAAAATTGATAAATCTATGGTTTTATTGAAATGTCTTGCCTTTGTTTCCTTTTTATATGACAAAATTTATAATATGCAAGTTTGCTGTTTGTCTACTTCCTTTTATGCACACATCAAATGAGCGAATTTATGGCCATGACACAGATGGTCGTGGAACTGGTTCAATGTTTGTGAGTATAGCAACCTAAGAGGCTTTTATCTGAAATAACCCTAGGAATGCCTGGACACAGTAGACAGAAGGTGTTCAACTGGCTACTTTAGGATATATGCCTCCAAAATCAAAGTGATTGAAAAGGAACCAGAATTACAGAATGTCAAGGCCAGAGGAGAATTTGGCGGTCATCACTCCCTCCTCCTCATTTTGTAAGGAAGATAGTGGAATCAAAGCAGGGATAAGCCTGACCTCTGCACTCACGGTTCATTGGAGACTGTGTACAGCTGAGATTTTGTTTCTGATGAAGGAGAAATAATCTCCAGCCAGTTCAAATCCAAGTGGGCTTATTGAAAGGACAGAGAAACATCTAGCAGAAACAAAGCATGGCTAGGCCTTGTGGACTCTCTGGAGAAATGAGAAGCCATTAGTGGATGATGCAGCCATTGACTCTGAGGTCGCATGATCAGTTCCCTTTGGACGTCTTTTGCTTTTTCCTTTAGCTTGGCGTTCTTTGTATATTCCTCAACACATAATTGAACATGGCTGCCCCAGCCCCAATGCTACTGGACCCTTTAAGGTCAAATTTAAAAAGCCGGAAACGGCTTGCTCTTTATAACATGTCTGTTGGAGTGACAGTTGAAAACCCCAACACCTTGACTCCTGGTTTAGTGATTTATGCTGAATTTTCTTTTCTGAATGTGAGCACAGATGGTGGGAGAGTTTAGACTCAGATTCCTCATTGCTAAGTCAGGAATAGTAATAGTTCTACCCTGCAGGGTTTTGTGATGATTAAATCCGTTTAACACATGTAAAATGCATAGAACAACGCCCAGAAAGTATGAAATTAGTGTTATCTAATGTATTAGCTGGTATTCTTCTGTTGTCCCACACTCACCCTCCCTACCACTTGCCCCTTGATCCACTCTCCAAGCATCTCTGTCTTGCTTTGTGCCACTGGAGCCTTGTCCTCTTCCAGATGCATGCTCTGGGGTCCCTTGCTTGCAGGCTCTCGGGTCTGGCCAATGGGAGGCACCCGATGGAGCCTGGAAGATGAGAAGAGAGTGGGGGTCAGTATTCTTCCCCTCTCCCTCCCTGCTCTGGTACTGAGATTTTGGCAGTAGCGGCATCTTTCCATCATTTCAGACCCCTCTTCCACAGTCCCAATTGTCAGTAGGTCTGTGTAGCAGTATTTACCTGTTTCTTTGTCTCCCAGCAAGGAAGGTGCAGAAGACATTCTCTTCACCAAGGCATTAAGACATGCATGGATGAGAAGAGCACCGGCACCCAGGAAAAGGCCTTGTGGTGTGTATCTTCTGTAGGCTTGGAGGTAATGGTGGGAGAGAGTGGCATGGATTTGGCTTCCAACATCCATGATGTTGGTGGGAACAACAGGATTCTGGAGGAACACAGGACAGGTGGTGGCACTTAACCATCAAGAGACAAGCTGGGAGTAACTATATTCCTTGAGGGGCAGGGATGTGTGGTGGTGATTAATCATCATGTGAGGTCCCAAGGAGTGAAATAGACAAGAAATCTACTACAAAATGGTTTGATTTACATAATAATTAGAAAATAATCTGGTTTGAGGTAACAGCAACGTAATTGAGTCACCATAGTGGAATTTGTGACCTCGCTTCCTGTTCTTAGACTTGGAACTCCTTGACTGAGGAGATTGAGTCTCTTTGAGAAAGACTGAACCCTGCAAAGCAGCCACAAGTGTATGCTGTAAATCTTCCTCCAGGCCTTCTGCAGAGGGACCTGAAGCCATTTCCTGGGGTAACTGAGGAAAGGGAAATACCCAGACCTTCTGGGATTTATTCGATTCTGGCTTTGAGTAATGCAAACATATGGAGGTCCGTAGTGGCCATGAAAACACACCACTCACATCTCCAGCTGCAGAAAACATAACTACTCAGCAGCCCCAACAAATGTGCTCTGAATCCAGAGCTCTCTGACATCTTCCCAGGGTGAGGATTAGCTTGTGAAGAGAAAACCTCGTACCACTTCCCTCCAATAGAACACTCATGATGAATCATGAGGATGTAAACTGCTTTCCTGTGGTAACTCTGACTTTTCTTCCATAGTCTCTTTTGCTTCTGCATATTAACTTATTTATGTTAAAAAGAGAATAAATCATTAGATTCCCATGAGTCTCTTTTATTGAATCTTGCACTATGATAGAATGATGCCAGATTCAAGGTATTCTTGTCTACTCTATATCATGCAATTCATTCTTCTGCAGGACTCATCTGGTGCCAATATCTGTGTATAGCTGCTCACCTTAATAGAGCATACTAATTAGATGAGAAAGAAACAGACCCAACACAGCCTGTTCAGTGTACAGGCAACCCTTCCCCATGGTCTAGTACTTGTCACCACTCCAAGGTCCTTTTTATTCCATATTTGCTTCATTTCCTAGTGCTGCATAACAAATTACCACAAACTTCAAACTTAAGCAAAAACTGTTTATTATCTCATAGTTTCAATGGGTCAAAAGTCCAGGAATGGGTTAGCTGGCTCCTCTGCTTAGGGTACCATGGGCTAAAATTAGGTTGTCATCCATGTGTTGTTTCTTTCTGGAGGTTCTGGGAAAGAATTCATTCCCAAGATCACTTAGGTTGCCAGCTGAGTTCAGTTCCTTGTGATTATGGGACTGAGGTCTCCATTTTCATGCTGGCCATCATCCAGGGGCCTCTCTCAGCTCCTAGAAGCCTCCCATATCCTTTGCCACATGCCTTCTCCATCCAGCAAAGAAGGGACAAAGAAGCTGTGCAGAGAGGTGACCTCAAAATTCCCTGTGGGCATTTCATGTAAATACTTTACCAAGGATTGAGCTGTATCTGCACAGGAAAAGACTAACTGAGGTTAAACAGAGAATGGCTACTATAAGGTTGAGTATAGGTCAGAGATATTTGAGGTCCAGCAGGGTTGGTAAATAAATGATGGAGTTCCTACCCATCCAGGGTGTGGGGAGATCTCATTAATACCTCATTAGCACACTAGGTATTCAGCTGAGACACCAGAAAGTCTGTACCTTAGGAATAAGTGCCATGCTTTAGAATAAGACCTATTCTAGACCAGCCTTAGCAAAGCCTAAAATAACATTCTGCTAAATAATACACAAAAAAAAGAAAAAAGAAATCACAAAAAACTGAAAAATACTTCAAACTTAATGAAAATAAAAACACAATATACTAAAGTTTGTGGGATCACCTAAAGAGGTACCTAGAGGAAAATATACAGCTTTAAATGTTTATATTAAAGAAGAAAGCTTGAAAATCAATGATGTAGATTTCCATCTTAAGAACCTAGAAAAAGACAAGCAAATTACACACAAAGTCAGTGGGACAAAAGAAATAATAAAGAGCAGAAATCAATGAAATTGAAAATAAACAATAGAAAGATTAACAAAGCCAAAAGTTGATTTTTGGAAAAGATTAATAAAACTGATAAACACTTAGCCAACTAATCAAGAATTTAAAAGATGATATATTCTATATACATTAAAAGGATAAAAATTATAATGAACAACTTTATGCCCATAAATACAACTTAGATAACATGGACAAATCTCTTGAAAAATGCAATTCACCAAAACTGACCAAAAGAAAGAGGTAATAATTTCCCTCTATATATGAAAGAAATCACATTCATAATAATTAAAGAAAAAAACTGAAACAAAGCAAAATCCAAGCCCAGATGATTTCTTATTGAATTCTTTCATTTATTTAAGGAATAAATAATACAAATATTACATAAATTATTTCAGAGAATAGAGAAAGAAGAAACTTCCTAACTCTTTTTTTTTTTTGGCTGTGTTGGGTCTTCGTTGATGCAGGTGGGCTTTCTCTAGTTACGGCAAGCGGGGGCCACTCTTCGTTGCAGTCCGTGGGCTTCTCATTGTGGTGGCTTCTCTTGTTGTGGACACAGGCTCTAGGCACGTGGGCTTCAGTAGTTGTGGCACGGGGGCTCAGCAGTTGTGACGCTAGAGCACAGGCTCAGTAGTCGTGGCACATGGGCTTAGTTGCTCCATGGCATGTGGGATCTTCCCGGACCAGGGCTTGAACCCGTATCTCCTGCATTGGCAGGAGGATTCCCAACTACTGCACCACCAGGGAAGCCCCCAACTCATTTTTGAAGCAAGCATAACCCTAATGCCAAAACCTGAGAAAGATTTTATAAGAAAAAAATTACATACAACTATTTCTCATACACAAAGACACAAGAAATCATCTACAAATATTAGCAAATCAAAAGCAGACATATATGAGGTATAATATTTACATCCTGACCAAGTCTGGTTTATCCATGATTGCAAAGTTTGTTCAACATTTGAAAACTAATCAGTATTATTCACTCTATTAATAGAATGAAGAAAAATTATACAAGTTATTTAAATAGATGTGGAAAACATTCAACAAAACTGAAATTCATGGATACTTTTAAAAAGAAACAAACCCTTGCCAACTAGGAATAGGATGAACTTTCTTCAACCTGACAAAATGCATCTATAAAGAACATACAATGTTAAAAAAAAAAGAACATACAGCTAATACTATGGTTAAAGATGAAATGCTGCATTCTTTCCACCAAAGATAGGGAGGAATGTAAGGATGTCTGCTCTCATCACATCTATTCAATATTATTCTGGGGATCTTAGCCAATGTAATAAGGAAAAAAAGAGGAATAAAAAGAAATGAAGTGTGGAAATGAAGAAATAAAACTCTCTGCAGAAAACATGTATGTAGAAAATTCTAAGAAATCTTAAAATCACTAGTATTAATTTTTTAGTTTATCATGGTCACAGGATTCAAAGTTTACATAAAAAAAATAAAAATTCTCAACAACTGAAGAGATATAACATGTAGAAAAAAATGGAAATTCCCAACTAGTACGCTTTATTGTTATTGTTCATGTACGTTACTGTTTTCCTAATACTGTCTGCACTAAGTGAATACATGCATGTACTTAATATAATATATATTTTCCAAGGCACATAAAGACCTGGACTGGAGCAGTCTTCAAACAAGTATCTCATTGTTTCTGCACCACAGAATGATCCTCGGGTAGGTGATAAAAGGGTGCCAGGAGAAGGGCAGACCAGCTGATGGGGCTCTCACAATCACCAGAAAAGGCAGGCTAATCTGCTTGCCTATAGAAGCAGATTTGATATGGCTCCGTTATTCTCCCCCAAATATTCATGACTTGGGTCGAATATACTGCTTTCCATAGGTTGGTAAAAGGCAATCTGTAAGACTGTCATGCTCTCCAATGACTAGTTTATCCAACCAGATTGCTTCCGAAGACTGTACCAATAGCTTAAGAAATGAAAACAGCTAAGACCCAGAACTCTAGATAAAATCTTCATTCTGATTTTTAAAATAACACCAACTCAGTGTCGAGCGATGCAGAGGGCAGGCACCAGAAGAGAAGACGTTATTGGTCTTTATACTTCTCATAGATTCCCAATTTTCCCGCCGCTTCACCCCAGAGTGGCCCCCTTCGCCTCTCCCTTCCGAATCCCTCCGCGCGACCGCGCGCTCTTTCTCCTCGAGTACTTCCGCTCTGCGCTCTGCCCGGCTCCCCGAGAGCTCAGGCCCACAGCCGCGCCCGAATAGGCCGGCCAGGCCCTGCGAGGGGCGCTGCGACGCCGCCGAAAGATGGACGGCGAACAGGCAGAGCAGCTCCGGTTGCGCCAGCAGCCTGTCTGGCCCTGCGCGGGACCCTCTAGCGCCTCTAGTGGTGGCCACTGTGGTTCTTACCGGGCCCTGGGCGCAGGCTCAGGCTGGAGGGCAATGGAGACTTCCCGGTGCCTGGGCAGCTGCAACCTGATACTAACCTTGCTGGCAAACCGCGCTGGCCCACGCTGCCTGGGACAGGATTTTAATTTACACCCCGAGTGGGGTAAATCATCATCCCCAGGAAGCTGAACCCCAGAATGGAGAAACAGACCGTGCCAGGACAGGTGTCCTACCTCCTGAACCCGATGGGCAGGAATTATGTCCTCTCCCTGAGGCCCAACAGGCTCCTGTTGCCCTCACGCCTGCGAGTCTTCTCCTTCGAGGAGGAGAGAGACCTCCTGCAGGATCACCCTTATTTACCCAGAGACTGCAACTATATGGGCTTTGTGGAAGGCTCCCAGGAGTCTGAAGCCACGCTAAGTACATGCCTGGGGGGCCTCAGAGGCATTCTGAAGATGGATGACTGGGTTTTCCAAATTGAGCCCATCAAAGACGCCTCCAGCTTCGAGTACATCTTTTATCTCCTAAAGGATGAGGATTTTATCACTAATGCCTGTGGCTTAACCGATGAAGAAATAGAACAGCAGATCACCAGACGTGAGAGACCAGAGGTGCTGGAATATACTAGCAGACATAGCCACAGAAAGTGTATGGAATTGCTCCTCGTATTTGATCCGAAGAGGTTTGTGTTCAGGGGATATAATCTAACCCGTATCACTTTTGAAGGACTTCTCATGGCAGGTTTTATGGACTCTCAATTTCAGGCACTGAATCTACAGATACATCGAGCAGCTATTCAAATCTGGATTGAGAGTGATGAAATAAATACTAGTGAAAAACAATTGCTAAATGTTCTGCATTGTTTTTCAACGTATAGAAGAGATGTCCAGTATCCTCAAATTCAAACAGATTGGTCACACTTATTTGTAAAAGATTCTTTTGGTGATGCACGTGGGAGGGGCTAGATTGGAGGTGTTTGTGATAAGTATCATGGTGCATCAACTAGTATTCTTGGAACTGAAAACATGGTTTCTTCTGCTTCTGTGTCTACACATGAACTGGGACATGCTGTGGGAATGAGGCATGACTCAGGACTCTTGTCGGTATAAGGGAGGCAGTCCTAGGTGCATCGTGGGTCTTGGGCATAATGGGTTTAGTAGCTGTAGTTTTATCAATTATTTAGACTTAATATATAAAATAGCTGATCGTCTGAATAATATACCAGAGATAACATTTTTAGGGAAGAGATGTGGAGACAAAGTTGTGGGCAAAGGAGAGGAATGTGACTGTAGCTCAAAAGAGGGCTGTAAAAACAATGAATGTTGCCAGCCAGATTGTAAACTGAAACATGATGCCAACTGTAGTATTGGACTTAGCTGTCATAAGTGTCAGTTACATCCATCTGGATATGTATGTAGGCAGGAAGAAAATGCATGTGACCTTGCAGAGTACTGCGATGGGAATTCAAGTCTCTGCCCAGATGATTCTTTTTTTTTTTTTTGTAAGGTTTTGCTTATTAGGGTCTTGCTGAGGAGGGAGCTTTCAAAATTAGTTGGGATTTGATCCTTTTTTTTTTTTTAAATTAACACTGATACTTTTTTTTAAATTAATTAATTAATTAATTAATTTTTTTTGGCTGTGTTGGGTCTGTTTCTGTGCGAGGGCTTTCTCCAGTTGTGGCAAGCGGGGACCACTCCTCATCGCGGTGTGCGGGCCTCTCACTATCACGGCCTCTCTTGTTGCAGAGCACAGGCTCCAGACGTGCAGGCTCAGTAGTTGTGGCTCATGGGCCTAGTTGCTCTGTGGCATGTGGGATCTTCCCAGACCAGGGCTTGAACCCGTGTCCCCTGCATTAGCAGGCAGATTCTCAACCACTGCACCACCAGGGAAGCCCCCCCCCCCAGATGATTCTTACAAGCAGGATGGAACTACACGTAGAGCCGCCTTTGCCTCTCCCCTCCCGTCCTGCATACACATGTGCCTCTTTCCACCCTCACTATGAAATGACTCTTGGCTTCTCACTCTTCCTGGCCAATTAAAAATCAGGAGGCTGTTTTGTTGTAGACTGTGTGTTGTGCCAGATGTCAAGCCTGCGTTAGACCCTGCCTTAAGGGAGCATTTCTTTACGTTATATTGCAGAGAAAAGCTCCCTAGAGCAACTCCGATGTTGTCACGGTTGTATGTTTAAGTTTAAACCCAGATTTTCCATATTCCAAATTCTAAATCCAAGGAAGACAGAGCAGGTCAAATAAAGAATACAAATATTGAGAGTACAGTTTACTAACTTTTGTTTTGTCTTGGAGAAGTGACTATTGTATGGGATATGTATCATCTGATACAAATTATTTGTTGCCATTTGAAAATGCAGAATAAAATGGATATCTCATCATATAGGAATGGGTATATTTTGCTCATAATTTTATAGCATCATATATCCAATTTAACATTTACAAGATAGCTTTCTGCTTTTAGGTTGTCTGCAGTGAAAGACTTTTATCTCCAGAGAGTGGTGTTTTCTTATTCAGATCATTTAACTTTAAACTGCTTGTACTGGCACATTGGTGTGCTGGGCCAGTTCCTGGGCCCTCTGGTGGACAGGGCTGGGTCCCCATGCACCTGTGAGCTCAGGGGGTCTTAAGGTAGCAGGCCTGTTGGTGGGTGGGGCTATGTCCTCACCCAGCTAGTTGCTTGGCCTGAGGTGTCCCAGTACTGGTGCCCACAATAAGGTGGGCAGGGTTGGGTCCCAGAGCTAATAAGCTGGAGGGAGGATTCCAAAATGGTGCTTGCCAGCTCCAGTGTCCTCGGGGTTGAATGAGCTCCCAAAAGGTCTGCCACCAATGTCTATGCCCCTAGGATGAGCTCCAGTTGCCTCCTGTGTCTCCGGGATGCTCTCTAAGATTAGCAGGTAGGTCTGATCCAGGCTTATTTCAAATTACTGCTTCTCCCCTGGGTCCCTGAGTGTGTGAGAGTTTGTGTGCACCCTTTGAGAGTGAATTATCTATATCCCACAGCCCTCTGGCTCTCCCAAAAGTAAGACACACTGGCCTTCAAAGCCAAATGTTGGGGGCTTGTCGTCCTGGTGCAAGACACCCCAGACTGGGGAGCCCGATATGGGGCTCAGACTCCTTGCTCCTTGGGGAAAACTTCTGCAATTGTAATTATCCTCCTATTTGTGGGTCACCCACCCAGAGATATGGGTCTTGACTATACTGCATCTCTGCCCTTCCTACCTGTCTCATTATGGTTCCTTTTTTATATCTTTAGTTATAGAAGATCTTTTCTGCTAGTCTTCAGGTCTTTCTCATCAATAATTGCTCTGTAAATAGTTGCAATTTTGGTGTGCCCATGGGAGAAGGTGAGCTCAGGGTCTTCCTACTCGGCCATTGTGGCCATGCTCCTCTAAAATAAATTTTGTCATTACACAAAATCTCAGTAGGGAACCTTAGGTCTCGTTCTCCTAAAGAGAATATAATGGTAAATAAAAACTGAAACTCAGAGAAAAGCTTGTATGTTCGTACTTCTTTATGCCATTTTTTACCCTGGTATCAACTGCTAAAAGAGGATCTTTCTTGAGGGAGTAGTTTGAGAAAAAAAGTGAAGTAAAACTACAGCTTTTTTTTTTTTTTTTAGTTGAAGTATAGTTGATTTACAGTGTTGTGTTAGTTTCTGGTATACAGCACAGTGATTCAGTTTTATATATATATATATATATATATATATATATATATATATATATACACACACATATATATATATATACATATATATATATATTCTTTTTCAGATGCTTTTACCTTATAGGTTATTACAAAATACTGAGTAGAGTTCCCTATACAGTAGGAGCTTATTGGTTATCTATTTTATATATAGGAATGTGATATGTTAATCCCAAACTCCTAATTTATCCCTCTAAAACTACAGCTTTTTTACTTCAGAGTTGTTGGTCTAGCTATAAAGAATATTTCTAGTAGTGCCCTATGGTGTTACCTGGTATGGAATCAACTTCAGGGAACGTTGGTGTCCATGGGATAAAAATGCATTGGACCATGGTTAAACTACCTGCTCATGTTTTGCTAATTCTCTCTTGTCTTTGTCTACTTTGTCTGCATTCTTCTCTCATTAAAGGCCCAGTTTTTAGCAGTGACAGGAGAAAATGAAATTGCCCCTTCACACCCAAAAAGGTTCTGAACTCAGGTATACCTGTGAGTCCAGGTGCCGCTTCTTCCAGCCTAGGGAGTCCAAACATTTTGATATCTCACATAGATTCTGTCTCCTCCTGCTCCTCTTCCTTTTCTTCTTCTATCATGGGGACAGCAGTACCCCCAACTTGCAGACAATATCTACTGCTGTAGCTACTGCTTGACAAGCAAGTTACACAAATATTGTTTGTCAACAGGAAGAAAATGATCCTCTGCATGGAAACCTTTCCCTTTCTGGAGTCTCTTGGTGCAGCCCTGTGAGGGGCCTGGGAGAGTGTCTGAGCAACTTTATCTCTCCTTTAGGGCTTGGGTTATAGCCCACAGATTTGGCAAAGGTGATGTCTCTCCCTTGCTCCCCAGAGAATAAAAGGTAGCTCATGTAGGAAGATCCTGTGGGAGCCCAATATTAACCACGAGACTCACAATAAACCAGAGGAAGACAGTACTCTGCTTAGGGCTGCTTTATAGTCATTGTTCATCTTTCCTTTGGGGGACCTTTGAGATAGGAGAAATGATCAAGACTGACAGGCTCCTAAAGTGCACAACTCACAAAGGGCCTATTTTCACCACAGACTGCACAGGAATATCTGCTCAGCTCTTGGGCGAGGACAGATGATGGAGTTTGTGCACTCTCTGTCATAGGGTCAAACAGAAACTGTCTTTACAACTGGTATGGTGCTTTTAAAAACAAGCTTTAAGGGTTAATGGTTTTAACCCGATGTGGCTATTGCTTTCTGTATTTTGTAAATTTCTCCATTCAAAATCTAGATTGATACTGTCCAACTTTGATTTCCTTAAAAGATGGTGCTACAGCCAAGACTGAATAACAATGGCTGGATATGCTCTACCTCCTGAAAAAACTAAAGAAGCAGACAACATACATGAAATGACCCTTTTTGAGATACTGGGCATCAGGCAAAGAAGGACAATCATCCCTGAGAAATGGAAAAAATGAGTTGAACCCTAGTATTATACCGAACTTACTGCCTTGAGAGAGTTTCCAAGCCAGGTACAGTGGGCCCCTTTGAACTGAGCAGATTGAGCTGACAGTCTAGGAAGATCAAAGCAGGTGTAATCCTTAGGACAGAAAGCCAGGAAGAGAGAGCTACAGGAAGAAAATCATAAAGAACTCCAGAGGATTTCCCTCCAATGTCCAGCAGGGTACCGATCAACACAACCATGTGAGGAAACTACCCAAAGTCAAGGTAAAATTATTTTAGAGAGAACAGTACTTGCCACTCACAAAGTGCTGGGAATAGACCTGTTCCCAACAGTCAGAGTGAAACAACTTATCATTGACAGGAAATGGGGAAGGTCTTGCCTCAGAAGCTATAAATAGTTATCCCTAGACAGCACTATTCTGGACCATCTGAAAAATCATAAAATTAAAACCTGAAAGGATCAAACTTTTTAAGTAACTTAACTACATTGCCAAACAAAGCTTAAAACTTATAGGAAGATAAAACTATTCAGCAACAAAGTACATGCACCATTCAAAACTACTTGGCACTCAAAGAAAAAGGAAAATAGGACCCATGATCATTTGGAACTGACCCAGATTGGCACAGATGTTAGAATTAGCAGAGAAGGATATTACAACTGTTATTATAACTATATTCCATAATTCAAAACATTAAATAGACAAGTGAAAGGTATAAAAGAGACCCAAATCTAACTTTTAGGAAAGAAAACTAGAATGTACGAGATGGAAAATTCCTCAGTAGTATTAACAGCAGATTAGAAATTTCTAGGCCCCAGCAGAAGAAAAAATTAGTGAAAACAAATTAGTGAATATGAGGCATAAGCAAAAGATTTTATCCAAAAGGAACACTGAAAGAAGAATGCAATTTAAAAACAAGCATCAGTAAACTGTGGGACAACTTCAACTGAGCTAAAATATGAATAATTAGAGTCCACAAAGGAGGAGGAAGGAGGACAGAAAACTATTTGAAGAAATAATAACTGAAAACTTTCTAAGCATAACAAAAACTGTGAATCCACTGATCCAAGAATTGAACATACTCAAGCACTATAAACATAAATAAATTACATAAAGGAACATCATAATTAAACTGCTAAAAAATAAGATGAAGAGCAAATTTTAAAAATCAGCCAGAGAAAAAAGATATACTACCTACAAAGAAAAGAAAGATAACATCCAATTTCTTGTCAGAAACAATGGAAGCAATAAGACAGTGGACTCATATCTTTAAGCACTCAAAGACAAAAACCTGTCAACCTAGAATTCTAGACCCAGCAAAACTATCTTTAAAAAAAATGCAAGTGAAAGGAAGATGTATTCAGACATGCAAAAGTTGAAATAATTAGTCACCAGCAGATATGTACTACAAGAATGTTAAAGGATGACTTTTGAGCAGAAGGAAAATAATACCAGATGGATATCTGGATCCACACAAAAGAATGAAGAGCACCAGAATGGTAATTACATAGGAAAATATATATATTTGTTTTCTTATTATTTAAATCTCTTTAAAAGATAATTGACTGTTTAAACAACAACAACAATAATAATATATTGTGGGGTTTATGGCATTTGTAAAAATAAAATACATACAGCAATAGCATAAAGGCCAATGGTGAGGCTGATATATGGAAGTATACTATTCTAAGGTTCTTGTACTGTGTGTAAAGAAACATATCACCAGAAGGTAGATTGTGATAAATTAAGGCTATATACTACAAACCTTAACACAACCACTAAAGTAACAAAGAGTTATAGCTAGTAACCAAAAAAGATAAAATGGAATCATAAAAAACACTAGCTTAATTTAAAGGGAGGCAGAAAAAGAGGGAGAAAAGGGACAAATCAGAAACTAATAGCAAGCTGGTCCAGTGGTTAGGACTCCACGCTTTCACTGCTGGGGGCCTGGGTTCGATCCTGGTCAGGGAACTAAGATCCTACAAGCTGCCCGGCATAGCGAAAACAAAAAAGCAAACAACAAAGTCAAAACTAATAGCAAGCTAATAGACTTGAACCTAGCCCTTTCAATAATCATATTAAATGTTAATGGTCAAAACATCTATTAAAAGGCAGAGATTGTCAGATTTTATTTTAAAAAAAGCAATACTCAACTATATGTAGCTTACAAGAAACACACTTTAAATATGGAGATACAAATATATTAAGGGATGGAAAAGGTATACTCTGCTAACAGTAGTTGAAAAGATGTTGGAGTGGCTATATTAATATCAGATATAACATATTTCAGAGTAAACCATATTACCAGAGTAAAGAAGGTTGTTTCATATTAATAAAGAGACCAGTTCATCAAGAGGACATAATAGTCCCACACGTTTATGCACCTGATAACAGCTTTAAAACACATGATACAAAAATTGATAGAGCTGCAAGAAGAAGTAGACAAATTCACATTATAATCAGAGATTGAACTACCCCTCTCTCAATAATTTATAGAACAAGGAGGCAGAATATCAAGTATATAGTAGACTTGAACAACACTATCAATCAACTCTACCTGATTGACAGTTATAGAATACTCCACCCAACAATAGCATATTCTTCTCAAGTGCACACATAACATTTATCAAGATAGACATATTCAAAGCCACAAAACAAGTCTCAACAAATTCAGAAGGATTCAAGTCATAAAAGTATGTTCTCTGATAATAATTTAATTAAATTAGAAATCAACAGAAAGATCCCTGGAAAATCTCCAAATATTCAGAAAATATAATAATTATCCATGACTCAAAAAAGAAATCAAAAAGAAATTTGGAATCTCCAGCTGCCATGTGTCAGAGTAGTCAATTGGGATAAGACAAAGTGAAACTAACAAGTCTTTATTTACTTACTTAGTAGTGTAGACAGGGGACAAAAGACAATGGTACTCAGCTCCCTGGAATTATTTTGGTCAGTCTGGGCTACTAAAACAAAAATATCATAGTCTGGTTGGTTTATAAACAACCCAAATTTATTTCTCACAGGTAAGGAGTCTGAGCAGTCTAAGATCAAGTCTCTGGCAGACTGGTGAGAGCCTGCTTCCTAGCTCATAGTTGACAATCTTCTTGCTGTTTTCTCACATGACAGAGGGGCAAGGGAACTCTCTGGGGTTGCTTTTCTGAGACCACAAACCCCATTCATGAGGGATCCATCCTCATGATCTAATTACCTCCCATAGGCCCCCATCTCCAAATACAATCACACCGAGGATTAAGTTTCAACATAAAAATGTTGGAGGGACACAAACATTCAGTATATAGCACTAGTGTTCCATTCCCCCCCACCCCCCAGAATGGCTCCAGGAGAGGGTCAAATGACAAATGGTGCAGGTGGGAGGGAGTGGGGAATCATCTCTGCCCAGGAGCCCTGAACAAAAGACTCCTACCTTTTTATGGGCCCAGGAACCTTGGGGGAAAGAAGAAGGAGAAAGGACAGGAGAGGGGGAAGGGCCAGAAGTGGAAAAGTACTGAGTCAAAGTGGAGAGAAGTGCCTCAGCCTAGGCCCCAGTAAGAATTCCTTTGAATGCAGAAGGCTATGAATGCAGATATGTGTAAGATTACGGCTGGCCCAGGAGGGCCTGAGTCCTTGACTGCAACTCCCTGCAGAGAACTGCAATGCACTGACTATGTACCGACTCTAGTGAGGCCTGCCAGGCAAAACCTTGTAGCTGACTATGGTCAGGCCTGAAAAACCACACGTAAGATTTTGGCCTAGAGCTGGGCTCCTCAAGGAATTATTCTGAGCTGAATGCAGTGAAAACACAACATATTACAATGTGAGGGATGTTGCTAAAGCAGGAATAGGGAAGAATTTATAGCTCTAAATGCCTATGTCAGAAAAGAAGAAATAGTCTCAAATTAATTACCTCAGTTTCCATCTTAAGAAAGTAGAAAAGAAGAGCAATTTAAGACCAAACTCAGCAGACAAAAGTGTATCATAAAGATCAAAATGTAAATCAATGAAATACAAAACAAAAACTGTAGACAAAAGCAATGAAACTAAGACCTTGATAAATGGAATGTTTATAAATGGAATGGAATATTTATAAATGGAATATTTCCTGCCATATCAATAAACAAAGGATGTCACAGGCACCAATGATTGCCTCCCTCCAACATGAGCTGGTGAGCCCTGAGGAAACTCAGGATGTGAAAATACCAGCCCCAGATAGCTAAGGTGCATATCAAAGGAATGATTTCAGTGAGCCCAGACTCTTGCATCTTCCCATATATAGAAAAGCGCTAAATTCCCTCACTTGAGATAGCTGGTTTTCTTTATATAACAATAATCTTTTGACGCTCCCAATTACCTGCTCTTTGTTGCAAAACTCCTATATATCCTGGCTCCTCCCCTCGCCTGCTCGGAGCAGTTTCTCAGAGCTATCTGAAACGCTGTCTCCCGGGGCTGCAGTCCTCATTTTGCCCCAAATAAAACTTAACTCACAGCTCTCACGTTGTGCGCATACTTTTTTTTTTAAGTCGACAGTTATGGCGACCATGAAGGGACCCAGACACTTCTCTCCTTCACCTGAACTCTATGAGGAACCGGAGCCTTAGTACCAGCAGAGACCCCTTGCGCCCATCCACCTCCTCGAAGAGTCAACGAATTTGGGTAAGTCTCTCCTGGTTCTCGGGTCTCCCGTGCTGGTTGATGAACTTGAGTTTTATTTGGCAGCAGGTACCTAACTCCTCCTGGTTGAACGGTACAGGGTCGGGGGGCTGGTTGAAAGATACAAGGGAAATATCCACCCAGTCGAAAGATACTGGCGGGGGGTAGGGGGGCTGGTTGAAAGATACCAGGGTTTGCTCAGTTGCAGGAGACTGAGTGGTCTGTGCTGAGTGGTTAGGTAAGAGGTTGATCTGATGCTTTTCCTCAATTCGGCTGCCTTAATAGAATTTGGATAAAAGTGAAAATCTTACATGAGAGCTTTGCTCCGAAGAAAAGAGACAAGACTCCTCCTGGCCGGTTCTGGCTTTCTCAGGCGACTGAGAAATTTACGGGAGTGGTGGAGGCAGAGTCCTCATGCCATGCAGTGATCCCATAGGGAAACCTACTCATTAATGAAAAGGCTTCCTCATCCAGGGGCATGCATAAGAATTGGCCATTCAGTGGTCCGAGCACCTTAGACCACCGAAGGGAGAAACTGAGACATGTAAGAGGGCTGAAATGACTCTGGGGTGACGCCTAGAGGAGCTAAGCTCACAAGCAGCGCACTGGCCCACCACAAAATTTCACTAGTAAATTTTATCCCTGACAAATTCAACTTAAAATGAGAGATAGAATCTCTCAAACACAGAAACAAGGGGCATCAGAAAACCAACCTCCGACTAAAACACCCCAGCCAGGTTCATGTACAACACATACAGAGCTCATGCTTACAAGTACCTAGTTAATTGGGGAAATTATACTAAAAGAGAGCTCAACCTAAATGGCCAAATTGGGGTTCTTCGATATTCCGAAAATTGCTATTTTTGTGTGCACGGTTAGAAAAAAA
Organism: Balaenoptera ricei; assembly: GCF_028023285.1. Classification (NCBI taxonomy): domain Eukaryota; kingdom Metazoa; phylum Chordata; class Mammalia; order Artiodactyla; family Balaenopteridae; genus Balaenoptera; species Balaenoptera ricei. Next base: position 105,892,758 of record NC_082639.1, read on the forward strand.
AAAAAAAAAGCCGGTCGTAAGATCAAACAGACTGAATGGAATGCTTACTTTGATTGGTATCTAGAAGCTTCTAAAAGAGGAAATGATAGAGTAACTTTCTGAAACTATGTCAGAACTAAAAAAAGCTGCTAGCGCTCTGTCTCTGACTCCTCCATCTCTCCCTCTGCGCCTCCCACGAACCCTTTTCTATCAGAAGTGCCTGACCCAGGCGCTCTTCTTCTCTCCAGCTCTTCACTTTCTGCTGCTCCCTCTTCCCCAGCATAGGAGGATTAAAAAAAAAAAAAAAAAATTCAGAGTGATTATAGCTCCCTTTAAGAAGAAACCTGTTACAGGGAGACGTGAACCATCCTTGGTGCTTACTTACACACCCTGGACTTAGAGCCTTGGCTAAGGAATTTCCAGATCCAAGTCAGGATCCATTGGGATTTGCTAAGGAATTTGAGTTAACCATCCAGACCTACGAGCCTCTACATCAATTAGTATTTACTTAATTGGAAATTAAAGGAAATCTCACAGTAAAAATGATGAGGCTCTTTTTATTGTGCACACAGTTAAATTAAGTTTAAAAAGCTGGCTTGATAAAAATATCTTTTCAGAATTTTGACTTTAAACAAAGGTCTTCTAAGGGGAAACTTGCATTTCTCTTCCTGTGTCTTTGAGATGTAAATGTTCTACCTGATCTTCCTAGGACGTTCTGTGTGAATGTGTGCACAAGTGTTTTGGAAACTTGGCCTCTGCCGTGCTATTTCTTGAGAGTAAACTCTCCGGATTTTACTTAGGTGACATCCTCCCCCGCACGCTTATGGGGAGGCCTCTTGAGTCTTATTGGTTTGAATCACTATTAATATGTATTTATTAATGGCCAAATGACGGATCCTTTTAAATTGGAGAAACTAACAAATTGAATCTAGAGCGCTCTCATCAACAGCTGTTTTATTGGTACTTATAAAACAAAAGTCAAACTAAAGATGGGAAAAAAAGTATAGATATATCTAATGGTTAACCTAAGAACTTCTTTAGTGTACAATAAGAAAAACTGGATTGGGAAGCTTCATTTGTGGTCTTTGCTTCCCCTCAATGGGTCTTACAGATGCTAGTAAAGCATTAGAATAATTAATGTTAACAGAAAAAATCTTGTAAGGAAAGTCTAGATACTATTTCCAACAAGGTAGAAATTTTAAAGAAATTATCTCAAATGAATAAAAAAATCTTTAGATGGTTATTTAAAATGGGATAAGTAAAATGGACATTTATGTGATTAAAACACAAGGTTTGATATTACTACGCTACCTAAGATTAAATGGGCCAAAAGGGACCCCCTACTGGTCCCTTTAAAAGCCCAACAAATGTGTTCTATTTACCCCAGTTTTAAAATACACATTTAAGGGGCTAGAAAAAATTTACACTGAGACACCTGACCAACAATTATTTGGGGCAACAATTAGGCTAAAGGGCCAGAGTTCCTTAGCTCAACCCCACTCTGGGGATCCCAGAGCCTTTTATATAAAAATAGATAAAATGGACAGGGAACAAAAAGAAGAAAAAATTTTAGAACTCCTCCTGTAAGATAAAAGCTTGTTGATTGGATCCTAATAAAAGCTAAAGTTAAAGGTATAAAAGTTGACAAAATTGAGATGAAAGTGTATAAAATGGATATATTTAAATGGGCTTTATATAAGGTGGTTACATCTCTTTTGTTTAATTATATTGTGGGATAGACATGTTTCACTGGGAAATACTTCCCCTGCATGATATTATAAGACAAGACATATAGATTGCCCCTCAGAAAATATTAAACGTACTAAAGAAAACCAATAGGGTTACCTGAACCATACAAATAAGTAAAAACTGGGAACTAACATTCAAGGGCTAATAAAAATAAAAACAGTGATTTTGCTCTGAGCTTAACCTGTAAACTCAAAATAAAGGTCTTTGCTGAATGCCTTATACAAACCTTTGAAGGCATAATAAAACTCTAAAGTTCTAGAACATAGAACTCATAAAATAAATTTCAGTTTAGTTAGAAATCTTGTCACTGATAAAATATTTTAGTATCATTTAGGTGACAGACCTGTCCTTTGGGGAACGAAAAACCACTGTCTTTCTCCCGCAAATCTCTACGAACCAGAATGTAAATACAGGCCACAAGGACCTGAGACTGAAACTAATTAGCTCAATCAGACAAGACCTATAACCAAGGGGAAAAAAAGTGGCAATTTTAAAATTCAAACCACTGAAAATGCTGCCTCAGCCAAACTTTACAAGTAGTAAAGCTTTAGTCATCTGAGCAAGCAACTTTAATGTATTCCAACTGTTTGTAAACTAGTAATTTTATGTTGAAATACCTCATTCATAACCATGTTTCTAAGTAAAGTCATGAGATCTCTAGTTTTGACTGTTTATATGTCTGTGTATGCATTATACATGAGATATCTCTACCTCTGAAAAGTATTATCAAAATTTAATTTATAAAGAGCTCTATTCAATTTAAAGTAAGCACTTACAAATTAAATATAGAAGAAACCAGCCAAAATGACTTTCAGGTTCACGTGAACTGGGAAATATTCAATATTAAGTTGATACCTGGTATTAAAGTTTGTTGATCTAATTAATATAGACTTGTCTTCAGAGTCATCAATATTATGTATAATACTTTATTGTACCTAGGTTTAACAGAAGTCAAATAAGACTATTATACCTGTTGCAAGGAAAATAACTTGATATGATGAGACTTTAAATGTAAAAGAGATAAGAACTTTTGGGTAACCTCTTTAAAAATAATTATATTTTAGAAATGTCTACTTAAAATGATCTTTACATGTATTTGGTAGCTCAGCATTCTAGAGTTATGCTAGTTTAAGTAATGGAAGTTTATTGAATAGATAATTTCCAAAAAAATTAAGATACTGAGACATCAATTACTAAATAGAGAAACTAAAGGTATTTAGGACTATAAATGAAAATGTTTGGTGTCACCCTGAGATGTTTTCTATAAGAAAACAAATGTTTTTAGAAATGATCATTGGTATTTATGTTCACCAATCTACAGAATGCTAATGTAAAAAACAGTTCATAACTGCTTACTTCTTTCATTAGAAATTAAGGTTTTTAAGAGTTGAGGATTCTAATTTAAACATGTAATTAAAGCCACTAGAAACAATACGGAAACATTTCAGTGTACAGTAGAAAAGTAGAATGTGTGTTTTCAGTAAAGAAGGTATGAGGAATGGAATTACATTTTATTGAGGGAAAAGAAAGGAAGTATGTCTTAAAGCTGGTAGGTTTATTTGGATGGCAAAAAGATGGGACTGAAGCTAAAATTAACTTGTAAGGAAACAAGTCAATTTTGTTAGCTGGACTAGGAGAATATTTCATCATTTTTGTGATTGCGTAATTCTCTTTTGATCCTGTGTGGTGACATGATCACAGGGTGCTCTTGCTTGTGCCTTACTCCTTCACACCCAGTGGCCTTGTCTGATGACAGTGTTGTTTAAAATGGTTTCAGTCCAAGGAAATCTCCTTGAAGTGTATTTTAAAATATGTAACTATTGGAATGTTAGATAATTTTATTTGTTTCTAATTATTATTATGTTCCAGTCTATAATTTAGATCTTCCTGCAAGCTCCAACATGTCCAACCACACCATTGATTTTATACTTTCTTGGATTGATGACCTTCTCTGACATTCTCTCTTTTCTCCAGTTCTTACCGTATTGGTGTTATCAGAAACATAAGTTTCTGATGGCCTTTAGATAATACCACTGAACTATGTAACAAATGACGGAAAACCTGATTACTTCATCCAAATCAACAGGAATCAATTATATGGGACTGAATGAACGGATGAATAAGATTTATAATTTTATGACTTTGGGAAATATACTAGCTTTAATCTTTGTCTTTCAGAAAAACCTTTTTTCTTATACTATGACCTACAAGTTGATAAAGTATACCCTTGCAAACAAAGATAAAACATTTATCTTTTTCGCTCTACCTGATCCTGCCAGAATTTGGCTTCTCCAGCTGGCTCTCCTATGGACTTGATAGTTTATTGCAACTGGATTACAACTAGTTATACTAATTGTTTTAATTTGTTCTTTGTTTCCAAATTGTTTATGATTGCGTCTCCCTGCTGCATTATGACTTTGTCAATATTACTAGCTACATTACTTATCCTATTTCATAAGATCATTGTCTCTTACAGTACTCAGTGATAGTAACCAGGCTACTAGCCTACTGAATTCTTAGGTCTCTATGATGAGAAAAGCAGTGCTGCAAAACCGCGTGGCCCTTGACATCCTTACAGCATCTCAGGGAGGTACCTGTGCCACAATTCCAACTGAATGCTGTGTTTTCATACCTGATGAATCCTCTAATATAACACATTTAATTAACCATATGAAAAATCAGATTTCTGCCTTAAGTGATGCACTCCCAAGTCTTGACAACCTCTTAGAAAACTGGTTTGGCGTGGGAAGCTCTTGGCTTAAATATTTACTTATAACTCTATTAATGTTATCAGCTATATTATTTGTATTTTGCATGTCTTACAAGATTATTGTTCTTTGTATTACTAAATGTGTGACCGAGCCTCCAACAAAAATAATGATGACTAGGCGACTTGAAGGAGTTGATCAAATATACAGTTCTGTATGTGATCAATGATTGTAATAGTGCAACTCTAAATATGGGAAGATGCAACAGGGAAAACATTTCCTGGATCATAATAGACTAGTAAGACAGAGGATCCAGAGAATTTTTAATCTGATTATTAAACAGGGCCTAATCCAAAAATTAACACCTGAAGTGGCGTATCAACAAGAAATTTCACCTGATCTGGGATGAGCCTCCCAGTGCCGTGGGACAAAATTTGGTCATAAAATGTCTCCCAAACATTGGTAGAACTTCCGACCAAGAGGAGGGACTGATAAATGGAATATTTATAAATGGAATATTTCCTGCCATATCAATAAACAAAGAATGTCACAGTCACCAATGATTGCAGCCCTCCAACGTGAGCTGGTGAGCCCTGAGGAAACTCAGGATGTGAAAATACAGGCCCCAGACAGCTAAGGTACATATCAAAAGAATTATTTCAGTGAGCCCAAACTCTTGCATCTTCCCATACATAGAAAAGAGCTAAATTCCTTAACTTGAGATATCTGTTTTTCTTTTTATAACAATAATCTTTTGACGTTCCCAATTACCTGCTCTTTGTTGCAAAACTCCTATATATCCTGGCTCCTCCCCTCGCCTCCTCAGAACAGTTTCTCAGAGCTATCTGAAACGCTGTCTCCCGGGCTGCAGTCCTCATTTTGCCCCAAATAAAACTTAACTCGCAAGTCTCAAGTTGTGCATATTTAAGTCAACAACCTATTACTTTGAGACAATCAATAAAATTGACAATTCATTAACCAAATTGATCAGGAAAAACACAGGAGAACACAAAAATTATCTAATATCCAAATGAAAAAGGTGACACACCACAGATTCTACAGATATTAAAAGGATAATAAGGGACAATCATGAGTGACTCCATGTCAATAAACTCAACAATCTATATGAAAACTTGGACAAATTCCCAAAGCCCATTCAAGATGAAAGAGATCACTGAGATAGCCCTATATCTGTTAAGGAAATTGAATTTATAGTTAATATCCTTCCCACAAAGGAAGCTCCAGACCAGGGTGGCTTCATTGGTGAATTCTACCAAATTTTAAGGCAGAATTATACCAATTTTAAACTAACTCTTTTCAAAAATTAAAGGGAAGGAAATACTTCCCAACTGATTTTATGAAACTAATATTATCCTGGTATCAGAACCAGAGAAAGACATTATAGGAAAAGGAAACCACTAACTAATATTTCTCATGAACATAAATGCAAAAATTCTAAACAAAATATTGGCAAATTGAGTCCAACAACATATTAAAAGGATAACACATCATTATCAATGAGGTTCATCTCCAAAATGCAAGGTTAACATTCAAAAACCAATTAATGTAATCCACTATAAGGAAAATCCATATAACCATCTTTTAAAATGTTTCAGGGACTTCCCTGGTGGTCTAGTGGTTAAGGCTCTGCACTTCCACTGCAGAGGGCACAGGTTCAATCCCTGGTCAGGGAACTAAGATCCCACATGCTGTGCAGTGTGGCAAAAAAAAAAAAAAAAGAAAGAAAGAAAACAAAAGTTGCAAAAATATTTGACAAGATCCAATAGCAATTCCTGATTTAAAAAAAAAAAGGGCTTCCCTGGTGGCACAGTGGTTAAGAATCCGCCTGCCAATACAGGGGACATGGGTTCGAGCCCTGGTCCGGAAAGATCCCACATGCTGCAGAGCAACTAAGCCTGTGCACCACAACTACTGAGCCTGTGCTCTAGAGCCCACAAGCCACAACTACTGAGCCCGCGTGCCACAACTACTGAAGCCCACGCACCTAGAACCTGTGTTCCACAACAAGAGAAGCCACTGCAATGAGAAGCCTGCGCACTGCAATGAAGAGTAGCCCCCGCTCGCCACAACTAGAGAAAGCCTGCGTGCAGCAACAAAGACCCAACACAGCCAAAAATAAAACAAAATAAATAAATTTATATATTAAAAAAAACTCTAGAAAGCTAGAAATAAAAGGAAACCTTTTCAACCTAGTAAAGTGCATCTAGGAAACATTTACAATTAACATTATATTTAATGGTGAAAGACTAAATTGCTTCCTCTTAAGACAGAAACAAAGCAGGAATTTCCACTCGCACTATTTGTATTCATCTTTGTACTGGAGAGTCTAACCAGTGCAATAAGGTAAGGAAAAGAAATAAAAGAAACCAAGATTGGAAATGAAGAAATATTTACTAATGACATGATTGTCTATGTAGAAAATCCAATGTGATCTACAAAAAAGCCACTAAAACTCATAATTTAGTTTAGCAAGGTTGTAATATAAGATCAATATGCAAAAATCCAGTGATCTGTGTACAAGCAATGAACAATTAGAAGATGAAATTTAAAAATAATATTTATAATAGCTCAAAAAGTATAAAATATTTAGCAAAAAACTGTGAAAACCTGCACACTGAAGACCACAAATTATTGCTAAGAGTAAGTAAAGAAGACCTAGATAAATAGACATATTTACCTTTTTCAGTGGCTGGAAGGATCAACCTTGTTATGATGTCAATTCTCTCCAAATTCATTTATAGATTCATTGCAATTCTAATAAAAATTCCAACAAAATTTTTTTGAGGGGTAAAAATTGACAAGCTGATTCTCAAATTCATGTGGAAATGCAAGGATCTAGACTAACCAAAACAACTGTGAAAAAAACACATTTGGAAGGCTAACACCACTTGATTTCAAGAATTGCTATAAAGCTACAGTAATTAAAACAGGATGGTATTAGCATAATGCAAGACAAATAGCTCAGTGGAACTAAACAGAGAGTCCAAATATAGACACACATATGGGCACCTGATTTTTGACAAGGGCCCAAAGGAAATGCAGTGGAGAAAGAAAAGAATTTCAGCAGATATTCTTGGGACAATTGGCTGTCCATAAGCAAGAAATATGAACTTGGATCTAAATCTCACACGATATACAAAAAGTAACTCAAAATAGATCATCGACCTAAACATGAAATCTTAAAGTATAAAAGGAAAACTCATAAAACACCAAATTAATAAACTAGACCTAGTCAAAATTTAAAACTTTTGCTCCTCAAAAGACACGCTAAGAGACTGTAAAGACAAGCCATATACTGGGGCGGGGGTGGGGGGTGGGGGTGGGTAGGGATCTTTGCAAAGCATATATCTAATAAAGGACAGGTATCTAAAATATATGAAGAACTCTCAAAACTAAACAATAAGAAAACAACTCATTTCTTAAAAATGAGCAATAGATGTGAACAGGCACTTTACCAAAGAAGAGGTATGAATGGCAGATACATGAAAACATGCTCACCATCATTAGTCACTAGGAAGATGCAAGTTGAAATGTGGGTGAGATATCACTACATACCTATTCGAATGGCTGAAACTAAAAATATCAAGTGTTGGAGAAGATGCTGACCAGTTTTCACCAGCTTTCTCCTTCTTCCCTCAGCTTGCCCTGTCCACTCCCATGCCCACCCACCAATGTCCTCCAGGCTGAGGGCCCCAAAACATCCTGGGTGGGGAGCTCAGGGCCATTTCAAGTGTTGCCCTCCAGGCATTTTTCACCATCATGATCTTTCTTGTTTCTGACTCAGCTGCTGGAATAAAGGTCTTAAATAATATCCACCATGGAAAAACCTTTTGCATCTTCCCATTCCAGGGACCCTCTGAAACCAAAACCTTACAATCCACAATGGAATGCCTGATTCACCACCCGCACTCCCATCCCATACCTACCTGGTAAGCATTCATTCAGTTAGCCTTAATTGGGTGCCACTAGATGCCAGGTAATTCTTTAGCCAGGGGTTACATGGTGAGCAAACCCAAGCTCCCTGCTCTACCCCTGGAAGCATCCACAGGGCACAGCACATTGACACCAGGGTGTCCGGACCTGGGGGGGACTCGTGAGTGAGTGCAGTGGCTGAAGTGGAGGGAAGAATGGGAAAGTGGATGGCAGATGGAGAGGGTGAGATTGTTACCTGAAGTGACTCCGAGCAGGCAGAGAGGGCTGTGGGCCCGGTGTTGGGACGTCCAGCGTCCACTCACTCGGACTGTGTGTGAATACCCAGAAGTGTCCAGCCACCCGGCTTGTGGTGTCAATGTCACCTAGTGCCTGGCCGAGGGTTGTGAATATATCTGCAGCTGGCTGATAGATTGCTGGTTTGCACCCATCCAGGCATGAGATCTCATAATCTATAAGTCTTTCAGAGCTGCTTTTATGTTTTATCTTCTATTTCTCTGTTCTTGCCCTCGCTCCTCTTTAGTCTGAGCATATGTGGGGCGGCTTCGGAGTCTAAGTTGTCCTGAGTATTCACAGAGTTCTGCCCTGCTTGGTGGCTTTCTCCCTTCCCTACCAGGTGCCACTGGTCTCCTGGCACTGCTTGGAGAGCTGAGACCACCTTAGCCTACCTGAATGAAGTGTGGATTCTGGAGAGAACTACCAGAGCTAGAGGCTGAAGGCACAGGCACTGAATCCCTTACTGAAGCTGTGATATCAGATATCAGGCTCTCAGACTCCAGGTTGTGGCACCACATCTCACAGTATCCACTGCAGGATCTCAGGATGCCACCACCTTTTGATTTGGGAGTGACACCTTTTTTTTTTTTTTTTAATTGAGGTATAGTTGATGTACAATATTATATGTTTCAGGTGTACAACATAGTAATTCACAATTTTTAAAAGTTAAATTCCATATATAGCTATTATAAAATACTGGCTGTATTCCCTGTGCTGTACAATTATCTTTGTAGCTTATTTATTTTATACATAGTAGTTTGTACCTCCTAATCCTCTTCCCCTAGCTTGCCCCTTCCCCTTTCCCTCTCCTCACTGGTAACCACTAGTTCTCTATGCTGAGTCTATTTCTTTCTTGTTATGTTCACTAGTTTGTTTCATTTTTTAGATTCCATGTTAAGTGACATCATACAGTGCCTGTCTTTCTCTGTCTGACTTATTTCACTCCAAGTTCATCCATGTTGTTGCAAATGGCATAATTTCATTTTTTTGTGGCTGACTAGTACTCCATTTTGTATGTGTGTGTATATATATATATACGTATATATACACCACATCTTTTTTATCCATTCATCTTTTAATGGACACTTAAGTTGCTTCCATATCTAGGTCTTTTTTAAAAGTTAAATTTACATGCAATAACATTCACCCATTATAAATGTACGATTCAATGATTTTTGGTAGATTCACAGTCATGCAACCATCACCATAGTCCAGTTTTAGAATATTTTTTTAACCTCCTCAATTTCCCTCCTCATTTGACTCCTTTGCAGTCAATATCCACTTCGTCCCCAAACCTCAAGCAACCTCTGCTTTCTGCCTCTGTAAATTTGTCTTTTCTGTATATTTTGTATAAATTGAATAAGACAATATATATTCTCTTGCAACTGGCTTCTTTCCCTTAGTATAATGTTTTTGAAGTTCATTCATGTTCTAGCTTATATCAGATCTTGTTGTTTTTTATTGCTGAGTAGAATTCCATTGTGTAGAAACACCATATTTTGTTTATCCATTCATCAGTTGATAGATATTTGTAAACAAATACAAATATTTATTTGTAAACAAATTTTACAGTTTTTGGTTCTTGTGAATAAAGATCCTGTGAACATTCCCAAACAAATCTTGTGTGGACCTATATTTTCATTTCTCTTAAACATATTTATAGGAATGGAATTACTGGATCATTTGGTAAGGTTATATTTGACTTTTAAGAAACTGTCAAAGTGGTTTCCAAAGTGGATATATCATTTTACATTCCCACCAGAAATGTATGAGGGTCTGGTTTCTCCACATTCTCAGCAACACCTGGTATTGTCTGTCTTTTTTAACATAGCCCCACTGGTTGGTGTAAAGTGATATATTAGTGTGGTTATTATTTGCACTTCCCTAATGACTAATGACATTGAGTCATGTGCTTTTCATGTGCTTTTTAGCTATTTATGTGTCTTCTTTGGTAAAATGTCGATCCAAGCCTTCTGCTGATTTTTAAAATTGGGTTGCTTCTTATCATTAAGTTAAAATAATTCTTTATTTTGTAAATACAAGCCCTTTATCAGATATATGATTTGCAAACATTTCCTCCCACTCTGTGGTTTGTATTTTCCTTTTCATAATGGTTTTTTGAAACATGAAAGTTTTTAATTTAATGAAGTCCAAATTATTGATTTTTTTCTATTATGGCTTGTCCTTTTGGTGTAGTGTCTTATAACTCTTTGCTTAACCCCAAATCACAAAGTTTTTCTCCTTTGTATTTATTTGGAAATTTTATACTTTTAAAAATAAGTTGTGTATCTATACACCAACAACAGACTATGAAAAAAAGAAATTTTTTAAAAATCCCATTTACAATAGCATCAAAAAGAATAAAACACTTAAGAATAAATTTAACCAAGGAGGTGATAGAGTTGTACACAAAATCATATGCCATTGATGAAATAAATTGAAGAACACAAATAAATGAAAAGATATCATGTGTTCATAGACTGAAAGAATTAATATTAAAGGGTACATACTATCCTAAGGTATCTATATGTTTAATACAATTGCTATCAAATTCCAATGGCATTTTTCACAGAAATAGAAAAAAAATTTCTAAAATAAGTAGGGAACCACAAAAGACCCCGAATAGCCAAAAGAATCTTGAGAAAGAACGGAGTTGAAGGAATCACATTTCCTGATTTCAAATTATATACAAAGCTATAGTAATCAAAACAGTATGGTACTGGCATAAAAACATACACATATACCAATGAAACACATTAGAGAGCCCAGAAATAAACCCAAGCATATAAGTCAACTAATTTTTGAGAAGTGTGCCAAAATAACACAATTGGGAAAGAATAGTTCAATAAATGGTGTTGGGAAAGCTGGATATCTACATGCATAGGATGAATTTGGACCCTCATCTTACACCATACACAAAAATCAACTCAAAAGGATTAAAGACTTAAACATAAGACCTAAAACCCTAACACTCCCAGAAGAAAGTATAGGGGAAAAGACACTTGACATTGGTTTTGGCAATGATATTTTTGGATATAACACCAAAAGCAACAAAAGCAAAAATAAACACATGGGACTACATCAAACTGAAAAGCTTCTTCAAAAAAGGAAACAATGAACAAAATGAAAAGGTAACTTCCAATTTGGAAGAAAATATTTGCCTACCATATATCTGATAAGGGGTTAATACCCCAAATATATAAGGAACTCACACAACTCAGAAGCAAACCCCATCCCCCACAAATATCTCTATTTAAAAATGGGCAAGGACATGAATAGACAGATTTCCAAAGAAGATATACAAATGGCAAACATGTATATGTGAATGTATCTAACACTACTAAAGTACTGACTTGAAAATATAAGGCATGAAAATAGAACTACCATATGATCCAGCAATCCCACTCCTGGGATTATAATATATCCAAAGGAAATGAAGTTAGTATCTCGAAGAGATATCTTTCCTGCCATGTTCATTGCAGCATTATTCACAATAATCAACACTTGGAAACAAACTAAATGTCCCTCAACAGATGAATGCATAAGTAAAATGTGGTACATATATAAAATGGAATATTATTCAGCCATGAAAAAGGAAATCCTCCATTTGGAAAAACTGGAATGAATCTAGAGGGCATTATGCTAAGTGAAAAGCAACACAGAGATATACAAATACTATATGGTATCGCTACTTTGTGAAGCGTAAAAAAAAAAAACCCACCATATTCATAGAAATAGAATAGAATGGTGGTTGCCAGGGGCTAGGCAGAGGGGAAAATGGGTAGATGTAAGTCAAAGGGTACAAACTTTCAGTTATAATTATTAGTAAAATAAGTTCTGAAGATCTAATGTACAGCATGGTAAATATACTTCATAATACAGTATTTTATACCTGAAATTTGCTGAGAGTTGCTTGTAAGCATTCAGACTCCCTTTAAACAATTTAACTATGTGAGATGATGAATGTATTAATTATTTGATCTTAGTAGACATTCTAAAATGTTTATATATATAAAATCATCACATTGTACAATATAAATATGTTATTACATTTGTCAATTGTTCCTCCATATGGTAGAAAAAATGGTTAAATGATATATATTATGTACACATAATCACAATTAAATTTATTTAAAAATCTACTAGTGTGTAAATATTCTTACAGTTTTTAAATAAATCCTTCTCCCTAAATTCAATTTCCTAATATTCATATACTGCTTCCTTGAATAACGTCATTACATACCTGTTATGTAATCTTGAGCAAGTTATTTAACCTCATTTTTCTCAATTTCTTTTTTGGAAAACCATAAAATAATAACACCTACCTCACAGAGTTATTTTCAGGACTCTGCACATTAACACTGGTGACGTGCTTAGAACATTGCCTGACACACAGTGAACTCACAATAAATGGTAGCCACCATTATCAGTATTGAGGCTATAAGCACATGTCCTTGTTTTTTAGGACAATTTCTGATGATGGCCAAGCTTGAAAAATGTTAAAATTATGATCACCACAAAGATGGGGTTATTTCGATGTTTCTCCTCTGAGTAAGAAGAGTCCCCAGGGCACCACTCTTTATCATGAGCCTCCCACACCTTCTTTAGTTAGAAGAATTATGTGGCTAAGAAAAGAGGAGATTGGGGTGGGGTACAGTGGACCCGCAGTGCTGCCTGGGGAAGGTGAGGGAACAGCAGGAGGACTCAGCCCGGAACAAGACCAAAACACTTGGGCTCACACAGGTCTGGGGTGATGAGACCCTCGCTGAGCAAGAAGTGGCCACTGACTCCTCTGAAGGGCCCACGCAGTCCTCCTCTCCTCCCAGCCAAAGCACCAGGCAAAAGGGTGGGGGAGAACACTTGGAGGCAGACCTGGGTGTACTTGGGATGGAAGGTATTCCTCACTCCCCTCTGCTCTCCTTAGGGGTGTGGCAAACCTGGGGCCAGATGTCCCCCAGCACACATTCACAAAAGACTTGCCCCTGCAAGCAGAAACCCAAAGCACAGAATTCTGTTAAGAGCCTTGTCCTCAGGACACTGCCAGACCTTGTCATCATTTGTAGACTGTGGTGCAATGCAGGAATTATGGTAGATTAGAGTCCTCAACCCAGCTGAGGTCAACCCAAACACTGAGTCAGAGACCACACTTCTACGGAGCTACAGTGAACCATACAGTGACTATAACAGCAGAAGATACTTAACTGAGGGACACACACCCCTTGCAAACTATCGCATTCTATATATAAAATGTGGTAGTTACCATTTATGGTTCAGCACGGGGCAGAGACACAGAGGATTTCATGAAGGAGGCAGAGGGAAAGGCAGACAATGGTTTTGTTTGCTGGGAACTGAGAGGCAGGACTCTACCCTGAAATCCACTGTAATTCTATGAAACACACAGTATTCTGTGTTCGGAAAGCTGTTAGGGCATTCTTTTAAGGATATTCAAAACTTGATCACAAACTAAGGGGAAAGTGAAGTAGGAAAGCAAAATGCACTGATTTGTTTCCAAACCAAGAATACCTTTTATTTACTGATCAAAACCTCAAAGAACATTAGGTAAAATAAATTGAAGGAAGAAGGAAGAAGAAGTGTTTGGATAAATGAGAAGCTTGTTCAATTTATGACCCTGTGTAATAGAGTGACTGTGGATTGCCTGATTGCGTTTTTGGTTTCTTGGTCATTTTGGCCTTGAATTGTTCTGCTCCAGTGTTAATTGGTGGTGTTTCTTTCTCTTTGGATTTATAAGCTTCCTATGATTTTCCTGAAAAGCACAACAATCACTGAGATAATTAAGAAAATCAGGCGCATTAACATAAGGGACACAACCTGAAGTGAGGCGGGCACCTCCCTCTTTAGGGGTCCTGGAGGCCCACTGTCAATGCTCCCTCCATACCCCACCTCCTCACAGAATGGAGGGGCCCAGCCATACATGCAGTGGCAGTTTTTGTTACTGTTGCAAACGCCTCGGCGGTTGCACTTCTCAGGCAAACAGTCAAAATTCAGGACTGAGCTATTCACACAATTTCTATTAAAACATATCCGCTCCTTACCACAGGAGGTACCATCACTTATCACACCCAGGTCAGGTAACCCCATAGGTACCATGGCTAGATGATAGCCAATGCCCCAGCACATGAGATTTTCTTCATGCAGGTGAGTGGAAATTAGAATAGTATGATCTGGCATATCAGGGATGGTTTTGACATTTATACACTGTAGCCTGCCACATAATGCCTTTGCTCTGGGACACTTCTCATACTGACGAACTCCTAAAATACCACAGTTCCCATATTGGTCACCTATTACATTAACTGCATCATAGCATTGAAGAGGAGCCCCCATGGCATCAGTTCCAAAAATATTTTGGCACTGCATAGTTCTGGATTGGCAGCCCTTTCTGACACAACGGGCTCTGTACTTGCAAGGGGTTCCATCCTGCTTATATGCGTCACTTGGGCAGAGTGCTGAGGTCCCACTGCAGTACTCTGCAAGGTCACATTCATTTTCTTCCCCCCGACACATATATCCAGATGGACGAAATTGACAGTTATGACAGCAAAGTCCAGTGCTACAGTTGGCACCTTCTTTGAATTTACAATCTGGCTGACAACACTGGTCTTCTTTACAGTCCTCTCTTGAACCACAATCACATTCCTCATTCTCTTCCACAATTTTGTTTCCACATCTCTTTACCACATAACCTAATCCTGGGATATCTGTTAGACAGTTTAATCCTGAACTAACATGTGAATAAAATTCGGCATAACTACAATTACTAAACCCAGTTCGTCCAGTGCCCATGATGCAACTATGCCTACCCTTACATTGGCAGTATTTGTAATCATGGATCATTCCCACACTATGGCCCAGAGCATGAGTAGTCCAAGTGGCAGGTCCAAGGATATTTTTATCTAGAATAGAACTTGTAGATCCAGAAGGCAATGTACTACATACACTTCCACAGTGCTGTGAAAGCGCATCACTAAACTGCTTTTTAAGGTATAGGTGTGCCCAATCTGCTGGAATCCGACGACTTAGGTCACGTGATCTGTATTGCACAAACTGGCCTAAGACTTGTGATATCACTGGGGCATTAAGTGCTATCTTGTCTCTGTCTGTCCATACTTCCATAGCTAATAGTTGTATTCTCATACGGACATCTTGAAAGTAAGAGTCTGCAATTGCAGTCAGAAGAATGGCATCATTTATGACTTGAGTAAGATTGGAGTTCAAATATAAATACCTACTGTTATCAAAGACCAGGACTAATTCCAAGTACTTTTGGTGCATATATGCCTCACTAAAGTCACGTATCCTAGCCCTGTTCTCATGCTCGGCCAACTGCTTTACTGTTTCATCATCAGTGAAGCCACAGATCTGATTGGGAAATTCCTCCTCTTTCTTGAGGAGATATATGACATGTTCAAAATTGGAAGAGGCTCTGAGGGGCTCGATTTGGTAATGGTTGGCATCAACTTTCAGTATGCCTCGGAGACCCCTCATGCATGTACTTAAAGTAGCTTTAGAATCCTGATTTCCTTCAACCAAGCCCATATAGTTGCAGTCGCTGGGTATATAAGGGTGATCCTCCAAGAGCCTTCCCTGTTCTGTGAAGGAGAAAACCTGCAGATTCCGGGGCAATAGAAACCTCTTGGGCCACAGGTGGAGGACGTGATTCTTGCCTTTTACCTGCAGGAGGTAGGACACGTGCTTGGCCACACCCCGCTCCCCTCCGCGGAAGCTCAGCTTCTTGGGGATGGTGATTTCATAGGAGTCAAAGCCCCACTCGGGGTGAAAAATTAAATCCTTGCCAAGAGAGTCAACCAGGAGCACGCGCAGGACTAGCAAGGGGAGCGAACGGCCTGGGGAGAGGAGGGTCCTCACTGACCTCATGGCAGAGCCTGTTCCCAATTGAGTCAGTCCCTGCCACGAGGGCCTTGCGACTCAGACTTCCAGGGACCGCCGCTAGAGGCGCGGGACCAGCGAGTGCGGAGCTCCCTGAGCCTGTGCGTGGGAGCGCAGCCTCGGTCCAAGCTGGGTCAGGCTCAGTCCAGCGGATTTCCACAGCAGGAGCACGCCCTGTCCAACGCAACTAGTTCGTTTTCTGGGCGGTGCCGTTGGGCGCACGTGCAAGAAGCCAGGGAAGGCGCGCGAGAATAAAATGAAAAGCGAGGCTATTGCACGAGGGGTGGAGAAGGGCAGAGAAGCGGTTGGGAAAAGGAGAAGGAATAAAGAATAAGAGGCACTACAGAGAACTTGTTAAAGGCTCACTGTATCTTGGGCCATTTCTTCTGTTTCTATAGACCTTAGGACACACCTGATTTTTCCATGGGTTGAGTGGGATATTTTAAAGCCCGCTGTGTCCACTTCACAGTTACATCATTTCCACTTTTCTGCTGGGCTCGCTTGAGGCAAACGGAAAGATCACCGGAGCCAGCAAGAGTATCACCAGAGCCTGAGAAAATCAGAGGAGACTCCACCTCCCCACCCCCACCCCGGGCAGTACCTGTGGTCAACAGGTGAAGTACCGAGCAGAGTTCAAGAAATGCTGAATTTAACAAAAGGAGGTCTTGGTCACTTTAGTGTGAACAGTTAGGGGAACTGCTGAGGAGCCACGTGCCAGAAGGTTGTGATGTGAAAGGGGGATTCAGAAGGGAGATCACAAATCCAGACCACACTTTCAAGAAGTTGGATGCGAAAGAGAGAGAAGAAACACAACAGTGGCTGGGGGGTTCTAGGGAGTTTTGGATTGTCATGTACACACTGCTATATATAAAATAGATAACCTGCTGTATAGCACCAGGAACTCTGCTCAATATTATGTAACAATCTAAATGGGAAAAGAATTTGAAAAATAATAGATACATGAATAGGTGTAATTGAATCACTTTCCTGTACACCTGAAACTAACACAACATTGTTAATCAACTATACTCCAATATAAACTTAAAAGTTTTAAAAAAATTAAATAAATAAAATTTTAAAAAAAGGAAGGATTGTTAGATGGAAGGGTCCTAATCATTCTCAAGTGCTGTTAGGAAAACCCCCATATATAGCTTGGCTCAGCCTCCAGGAGAGGATGGGGGATCCCTTCAAAGGGGGCCCACTCAGGGGGGGAGCAAAGGAGGAGCCTGTGTACAGTGCAGATGACCTGGTCGGCAGGCAGGAGAAGCAGTGAGTGTAGTTAGTGGCCAGTAAGGCAGGGCCAGTCTGAAGGTTCAGGGTCCCTGTAGAGTCAGCTGCTGAGGTGAGGCACAGTGGTGGTAAAGGAGATGAAGAAGAGGAGAACTCAGCAGAGAGCTGACTAGGGACAAATGAAGGTATCACCAAATGTGTTGAGCTCCTAGTTCAGATTGGAAATCAGAAATTACAGTTTCCTCAGTCTGTGATTTTCTCAAGCCCCCAGCAGCCTAAATTGGGGAGGGCAGTTGGGATCTACCTCCTGGATTCATTCTATTTTATCATCATTTTCACATCAATACCATTTTCCTTTAGGCCCCTGGAGTATTTCTTGATTAAAACACTAATTCTGCAACTCCTGTTGCAACAAAATTGTCTTTGGGCTAAACTCTACAGCATCTGTTCGTTAACACAAAGCTTTGTGGAAATAGCCTGCTTTGACCTATTTCTCCTTATTTACAAAAATTATGCACATATATTGTAAAAGGTGGAAATAACCCTGAATTACATAGAGTAGAAAATGCAAGCCTTTCCTTTATCCTCAATCTGCATATGTCTCCAATAAACTCTTCCCAACACTTAGAATTCTTAGGTATGATGCTTTTTCCATCTTAGGACATGCCATTAAAATATAGAAAGTATGTCATATTTAAAAATAGTACATACTATTCATATATTTTTGACACTGCCATTTTTCAGTACACAATATATTGTAAATAATTTCCTAGGCCATTGATAATAACAGATGTAGATCATTGCCTACTAACGGATACATAATATTCTATAGTATTCACATAATTATTTATTTAACCATTTCCTTTATGTATTAATGGTATAACCATTGTTTCAAATTTTTACATTTTTCTTGTTGATAAATATGTTCTATTATGGTGATTAAGATAAATATGTGTATGCATTAAATATTATTTATATGTAAATATATACATGCGCACACACACCTTTTTGCCACTTCTGGTGGATTCTTAGAATTGTGTTAGATCAAAGAAAATGCAAGTGTTCAAATTGATTGAGCCCTCTAAAAATCAAACAGAACTCTAAAAATCCTGTATTGGTTTACAAATTATCTTGTAAAGCAGTTTGTTCAATAACACATTGTAAACACTGTGGTTAAAAAAACATAACGTTAACTTTACCATTTTAAAATGTACACTTCCATTGTGTTAAGTATATTCACATTTTTGTGCAACAAATCTCTAGAACTTTTCCATCTTGCAACACTAAAACTATACCTAAAAATCGCTAATTCTACCCCCTGTCCCCTATGCATAGAAACTATCTTTCTACTTTCTATTTCTATGATTTTGATTACTTAAAATATTGAATATGAGTAGAATCATACAGTGTTTGTCTTTGTGTGACTGGCTTATTTCACTTAGCATAATATCCTTAAAGTTTCTTCATGTTGTAGCCTGTGACAGGATTTTCCTCTTTTTAAGCATGCATGCTCTTCCATATATATATATATACCACACTTCCTTAGTCATTCATCTGTTGGTGGACATTTGGGTTGCTTCAACCTCTTGACTATTGTGAATAATCCTGCAATGAAAATGGGTGTGCAAATATCTCCTGAAGCTCCTGCTTTGAGTTCTTTAGGACATACATCCAGAAACTCAATTGCTAGATATATGGTAATTCTATTTTTAACTTTCTGAGGCACTCCATATTCCTTTCCTTAATAGCTGCACGATTTTACATTCCCACTAACTGTTCACAGGGTTCCAGCTTCTTTGCATCCTTACCAACACTTATTTTCTGAACTTTTAATAGTGGCCATCCTGATGGGTGTGAGGTGGTATATCATTGTGGCTTGATCTGCATTTCCTTGCCGATGATACTGAGACTCTTTTATATGCTTATTGGCCATTTGTATATCTTCTTTGGAGAAATATCTATTCAACCTCTTGGCCCATTTTTAGATCAGATTATTTAACTTTTATTGCTGAGTTGAAGAAGTTTCTTAGATATTCTGAATATTACCCTGTCTCAGATATATGATTTGCAGTGATTTTTCTCCCATTCTGCAGATTGCCTTTTCACTGTCTTGAGTGTATCTTGGTGTGCAGATTTAAAATTTGTTGTTGTCATCTTTTTTTTTTTTTAATGCATCACGTAATATGTAGTACTTTTTCCTCCTTTTGAGTTTATTTTTATTTTTTTAATTAATTTATTTAATTAATTAATTATTTTTTGGCTGCATTGGGTCTACGTTGCTTCATGCGGGCTTTCTCTAGTTGCAGCGAGCGGGGGCTTCTCTTCGTTGCGGTGCACGGGCTTCTCATTGAGGTGGCTTCTCTTGTTGCAGAGCACGGACTCTAGGCATGCGGGCTTCAGCAATTGTGGCTCGCGGGCTCTAGAGTGCAGGCTTAGTAGTTGTGGAGCACGGGCTTAGTTGCTCTGCGGCATGTGGGATCTTCCCAGACCAGGGATTAAACCCGTGTCCCCTGCATTAGCAGTTGGATTCTTAACCACTGTGCCACCAGGGAAGCCCTGTTGTTGTCATCTTTTTAATCAATTTTTTATTTTGTTACCTGTGGTTTTAGTGTCATATCCAAGAAATCATTCCCAAATCCAGTGTCCTGAAGCTTTACCCTTATGTTTTATTCTAGGAATTTAATAGTTTTTATTCTTACAATTAGCTGTTTAATCCATTTTGAGTTAATTTTTGTACATGTGTAAGGTAAGTGTCCAGCTTTATTATTTTGCATATGGATATCATAACATTTGTTAACATATCATAACATATGTTAACATATTTGTTAACATATCATAACATTTGTTAAAAAGACTGTATTCTTCTTATTGTGTAGTCTTGACATTCTTTTTGAATATCATTTGGCCATATATAGAAGGGTTTATCTCTGGGTTCTCAATTCTATACCATTGGTCTATATATCTATCTTTATGCCAGTACTAAACCGTCATAATGACTATCAATTATTATATTTTACCAATATTAAGTCTTCCATTCCATGACCCTGGGGTGTCATTCCATTAATTTGAAGCATCTTTGGAATTTTTTAAGCAATATTTTGCAGTTTTCCATGTCTAAGTCTTTCACCTCCTTTGTTAAGTATATTCCTAAGAATTTTATACTTTTTAAGTCTATAGTATTGTAGTATAGTGGGAATATTTCCCAAATTTCCATCTCAGTTTGCTCATTGTTAACATATAGGAATGCCCCTGATTTTTGAGTGTTGATTTTGTATCCTGTAACTTTGACAAATTCATTATTAGTTCTAACAGAGTTTGGGTTTTTTGTGTGTGTGTGGAATTCTTAGGGTTTTCTGTATATAAGACCATATCTTCTGAACACAGAGATTATTTTAATTCTTCTTTTCCATTTTATATGTGTTTTATTTCTTTTTCATGTCTGATTGCTCTGTCTAGAGCTTTCTGTACTATGTTGAATAGTAATGACAAGAGTGAACACCTTTGCCCACTTGTTCTTGATCTTAAAGGGAAAGCTTTCCCACTGAGTATGATGTTAACTGTTAGCTTTTTATTCATGGCTTTTATTATGTTGAAGTAGTTTTCTTCCCTCCCTCGTCTGAGGGGAATTTTTGTCATGAAAGTGTGTTGAATTTTTTCAAATGCTTTGTTTGCATCAATTGAGATACTCATATGGGTTTTTCCCTTTGTTCTCTTAATGAGGTTTAGTACCTGGATTGATTTTTCACGTTTTGGACCATCCTTACATTCAGTATAAATCCCATTTGGTCATGGAATATGATCCCTTTCATGTGCTGTTGAATTTAGTTTGCTAGTATTTTCTTTAGGATTTTTGTATCAATATTCATGAGAGATATTGCTCTGTGGTCTTCTTTCCTTGTTATCTTTTATCTGGTTTTGGTATTATGGTAATGCTGGCCTCATAGAATGAGTTTGAGAGTGTCCCTGCCTCTTTAATTCTTTGAAAGAGTCTAAGACGTCTTGATGTTAATTATTCTTTAAATATTTGATAGAATTCTCCAGTGAAACCATCTAATCCTGAACTTTCCTTTGTTGACAGGCTTTTGATTAATTGTCAATCTCCCCACTAGTTATAGGCCCATTTATATCCTTTATTTCTTTGTGATTCATCCTTGGTAGGTTGTTTGTTTCTAGAAATGTATCCATATCTTAGGTCATCCAATTTGCTAGCATATAATTATTCATAGTAGTCTCTTGTAATTCTTTTTATTTTTATGACATTAGTTGTAATGTTTTCTCATTCATTTCTATTTTAGATATTTGAGTCTTCTCTTTTGTCTAACTATGTCTCATTAAAGGTTTGTCAATTTTGTTGATATTTTCAAAAAACCAACTCAGTTTCATTGATTTTTTTTTTACTCTTTTTTGATTCTCTATTTCATTTATTTCTGTTCTAATCTTTATTTTTCCCTTCTGTCTGCTGAATTTGGGTTTAGTTTTTTTCTTCTTATTGTAATTCCTTGAAATGTAAGGTAAAGTTATTTGTTTGAGATTTTGCTTCCTTTTTAACATAAGTGTTCACTTCTGTAAAGTTCTCTCTTTGTGCTCCTTTTGCTATATCCCATGAGATGGGATGTTGTGGCTTCATTTTCATTTATCTCCAGATATTTTCCAAATTCTCTTATAATTTTTTCTTTAACCCACTGGCTTTTAAAGAGTGCATGGTTTCATTCCACATTTTCGTGGAATTTTCTGTTTTCCTTCAGCTAGTTTAAAAAAATTTTTTAATTGAAAAGTATAGTTGATTTACAATATTATATTATTTCCAGGTGTACAGCATGGTGGGGGATTCAGTGTTTTTACACAATGTATTCCACTGAAACTTATTACAAGATAAGAGCTATAATTCCATGTGCTGTACAATATATCTTTGTTGCTTATCTCTTTTATACATAGTAGTTTGTATCTCTTAACCCTCTACCCCTAATTTACCCCGCCTCCCTTCCCTCTCCTCTTCAGTAAGCACTAGTTTGTTTTCTATACCTATGTGTCTGTTTCTGTTTTAAGCCTACATTCATTAGTATTATATTTTAGATTCCACATATAAGTGATAGAATACAGTATTTGTCTTTCTCTGTTTAACTTATTTCACAAAGAATAATATTTTCTATGTCCGTCCACATTGTTGCAAATGGCAGGATTTCATTCCTTTTAACAGCCGAGTAATATTCCATTGCATATACATATCCCACATCTTCTTAAGCCAACCATCCGTTTATGGGCACTTGGGTTGCTTCCATGCCTTGGCTATTGCACATATGAAGCTATGAACATTGAGGTGCATGTATCTTTTTGAATTAGTGTTTTCATTAATTCCAGATATACACCCAGGAGTGGAATTGATGGATCATATGGTAGTTCTATTTTTAGTTTATCGAGGAACCTCCATACTGCTTTCCATAGTGGCTGCACTAATTTACATTCCCACCAACAGTGTATAAAATTTCCCTTTTCTTCACATCTTCACCAACACTTGTTATTTGTAGACATTTTGATAATAGCCATTCTGATAGGTGTGAGGTGATATCTTGTTGTTTTGAATTGCATTTCTATAATAATTAGCAACATTGAGTCTCTTTTCATGTGCCTGTGCACTTACCAAGGTCTGATGTGCTGTCTGTGCAGGTTTCTACAGCTCTGTTCGGACAAAACCCAAGATCGAGTCTTTTCCCCTGTTGTGGTCTTCCCAGATTTAGTGCAAGGTTGTGGCATGAAGTGGGCAGGGTTGGAGCATTTCTTCACCCGGGCCTGGGATCCCAGTGTTGTGGCTGTGGGAATGAAAGCAGCTGGGTTGCTGTCAGAAGTCGGGGCTGCTTCTATGGCACTGTTTGAGAAAGCACCAACAACGGCTGCTGCCATCACAACTGGACATCTCCCTGGGCCTGTGGGTCTCCTCTGTGTCTTTTAGATGGAGTCTTTTCCCAGGACCTTGTTGTCCCAGATCCAGTGCCAAGCCGTGACTTGGAGTGAGCGGGTCCAACGTGTTCCCTCAGCTCAGACTGGAGGGCCCAGAGAGGGGGCAGTCCCTAGGGCAGACCTCTCTCCGCCCAGTCTGGTCGCAAGCCAGCACCTGCACACTCCTCCCGAGTGGAGTCTAGGCTCCTCCAGCCTTTCTACCTGTCCCAGCAGTTCTCCAAGTAGCCAAGGGGGCTTGTCTCCTCCCTGGAGTACGCCAGGACTGAGATGCCCAGTCTATGGCTCAACCCACTCACTCCCCAGGGTGAATGCCTGCCCCTGTGGTCTCCCTTTTCCTCTTAGTCCCTTCCCAAGGGCACAAGTCTCAACCCAATGCAGTGCTTTTCTTCCACCTGATTACATGGGAATTTTTCTTGCAGCCTTGGTCATATAGGAGGTCTTCTGCCAGTTTCCAGTTAGTTTTCCATTAGAATTGTTCCACATGTATATATATTTTTGGTGTGTTGCTTGGGGAAGGCGAGCTCCATGTCCTCTTACTCTGCCATCTTCATTCCCCCACTCTGTAACAACCTATTTTAAACCGATAACAACTCAAATTCAATCGCATGTAATAAAATTATATACAATCTTAGAGGAAAAATACTTTGTAAATTAATCAAGGAGGTAAGTTTGACAGGCTTAAATGTAATTCGGGTGTTCTCTCTCTCTCCTTTGCTGTATGGAGTAGCTGAAGTGGTGCCTTCCCCAGCTCAGGTTCCCTTTCATCTCAGAGCTCTGCTCAGATAAAGTCTGTCTCTGTAAAAGGAATCTTGGTGTGAGCAGCTAAGCCACTTCTCCTGCCCCCATGTTACTAAATATAAATGGAAGAAAAAATCATACGTAAGCACTCTACTCTTTTACATCCCTACCCCCTCTCACTTTATCTTATTTATGACACAAATTACCTCTTTTTATATTGCTTATCCTTAACAAAAATTTATAATTGTTTTAAAGAAAATTCTATACCAGACTTACAAGTTGTTAACTCACCTATATCAGAATACTATGGCACTCTTTATTTGTCTAAATATTTACCTTTGTCAGAGAATTATATATGGTTGTATGTTTTTGTATTGCTATTTATTATCCTTTCACTTCAACTTGTGGAACGCCTTTCAGAATTTTTTTAAGATACGTCTAGTGGTGCTGAACTCCCTCAGGTTTTGCTTATCTGGGAAAGTCTTAATTTCTCCTCTGTTTTTAAGGATATTTTGGGCAGGTGTAATGTTCATGGTGACACTTTTTTCTTTCAGTAACTTTAATATATCATCCCACTCTCTATATCTGAGAGATTTCTGCTGAGAGATCTGCTGACCAATCTAATGGGAGCTCCCTTGTATGTAACACTCACTTT
Organism: Balaenoptera ricei; assembly: GCF_028023285.1. Classification (NCBI taxonomy): domain Eukaryota; kingdom Metazoa; phylum Chordata; class Mammalia; order Artiodactyla; family Balaenopteridae; genus Balaenoptera; species Balaenoptera ricei. The sequence continues at coordinate 105,917,907 of NC_082639.1, forward strand.
TCTCCCTCTGCTTTCAAGAGTCCCTCTTGATACGCGACTTTTGACAGTTTGATGATCATATATCTTAATGTAGGTCTCTTTAGATATATCCACATTAGAGTTTATTGAGCTTCTTAAATTTGTATGTCTCTTTCTCTCCTCAGATTTGGGACACCATTGGCCATTTTTTCTTCAGTTTCTCTGTCCCTTCCTCTGTTCCTCACTTTCTGGGATTCCCATTTGTATATGTTGTTTCAGTGGATCGTATCCCTTAAGTCCCTTAGACTCTCTTCATTTTTCTTCATTCTTCTGACTTTTTCTTCCTCTGGTTCACTAATGATGAAAGGCCTATCTTTTAATTTGCTGATTTTTTCTTCTGCCTGGGTGAGCCCCTCCAGTGAACTTTTCAAATAAAGTATTGTATTCCTCATTTCCAGAATTTCCGTTTGGTTCTTCCTCATGGTTTCTATCTCTTTGTTGATATTCTCGTTTGTTCATGCATCATTTCCCTGATTTTGTATAGTTGTCTATCTGTGCTCTCGGTTAATTCGTTGATCTGTAAGTTTGAGTTTTTGTCTGGCAATTCATATATCTCCCTTTCTTTAGGTTTATTATCTAGAGATGAAATTGGTTCCTTAAACATGTCATGGTTGCCTGTCTCTTTGTATGTCTTGTTTTGTTGCTGTTGTTGTTGTTCTATTTTGGATTTTGGCATCTAAAGCATCAGTCAACTCTCCCAGACTGGTGTCATACAGGGCGGTTTTTCTCCACACAGCCAGGCAAGACAGTCTGGAGACCTCTCAAGTCTTTTCTGTGTGTGTGTGTGTGTGTGTATGTGTGTGTGTGTTTAATGTATAATGTCTATGTATCCTTTCTGGGCTTGTTTATGCAATTTTTTTGAAGTGATTTGCCAGTTTCTATTCAGGAGCTCCCACTGCAAAGTTGAAGCTTATCTGCTGTTGTAGTAAATCACCATCCTGGGGCTCCACCTAGTTTCTGTCTGTAGTGCTGCACACCCTGGTACATGGTTTATATCTGTGCTCTGAAACCCCTCAACCTGCACCTTTGTTCCTGTCAGTACTGGAGTACAGGCAAGACAGACACTTGTCCCTTGGACTGTCCCCTGAAGGTCATTTGTACTTACATTCTACTCCTTTTGCTTCCCAAGGAGAAGATGGGAGTTGACTGTTTCCTCCCAAACATGCTGCATATGTGTGTTTGTGGATCAGGGGATGATGGAGAGGCTCTCTGGTGAGAGAAAGTGGATAGAGCTGCAAATTCTGTAGCCAACTTTCATGAAGATGGCTTCACGCTCATGTGGGGTGTGGTCGTCTTTTTACTGGTTTCTGGATTTCTCACAGAGGTATTTTGTTGGTTTGTACTAGTAGAGGAGTGTCAGGGCTTCCTAATCCACCATTTCGCTGATGTCTTTAGTCTGTTCAGTGGAACGTTTTGCAATGGTAGAGATGTTAATACAGCCCAATACTATAGCCACTAACCTTCTGCAGTTATTGACCTATTAAATGTGGCTATTGTGACAAGGCAACTGATTCTCAAACTTATTTTAATTACAGTTAATTTAAATTTAAGTAGCCACGTGTTGCTACTAGCGGCCATATTAGCCAGCACAGCTATAGAAGGCCCACTTTCCTATGTTTCTAGAAGTATTTAATATCCAACTCTTTAATATAGGCTTATTAGAAAAAGAAGATATAGCTCATTATTTAAAATGACCTTCTCTGATTATTAGTGAGACTGAACTTTATAGTAGCTTAATGCCAATCTACTCTTTAAATTATTTCTAAATTGAGATATAATTGACATATAATGTTATATAAGTTGTAGGTGCACCACCTAATGATTCTCTATGCAGTAGTCTCCCCTTACCTGTGGGGGATAGATTCCAAGACCAGCAGTGGATGCCTGAAACGAGAGATAGTACCAAGCCCTATATATACTATGCTTTTCCCTATACATACATACCTATGATAAATTTTAAGTCATGAATTAGGCACAATAAAAGATTAACCAAAACAACGAATATTAAAATACAATAATTACAACAATATACTGTTATGAAAGTTATGTGAATGTGGTCCTCTCTCTCTTTCAAAATATCTTACTGTCCTGTTCTCACCCTACTTCATCTCATGAACCTCTGAGATGATGCAATACCAATGCAATGAGATGAAGTGAGGTGAATGACGTAGGCACTCTGAAGGGAATTCTCCTTTACAGTTGACCCTTGAACAGGACGTGTTTGAACTATTGGCTAATACAAGATTTCTGCAAAATAAATACAGTACTACATGATCTGTGGTTGGTTGAATCCACAGGTGCAGAACCGAGGATCCAGAGAGCAGACTAACAGACATGAGCATCCAAGGCTTTGGGTGTCTGTGGTGGATCCTAGAAACAACCCCCCATGGATACCAAGGGACAACTGCAATATTTTTGGACTGCAGTTGGCTGCAGGCAACTAATAATATGGAAAGTGAAACTGTGAATAATGGAAGACTACTGTATTTATGTATTGCTAAATGATCACCACAATAAGTCAAACTAACATTCATGACTACACATAGTTATACTTTTTTTCCTACGGTGAAAACTTATAAGATTTACTGTCTTAGCCACTTTCAAATGTACAATACACGATTAAATTATTCTTACATTTGCCTCTTTGTATCCTTTGCCCATTCTTCTCTTACATGCTTTGCTCTGCTTTTCGATTTGTTGGCGCTACTAATATATTGCAAATTAATTTGGCCAATCTGTTATTTGTCACCTAATCTATACAGTGTCTTTCACCATACAGAATATTTAAAGGTCTTCTACCTTCTGGGTTTCATGCCATTCTTTAGTCTTTCCTTATCCTATGATTGTAAAAATGTCTGTCTAATATGTGCTTTAACAAATTTCTCTTAGTACATCTCTGATTTTTTTTTTTTTTTGGTATGGAACCCAATACTGTCTTCCAGGTGTGGTATGGTTCTGTTCTGTCTTATTATTGGATCAAGTACTGAATAATCCTATAACTGACAAAGGGCACTCTAAATGGTTTTAACAAATCAATTAGAAAAAGACAGATAATCTAATAGAAAAATGAGCAAAAGATTTCTACAGGCACATCACATAAGAGAAAATTCAGGTAGCCAATAAACAGATGGAAAGGTTTCAATCATATTATTAAACAGAATACTGCAAATTAAAGCTGCTATCTGATGCTATACCCATCAGGTTTAGCAATGATTCAAGAAATTAATAATATGAAGCTTTGTTGAGGATATAGAATGATAAGACCTCTCTTACACTTCAGTGGCAATAAATCAATAAAACGACTTTAGATACCTGTTTGACATTACCTCATATAGTTGGAAATAGGCTCTATGATCCAGGAATTCCATCCCCACCCTACAGAAATGTGTACATATGTACACTAGGATACATGGATGTAACAGTACTCCCCCAAACTGGAAAGAAGCCTAATTTCCATCAGTGGTGACTGCAGCAATGGAGCTAATGAATCTGAGTTATATGCAACAACATGGATATTACAAACAAAACACAAATGAACATATAAGTCAAAATCAGGCAAAACTGAACTTTATTTTTAGGTGTACGTGCATACTTGATAAAAATAAATCAAGGACATTATGAGCAGAACTGTCAGGAAAGTTGTTACTTCTGGGGTGAAGGGAAAGGGCTCTAATCAGGAAATAATGGGATAGGGGCAGGGTATGGTTCATGTAGCTTCCAGGGAGCTCTGGTGTTGGTAATACATTTCTTGAGCACTACTGTTTGCTGTACGTATTTGTTAAAACATTCCTAAGATTTCAAGATCTTTTGTGTATATATTATATTTCATGGTGAAAAAAAAGTTTTTGTAATGTAAATTTTTTGTCTCTTTCTGAGATGTGACAATTACATATGCTTTGTTATCATTAATCTTTAGGTTGACGGATTAGCATAGACTCATAAAGATATCGTTGAAGGGATAGTGCTGGTAGATTAAATATGGCTGGCATTTTTACTTACATTGAAAAAACTATATCACGGGTGCATTGTGTCTCTTCCTTTTTTTTTTTTCTCCTAAAAGATAAAAAAATAGTTTCAATTTTTTGAGATGGCCATTATGATTCATTACATCCCTTTTGCTAGTGAATTAATGAAATGGTTATTATATGGATTCTAAAATGCCTCTGCATTATTCATATTAAGATAAAGCTAAGCACAACAAAGAACAACATTTATTTCTCTTTAAAGTTACCTTCTGAATCTATCCGTTTGGGTTCAATCAGTAGAAAGAAACCCTACAGTAATTGAAACAGGAAAATGTAATATAAAAAAAATATTAGCTGTAACAAGAGAATGGAATAACTACAGATTGGCTATTAACATGTAAAGAGAACTCTAAAGAATATTGAAACAGTGGATATATAATAAAGCAGATATATGATACATGACATGATATATATGATAAAATATGATATGATATATGATATAGCCACCACTCCCAGGGGTGAATTAGAGCATCTGTGGCAGGAAGAGTTAACCTCCTCCTAGGGCTGAGATCCAGATCTCGTTGGATGGGACAGCCTTGGATCACTGAATGGCAGAGAAATCACTGAGGTACACTCTGGTAGGTCTTGCCAGAAATCCAACCTCTCATGTCCTGGGGTAAACTGTTCACAGGAATGTGTCTCACTGAGGCACTGCAGAGCACTGGAGAAAGTTGTTCATGGGGAGGTATGTCACCGGGGCACCCTAATACACTCTACTACAGAACCGCCTGGGGAAAAGTGGGTGCCTGGGATTGCTACTGGTTGCTGGGTGCCTCTGGCTGCCTACACTGCAGATGTGTGGCCCTAGAGAGGCTGCCTGCACTTCAGAAGTTTGGCCTGGGGAAGTTACTTCAACTGCAGGAGGAGCCTGTCTAGGGAGTCACTGGAACAAGAAAAGCAAATCTCTTACTCCTAAAATTTCTCTCCAGCACCCTCTACTGATAAAGCTTAACTTAGTGCCAGCTAACAAAGCTAAGATACTTAAGGGCCCAGATCCATTTGCACAGGCAGAAAGGGTGATTTTAGAGCTAACTGGTAATAAATTGATAATCTAGTAAGTCCACTATGAGGAACTAGATTTGCCAGTCAGGACAGGCAAGATCAAAGAATTCTAGTTAGAGCTCTATTTTCTCTCACCCAGTTGTTTGAGGCTGGAACAAGGTGTGAGGATGGCACCCTTAAAGGATGATTCTTCCTGAGGCACAGATGGAATAGGCAAACCTGTTTTTTTTTCTCCACCAATGTTCTCCATTTGGTCAACAGAGGTCTTCCAACCCATACCCCTCAATTATCCAGTTTTTCTCGCTTGACTTGGGTAGATACACTTCTGAACCCTATGGCCAGAATACATGTAATTTCCTCCACAATTTGGTTGAATTCAACTAATCACTAATAGAAAAGGTTCCAATTTCTTTAATATGTTCTCTTGTCCTCTTTAATTGCAACAAGCTCTAAAAATTTATATTAGCCTTTGGACATTTTATGCATATAATTAGTTGGTCTACAAGCAATGACTGTGTTTTTTTTTTTCTTTCCTTGCTAGAACTAGAACTCCCAGATCAACTTCAGATTGAGAATATATGAGAGCTGACATCTGCATTATTCTTAACTTTAAAGGAAATAAATTTATACGTTTATTATTAAGTATGATGTTTTCTATAAATTAGATACCCTTTATTAGTTTTAGGAATTTTCTCTCTATTTCTAACTGCTGTTATATTTCATAATTTTTATCATGAAGATTTAATTTTCCCAAATACTTTGTTGATTCTACCGAAATGATTGTATGAGTCTTCTTAAGGTGTGATATCTAGTAATTGATTCACTAAGTGTTAACCATCTTTTCTGAGGAAAAAATTATTAGTCATAGTGTATTTGTATTCATCATTATGAACTTGCTTCTAGTTTCAGTTTGGTGAAAATTGATTTACAATGTTTGCCTCTATGTTTCTAGGTAAGTTAGATCTATAATTTTCCTTACTTGTGTTATCCTTGTAGGGTTTTTCTATCAGAGTCAAATTAGATGCATATATTGAGTTGAGGAGTGTTTTATTTTTCATTCTCTGGAAGGTTTATGATAGGCTGTTCTTTTAAATTTCAATGTATTATTATAGCAGCTAGGCCTGATTTTTCCCAAACATATTAGAATAAATTCGTTTACATTCATAATTTTTTATCTACTGTATCTGCCAAAACATCCCACTTTTATTTCCCTAATACTTGTTAGTTGTGCCTTCTTTATATTTTTATTTAATTTAACTATCTTTATTACCTTCCTTCAGTTATTTCATTAATTTCTGCTTGTCTTGATTATTTCCTACTTTCTATTTCTTTGGATTTATTCCGTGGTTCTTTGTCTAATTTCTTAAACAAAATGCTATGCCAAAACAATCTTGAGAAAGAAGAACGGAGCTGGAGGAATCACGCTCCCTGACTTCACACTATACTGTGAAGCTACAGTAATCCAAACAGTATGGTATTGGCACAAAAACAGGCATATAGATCAATGGAACAGGATAGAAAACCAAGGATTATACCCATGCACTTATGGTCAATTAATCTATGACAAAGGAGGCAAGAAAGCTCAATGGAGAAAAGACAGTCTCTTCAATAAGTGGTGCTGGGAAAACTGGACAGCTACATGTGAAAGAATGAAATTACAACACTCTCTAACACTATATACAAAAATAAACTCAAAATGGATTAAAGACCTAAATGTAAGACCAGATACTATAAAACTCCTAGAGGAAAACATAGGCAGAACACTGTGACATAAATCATGGCAGTATGTTTTTGGATCCATCTCCTAGAGTAATGGAAATAAAAACAAAAATACACAAATGGGACCTGATTAAACTTAAAAGCTCTTGCACAGCAAAGAAAACCATACACAAAACAAAAAGAAAACCTATGGGATGGGAGAAAATATTTACAAACGCTGCTATGGACAAGGGATTAAACTTTAAAATATACAGACAGCTCATACAGCTTAATATATATAAAAAAACAAGCAATCCAATCAAAAAATGGGCAGAAGACCTAAACAGACATTTCTCCAAAGAAGGCATACAGATGGCTAACAAGCACATGAAAAGATGCTCAATATCGCTAATTATTAGAGAAATGAAAATCAAAACTGCAATGAGGTATCACTTCACACCAGTCAGAATGGCTATCATTAAAAATTCTACAAATAATAAATGCTGGGAGGAGCTTCAAGATGGCGGAAGAGTAAGACGCGGCGATCACCATCCTCCCCACAAATACATCAGAAATACATCTACATGTGAAACAACTCCTACAGAACACCTATTGAACGCTGGCAGAAGACCTCAGACCTCCCAAAAGGCAAGAAACTCCCCACGTATCTGGGTAGGGCAAAAGAAAAAAGAAAAAACAGAGACAAAAGAATAGGGACGGGACCTGCACCAGTGGGAGGGAGCTGTGAAGGAGGAAAGGTTTCCACACACTAGGAAGCCCCTTCGCGGGCGGAGACTGCGGGTGGCGGAGGGGGGAAGCTTCAGAGCCACGGAGGAGAGTGCAGCCACAGGGGTGCGGAGGGCAAAGCAGAGAGATTCCCGCACGGAGGATCGGTGCCAAGTAGCACTCACCAGCCCGAGAGGCTTCTCTGCTCAGCCGCTGGGATGGATGGGGATTGGGAGCTGAGGCTCGGGCTTCGGTCGGATCACAGGGAGAGGACTGTGGTGGGTGGCGTGAACACAGCTTGAAGGGGACTAGTGCACCACAGCTAGCCGGGAGGGAGTCCGGGAAAAAGTCTGAAGCTGCTGAAGAGGCAAGAGACTTTTTCTTCCCTCTTTGGTTCCTGGTGCGCGAGGAGAGAGGATTAGGAGCGCTGCTTTAAGGAGCTCCAGAGACGGGCGCGAGCCGCGGCTATCAGCGCGGACCCCAGAGACGGGCATGAGACACTAAGACTGCTGCTGTGCCACCAAAAGCCTGTGTGCGAGCACAGGTCACTCTCCACACCGCCCCTCCCGGGAGCCTGTGCAGCCCGCCATTGCCAGGGTCCCGTGATCCAGAGACAACTTCCCCGGGAGAACACACGGCACACCTCAGGCTGGTGCAACATCATGATGGCCTCTGCCGCCGCAGGCTCACCCCGCATCCATGCCCCTCCCTCCCCCAGGCCTGAGTGAGCCAGAGCCCCCGAATCAGCTGTTGCTTTAACCCCGTCCTGTCTGAGCGAAGAACAGATGCCCTCAGGCGACCTACATGCAGAGGCGGGTCCAAATCCAAAGCTGAACCCCAGGAGCTGTGGGAACACAGAAGAGAAAAGGAAATTTCTCCCAGCAGCCTCAGGAGCAGTGGATTAAATCTCCACAATCAACTTGATGTACACTGCATCTGTGGAATACCTAAATAGACAACGAATCATCCCAAATAGAGGAGATGGACTTTGGGAGCAACGATATATATATATTTTTTCCCTTTTTCTTTTTTTGTGAGTGTGTATGTGTATGCTTCTGTGTGTGATTTTGTCTGTATAGCTTTGCTTTTACCATTTGTCCTAGGGTTCTGTCTGTCCTTTTTTTTCTTTTTCTTTTTTTTTATTACTTAAAAAAAGTTTTTTTCTTAATAATTATTTTTATTTTAATAATTTTATTTTATTTTACTTTATTTTATTTTATCTTCTTCTTTCTTTCTTTCTTTCTTTTCTCCCTTTTATTCTGAGCCATGTGGATGACAGGCTCTTGGTACTCCAGCCAGGCATCAGGGCTGTGCCTCTGAGGTGGGAGAGCCAAGTTCAGGACACTGGTCCACAAGAGACCTCCCAGCTCCACATAATATCAAACAGCGAAAATCTCCCAGAGATCTCCATCTCAATGTTAAGACCCAGCTCCACTCAACGACCAGCAAACTACAGTGCAGGACACCCTATGCCAAACAACTAGCAAGACAGGAACACAACGCCACCCATTAGCAGAGAGGCTGCCTAAAATCAAAATAAGGCCACAGATACCCCAAAACACACCACCAGACATGGACCTACCCACCAGAAAGACAAGATCCAGCCTCATTCACCAGAACACAGGCACTAGTCCCCTCCACCAGGAAGCCTACACAACCCACTGAACCAACCTTAGCCACTGGGGACAGACACCAAAAACAACAGAAACTACGAACCTGCAGCCTGTGAAAAGGAGACACCAAACACAGTAAGTTAAGCAAAATGAGAAGACAGAGAAACACACAGCAGATGAAGCAGCAAGGCAAAAACCCACCAGACCTAACAAATGAAGAGGAAATAGGCAGTCTACCTGAAAAAGAATTCAGAATAATGATAGTAAAGATGATCCAAAATCTTGGAAATAGAATGGAGAAAATACAAGAAACGTTTAACAAGGACCTAGAAGAACTAAAGAGCAACAAACAGTGATGAACAACACAATAAATGAAATTAAAAATTCTCTAGAAGGGATCAAAAGCAGAATAACTGAGGCAGAAGAACGGATAAGTGACCTGGAAGATAAAATAGTGGAAATAACTACTGCAGAGCAGAATAAAGAAAAAAGAATGAAAAGAATTGAGGACAGTCTCAGAGACCTCTGGGACAATATTAAACACACCAACATTCGAATTATAGGGGTCCCAGAAGAAGAAGAGAAAAAGAAAGGGTCTGAGAAAATATTTGAAGAGATTATAGTTGAAAACTTCCCTAATATGGGAAAGGAAATAGTTAATCAAGTCCAGGAAGCACAGAGAGTCCCATACAGGATAAATCCAAGGAGAAACATGCCAAGACACATATTAATCAAACTACCAAAAATTAAATACAAAGAACAACTATTAAAAGCAGCAAGGGAAAAACAACAAATAACACATAAGGGATCCCCATAAGGTTAACAGCTGATCTTTCAGCAGAAACTCTGCAAGCCAGAAGGGAGTGGCAGGACACATTTAAAGTGATGAAGGAGAAAAACCTACAACCAAGATTACTCTATGCAACAAGGATCTCATTCAGATTTGATGGAGAAATTAAAAGCTTTACAGGCAAGCAAAAGCTGAGAGAATTCAGCACCACCAAACCAGTTTTACAACAAATGCTAAAGGAGCTTCTCTAGGCAAGAAACACAAGAGAAGGAAAAGACCTACAAAAACAAACACAAAACAATTAAGAAAACGGTAATAGGAACATACATATCGATAATTACCTTAAATGTAAATGGATTAAATGCTCCAACCAAAAGACATAGACTGGTTGAATGGATATAAAAACAAGACCCATATATATGTTGTCTACAAGAGACCCATTTCAGACCTAGGGACACACACAGACTAAAAGTGAGGGGATGGAAAAAGATATTCCATGCAAATGGAAATCAAAAGAAAACTGGAGTAGCAATTCTCATATCAGACAAAATAGACTTTAAAATAGACACTATTACGAGACACAAAGAAGGACACTGCATAATGATCAAGGGATCAATCCAAGAAGAAGATATAACAATTGTAAATATTTATGCACCCAACGTAGGAGTACCTCAATACATAAGGCAAATACTAACAGCCATAAAAGGGAAAATCGACAGTAACACAATCACAGTAGGGGACTTTAACACCCCACTTTCACCAATGGACAGATCATCCAAAATGAAAATAAATAAGGAAACACAAGCTTTAAGTGACACATTAAACAAGACGGACTTAATTGATATTTATAGGACATTCCATCCCAAAACAACAGAATATACATTCTTCTCAAGTGCTCATGGAACATTCTCCAGGATAGATCATATCTTGGGTCACAAATCAAGCCTTGGTAAATTTAAGAAAATCGAAATCGTATCAAGTATCTTTTCCGACCACAACGCTATGAGACTGGATATCAATTACAGGAAAAAATCTGTAAGAAATACAAACACGAACTTCCCTGGTGGCGCAGTGGTTGAGAATCTGCCTGCTAGTGCAGGGGACACGTGTTCGAGCCCTGGTCTGGGAAGATCCCACATGCCACAGAGTGGCTGGGCCCGTGAGCCACAATTACTGAGCCTGCGCATCTGGAGCCTGTGCTCCGCAACAAGAGAGGCCGCAATAGTGTAAGGCCCGTGCACTGCGATGAAGAGTGGCCCCCACTTGCCGCAACTGGGGAGAACCCTTGCACAGAAACGAAGACCAAACACAGACAAAAATAAATAAATAAAATTAAATTAAATATTAAAAAAAAGAAATACAAACACATGAAGGCTAAACAACACACTACTTAATAAACAAGAGATCACTGAAGAAATCAAAGAGGAAATAAAAAAAATACCTACAAACAAATGACAATGAAAACACAATGACCCAAAACCTATGGGATGCATCAAAAGCAGTTTTAAGAGGGAAGGTTATAGCAATACAATCCTACCTTAAGAAACAAGAAACATCTCAAATAAACAACCTAACCTTACATCTAAAGCAATTAAAGAAAGAAGAACAAAAAAACCCCAAAGTTAGCAGAAGGAAAGAAATCATAAAGATCAGATCAGAAATAAATGAAAAAGAAATGAAGGAAACGATAGCAAAGATCAATAAAACTAAAAGCTGGTCCTTTGAGAAGATAAACAAAATTAATAAACCATTAGCCAGACTTATGAAGAAAAAAAGGGAAAAGACTCAAATCAATAGAATTAGAAATGAAAAAGAAGTAACAACTGACACTGCAGAAATACAAAGGATCATGAGAGATTACTACAGGCAACTATATGCCAATAAAATGGAAAACCTGGAAGAAATGGACAAATTCTTAGAAATGCACAACTTTCCGAGACTGAACCAGGAAGAAATAGAAAATATGAACAGACCAATCACAAGCACTGAAATTGAAACTGTGATTAAAAATCTTCCAACAAACAAAAGCCCAGGACCAGATGGCTTCACAGGCAAATTCTATCAAACATTTAGAGAAGAGCTAACACCTATCCTCAAACTCTTCCAAAATATAGCAGAGGGAGGAACACTCCCAAACTCATTCTACGAGGCCACCATCACTCTGATACCAAAACCAGACAAAGATGTCACAAAGAAAGAAAACTACAGGCCAATATCACTGATGAACATAGATGCAAAAATCCTCAACAGAATACTAGCAAACAGAATCCAACAGCACATTAAAAGGATCATACACTATGGTCAAGTGGGGTTTATTCCAGGAAAGCAAGGATTCTTCAATATACTCAAATCAATCAATGTGATACACCATATTAACAAATTGAAGGAGAAAAACCATATGATCATCTCAATCGATGCAGAGAAAGCTTTCGACAAAATTCAACACCCATTTATGATAAAAACCCTCCAGAAAGTAGGCACAGAGGGAACTTTCCTCAACATAATAAAGGCCATATATGAGAAACCCACAGCCAACATCATCCTCAACAGTGAAAAACTGAAACCATTTCCACTAAGATCAGGAACAAGACAAGGTTGCCCACTCTCACCACTATTATTCAACATAGTTGTGGAAATTTTAGCCACAGCAATCAGAGAAGAAAAAGAAATAAAAGGAATCTAAATAGGAAAAGAAGAAGTAAAGCTGTCACTGTTTGCAGATGACATGATACTATACATAGGGAATCCCAAAGATGCTACCAGAAAACTACCAGAGCTAATCAATGAATTTGGTAAAGTAGCAGAATACAAAATTAATGCACAGAAATCTCTTGCATTCCTATACACTAATGATGAAAAATCTGAAAGTGAAATTAAGAAAACACTCCCATTTACCACTGCAACAAAAAGAATAAAATACCTAGGAATAAATCTATCTAAGGAGACAAAAGACCTGTATGCAGAAAATTATAAGACACTGATGAAAGAAATTAAAGATGATAAAAACAGATAGAGAGATACACCATGTTCTTGGATTGGAAGAATCAACATTGTGAAAATGACTCTCTTACCCAAAGCAATCTACAGATTCAATGCAATCCCTATCAAACTACCACTGGCATTTTTCACAGAACTAGAACAAAAAATTTCACAATTCGTATGGAAACACAAAAGACCCCAAATAGCCAAAGCAATCTTGAGAACGAAAAATGGAGCTGGAGGAATCAGGCTCCCTGACTTCAGACTATATTACAAAGCTACAGTAATCAAGACAGTTTGGTACTGGCACAAAAACAGAAATATAGATCAATGGAACAGGATAGAAAGCCCAGGGATAAAACCATGCACATATGGTCACCTTATCTTTGATAAAGGAGGCAAGACTATACAGTGGAGAAAAGACAGCCTCTTCAATAAGTGGTGCTGGGAAAACTGGACAGCTACATGTAAAAGAATGAAATTAGAACACTCCCTAACATCATACACAAAAATAAACTCAAAATGGATTAAAGACCTAAATGTAAGGCCAGACACTATCAAACTCTTAGAGGAAAACATAGAACACTCTATGACATAAATCACAGCAAGATCCTTTTTGACCCACTTCCTAGGGAAATGGAAATAAAAACAAAAATAAACAAATGGGACCTAGTGAAACTTAAAAGCTTTTGCACGGCAAAGGAAACCATAAACAAGACGAAAAGACAACCCTCAAAATGGGAGAAGATATTTGCAAATGAAGCAACTGACAAAGGATTAATCTCCAAAACATACAAGCAACTCATGCAGCTCAATATCAAAAAAACAAACAACCCAGTCCAAAAATGGGCAGAAGACCTAAATAGACATTTCTCTAAAGAAGATATACAGATTGCCAACAAACACATGAAAGAATGCTCAACATCATTAATCATTAGAGAAATGCAAATCAAAACTACAATGAGGTATCACCTCACACCAGTCAGAATGGCCATCATCAAAAAATCTACAAACAATAAATGCTGGAGAGGGTGTGGAGAAAAGGGAACCCTCTTGCACTGTTGGTGGGAATATAAATTGATACAGCCACTATGGAGAACAGCATGGAGATTCCTTAAAAAACTAAAAATAGAACTACCATACAACCCAGCAATCCCACTACTGGGCATATACCCTGAGAAAACCGTAATTCAAAAAGAGTCATGAACCACAATGTTCATTGCAGCTCTATTTATAATAGCCAGGACATGGAAGCAACCTGAGTGTCTATCGACAGATAAATGGATAAAGAAGATGTGGCAAATATATACAATGGAATATTACTCAGCCACAAAAAGGAACGAAACTGAGTTATTTGTAGTGAGGTGGATGGACCTAGAGACTGTCATACAGAGTGAAGTAAGTCAGAAAGAGGAAAACAAATACCGTACGCTAACACATATATATGGAATCTAAAAAAAAAAAAAACAGAAAGAAAAAATAATGGTCAGAAGAACCTAGGGGCAAGACAGGAATAAAGATGCAGACCTACTACAGAATGGACTTGAGGATACGAGGAGGGGGAAGGGTAAACTGGGACAAAGTGAGAGAGTGGCATGGACATATATACACTACCAAACATAAAATAGATAGCTAGTGGGAAGCAGCCGCATAGCACAGGGAGATCAGCTCAGTGCTTTGTGACCACCTATAGGGGTGGGATAGGGAGGGTGGGAGGGAGGGAGATGCAAGAGGGAAGAGATATTGGGACATACGTATATGCATAAGTGATTCACTTTGTTATAAAGCAGAAACTAACACACCACTGTAAAGCAATTATACTCCAATAAAGATGTTAAAATAATAATAATAATAATAAATGCGGGATAGGGTGTTGGGAAATAGGAACCCTCCTACACTGATGGTGAGAATGTAAATTGGTACAGCCACTATTGAGAACAGTATGGAGGTTCCTTAAAAAACTAATAGATAGTTACCATATGATCCTGCAGTCCCACTCCTGGGCATGTATCTGGAGAAAACTCTAAAAGATAATGCACTGCAATGTTCATAGCAGCATTATTTATAATACCCAAGAAATGGAAGCAACCTAAATGTCCAATGACTGTTGAATGGATACAGAAGATGTGGTATATATATACAATGGAATTTTACTCAGCCATAAAAAAGAATGAAATAATGCCATTTGCAGCATCATGGATGGACCTAGAGATTATCATACTAAGTGAAGTAGGCCAGACAGAGAAAGACAAATATCATATGATATGGCTTATATGTGGAATCTAAGAAAATGATACAGATGAACTTATTTACAAAATAGAAATAGACTCACAGACATAGAAAACAAACTTAAGGTTACCAAGGAGGAGAGAGGGGTGGGGGAGGATAAATTAGGAGTGTGGGATTAACATATACACACTACTAAATATAAAATAGATAAACAATAAGGACTTACTGTATAGCACAGGGAACTATATTCAATATCTTGTAATAACCTATAATTGAAAAGAATCTGAAAAAGAATATATATATGTATAACTGAATCACTTTGCTGTATACCTGAAACTAACACAATATTGTAAATTAACTATATTTCAATTAAAAATTTTTAAATGCTTATGTTATTGATTCAGTCTTTCTGCTGTGGCATAAATATTTAGATGAGAATTTTTCTACTTAAAAACTTTGGTTGCTGTCCATAGTTCTAATAATTACTATTTCAAAAATAGTGGTAGTATTTGATAAGAATTTTGGTATAGTTACTAAATATCTTCTAACATATTTTATTAATAACTGACATTTATACATTAAATTTTTTTCATAGATATAGGGGTGTTGGTTAGATTTTTTGTTTCTCATTTGATAGTGCCATGTTCAGAGATAACTGTCTATATGATACTGATTCTTTGAAACTACACTAAGATTTTAAGATGGCTTTACCTAGGTATAATTTTTATGAATCTTCCAGATATTCTTGGAAAATTCATTAACTGTTATTGTGACAGTCAGTGCTCTGTATATAATAGGGTGTTGAAAAGGTATTCTTCCTGTCTTGGAGTGTCAGCACAGGCCTCTTGATGTCCTTTAGTCAAACCACAAGGAGCACCCTGGTGAGTCAAACAAAGATAGATTCACTGATGCTTTTTGCTGCAGGGAAAATTACACACTAAGGGGAAATGTGGTATCTCAGTAAGTGAGTGTTAGGAAGGGCTTATTATGGGATTGTACTTGTGTTAGTTGATATTGAGAGAGGTTTAAAAAATTGAGTATCTTAATGAATATTATCAAAGTTGCAGGCATGATCAGACGAAATGTGCTCTTCTCTTTAATTACATCCCCAAACTGGATTTTGTTTATAACAAAGTTTTTGTATAAAGTAATTTTACATTGTTTTATTTACTGAAACCTAAGGTAGGTTTTTAGTATATTTTCTTGGGTTGTCCAGGTATATAGTCTTATTAATCTCAGATGAAGATATCTTCTCTTCCTCCTTTCCAATTCTTATATGTAAAATCCTGCAATAACTATAGTAACAAGATTCTGATGTAACATGATTACTGGTTGGTGACCATCGTCTGCCAGATCCTTATTCTGAAATCTTTTCCCGGAGTGAAGGGAAAGGGGTGATTGAGGAGAGGGAGAGAGAAAAATGAGACAATTCCATTACAGAAAGACACAAGCTGGGTTCTTACATTCCAGTATTTGCTAGCCTAAATTGTCTGAAATAGGCATAAGAAGCAGGTGATGATTTACAATGAGGAGCTTGCAAATCCCTGTCTAATTACAGAACCCAGACTCAATCCCAATATGTTTATGCTGAAGCAGCTAAGTGCCACCAGGTAGTACCAAATAGCAGCCAGGGCCCAGACAGGTATGGATTATCCAGCTGGACTCCAGAACTCCTACCCAGCTAGCCAATAGCTGGCTTGCCTTGTTCATTTAAGTAATTTTGCAATTCTGTGGTCTCAAAATTTATACAACTGAATTTGAAAATATATTTGCTTCATGGATCACCTATTGCAAATAGCAATGTTGTTAAGCATAAAATAATCTCCACAAATTAAATTTATGAAAGCAAATAACTGGAAAAGGAAGGAGGGAGGAAGGAAGGGAGGGAATGGAATTAGTGAGAGGATATAGGAGTCTCACCTATATTACCTCATTTTTGAACATCTGAAACAAATATGAAAAAATATTAATGTATTATAATTTTAAAATATAAAATTATACATAGTTATATACTACAGTATTTATAATATTAGGTGTTTATACATTTCTGTCAGTATTATAGATACATTTTATTGAAGTATAACTCACATTAGTAAAATTCACAAATCTGAAGTAAATTTTACATGAAATTTTATGTATACATTCATGAAATCACCACCAAAGTCAAGGTATTTTCTGTCTCCAAACAGATTTTTCTTGCAGTCTTCTCAGTCAAGACCCCTCTCCCCGAGAAGTACCCACTATTCAGATCTTTATTTATCAGCTGTTTGCTTTTCTGACTTACATAATGGAATCATACAGAATGCACTTTTTAGTGTCCGGCTTATTTTGCTCAACATTATGTCAATGACACCTCTTTATATTGTTGCATGTTATTTTTTTCATTTCTGGGTAGTATTCCACAGAGTGACAGCACCGTAATTTATCCATCCTCCTGCTGATATTGTCTTCAGTTTGGGTGCTCAAAGACAAGGTGGTGAAGAAACACACTAGTTGATCAGGAAAAGAAGTTAAGTCAGGATTATTAATACATAATTTCCCTGCCTTCACGTATCAATGGCAGGCTGTCAATAGAAGTTTTTTAGAAATATTATCATTGGAGGGAAAATGTTTTGGATAATGTTGTGTTTGCACCTTCCAGATCCACTCTCTTCCTTTCTCCACCAAGATTTCTCCTCCAGGAAGCTGACCTGTATCAATGGTTCAATTCCAACAGACTCCTTTATTTTCAGACTTCGACTTGGCTTCAGCAAATAGAAAGTCCAGGGTGGAAGTGTGGTGGGGAATGAGATGAGGGTGTTCATTTCTTGGCTTCCTTGCAGTGAGAGGGCCTGGGGCTCACCATGCCCCTGGCAGAAGTCACAGCTCTCCTTGAGTTAACTTGTTCTATAGGACTCCCTCCTTTCAGTTTCCAGTAACCTCTCCCAGCCTTCACGCCTTTGGACCGGGAAGTGGTAATACATGCTGATGCTAATCAGGACTTTCTGCACTACCCCCTAGGTTTCCCCTACACCCCACACGCATTTCATAATTAGTTTTGATAAATAAGCCCTTCTTGAATTATCCTTATTTGAATTTGCCCACACTTTGCAGTCAGGACTTGACGGGTGCAGATGTTTTAAATGTGTTTTCTTAAGGTCCGTTTCAAAAGAAGGAAAAGTTGTATTCACTCTGTTTCACACACATTCACACACCTACACACACACACACACACACACACACACACGCACACACACACACTTCACACGCACCATGTCTCTCTTCGGGGCTTTTGCAAGCACCTGATTCATATTTCATTTTAAAAATACTATCACCAGGGAATTCCCTGGCAGTCCAGTGTTAGGACTCCGCGCTTTCACTGCCGCAGGCCCAGGTTTGATCCCTTGTCGGGGAACTAAGATCCCACAAGCCGCGTGGCACAGTCTAAAGAAAAAAACAATACTGTCACCAAATGAGGTGAATGACCTCAATATCATGCAGCAAGACTGAGGCAGTGTTTATTGTGAGAACTTGGAAGCAGAGGCAGTAACAAGCTTGTAGTTTGCCTGTTGCCCATCACATCATCACAGTGTGCAGACATTAAAGACGGTTGGTCTATTATCATATTCTGAGAAAAGAATTCACCCCCTCTCCTTGAGCTGTGGGGCCTTTTAGTTGCATGACAGGGAAGCCCAGTCCCTCCCCTGGTGTGACCATGGCCTGGGGTCCTAGTCTATTGTTCCAGCTGTGTGATATGGCAGCCCTTGGCCTCCAGTCCTGCTCTTCTTTCTTGCATTTCATGCCTAGCAAAGCCCTGATAGTCCCTGCACGATCAAGCACTAGGTTTCTACGCTTGCAGTTGCAGGAATAGGATGTGATGGACAGCCCAGATCCACTGAAGTAGGTTTCCATGGAGCAAATTTTCATTGCCACAGAATCTGAAAGGCTCTGAGAAGCCAGCCTGTAGAGAACCAGACTTGGGCGAGACATTCCTTAGCTCTCAAATTCATTTTCTCTTTACACCATTTCAAAACCCAACATGAGGACTCAAATGTGTTTTATATAAAATTATAACACTCAGGATAACCAGTATATGATACCAATTGTGTTTAAAATGCCATATATACCATCAATGTCAAGTATTTGTGTTCAAACATCTCACTGATTGACAAGTAAATGCATGAATGAACTTGGTAACATCTATATATGCAAAATAATATTATATAGCTGTATATTTTAACTCTATACAAAATTTAAAGAGGAATAATATTGGAAACTAATGGTTTAGTTAATAGCAGCATTGGTTTTATTAGTTATATCCCAAATCTCAATTCTGGCTTTAGCAAAATTCTACATTTCCACTGGAAGGCACTTTGTCCTGAGCCACTGCCCACTTGTCACCAGTTAGTGCACAGAGAAGTAACTCAATCTTGTGATGCTTCCTATCTGGCAGAAGCTTTCTCCTCAAAAGCATTTATTTATTCTCTGCCTGGTGAAAGAAAAAAAGACTAGTGCTAGGCTCCGTGGGATTCAGAATGAAAATGTTTTCCCTCTCAGCAAATTATGACATCAGAAGGTAAATCATTGCAAGACCAGTGATGCAAGAATGGAAAATAAAAACCGCAGTGCCCATTGAGCTTGACATGTAACGTTTTTTTATTTTGTGATAAAAATGCTTCCATATAAATTTCGTCTTTACTTTTAGAATGAAACTTTGAAAATTAAAAACAAATTGTGCATTTTCCTTACTATGTATAGTCAGGAATATGCAGTCATTTTACTGGTTATGGGTTTCTCATACAAACAGATATCGTATCACTTTTAAGAGAAATGTACACAAGGAAGAAGCCACAGTACCAAGCAGTTATGAATGGGAGCCTCAGGGCATATAAACTTGTCCTCTCAAACAGTCATTATACATTCAGTATATTAGTTAAGGCCAAAATCCCCAAACCACCTGCCAACAGAACATTACACCTTTGGTTCTTTTTTATGCAAGAATTATGAACTAGCAAATTTAATAATAAGATGATATAATGGACTTGCGCATCATAGCTGACTGCTTACATAAAATCTTTAGCTCTCAGTCTCTCTTTCCCTCAAACCTCTCCCTCCCTCACCAACATGTAAGTCAGAAAATGACGCTTAATATAAAAGAAACAAACAAATAAAAAACATATCCCCAAAGGCAGACAGAAGAGGAATCAAAGGAAGAATTTATAAAGATAAAACAAGACTGTGGGGGGCACAGAGGGTGACCTATACCTGGCATAAAAGTTGTATCCCATACAAACTTAGTCTCCAATTCAGCACCCATGTGAGAAAGTGATTCTCCATCTTACCTTCTCTTTTACTAGGTCCTATACAACTCAAGCGTTCTTACAATCTAAGCGATTGATAAATGCTTGAAAGGCAGTGTCTTCCTCCTCATCACTGAAGCCCGTTGTCTGTAATGGCAGCTTTCACATTCATCTCCCCAAAACCCAAAGAGGAACAAGCAAGTTAGGCCTACAGTGTGCTTGCAGATGGAGGAGGCTACAAGGGATCAAGCTACTGGATCAGAGGCTGACACTTTGAGGAAGAGGGGCTGGAACGGGATGACGGAGAAGTGCAGATGTGTGGGGTCCGTAGTGATCCATGTAGATAGGTTCTCCCCACCTGTGAATCAACAAATGGGTCCAAGGATAAAGAGTCACCGTTTAGAGTGATAAAATACTACACACTATGAACGGGGCTGGTAGAGTTGCCATGTGAGAGAATAAAATACAAATGAACAAACAATCTGCTTATGTCAGGGAAAAACAAAAATTTTTTTTAATTCAATGAACTTGGGCAGGACTGGGAAAATCCTTTGTACACTTCCATGCGAACAGACACACAGGGTTTCCATACGAAGTCACAGACAGATAAATCAGGTAAATGGGAAGAACTGATGAATACTCCCAGGCAAGGCAGGAATGAAAACTATCGAAACCAACACGGAGTAGGCAGTCCACCTATTAATATCTGCAAAACGTCCCCCGAAGAACTAATTTTCCATGTGTCATGACATCATAGCACCGGGCAGAAGTAACAGTGTGGAGACAGGACCAGTTGTTAGCTGACTCAGGGAGAAGAGGAAGAAAAGTATTTTTCTCCTCTTTCTAGTGTTGGCTAGAATGCTTCGTCCAACTTGACAGAGGGTCAAAAAAGTTGCCAACACCACAAATACAGGAAGCAGACTCAGGTGGGATACAATCACAATCCGAACATGAGGATGACAAGACAGTGAGTCTGTAATTGCCCATTATCATCTAGAAGGTGACTCTATGAAGGGAAAATGTCCCTGATGAGTGTCCACATTAGTTCCCTAACAGAGAATCTCATGATTGCTGGAAAGGAAAAGAAATGGAGGCAAAAAATAGCAAAGGCTACCTCATAGTTCCTCCCCTTCCAACCTTCTTATAAGGCTGCTTAGGCCCTAGAAAACTAGCCAACATTCTATTTCCCACACTCGAACACAGAAAACCCACGTGTTCAGTGAGAACCTACTGGGTGCCCCAGTAATCAGATCCCACAGTATGGAGGGAAGCTAGGTGAAGGGGCCTGGAATCAGAAGGAACATCAGGAAGTAGAGACTACGGTCATCTGACTAGGGGAAGACGACTGTCACAGGGGGCCCTTGAGCGGAGGAAAGAAATTTCACTTCTAAAGAGCGAGGGAATATTGTTTGAGACATTTTCTTCTTGGAGATATGTGGAAGGGATGGCTCAACAGCTAAGATGATCTTCATCTGCTGGATGTGTGAGTGAAGCAGGCCGAGCGTTCTAATATCAGGGAACAAATGTGTTTCACACTGGCAGTCAATGGAATGCTTGGCAGGGACCGGTCAGCGGGTAACCACTCCTTCGTTGCATGAGTTAGCTTATCTCTTGGTCATTCCAACATTCCAAACCTTTGTCTGTTTGGGTTTTTTAAGGGCTCATATTACCTACACTGCCAAGGATAAACCTTCACACTTACTAGGCCCACAAATGGAAGAAACAACAGATTCTTACTCTTCTTCCTGGTAAGGTTTGTAGGAATCCTGCATGCAGGCAAGAGAATTCAGGGGCAGCCTCTTGAAGGGGGTTCTGGTCCCCTAAATGGGTTCAAAGAGAAATATTTTGTTCCCCTTCTTCTTTTAGGAATGATATTATGTAGGAGAATGCACTATGTCCATTTTCTAAAGAAACATACTTGAAAGTTTTCTGCTGAGAACCATAAAAGTAAACCCCGTGAGACTCCTAGGAACACTGGGAAAATAGGAGGGGAAAAGAAGGCTGCAGGTGCTTTCCAGAGCAGGAATGATTAAAAGCACAAAGGTCCTGCCCTATAACATGCAGGTGGGGTTCCAGCCACAGAGAGGTGCAACAATTACAGCACCAAGTGAAGTCAAAAGACTTTCCAAGGATGAGAATATAAGATAGGTCAACTCCGGCAGAATTCCAGGGCACAATTCCCAATAGGACTCTACTATAGAATCTTCTCATGGATATAGCAATAGCCCCCAAGGCTGGAAATACAGTCCAAGCTGCAAGAATGTCTGCAACAGGCATCAATCTTGTTGCCCACACTGAAGAGAGGAAACGCGGTCCCAAGTCTTGTATTCATCTTGCAATTCCATGAACCTGGGCTTGATGGGCAAGAGATTACAAGGAGCCTTGTCCCTCCCCTGCTCCCAAAACCCTGCAGATACACAGTGAAGCTAATAAAATTGCTTCCTTTGCATCATCTACAAGATAAGAGCATCTCCTCTCCCCTGCCTCCGGAAGCTGGTTCCAGAGATTTCTTCATTTCTGTCCCGGACGACCTTCATTTGCTCCTCAGCAGCATTTACGATAGGAGTTCTGTCCCTACGCTGGAGGCAGAGTGTTTCATGCGTAGACCTGCATGTTGCTGCGTGGTGGCTCAGACATGTGTGCCCCAGGTCCCCGCTGACCTCCTCCAGCACCCCCAGGAGTGGGGCTGGTGGTCACATCTGACCAGTCAGAAGCAGAGTGGGGGGATGAACTTGACCACTGGTCAGGAGACTCTGGGGATGGTGTCAGGTAGGGGTGCTCACCCTGGAGGTGACCACTGTGACTGGGGGTTCTCTCAGCAGCATTGGAGGAAGCATAGCTATGCTGTGAAGGGGGCGTGGGATACTTGCCCACAGAGGCTGGAAAGGGATGGTAGGCTGGGAGAATGGTCTGAGCAACCTGCCCATCCTGC
Organism: Balaenoptera ricei; assembly: GCF_028023285.1. Classification (NCBI taxonomy): domain Eukaryota; kingdom Metazoa; phylum Chordata; class Mammalia; order Artiodactyla; family Balaenopteridae; genus Balaenoptera; species Balaenoptera ricei. The sequence continues at coordinate 105,941,198 of NC_082639.1, forward strand.
TGGGGCATCATGGCAGTGGGGAAAGCCATACTGGGCAAACGAGCCATTTCTGGAATCTGATACATGGTGGGCAGGGTGCCTGCAACAGCTGGAGGGCAGCTGGATGGAGGCTGGGCAGCCCCGGCTGGTTGGGCAATGCTGCCTTTGGGGATTAGCTGGAAAGTCACGATGGGGGGCAGGGGCTCTCGAGGGGCAGGTAAATGCTTCCCTTCAGGCGGCCTGCTCTGGGGAGTTATGCCAGGGTGAGTGCCCTCAGCTGGAGCCAGGACCATACCAAACATCTCGTTGTACTGGGTCTCATTGACCTCCACACGGTTCACCCAGTCCGCTGGGACACTGACTGGATGTAGCCTGCCCAAGCTCCCCGCACCGCCACCGCCCGGGGGAACGATGTGGTGGTGCGACAGCAGCTGGCTCACTGAGGGAAGCACAGTGCTGGCCCCGTGAGCCAAGGGCTGCATCTCATGAAGGTTAGAGAAAGACAGTGCATGCTGTGCATGGACTGGGGCAGGGGGGGCAGCAGTGGCCAACACAGGGTTGGGTGAGGCCTGTAAGATTCCGGGGGATGTAATCATCGGAGAGGATGTGGTATCAGAAACATATGTGTGGGGAGATTCTAGGGAATCGACGGGGGACAGAGTCACTGAGCTCTCAGACAACTGGCCCTTGTCACTCAGAGACTTCTTCCTCCTACTCCCCTTGGCATCCTTGGCCTCCTTGGCAAGGTTAGGGAGGCTAGAGGGCACAACACTCTTGGCATTGGGCCGTCTAGACTTCTTGCCCATCGGGGTGTGCTTCAGACTGAGAAAAGATCTGTTGGGTCCACAGATGACAGGTGAGAGAGCAGAAGTCAGCACGGTGCCTGGAGGGCTCGGGGTCACGTTGTACTCATCCAGCAGGCGCACAATGTCATGGTGCATGCGGTCCCGAGCCACGTCCCGGGGAAGACGATCCATGTGGTCTGTGATGTCCCGATTGGCAAAATGGTCTAACAGGATCTTGGCTGCTTCATAGCTCCCCTCCCGGGCAGCAAGAAACAGAGGGGTCTCTTCCTACAGAAAAGGTCCATACAGAGCACATTTTAATAACACTCTTGAGAATACAGCAGTGTTTCTCAATCTGTTTGTTATCATTCCTTTAGATATTTTTTCCTAACTTCCTTCCTGCATGAAATTTTAATATCACAGATAAAGTGTATAACTATCTACGTACTGAATGGATATCTGTACTTTATACATAAAGAAAGTTAAGATTACTTTACCCCTCCCTAAGAACCAATTTTGCCCCATTGAGTGCTACATCTCCTTAGTGGGGAACATGTGAGATAAAGCATGTCCCCAAGCCAGAAATTCACTTAAAAGAGCACTGAGCTTATCCAAATAGGATCCTAAAAGGAATAACAGGTAGAAATAAGAAAGGTATGCGGGGAAGAACCTAAAGCATGTATAGAACTGGGAAAAATAAGGGAAAGTAAAAGAAAGAAGAGACAAAACATCTGAGAGAAAGAACTAACATAAGGGAAAAGAGGAAATGAATGAGAGAAGATAAGATGAGCAAGAGAGGGGAAACATGACATAAAACTCAGAGGAAGAAAAGCAAACAGGAAAACATCATGATGCCCAAGAACAGGGGGGAAAAAAGTATCAAGAAAACAAATAAGAACAAACAAGTGAAAAGGAAGTGAGTGTGAAAAGAACGAAGACCAGGAGAAAGGGAAATGTCAAAGAAGAGAAAGGCAGAAAAGGCTACACCAAAGTTATTGACAGGAGAACCTGATGCAGACTGAGTACTGAGTAGGCAGAGGGTCAATCCTGACACTTCCCTGGATAAGCCCAATACAAGCACTCCAGCTCTCTGGACCAAGTTCCAATCTGCTTCCATCTTTGTCTATCCTTATCACAAGAGGAGCTACAGGAGAAAAGCAAAGGCCTGATAATCTGAGGCCCTGCTATGCCTGCCCTCCAGCTCAGAGCCCAGACTGTACCTTGTTGTCCTGCATGTCTCGGTTGGCCCCATTTTTCAACAGCAAAAGGGTCGCCTCCACATTATTCACAGCAGCTGCCCAGTGAAGAGCAGATTTTCCTGCAGGAAAAAACATTTTTAGGGCTTCCCTGGTGGTGCAATAGTTAAGAATCCACCTGCCAACACAGGGGACGCGGGTTCGAGCCCTGGTCTGGAAAGATCCCACATGCCACAGAGCAACTAAGCCCGTGCGTCACAACTACTGAGCCTGCGCTCTAGAGCCCGCGAGCCACAACTACTGAAGCCCGCCCGCCTAGAGCCCGTGCTCTGCAACAAGAGAAGCCACCGCAATGAGAAGCCCGCGCACCCGCTCGCTGCAACTAGAGAAAGCCCGCGCATAGCAACAAAGACTCAAAGCAGCCAAAAATAAAAATAAAAATAAAATAAATTTTTAAAAAAACAAAACATTTTTATAAGCAGACAGAGCAGAAGGGCATGTCCTACTCCTACTATTGGGAAGCATCAGGACTTGTACTAGGAAACCTTGAACTTCTCAGACAGCAGTAGGAAGCCAGTTCTCTCTGGGGGCCCATAGGAAAAACCCAAGTATTATCTTCATTTTCCCCTATTCTAGAAATACTTCAGTACAGGCTGCCTAGCCTTCAGAAGACCTCTAAGTAAAAGGATCATCTGTCTATGGTACCACATCCCTCACATGGCAGAATCTACCCTGTCACACACTGAAGGCAATAACCTACTTATTTATTACATGCCAGAATGCATAGTTAGAGTATCTCACAACCCTCACCTCCACAATGAAGTTGGCTCTCACATCCTTATATCAAGAGTGGTGTGCCTGGGAACATACACAGGGAAACCTTCCATAGACCTGCTTTGAGATCTGAGAACCCTCACTAAAAATCCCTTCCCAGCTTCATCTATGGACCTCCCGCTGTCTCAGATCTCTGAACTCAATATGGTAAAAGGAAGAATGAATGACTGAATGAATCTTCAGTGGATTCGGATCTGGGACAGCTCATTAAGGATCGTGCAACAATCTTCCTCCTTAGAGACTTGCTTTGCAGGTAGGAATCTGAATCCCTGCTTCTCATCCCTACCGTGGTCGTCCACTGCATTCACATCTGCTTGGCAGTTGATCAACTCTGCCACCATTCCCTCCACAGCTAGGCGGGCAGCCAGGATCAGGGGTGTAGTGCCATCATTCATCCTGGCATCTAGATCAGTTACTCGGTTGCGGATCAGTATCTAGAACACGAGAAAGTACAGAAAAGAGAGTCACCTGGATACAAAAAATAATGAAGCTAAGATAAGAAATAACAGCATCAGAGCTGAGGCTACACTGTAAGTCCCTGGAGGACAGGGAATGTCTTGTTATCTTTGTGCCCATGGTTCTACCATGGTCAGTCAATAAATATTTGTTGAATGAATGAATGAAGGAATAAATGGATGAACAAAAATACAAACAAATAGGTGCTCAACCTTTACAATGGCTATGTAAACTAATGTACTTCTACTTTCTAAAGAAAGAAGAGGGATGTGGGAAAATACCACAACCTCAATTATGGTGTATAGGTTAAGATGATACAGCATGCTTCCAATTTCCTCATGAGGGTAGACTAATAGGGCATCAGGTATACATCATGAACTCATGTCAAGAAACCCACCAAGGAGCAGCTGGAAGCCCATATGGTCAGATAAATCTAGAGGGAGAAGCTGACACTAGTCAGAGGCTTCATAACAGGTATCACTCCCATCTGATCTTTTCATTTGGGAGGCATTTTGCCACATCAGAAACAAAACAAAGCTAAGCAGTGATTAACAATCAGAAGACTGGTGTTTTCTGCTATTGGCTCTATTATTTCCTGGCTGCAAACAGTCAAGTCTGTTTGCCTGCCTCCCTTTTCCTGCTTTCCCTTTTCCTTTCCAGCAAGCAGGACTCTATCATCTGCCTTATTTTCTCAAAGAATCATTGAACAAATGTAATGGGATATTAAGTGCCTTAATAAAGGGAAAATATACTAGATCCATAAGGAACCAACTCTTTACCTGGAAGACACCTTGGGCATCAGCTGCCACTGCAGCATGGAGAGGGCAGCGGCCCATGTTGTCCTGGGCGTTGGCATCTGCACCTGCATCCAAGAGGCGCTTGGCAGCATCGGCCCTCGAGTAGCGGGCTGCAAGATGCAGGGCCATCTCACCAGTCCGGTCTGTCTGGGCTTGGAGGCTGGCACCCTGGTAGACCAAGTCCGTGATGATGTTGGCAGAAGAGTCCTCTGCATCTTCATCTTCATCACTCATATCTGAGCTGCCTCCTCGGAGAGAAGCCAGCATCAGGGGGGTGCACCCATCTAGAGGAAGGGAAAATTCCAAAAAGTATTCGAGGAGGGGAAGGACATTAATGTTCAATTAACCCTATTGTTGTTCGACGTGAAGAAAATTATTCTTTTGTGAAGAAACTCTGTGATTCTTGTGGTAATTGGCAACTGACTTTTCCTTGATAACATCCTTTCTGTAAAGAGCAGCTATTCTCTACGTTAAATAAGCTTTCCTGTTCAAGTTCCTAAGTGCTATGTTATTTTAAATTGGACAACTTTTAAAAATATCCACTATTAATAAACTATGTGCACTAAGGTACGAACTAAACAAATTCTCTATCCCTCTGCTTTGGAATATTATTTTTTTGTCCTACTAAAATCTATCCCAAATAATCAACCTATTTGCTGTCGAGCATGGTGTATGTGAAGCAATGTGAAATCCTTCTCTCTTTTCTCATATAAGTTCATAATTTCTGCAAGCCTGTGTTCCTTAAACATTCATTTCCTCGAGCTGATTTCCAATCTGTGAAAGCAGAAGGGAGCATATCACCAAGTGGGACAAACACAGGGATAAGGTGGAAGCCGGGGCAGGCACGCGCAATGAAAAAGGGGAGGCTTGCAGGTGCTGACCTGGGCCGCGGACGTTCACATCCAGCACATCCACCTCCTGCTCTGCCTGCGGAGGAGTGAGAGCCAACGATGGCGTCCTACGGATATCTGCAGCTTCAAGGTGCTGCTGTGTCCATGGCCGTCGATCGATGGGATCATCTTCTTCTGAGAGTAAAGCCTCATCTTCAGCCTGAAAGGAGAAGACGACTCTCCCTATCAATCTGGCCCATGGCAGGAGCTGCAGACAAGGAGCTAGTCCGGAGTCTCCCATCACTTCTAATCTCCCACCCAGTTTTCTCTGTCCTCCTATCTAACCTTCCAGATTATTATCCACACTGGCTTCCCACTGCTCTCATGATGTGGTTCCTGTCTACCTCTCCTGCATTGTCTGTACAACTCTCCTAACCTCCCCAAGCCCATACTCTAGGCTTCAGCCTTACTACGTCACCTATATTACCTACCTAACATGCCATCTATAGATCCCCAAAGCACCATTTTCCTGCTTCTGGGCTTTTGCCTATGTTGTTCCTTCAGCCTGCCATGGTCTCTCCCAATTCTTTGTCTGACTAACTCCTGTCTACCCTTCAAATAGAAAGTAGACTCTAATTCCTCTTGTTGGTCCTAAAGGGCACCCTCTGCTCACTCTGCGTAACTGAGCATGTGTTAAGTACCTACATGGCACTACACGGCAGTTCCCACTGCTGCCTGAAAGGTTCCTCACAATAGGGAACAAGCCTTGCTCAGGGTTGTCTCCTTGCACCCCGTATTTAACCCAGTGCCCAGCACAGAGCAAGCATTCAGGAAGTATTTACTGAATAATAATATTATTATTATAATTTTAAAACCAGCTGCCCTTTATGAAGTATTTAGTATGTGACAGAAAATAGGTAATAGGCAATTTACATGTAGTGCTGTATTTAATCCTCACAACAACTCATAGAGGAAAGAATTATTATTATTTTCCCTATCTTACAGATTAAGGTAATTAAATACAAAGAGGTTATAAGTAATGTGCCAGAGTTTTGGACTTGAATCCAGTTCTGACTATAGCTAAAGCAATGTTCTTAACCATCATGGTGTACTTCATGCCTGTATTCCTCAAGCATTTATTTCCTCAAGCTGATTTAGACTATCCTTGGGATACATGCATATCCTAGCCATGTATATCTATGGGTGAATGGTCTCCTTTTTCATGTCAGACTCAGCCCAATGTACCCCTTACTTCTATACGGCTTTAGTTTCCAGGGCTCAAGATCTGAAGCCTCCAAACTCAGTGGTCATTGGCTCTCTTCCACTGATTAGTTCCACCTTCCCTTCCAGAAGGAGAAGTACCCAGAGAGGATAAGGGAGAGATCTAGCCATGAAGGAAATTGCTATTTACACACAGTAGTCCTTATTCCAGTACCATCAGCATGACACTTGAGGAAGGAAGCATGTTTGTTTTATTATTTTTAAAGAGTTCCTTTTGAAAAACTTACATAGGTAACCCAAGGTCATCAGTGACCTAAAGATTCCTGCTTTTTCAGACAACCTAGGATAGCCTCTGCCTGGGCAACGTGTAAAGACTATCACCCTTTTCTCCCATTCTTGACACTCTAGATACCAAAGGACAGAAATATGAAATGCGAGCAGATAATGGATAACAATGGTGGTTCTACCATGGCTAGCTTACCTTGGCTTTCTTTGGCTGGGGCCCTTCATCGTCGACCCAATGTTCACTTGTTCCAGAACCAATCAGGTTAGCCTCTGAGACTTGCACTGAGAGATTTCTGATGTGACGGAATTATGAAGGTGTAAAATAAGAGCAGATGTTATATCATAAAAGAACATAGAAGTTTTCAATACTTTTTCTACCATCACACACTCTCATGGCTATAGTCAGACTCTCAGGGCCTTTGGCCCAGGAAAAATGGGCAATATTACATCCCACTGCCTGAGGAGATATCCTTTCCTTTCCCACTAATCAAGAGCTGACAACAAAAGTGTGCCTGCCTCATCACAGAAGCTGAGGACCACTGTGATTATATGTACAGAACTGAAGCATCCAGACTCTTGTTGTTTTAGAGTCACTCAGTAGGCATCCAGAATCATGGTCAAGTGTAATAACACAGCATGGCCAGAGCTCAGAATATAAAGTCATGATTCAACAGATATGATTTTCCTCTCATCCATGCTCGTTATTACTGTGAATGGTAGCTTGGCGGCAGACCCCCTTACTTCAGCCCCACGGCATCCTGTCCCACCGGCTCACGACGTTTGTGATTGCTGGAGTCACGGCGAAGGGTGAAGCCTTCAGGCAGCCAGAGGGAGCCATGCTTACGCTTTCGTTTTGCCATGATAACCCCCAGCAGGATAATAAACAAGACAATAACAACAGCAACAGCAAGTAGATAGATAAGCTGGGTGCGTTTTGGGGTCAGGGATTCACCTGAAAGTGCAGAGAGACAGGGAAAAGTAATGAATAAAACATCCACCCCTCAATATTCCCCCTACATTCCTTTAGAGAACAACTTTGACCTCACCAGCCCTGAGAAATAGAGAGCTGCACATTGTAAACTATACCCTGTTCTTTCTGCCCCCAAGAGACACCTTTCTCCCCATACTTTCCCCTTAATTCCAGTGCTACTCACTGACAACAGACACAAGAGGGTACGACAGGGTCCCCTGGATGGCGTGAGACGCCAGAAGAGCTGCTGCTGCATCCGTATTCTTGAAGCACTGGTCTGAATCTTGAACACACTGGCGGTTGTCAATTTCCAGGAATACCTGAGAGCTGTGGGAAGCCGAGGGGAAAGAGGTAAAAGGGAAATGGTGAGAAAACGGAAGGGTGTCGTCCAGGAATCTGAGTTACAGAGGGTGACATGAGCCTTCTTCCTCACCCTCAGCCTCAGCCTCTCCACCTCTGGATGCTGCCTCCAGAAAGATCTCAGAAATTCAGATGTTGTCCATCTAGATCCTAAACACTAATTCTCACTTGGGGGATGTCTCGCTATCCTTGGTTTGGCTGAGTCTAAGCATTCTGACTTAGGCAACATGAGACAAAGTGAGAAAATGGAGTGAAGCTGTCTTTGGTGGGCTTCTCCTACCCGTTCCAACGTACTCAACGGTACATAGAGCCGCTCTAAAAATACACCCCTGCCCCTTGTTTTTGTTCCTTACTCTCCTTTGTCTCTGCATCTGTACTTCAGCTAGCTATCGAGTTGAACACTGTGAGATATACTAACAATGTGGGGTGTGAATGACAGAACATATGCAGAACATCATCGTCAAAGAGACATAAATGGAGGGCCTTGAAAAGAAGGCCAGGATTCATACAAAGAGGAGTCATTACTAGAGGGATTTAAGGTAACTCTGGCAAATGGTTAGAGATTCTAGCACTTGAGGAGGCCGTCCTGACATCCTGCCCCCCGCTGGCTCCAGCCCACTTTTCAGGATCCCAAAATCAAGGCAAACCTTTAGCACTAACTGTGAATACTGGGATCATGGGCTTGTGTTACTTGGTTGGCTGTTCTTTTTCTGACCTTTCATTTTTTTAGGTGCAGTTATGACTTCTGCGTATCAAAGTGCTCAGCTTGATAAAATTAAGCTTTAAGAAGTTCAGAAGTTAAAACCTACCCAGCCACTTCCTGTTCTTGATCGCCAGGAAGGGACCTGCGCGTCAGTCTCTGCTTCTTCATGGCAGCTGACTTTTCACCATAATAGGGGTAGACCATGAGGTCCCCCTGGGCATCCCGTTTGATGCGTAGGTTGGTGTGGAGCAGGGTGCCCAGCGCCCGCAGGAAGCTGCGGGCATCCTGGAGCAGCTGTTCAGGTGGCATCAGCACCACAATTACCAGGGTGCCGTCTGCCAGGTTTTCTGGCCGGTCAGCAGCACAGTCCAGCCCATCCCAGCCACACTCCTCACTGTTGCATCCCTGGTCACAATGGTTGTCTTTGAAGTGGTCTGCACAGTACTTGTCGTATCTAGGCAGGGGGAGGCAGAGGAGGAAGAGAACAAGGTAAGGGTCTCAGACCAGAACGGAGCTCTAGTTGGTTTCCCCTTGGAACTAATGTGGATTTTCCTACCCATTTTCTATGGCTCAGATTAGATCCCGAATGCCCCATGAAGCCTTCTGTGACTCTCCTATCCCTGTCTTCTTAGAGCATATATAGTCTACACCCCTTAGTGTCAGTGAGTGCTCTCTGAATGAGAAACAAAACTGTACTCACTACACTCATGGGCCCCCAGGCAGCTCATAATCTTGTTAAATCAGATTTTTAAACAAATCTGGAACAAAAATCTACTTGGTTCATGCTTCCTTTATTTTTTTTTTAATCCATTGCCTCTAGGCTTTCAGAAGTAGAACATGACTCTAGAGAGTGCTTCCAGAAACTGGATCGTAGCCCTGTACCATCAAGAGATGCTGTACAGTGGACCATGTTGATATGACCCAATTCTTTTCTAATCAAGATTGAATCCCAGCTCTGGAAGGTAGGTGGGGAGCAGTGTGTCCCACACAGGGTACCAGATCTAATTTGTACAGCATCTTTCAAACACTGGGAAAAGGAAATTGAATCCCAAAGCCCAGTGATGCAAAAATCATTTTATTTCCACTCTCCTCTCCTCCCCGACTCACATCCCTTGATGGTTCCACCACCTAGCACAACTTGTGCCACTCTAGCTCAATGAGGAGGTCAGGAGTAGCTGTATGTGCTTTGGCAAGTTCTTGAACCTCCTAGGTCTCAGTTCCCTCACCTGTGAAAGGCCATTAACAATACCTGTGCCTCACAAGGTTGGCGAAAATTAATCAGAGTTAAACTAAATGGGGTGACTAAATGGAAAGTCATTATGTAACCCGCAAAGCCCCGTATAACTGCAACAATGAAGACCTGGAGGGTTAAGCTGCCTAAGCTAGCTTATATGCTTCCTGATAAGCCTGATGGGGAAACCCTGTCTTAGGGAAAGGAATGGGGCAAATAGAGAGAGGTACAGACCTTTCCATCCATCCTGCAGGCAGGTTAAGTGAGAGGCTGCCTGAGAGTGGGTAACAACACTTCCAAAAGTTATTTCCCCCAGGAGATTGTGAGAGCAGCAGGCGAGGAAGCAGAGACAGGCAGAGAGAGGGCGGCTGTGCAGTGAGCGTTCCCGCACCTCCGGCAGCAAGGGGGAGCACAGGGCAGCGTGTGCTGGGACAAGGCTGACGCCAGGAAGAGGAGGGCCCCAGGGCACCAGTCCGAAAAGCAGAGGCAGCTTGGGCTGCAGCACTGGAGCGGTTAGGAGCAAGAACAAGAAACCAGGGCATGTTAGTGACAGCGTCCCTCAGTTCTGGGGGCCCTGGATGCTTACTTGCACGTCTTGCCATTCCTCTGGCACTCAAAGTTGTCGAACAGGCACTCGGCCGTGTTGCACAGCTCATCGCACTGGCTGTTGATGTAATCCCAGCAGGGAATCGGGGAGGAGCAGTTGGCCCAGGGGTTCTCCATGGTGAGGGAACAGTCACCCCCATCCCACTGGCAGGCATGGCTGTTGCAGGCCTCATCGCAGACGCCATCCCGAGCTTTGTCGGCACAATACTGGCTCAGACAGGTGGCAGGAGGGGTGCTGGTGGGAGCTGTGTAGAATTCACAGTGGCTGCCCCAGAACGGCGGAGAACACTTGCAAGAGTAATAAGGAGGCTGGCGCTGCGGGTAGCAGCTGCCCCCGTGCTGGCAGGGGCTACTGGCACAGCCTGAGTCGCAGTCCTGGGGGTTGGGGCAGAAGCAGCGGGGTCCTGAGGCTGTGTGCACACACTGCTCCCCTCTCCTACACTTCACTTGTCCACAGCTGCTCTGGCATCTCGCCCCAGAGAATCCCTGTGGAAATCAGGGAACAAATGAGGATGGCAGGCTGACTCTTGAGGGCATGCCCCATTTTCCCTCCCAATCCCCTCTCTGCCACACCTCTAGGGAGGTGAAGACTAGACCCTTGGCTAAGATTCCTCCGTGTAGCCTCCTGGACCAAGTTCTAGGAAGAGACCTCTTCAAGTCAATCTATAGGTGAGGGCTGGCGGTTCCATAGGATGAATATAGAATTTTCTCACTCTAAGAGCTCAGTTCTAGAAATGAAGTCAACAGTTCATGGTAGGATAAGAGTCAGGTGACACCGTATCTATTAGCACCTTTCCTAAGCGTCATTAGATCACTCATACAGTGACTTTATAGGGGGAAAAAACTCACTTCAGAGTATTAGGTGTCTAAAAAACTTTCCTATGCCATTTCGTTCTTGGCCTTCTTGCTCAGTCCAGGCCAAGGTTACTGGACAGGTTTCCTTTTGGTATCTCTCCACACATAGTGATCTGTGTTAGAGAGGTTTTAGCCTCTGGCAGTAGCAAAAGTGTTTGCAAAGCAAATGGCTAACGTTAGGCTTCCTTCTAGTTGAAGAAGCAGCCTGCTCTCAAATAGTCCCTGCCAAGGAATGTGAGCAGAGTGGCATTTCCAACCAACTCTGTCCCAATCTGGGCAGCAAGACTACCCTCCAGCACAAGACCCAGAAGCCAGAGACAGTAGCCCTGACTTCAAGGGAACGTTCCATTGCCCTTGGTGCTTCTGAAGATTGACAGTCACAAATCAGGGAGCTCACTGTTTCTGGAAGTATTTTAACAGTTCTAAGTGGAAAACTGAAGCACTTTCTCCTAAAGAGGCTATAATTAAGAAATGTCCCCACCAAGACAGTTCCCCACAGAGCTCGGAAACACCAGGTTTAATCTCAGCTTCGTCACAGACTGTGTGGAAGAGAGCATCCTCCTTCAACAGGCAACATGGCACTCACTGGGGGACAACGACAGATGAAACCATCAGGCATGTTGCTGGCCACAGCACAGGTCCCTCCATTCAGGCAAGGCATCTGGGGACACACATCGACGAAAGTTTCACAGTGACGACCTCAGAGTAGAAAATGAAAGGGTGTTTTAAAAGGCAGAAGTAGTAACTGCAAGTTACAGAACAGAACACTGCTGGGATGTGAGCCAGTCAAAGGATTAGAGGAGGGAGAGGTATGAGAATTAAGTTCTAAGCCTAAGGGAACAAAAGAGGATGAGGAAGGCACTCATTGGATCTCAACATGCGTGGCTCATCACCGACTCAGGGCAGTTCCCTCATCTGTCTTATCTACAGTAATAAGCACAAACGGCACACATACGCGCTTGAATCGACTCACAAAACAAGAATCGACTCACAAAACGAGACTCACAAAACAAGATTTTTTACAAAAAAAATGACTAATCCCTCCAAAAAAAAAAAAGGAAAATGACATCTAAGCTTTTTTTGAAGGCACTTTAGCTTTCATGAGTCAAAAGAAACATTTAGCAAAAGTGTTCACTGCATTTTAACACCGTCTATTTCATAAGAGAGGCTACACCAGACCAATACATCTAAATGGTGATTAACATATACACACTACTCTATATAAAATAGATAACTAATAAGGACCCTACTGTATAGCACAGGACACTCTACTCAATACTCTGTAATGACCTATATGGGAAAAGAATCTAAAAAAGAGTGTATATATGTATATATATAACTGATTCACTTTGCTGTGAATTCACTTTGCTGTTACTTTCACAGCAGGAAGTAACACAACATTGTAAATCAACTATACTACGATAAAAATTAAAAGAAAAAAACTAAGAAAAAGGGTGATTTGCAGTTTATAGCGAATTTTCATCAGTGACCTCTCTTTTCAATCATTTTCTAGCCTTTCTGTAACCCGATTGGCACTGTTTCAAAACACAGCTTAATATTCCCAGAGTTAATGATCTCTAGGCACAGTTCTAAAACAGAAGGTATCCTGAGCCCACTGTTCCATGACAAACTGAACTAAGCAAATGAAATTATGCGGGGTACATGGGGCAATGCTGGGGCCTTTTGGCAAATAGCAGGATTCAGGCCCCATCTGGCCTTCAGGCACTTGGAAGGGAAGAGATGGCTTTAAAAATTAAAATGAAATGAAAATAGCAATAATTTTGGCCAACCAGAATTATGGGGCAGGAGTTACAAATGTTTGTTTCTTCAAATCATAGCAGCAGACAATAAGCAAGAGCAGCCTCCACATTTGCACGGGGCTCAGGGACTGATGGTCCCTTGATGTTCATCTCAGCATCAGCACCCCACCATAATCGCAATCAATGAGTCAAAGGATTTTTTATTCACAAGTGTAGAAAATGTAGAAACACCACTTCCTAACTAGGGGACCCCAATTCAAGGTGGCCTCCATTCCTTCCTTCATCTGTTTCCTTCTTTCTTTGTAAGTGCTTATCATTGTTTCCAGATAAAGGAAGCCTCAGAGGTAATGAAAGGAACAGGAGTCAGTTCTGCTCTTCCGGCTTCTCAAGCACATCATGACCAATACGAGACTACAGACAGATTGTTCATATTCTTTCTGTCCAGTGCTGCCTCGAAGGCATGATGTTCATAATGGATTGTTTCTCTTTTGAGAAATGTACGTAGGCATCTTCTATATTTCAAAATCCATCCCATTTTTAATAAAATTCCCAAGTTCTTAAAGGTAGCACATCTTCAAAATTGGAAGGAAGAATGTCTGGATATAATAGGCTCAGAATGTAGCAGAGTCCAACTTGCCAAACTATTAGTAAGTAGACTACTGCAGACTCTCGTCTGACTCCCAAGGAATACTTCTACAGCATAAGATTCGGATGGACCACAGAAATGCAAAACAGATTTCTGAGTATCTGATGATACTGCCATATTTAGACATAAACAACTATTTTAGCTCCCCAAAGTCACCAAGCTGCCCTCCTACAGAAATAATTAGTAAGTGTCTATGATAAAGTCCCTATTCTGAGGCAGGACTTGGTCATCTTTATAATCTGTGATGAACACAGCCAAGTCTTAAGACTGCAGGTCATACTTGTGACTTCTGAAGTTTTCCTTTTCAAACCCTCATCAACCAATTTTGGTTAAACACACCCCAATTTGGATCTACTCCCTTTAAGTGTCCTAGAAGACCCTAAGCCTCTCTGGATTCCCACAGAGGTGGAAAGGTCACAGTGGCAGCGACTACCCAGTAACTCAAGTCACTACGTGCCAAAGGAGGCAGGGTGATGAAACCAGAGTTAGATGTAAGGTTCCTGAAAACAAGATGTTATTTTGCTCAGATGAAGAGTTCTGGAGATGGATGGTGGTGATGGTAGCGTAACAGTGTAAATGTCCTCAACACCACTGAACTGTATACTTAAAAATGGTAAAGATGGTAGTAAACTTTATGTTATGTGTATTTTACCAATTTAAAAATGTTATTTTGCTCAACCACTCCCAACATTCTATTTCTTTTTTTTTTTATATTTCTGCTACAATATGATATAATGAATGTATAACAAAAGAGATAGCGTCTCTCAGGAATAGCAAACATCGATGGAGCACAGACCTAAGAAAAAATTGGGCCCTTGAATTAAGCTGGTCTAGTTTTCCACATATGAGAAAAGCTTCACTCGGGTCTGGGATTTGTCATACAGGGCCCAGTTTCCTCACTAAAATCCCCCTCCGAGGCAGAGTGGCCGGGGAGGCTGGAAAGTCGCTCACCGGTAAAGGCACTGCGGCAGACACACAGGTAGTCGTTGGTAAGCTGTATGCAGTCTAGGCTGCCCTCAGAGCTGCAGGGGTTGGAGAGACACTCGTTGATGTCCCCCTCACACCGCTCTCCAGCAAAGCCAGGCAAGCAGCGACAACTGTAGCCCCCAATCCTATCCACACACTGACCGCCATTAAGGCAGTGGGGACCCCTGGCACAGTCATCAATGTTCTCTTCACAAAGCAGGCCTGGAGGAAAGAGAGGAGAGAGAGAAAATCATGACAATCCTTGGAACGCTGCTTTCCAGCAAGGGAGAACCACCCTTGTTGGCACTTTCACAATTAGTCAGGTTACATTCCTCAGTCTGCAGTGGGAACTTTTAGGTCAGGCAGGGCAAAACACACTCTTGATCCAGGACAGCTGCCATCCTCTTGGTCACCAGTAAGGAAAGAATGTACTCAGGGCTTCACATGTACTCTCCCGCACAACCCAAAGAAGCAGCTCATTAGGGAGTAGCTAGCATTATTTTCATTAATTTATTCATTTTCATTCAAAATATAAAAAGTTAAAAAATTAACTAAATAAATAGATTACAAGTAAGAATTGGAAGAATTCTTGGTAAGAATTGGAAGTACATTTTGAGTGACATAATTGACTTTTCCTGTAAAATAGTATAAGTGCACTAATATCTTATATTGAAAAAACAGAGGGGAAATATCCTGTTGAGAGCTCAAAGGTTATTCCATTTAAAACAGAACTCATTTAATGTGCTGTAGTTGTAAATGAGCCATCAAGCATGAGTATCCGTAAATATTTTTGAGAAAGAAACAAAAGAAATCAATGACTATTCTAGAAATGATTTCATGATTAATTCAAAAAATTACAAAAGAAAGGAAAGCAGTTCTCTATTCCTACCACTTGTAATAGCAAGACTATTGGAAAGAAAAGAAAAATGTAAGAAAAGACCTCATTTTCAATAGCAACAGCAAAAGATAAAATACCTAAGAATAATCTTAACAAGAAATGTGCTACACCTACATGAAGACTTTAAAATAGACCTGAAAGACTCAAAAGGAAACTTGAATAAATAGAAAGACACTATGGTTTGGTTAGGAAGACTCCTCATCATAAAGATGTCAGTCTTCTTTACATAAATTCATAAATTTAATGTGACTCCAATAAAAATACTAACAGGATTTTTAATAGACAATCTGATTCTAAAATTATATAGAAAAATAAACTATAACCACAGCCTGGAAAACCCTGAAAAAGAAGATCCTTAATATTTAAAGCAGAGAGGCATTGATAAATTAATAGAATAATAGAACAAAAAAGAAAGCCCAGAAAACACCCAAATACACATGGGAATTTAGAATTTGATAAAGGTGCCATCTCAAATCACTGTATGAAAGATCAAATATTCAGTAAATTGTGTTGGGACAAATCAGTAGCCATATGGAAAAAGTTCTCCAGTATTCTAGTATTTGAAGAAAATATGTGAAAATTCCTTTATAATCTTACAATGTGAACAGTGTTGCTGACTAGGATTCAAAATACAGAAACCATAAAAAAAAAACTGATAAATTCAACCTGATTAAAAATAAAAATCTCTGCATGAAAAATCTCCATAAAGAAAATTTAAAAACAAAAGGCAATACATTGGGAATATACTTATATTTTGTTTCATAGACATCTGTTCTCTGTAAAATATTAAGATAAACAACATAACAGGAAAAAAGGATACAGATATGAACAGAGAAACCATAGAAAAAAGAAAACCAAATGACTCTTAAATGAGAGTATGTCCATTCACATTGAGGAGAAGCCCATAGGTTTGCTCATACACTGCTATTCAGTAATATCAACCAAAATTACAAATGCACATATTCTCTAATCCAGCAATTCCATTTCTGAAAATTTATTCTACAAATACACTTACACACATGCTAGACAATTCACATTTCTATCATTAGGGCACTGGTTAAGTAAAATATGGTATGCCCATAAAAGGGACTGCAGAATAAAAAAGATTAAGGAGGTTCTATATTTTGATATAGAAACATCTCCAACTAAGTAAAAAAAAAAAACAAGTGCAAAATACTGTGTCTAATCTATCTTCAGAGTAAGAAGTGGGTATTAAAAATATCTTTGTCCTTGGCTTCTATATACATAAAGAAACTCTGAAGGATACATTAAAAAAACAAACTCAAGAAAGATATACAAAAGACTAAAGAAAAGTGGTGTTTACTTGTTTGTGAGAGAAGGAGAACTAGGTATATGGGAAGGAGATTTTTCACTGTATGCTCTTTCTACGTGTGTGTGTGTGTGTCTGTGTGTGTGTGTGTGTGTTGGGGCAGGGGGTTGTATAAAATTGTGGACCATGTGCATACATTACCTATTAACAAACAAAATCAAAAATTGCAAAGTAAAAGCAAACCGGTATGTGCTCCCACTCTCATAGAATATTTGGTATTCTATGGACTGCTAGTAAAATGAACACAGATGCTTATCCTCCCATCAGGATAGAACCAGCAGTCATGAACAGACCTATCAAGTAAAAAAGAGGTCAACCTCAGCCTGAGGCAGAAGAACTGTTACAGTTAGCTCTTGACGTGGGGGTCTGGAGGCAACCCAGGCCAAGATCCAAAGCTCAGGAGTATAGAAAGAAAAGCAATAGTGGTAACTCTAGCAATGAGGCTGTGGGACTTGAGAGTCCTCTGGAATGTTCACCAATGGCCAGAGAAGTCAAGCCAGGAGAAATAAATACCACTCCACATATCCAACCAAACACAACAGTATAATAACTCAACGAGTTCTAAGTATGACAAACTCAAAGAGATCCACACCTACACACATCATAAAAGACAAAGAGAGAATTTTGAAAGCACCAAGAGAGAAGCGACTCATCATGTACAGGGATCCTCAATAAGGTTAACAGCTAATTTCTCATTTAAAAAAATGGAGGTCAAATCACATGGGATGGGATGACACATTCAAAGTGCCAGAAGAAAAAGACTGTTAATAATAATAGCAAAACTATTATTTCAGCCATCCTTAACAAATGGTTAGAAGAGAGAAATTTTGTTGCCTTATGAAACGATCCATTCTAGGACTGATATCTCTAATTAATAAAAAGTTAACGGTTAAAAAAAAAAAAAAAGTAAGTTAATGGTATAGCAGAGATTTTAGTGTAGATGAATATCCATGTGCTTGCCTACATTTCCCAGTCTCCCTTGAAGTCAGGTTGAGACCATTTTACTACTTCTGGCCAGTATACTGTGAGCAGTAGTGATGGGTGTCACTTCCAGACTGAGGTATTTAAAGCTGCTGCATGACCCTATAAGTCTGTCCCTCTTCCCCTGCTGTGGAGGTCTTGGAGGCCCTGTGCTGCAAGCCACATTTCTAAAATATAAAGAGAGGTAGCCCAACACACTCAGACTTGATTTGAGTGACAAAAAAAAAAAAATTGTTGTGTTAAGCCACTGAGATTTGAGGTTTAATTTGCTACTACCAGAATCACACCTTGTCCCATACAGTACAAGTATTCAAAGGACCAAGCTAACAACAAGTCAAAATTAACTTCTACTTCTCTTTCAAGTACTGAGCAGAGAACTCAGTACTTTTACAGGACAAATCTTCAAATATTCAAAGGCTGTTTCTCCCTAATTTTTTCTTCCCCGTTAACCTCGTTGCTCAATAACTAGCCTACTAGTGGGGTACTCTTCCATTTTAATTTAGCCAAACTCTGAACTCAAGAAGGGTAAATTATCAAAATTCACTGACACAAAGGTCTAAGACAGTATAAATATTTCTCTAACATTCTATTCTCTTTGACAATGAGAATCGATTTCCCACCATTGTGGATGGCCTCTTACTTTTTATTTTTTTCACAAGCTGCTCAGGGCAGGTACCATTATAACTACATCTTTTCTAAAAAACAATACTCTAAGCTCTTTCCAAGAGATTGTTTGGAGGCAGGGGAATGCCCCTGGCAAAATGATGGCTCCATCATCCACCATCTAGGGTTGTATCTCATTAGGTCTTACTGCAATTCTTTGTTACAGTCTTGGGCCATCAGTGCTCTCCCCTGGGCTTATGAAAATAGGCAAATGTTTTCATGTCATTCATTTCCCCACTTCATGGAGGCAAAACTTGGCAAGTTTAAAAAAATACATGAGCTGGTAAATATGAATTATTTTTTCAAGAGGCCACTAGTTGTCTTCCCTTGAAGCACCAAGAAATCTTGCTAACCAGATTAACTTTGTTGCAACCTTATGTCATTTTCACATTCTGTGTTTCATGGATTCCAACAACAACCAGACAGAATTGGAGTCAGAACATCAGAGCTAGGCAAGAGATGAATGAAATGGCTTGAATTACCAGGATTCAGAATAATGCTTGATTTTTTAAAACCCACTCAACACTAAAAATGCATTTGTAACTTAGAGAATGCCCTGGATGGAAGACAGGTAAGGCTGATTTCATACCCCGAGTGCCTGGTGGGCAGGAGCACTTGAAATGGTTCACAAGGTCGATACAGGTGCCTCCGTTCTGGCATGGCTGGTTCTGGCACTCATCCACTTCATACTCGCAGTTGACACCCTGATATCCTGGGACACACTGCCAAGAGCAAGCAAAACGAACAAGAAATATTGGCCCACTGTAGGACACAGACCATGAGAGCAAATGAGATCTGGTAAGTTACTGTGACCCTCTTCCCCCAACCCCTACCCAGCCCTTGTACGCTTCTCTGGCATCATCACACTCTCTACTAACCACCACGTGCAGAGTTAGCTCACATCTTACTGGCATTTATCACTTCCAGTCGAAAGTGATAAAAAGCCACTTGAAGGGGAAGGCAAGGACTGAATATTCTGAGCGATATTTCAGATGATGCCTGTGCAAAACTTTTGTCCCTCCTGTGTGCAGGCTTCCCCTAAAATATGCATTCCTGTGTATGTGATGAGGACCCTGTGACTCACTCAAATGGTATGTGTGGATGGTAGTAAAGATATCACATGTATTGATCTCCAGGTTCAGGAAACTACATGTTTAAGTGTGAGAAACTGACTGGTATGGGGTGAGGGCCCGGAGAGGTGGGCTAGCTACCTGGGCTAGAGGTAGGGGTTCCAGGGCTTTTAGGGCTGATCAAGAAAGAAGATACTGACCACGAAGTGGCTCTATTTAAGAAATGCTTTGAGTCCCTCACAGCATAAGATCATCCAGAGGGAGAAAGAGGGTAAGGAGAGGAGGGCAGATGAACTTGGAGGGAAGGGGGTTACAGAGATGGGGCTGACGTGTTTGGTGATATCACTCAGCAGCCAGGCCAGGGTCTCTGGATCAGAGAGCTCTGAAGGGCAGCTGTGGCTTGGTATCTTCATGTCCTGGGGCTTATCTTACCTATGGCTAGCAGTGTCTGGTGCAGGTTTGCAGAATATACAAAGCAGGCAGGCTCTAAGTGGCTAAATTCTACTTATTAAAGCTATGTTTAAAACAACTGGATGTGTAAAAATTTGAGTTTGGTTCCAGTGGTTTTTGAGCTAACAGGTCTCAGCCTGCTGTGAAGAAATAAACAACTTAGGGACCAATATACAGATGCCATCTTTGGCTCATTTATGATAAGTGGACAAGCAAAGCTTTTCTCAGTGTTGCTTGGTGGTCTAAATTGGGATCAAATCCATGTCTCTGGTCTTTAGTTAAAATCTTGATCTAGCCATTACCAGCCCAGACATTAAGAAGACATGACATGTCCCTTAAAAGACACACACATCCTCAGGTATACACATGTAACAGTATGACAGTACACAGAACAGGCTAAGCAACACTTTTTTGAGAGAATTATTAGTTGGTTGATCAATGACTGTATACAAAGATGACATGGGTCAAAGGGACACGCCTCAAAGTGGCTTCTCCTATCTCAACTGCTATTCAGGGAAGTACCAGGGGCCGCTGGGCTGTGTGGGGCTGTGAAATGCACTCCAGCCAGGGAATGTTGGCTTTGAATCCTGGAAGCAACCCTGTGGAAGTAAGATGGTTCCAGACCTCTGTAAAAATATATTACCAGAGCTATTTTAACTTATTGCACAGGGGGACTGAAAAAAAAAATCTATAAATTGCGAAAATAAGACATAAGCAGCTAAACTCAATATGCTAATGTTCGTAGGAGTTGTGCCATCTTCTGGGAGGTCTCTGACCTCTCCCTGCTCATCTTACTCACCTCACATCTGTATCCACCGATGAAGTCCCTGCAGGTGGCTCCGTGCTGGCAGGGATTGGACGAGCACTCATCAAGCTGATCCTCACAGTAGCTCCCGGTGTAGCCCAGGGGGCACTGGCAGTGATGCGAGTTGCCGGCACTGATGCAGATGCCTGAGTGCTGGCACAAGCGGTCAACGGGCACCCCTGGGAAACCCAGTGGAGGAAGAGACATCATGGAAGAGCATACAACACGTCAGGTTCAGACCAACTAATCTCAGCCGGTTGACACATCAAATTTTATTCTTGTCTAGTTCACAGTCCTCAGTACCAGTTTTATATTAAAAATAAACAAGCCCTGAAAGTGGAATATGCCTTCATTTCACTTCAAGTACCTTTCTTTTTGGAATCTCTAGAGCTGTTCCTCTGCTCTTTCACCTTCTGTTTCAGACCCTTTCTCCAGAGTCTTGCCCATCCACTCCTGTCTTCCCTTCCCTCTCCTCCCACGATAACAACATTTGGCCTAAAATGCTGCTGGTCAGTCGATACTTTGTGGACTGACCCTGGAGTCTGAGGGGGCACAGCTCACCTCTGTGGGAGGCCGCCACCTCACAGGAGACATTGGGCACGTCACAGTAAGCACCAGCCCATCCAGATGGACACAGGCACCGGGACTGTGCTTTTTCCTGAATGCAAGTCCCTTTGTTTTTACATGGAGACCGACTACAGAGGTTCACCAGGGTCTGAAACAGGGGCATACACATACATCAACATTCAGACACCAGAAACGAAAAAAAAGTTACACTGCATTTTAAGAAATCAAAGGAAAGCATACTAATTAATAATTAAAAAAAAGAGCCCTCACCCAAGCCTTAAACTTAGATCCACTGTCCCCAGATAATCTAATCATTTTATATAGTTTAATTCCTTTTAGCTCTGCTATTTAAAAATTCTTACCACATAAGTTTAAGAATTTGAGGAAGCCCAATAGGTTAAGTTATCCCCTACGTCACACTTATGTCTAGAAACATGGCCACCCTATGGGGCTACAAAGAAAGAGAGAGTTAAAGCTGTCAGACAGCTCCTATGTGCTACTCCTGAGTGAGAAATCCACGTGAGGCTTGATCAAATCTGTCTGTGGTGAATATGAGTGAAAGGACTTAAAGCCTATTAACAAACCTAAAAACTGTCAAAGAGCTTATCTGATGGGAGAAACTCAGGCTTATGAAAAGCATGAGACAGAGACTGTAAGTGAACTAGCACCTTCTCCAAAACTCACATGTGGTGGCCTGGCCCCCAGGGAGAGGAAGGCCATACTCAACAATACAGACCTTTTGTGAAAGAAAGGGGGAAGGGCAGAGCGCTCCACTAGCACTTGTAGTCTACACTGTGAGAACAAGTAGGAGCCCCGTGAAGAATATCCTCCTAATCCACAGAATCAGCAACAAGCTCTTTAATAGGCAGAGGTGCTTATAGCACCTCTGCTTACAGCAAAGCCTTATTGAAGTGTACTCTGTAAGTCTAGTTAAACTTGGCCATTTATTCCTAAATTCTTTGGACTGCTGTTATTCTATCATGTACCATTGTTTGAGAGGTAAAGCTACATAAAATTAAACACAATGCTGTTTGGTATGCAACCTTGGAAAAGTCACTTTGCCCCTCTGGGGCTCAGTTTCTTCTTCCATGAAATGAAAGGCTAGACCAGTCAGCTCTGAGGGGTCCTTCCCTTATAAGAGTCTATGAAAACATATATTATTATAAATAGTTGAATTTAAAAGACATGTGAATAGCCTGGTTTTGAGACTGTTACAGTATTGCAAGACATGATAATTCTCATTATCCCCTTAGATGTTGTACCTGAATTTTAAAAATCGTATTTTGATTGTTCTTTATTTCCCTTTTTGTATTTCCTAAATGATATCTATGTGCTTATTTCCCACATGCATTTTCTGCAGTTCTTGGTTAGCCTGTTACAACAATTTTATATTTGTTAATCTATATAATCTTGCCAGTGTCACCATTTTGGAATCTACCAGCTATTAAGCAGCTCTCCAGATTTACCTCAGGGACATCCCTAAGACCCAGAACTTTCTCTTTTGGGTGGGGCTTATTCTGCCTAGAGAAGGAATAGGTGTAATATTCAACTATTCTGAGGGAGCTGAATGAATGGGATGGAGTCTAAGTACCTGACAGTTTTTCCCAGTGTAGCCCAATGGGCAGATGCAGCGGTAGGTACCCAGGCCATCAACACATACTCCTTCATTCAGGCATGGATGAGAGTTGCATTCATTGATCTCATGGAGGCAGAAGGGGCCAGTGAAGCCCACAGGGCACAAGCAAGAGAAGGAGTTAATCCCATCGATACATGTGCCACCGTTGAAACAGGAGCTGAGAAGCAAACAGGGAGAACAACAGTAGCTATGTAATCTGGTTCCTCTGACCTGCTGGTTAAAAACTAAGGTTCCTGGAATCCAAGATATTACAGAGGCAAATACTCCTGAGCACCCAAAACTCCTATATCCAGTAAACTTTACCTTTTTCCAAACTAGAATGGGCGCCAGTCAGCCTGAGTCTCAGCTTCCTTTGCACAGCCAAAAAGATTAGGGGAGTATTTAAAAGTCTGAGCTTATTAGAGGCTCCTAAAGAAAGTGAAGGTTTCCAAGTTTTACCCAGTGCTTCTGCAGCTTTCCATGTATCAAATTTCATTTTATCCCTAAGTCAATTTAATTTATAAGGGAAGTGTTAAATAAATAGCTCTCGACTCTAGATTTCTTTATGGAAGAGAAACAGAACAAATTTGTTGATAATAAAAAAAGAAACAAACCTCCCAGAAATTACTTAACGAGGGATGACAAATCTGCAAAGAAATAGGAATTTTTTAATTGTCAACTAAAATGAACAAGAGACCCAAAGGATATGGAATAGAATTATAGCTCTTTCTGTTCCCTATGCAAGCAACAAATGATGATCCATCTCACTAAGTTTTTCAACCTCTAACCTTTGAGCTTGTAACTAGATGTCTACAAGGAATCAGGAACTAGGAAATAAGAGGTGACTATGCGGTGGGATCCAAGTGGAGGCCTTATGCCTGTCCCTTGATCCCAGTACTGTGCTCTGTAGTTTCCTCCTGTTTCTCCCTTTGCCCCTAAGACACTGGTGCCTGAGGACACGGGCTGCTTACCTCTCAGTGCACTCGTCAATGTTGTTCTCACAGTGGACTCCATCAAATCCCGCCTGGCACTTGCAGGTGTAACTGTTGACGTAGTCAGAGCAGGTCCCTCCGTTCTTACAGGGTTCACTCAGACACTCCTCCATGTCTGTCTGACACCTGTCCCCAGTGAAGCCCAGAAGGCACAGGCAGGAGAAAGTATTCACTCCGTCTACACAGGAACCTCCATTCTGGCAAGGATCTAAGCCATTGCACACAAGAATTAGAACTCTGAACAGCAGCATCAAGCTAATCTTAGACTCATACAGGTGAGTACCCTGAACTGAGTCACACAAAGAACAGAAACAATTCTGACTTTTCTTTGCATCTATTTTGCCCTGACTCCTCCATTTATGAAAATGAATGCAGTAACACTTCCCTGAGATTCTTAATAATAAGAATCTGTTTAATACCTGGAATGAACTTTACATATACCACTAACAGTTTTGCAAACTTAATAGTCATAAAACTTGTATGTGTCCCACAAACTTGCATTTGTAAATCAAATATATGCCCCAATACACAGAATCTCAGAAATATCAATAAAGATTTTCAAAAGGTATACGTGGTGGTGGAGTGGGTGGGGTAGGATGGAATAGATATTAATCAGCCCCCTGCGCTAATCTATCTTTGCTTTCTTTTCCCTCACTCCCTTCCTTTCTTCCCCCATTTCATTTTTCAAATGCACACAGAACATTTACCAAAACAGACCATACACTGGGCCATATGACATGCTTTAATAAATTTAAAGTAATTCAAATCATGTGAAGTATGTTCACTGATCACAGTGGAATTAAACTAGAAATCAGTAACAAAAGCTACCTGGAAGGAATCAGCAACAAAAGATATTTGGAAACTAAAGAACACACTTCTAAATAACTTATGAGTCACAGAACAAATCCAAATGGAAACCTGAAAGTATTTTGAGCTGAACGAAAAGAACATGACACATCAAAATTTGTGAAATACAGCTAAAGCAGTGTTTTGAGGGAAAATATATAGCATTAAATGCTTATTTTAGAAGTAGTAGAATGAAATAAAATCTAAACTTCCATCTTAAGAAACTAGAAAAAGAAGGGCAAACTAAAACCAAAGTAGGCAATGAAAAGACTAAAGAGCAGAAGTCAATGAAATAGGAAACAGTAAAACAACTGAGAAAAATCATGAAACTAAAACTGGGTTCATTAAAAAGATTATAAATAAATACATACCTACATACCTACCTACATAAGTACACATACACATAATACATAAAGAGATAGATAGATTACTAAAACCAATAATGCTCTACCAAGGGCAACCAGATGAAAAAAGAGAGAAGATATAAATAACCAATATCTGAAATAAGAGAAGGGAAATAACCCCATTTTAAAATAAACATTAAAAGTACAATAAAGGAATATCATGAAAGACTCAATGCCAACAATTCTGACAACTTAGATAAAGTAAAACTCATTCCTTGAAAGATGCAAATCACCAAAGCTCAATGAAAAAGAAATAGATACCCTGAACACCTACTAAAGGAATTAAATTTATAATTAAAAACCTTCCCAGAAAGAAAATTCCAGGCCTACATGTTTAGAAGAAATGATACTAATTCTACTCAAAGTCTTACAGAAAATAGAAAGAGAACACTTCCTGATTTGTTCTATGAGGCCAGCATCACCCTCTTATCAAAACTATACAAATGTAGTATAAGAAAATTAGAGAACAATATGCCCTATGAACACAGATACAAAAATCCTTAGCAAAATTTGGGTAAATAATATCTAACAATATATGAGAGAGAGAACACGTCATGACCAAGTAGAATTTATCCCAGAAATTTAAGGTTAGTTCAACATTTGAAAATCAATTAACATAATTCACTTACATTAAAAGACCTTAAAAAACAGTATTACCACCTCAAGAGATACTGAAAAATCATTTGAAAGGAAAGTAACCCTCATTCATTATTAAAAGGAAGAAAATTCTCAGCAAACTGAAGGTAAATTGCAAAATTCTCACCAAATTGAGGTAAACTGAGGTAAATTCCTCAATTTGATGCTTTTCCCTTAGAATCAAGAACAAGGCAAGACTGGCTTCTCTCACCACTTCTATTTTGCATTTACTGAAGTCAGTGCAATAATGCAAGAAAATAAATAAAATGCATACAGATTTAGAAATAAAAGAATACAGAAAAGAAATAAAAGGTATAACAGTTGTATTTGTTTAGAAATAACATAGTTTATTATCTCTATAAAAAAATCCTAGGACTCTAAACTAAACCAGAAGCTATACTAATCTAGAATTAATGATAAGTGAGTTTAGCAAGATTACAAAACAGAATTACTCTTTAAAACCTTTAAAACTCATATTCCTTCTCTTCAAAAAAGAGTTTTCATTATATGATTCTATTTATATAAAACTGTAAAAAATTCACACAAATCTATAGTGACAGAGATAGATCCCTGGTTGCCTGGGAAAGGAAAGTGGAAAGGAGAGTTAAGTTACAAAAGAGATGAGAATACTTCCAGGGGGGTGGACATGTTCAATATCTTGAGTATTGGTTTCAGTTGTCATACGTCAAAACTTATTGACTGGCACATTTAAATACTGGCAGTGTATTGTATGTTAATTATACTTCAAGAGATGTGCTTTTTAAAAAAAGCTTTCATAGCATTGTTCCCACTTTGTCAATGTACAAAAATCAGTAAGGCAATACTTAGACGTGACTACCCTGCCTTAACTCCTAAAGCCAATAGCTTCAAAATGAAGGTTTTTAAAGTACAAAGATTAAAGACACGTGGTCAACTACTGGACGGCCAGCCTCAGCACTGAGAGGCAAGTGCCTCCACTGAGCTCTCCTCTGGCCCCTGTGTCCTCCTCTCGCTGGGGGCTTGGGAGCAGGCTGGCATACTCACTGGCAAGACAGTCATCGACGTCCTCCTCACAGTCCATACCACTGAAGCCTGGAGGACACTCGCACATGTAGCTGCCCTGGGTGTTATGGCAGAGACCGTGGTTCATGCAGGGCTTGGAGACGCACTCATCAATGTCAACTGTACACCGCTGACCTGGAAACACAGGCGCAATGAATGGTCCAGTCTTTGGAAGCTGATTCCCACAGAAATTTATGTGGGGCCTGAGCTTCAGCTGGGGTAGGTGGGGCTACTCCAAGGATATGCCGGTTGGTCTCCTGCTTTTGGAAGTCCCTTAAGGCTTCTGTGCCCCTAGCAGTTGATGCTAGAATCCCCTGTAGAACATCATGGTTTCAGACTCTGGTTGGAGTCCTCTAGCCCCAGAGACATGCAAAATGGAAAGGGCTTTCTAAAACATTCCAGTTAGCAGCTTCTATACAAGGCCTCCGTTCTTTATTTTGTTTTTAAAGATTTATTGATTGGTTGATTGATTGATTGATTGCTATGTTGGGTCTTCGTTTCTGTGCGAGGGCTTTCTCTAGTTGCGGCAAGCGGGGGCCACTCTTCATCGCGGTGCGCGGGCCTCTCACTATCGCGGCCTCTCTTGTTGCGGAGCACAGGCTCCAGACGCGCAGGCTCAGTAGTTGTGGCTCACGGGCCTAGTTGCTCCGCGGCATGTGGGATCTTTCCAGACCAGGGCTCGAACCCGTGTCCCCTGCATTAGCAGGCAGATTCTCAACCACTGCGCCACCAGGGAAGCCCCAGGCCTCTGTTCTCAACAAAAAAGGGCAAGCCTCAAAAGACCAGGTCCTCCGTGTCATCAGATAACCTGACCACTTTGTTTAAGGGTCTTGGTTTCCCCATTCCCATGTTGTTACCTTGCCAGCCAGGAGCACACAGGCAGGTGTAACTCTCAAAATTTGGTGCCTCTTTGCAAACACCAGCATTCTCACAAGGGTTTGGGGAACAGGGAGCTAATACAGTCTGACAGTTCTTGCCTGTAAAACAAATGACAGAGTTTATTATAAAGAAAAATTCCAAGGAAACTGAAACTCCCCCCAACCCCCACCAAATTCTATACTAAAGGATGATCTCTGAATTCAGGTCCAATGTAATGGATAAGAGCTTTGGAATCTGAGAGACCTATGGACTTTTGTGTCTTGGCTCTGATGTGATTACTAACAGTGTGATCTCAGGCAAGTTATCTTCTCTGAGCTTCCACATAAATAAGATGGGAATTAGGATGGTATATAACTCATAGAGGCTTTTTGTGGATTAAATGAAAAAATGCTTACAAAGTCCTTATTAGCATAGGGCCCAGTACATACAGTAAGTACTCAACAACTGTTGGGCTGCTGTCATCTTCATATGATTATCACGAGTGGTTACATGGATTTGGAAACCTGCATCAATCAGGGGTGATAGTTTCTGCATCTTCATAGCTACGATTCAGCTACTCAGAAGCTTAGCCACACAGATCTACCTTCACATGAGCAGGGAAGAAGTAACACAGCCGCCTACTCCTCAAAACCTCTGCTGGCCTGTTCCAGAAGGCAATGGGGTTGATGAGAAGGCCATCAGAGGTGGAAAACAGTGAAGCAATACTGAATGCCTAGTAACATCTCTCCTTATATCAACATCAACAACATGACATTGATAGTTGCCCATCAACATTTTCTATCTTAGTATACTGAAAATAAGACTCCAGAAAAAAATTAAAAGAACGTTTTTATTAAAGGGGAGATAGGCTTTTTCCAAGATGGCAGAGGAGTAGGAGGACGTGGAGTTCACCTCTCCCCACAAATGCACTGGGAATACATCTACAAGTGGAACAATTCTCACAGAGCACCTGCTGAACACTAGCAGAGGACCTTGGACACCTAAAAGGACAAGAAAGATCCCCACGTAACCGAGTAGCATGAAAGAAAGAAGAAGGGAAAAGGAAGAGGAGAGGAAGTAGGATGGGACCTGTACTCCTGGCAGGGAGACGAAGGTGAGGAGAGGTTGCCACAACTGGAGAAGCTTCCTCACGGGCAGGGAGATCACCTGGGACAGAAGGGGAGACTTGGAGACTCAGAGGAGAGCCCGGCAACTGGTCTGTGGCAGGCAGGACACAGTGAGACCTATGCAGATGGTCCGTGCCACAGCCCTGTGCGCCCCAGCCTGAGACGGGTGCCTGCAGGTGCACACGGGGGCTGGGTGCCAGAACGTGGGGTTTGGAGAGCAGACCTGGGGAGGGGACTGCTGTTGGCTGAGAGGAGACAGCCTGAGGGGAATGAGGAGCTCCACAACCAGGAATGCTTGTGGAGGAAGCCCAGACTGCCACAGAAGTGAAGCGCCATGTGCAAAGGGCAGGGTCGCCATTGTGCAGCCTCTCTCCTCGTGAGGCGGCCCCTGCCTCCACGGGCACGAGGGAGGGCTCTGGCTGGAGGCGGTTTGCGCACCCCTGCCATTGCTTCCTCTGCCCCCATCCCCCCCACCCCAGCCTGGGCAGCACGCTGGCCCCCATCGCCACCTGGGCTCCTTCCAGCCTGACGAGCTCGTGTGCTCCGGCCACCTCTGGAGCAGACTCCAGTGAGAGGAACACACACAGAGGTGGGGCTGAAACCACAGCTGAGCCCCAGGGGCCCTGTGACTAAGGAAGAAGAGCTTAAACCTCTCCTCACAGCTACACAAACCCAGAGTTACACCTCCTCTGATGGCTTCCTAAATTCAGCGCCTGCGAGACATCCAAAAGGACAACAAGTGCTCTTGCAGCTGGGATGGGTCTGGCTTTAGCAGCTGTAGGCTTTGTGGGCACATACACAGAGGTTGGGTCAGGTCAGAATCTGGGCTGCTGCCACAGTTCCCACAGCGGGTCCAGGTTCATTACTACTGCAGTCCTGGGACCTGACTTCAGTGGATCTGCGCCAGTGG
Organism: Balaenoptera ricei; assembly: GCF_028023285.1. Taxonomy (NCBI): domain Eukaryota; kingdom Metazoa; phylum Chordata; class Mammalia; order Artiodactyla; family Balaenopteridae; genus Balaenoptera; species Balaenoptera ricei. Next base: position 105,970,871 of record NC_082639.1, read on the forward strand.
CCTGGTGAAAACAATGCCTGAGAGTCACCAGGGCCAACTGCCAGCATACCGACAGTTAAAGTGGGACCAAGAGCAATGTCAACAACAGTGTACTTTGTGAGCCTGCACAATGGGCAAAAGGGGACACAAAAGAGCACATTCACAGGTGAACAGCTCCAAAGGAGGCATACACAGTGACTCCTCACCCAGTGGGAGCACTCCAATCCCACCTACCTTGCACTGCAGATCAGAAACACAGTTAAGAAACAGATCTGGGGGCCTCTACTCCAACAACTAGGGATCAGGCCCCGCCCCTGACAGGACAGTGACAACCACAGAGCAAAAAAGGAGGCCCTGCTCAATATCCAGGACCAGCTCTGGTCACCACAACACCAATCAAACTCCCTATCAAGGGGATAATGGTACAAGCCTCTGAGCCAACCTCACCCACCAGGGGGCAGACACAAGAAGCACGAGGAACTACAAGCCTGCAGCCTGTGGAAAGGAGAACACAAACACAGTAAGTGTGACAAAATGAGAAGAAAAAGAAATATATTGCAGACGAAGGAGCGAGATAAAAACCTATAAGAACAACTAAATGAAGAGGAGATAGGCAATCTACCTGAAAAAGAATTCAGAGTAATAATAGTAAAGATGATTCAAGATCTCGGAAAAAGAATGGAGGTACGGATCGAGAAGATATAGGAAATGTTTAACAAAGACCTAGAAGAACTAAAAAACAAACAAACAGAGATGAACAATACAGTAACTGAAATTAAAAATACACTGGAAGGAATCAATGGCAGAATAACTGAGGCAGAAGAACAGATAAGTTACCTGGAAGACAAAATGGTAGAAATCTCTGTGGTGGAACAGAATAAAGAAAAAAGAATGAAAAGAAATGCAGACAGTCTCAGAGACCTCTGGGATAACATCAAATGCATCAACATTCGAATTATAGGAGTCCCAGAAGAAAAAGAGAAAGGGCCTGAGAAAATATTTGAAGAGATTATAGTCAAAAACTTCCCTAACATGGGAAAGGAAATAGTCACCCAAGTCCAGGAAGTACAGAGAGTCCCATACAGGATAAACCCAAGGAGGAACGTGCCCAGACACACATTAATCAAACCGACAAAAATTAAATACAAAGAAAAAATATTAAAAGCAACAAGGGAAAAGCAAGAAATAACATACAAGGGAATCCCCCATAAGGTTATCAGCTGATTTTTCAGCAGAAACTCTGCAGGCCAGAAGGGAGTGGCATGATATATTTAAAGTGATGAAAGGGAAAAACCTACAACCAAGAATACTCTACCCAGCAAAGCTCTCATTCAGATTTGATGGAGAAATCAAAAGCTTTACAGAGAAGCAAAAGCTTTACAGAGAAGCAAAAGCTAAGAGAATTCAGCACCACCAAACCAGCTTTACAACAAATGCTAAAGGAACTTCTCTAGGCAGGAAACACAAGAGAAAAGAACAAAAGAGGAAAGGAAGAAAAAAGGATCTACAAAAACAAACCCAAAACAATTAAGAAAATGCCGATAGGCACATACGTATCAATACTTACCTTAAATATAAATGGATTAAATGTTTCAACCAAAAGACACAGACTGGCCGAATGGATACAAAAATAAGACCCATATATATGCTGCCTACAAGAGACCCACTTCAGACCTAGGTACACATACAGACTGAAAGTGAGGGGATGGAGAAAGATATTCCATGCAAATGGAAATCAAAAGAAAGCTGGAGTAACAATACTCATATCAGACAAAATAGACTTTAAAATAAGACTGTTACAAGAGACAAGGAAGGACACTACATAATGATCAAGGGATCAGTGCAAGAAAAATATACAACAATTGTAAATATATATGCACCCAACATAGGAGCACCTCAATATATAAGGCAAATGCTAAAATCATAAAAGGGGAAATTGACAGCTAACACAATAATAATGGGGGACTTTAGCACCCTACTTACACCAATGGACAGATCATCCAGACAGAAAGTTAATAAGAAAACACAAGCCTTAAATGACACATTAGACTTAGATAGACTTAATTGATACTTATAGCACATTCCATCTGAAAGCAGCAGAATACACTTTCTTCTCAACCGCATATAGAACATTCTCCAGGATAGATCACATCTTGGGTCACAAATCAAGCCTCGGTAAATTTAAGAAAATTGAAATCATATCAAGCATCTTTTCTGACCACAACACTATGAGATTAGAAATCAATTACAGGAAAAAAAAACCTGTAAAAAACACAAACACATGGAGGCTAAACAATATGTTACTAAATAACCAAGGGATCACGGAAGAAATCAAAGAGGAAATAAAAAAATACCTAGAGACAAATGACCACGAAAACACGATCATCTAAAACCTATGGGATGCAGCAAAAGCAGTTCTAAGAGGGAATTTTATAGCAATACAATCCTACCTCAAGAAACAAGAAAAATCTCAAATAAACAATCTAACCTTACACCTAAAGCAACTAGAGAAAGAAGAACAAACAAAACCCAAAGTTAGTAGAAGGAAAGAAATCATAAAGATCAGAGCAGAAATAAATGAAATAGAGACAAAGAAAACAATAGCACAGATCAATAAAATTAAAAGCTTGTTCTTTGAGAAGATAAACAAAATTGATAAACCTTTAGCCAGATTCCTCAAGAAAAAGAGGGAGAGGACTCAAATCAATAAAACTGAAATGAAAAAGAAGTTACAATGAACACCACAGAAATCCAAAGGATCATAAGAGACTACTACTGTAGCAGCTGTATGTCAGTCCGTATGTCAATAAAACGGACAACCTGGAAGAAATGGACAAATTCTTAGAAAGGTACAATCTCCCAAGACTGAACCAGGAAGAAACAGAGAATATGAACAGACCAATCACAAGTACTGAAATCGAAACTGGGATTAAAATTCTTCCAACAAACGAAAGTCCAGGACCAGATGGCTTCACGGGCAAATCCTATCAAACATTTAGAGAAGAGTTAACACCTGCCCTTCTGGAACTCTTCCAAAAAATTGCAGAGGGTGGAACACTCCCAAGCTCATTCTACGAGGCCACCATCCCCCTGATACCAAAACCAGGCAAAGATATCACAAAAAAAGAAAATTACAGGCCAATATCACTGATGAACATAGATGTAAAAATCCTCAATAAAATACTAGCAAACCAAATTCAACAACACATTAAAAGGCTCATACACCATGATCAAGTGGGATATATTCCAGGGATGCAAGGATTTTTCAGGATCCGCAAATCAATCAATGTGATACACCACATCCACAAATTGAAGAATAAAAACCATATGATCATCTCAATAGATACATAAAAAGCTTTTGACAAAATTCAACACCCATGTACGATAAGAACTCTCCAGAAAGTGGGCATACAGGGAACCCACCTCAACATAATAAAAGCTATATATGACAGACCCACAGAAAACATCATTCTCAATGGTGAAAAACTGAAAGTATTTCCTCTAAGATCAGGAAGAAGACAAGGATGTCCACTCTCGCCACTATTATTCAACATGGTTTTGGAAGTCCTAGCCATGGCAATCAGAGAAGAAAAAGAAATTAAAGGAATCCAAACTGGAAAAGAAGAAGTAAAACTGTCACTGTTTGCAGATGACATGACATTTCATACTATACATAGAAAACCCTAAAAATGCTACTAAAAAACTACTAGAGCTCACCAATGAATTTGGTAAAGTTGCAGGACACAAAATTAATACACAGAAATCTCTTGCACTTCTATACACTAACAACGAAAGATCAGAAAGAGAAATCGAGGAAACAATCTCATTTACCATCACATCGAAAAGAATAAAATACCTAGGAATAAACCTACCAAAGGAGGCAAAAGACCTGTACTCAGAAAACTATAAGATACTGATGAAAGAAATCAAAGATGACACAAACAGATGGAGAGATATACCATGTTCTTGGACTGGAAGAATCAATATTGTGAAAATGACTCTACTACCCAAAGCAATCTACAGATTCAATGCAATCCTATCAAATTACCAATGGCATTTTTCACAGAATTAGAACAAAAAAGTTTACAATTTGTATGGAAACACAAAAGACCCCAAAAAGCCAAAGAAATCTTGAAAAAGAAAATCAGAGCTGGAGGAATCAGGCTCCCTGACTTCAGACTATACTACAAAGCTACAGTAATCAAGACAGTATGGTACTGGCACAAAAACAGAAATATAGATCAATGGAACAGGATAGAAAGTCCAGAGACAAACCCACGCACCTATGGTCACCTAATCTATGACAAAGGAGGCAAGAATATACAACGGAGAAAAAGACAGTCTCTGCAAAAAGTGGTACTTGGAAAACTGGACAGCTACATGTAAACGAGTGAAATCAGAACACTCTCTAACACTGTACACAAAAATAAACTCTAAATGGGTTAAAGACCTAAGTGTAAGGCTGTATACTATAACACTCTTAGAGGAAAACATGGGCAAAATGCTCTTTGACATAAATCACAGCAAGATCTTTTTCAATTAACCTCCTAGAGTAATGGAAATAAAAACAAAAACAAACAAATGGGACCTAATGAAACTTAAAAGCTTTTGCATAGCAAAAGAAACCATAAACAAGATAAAAAGACAACCCTGAGAATGGGAGAGAATATTTGCAAATGAAGCAACTGACAGGGGATTAATCTCCAAAATATACAAATAGCTCATGCATCTCAATTAAAAGAAAACCAAAAAACAATCCAATCAAAAAATGGGCTGAAGATCTAAATAGACATTTCTCCAAAGAAGACATACAGATGGCTAAAAAGCACGTGAAAAGATGCACAGCATCACTAATTATTAGAGAAATGCAAGTCAAAACGACAATGAGATATCACTTCACACCAGTCAGAAGGGCCATCATCAAAAACTCGACAAACAATAAATGCTAGAGGGGGTGTGGAGAAAATGGAACCCTCCTACTCTGTTGGTGGGAATGTAAATTGATACAACCACTATGGAGAACAGTATGTAGGTTCCTTAAAAAACTAAAAATTGAACTACCATACGACCCAGCAATCCCACTCCTGGGCATATATCTGGAGAAAACCATAATTCGAAAAGATATATGCACCCTGATGTTCACTGCAGCACTATTTACAATAGCCAGGACATGGAAGCAACCTAAATGTCCATCAACAGAGGAGTGGATGAAGAAGATGTGGTACATACATATGATGGAATATTACTCAGCCATAAAAAGAACGAAATAATGCCATTTGCAGCAACATGGATGGCCCTAGAGATTGTCATACTGAGTGAAATAAGTCAGACAAAGACAAATATCATATGATATCACTTATCTGTGGAATCTAAAAAAAGGGGCCAAATGAACTTATTTACAAAACAGAAATAGAACCACAGATGTAGAAAACAAACTTATGGTTACCAGGGTGTAAGTGGGGGGGGGGGATAAATTGGAAGATTGGGATTGACATATACACACTAATATATACAAAATAGATAACTAATAAGGACCTACCGTATAGCACAGGGAACTCTACTCAATACTCTGTAATGGCCTATATGGGAAAAGAATCTAAAAAAGAGTGGATATAGGTATATGTATAACTGTTTTACTTTGCTGTACACCTGAAACTAACACAACATTGTAAATCAACTATACTCCAATAAACTTTTTTTAAAAAGGGAGATAAAGTTGTTTTTAAGGTCAAGTTACAACACACACCTGTCAGAATGACTATCATCAAAAAGTCTACAAATAAAAAATGTTGGTGAAGATGTGGAGAAAAGGAAACCCTTGTACACTGTTGGTGGGAAGGTAAATTGGTAGAGCCACTATTGAAAACCGTATGGAGGTTCCTCAAAAAACTAAAAACAGAACTACCATATGATCCAGAAATTGCACTCCTGGGTATATATCTGAAGAAAATAAATACACTAATTCAAAAAGATACATACACCTCAATGTTCAAAGCAGCCTTATTTATAATAGCCAAGATATGGAAGCAACCTAGGTATCCATCAATAGATGAATGGATAAAGATGTGATATGTGATACACACACACACACACACACACACACACACACACACACACACACACACACAGAGGAATATTACGCAGCCATAAAAAAGAACTAAATTCTACCATTTGCAACAACATGGATGGACTTAGAGGATATTATACTTAGTGAAATGAGTCAGACAGAGAAAGACAAATATTGTATGTTACCACTTATATGTGGAATCTAAAAAACAAGACAAACAAATGAATATAACAAAATCAAAACAGACTCACAGATATAGAGAACAAACTAGTGGTTACTAGTGGGGAGAGGGAAGGGGAGTAGGGCAAGATAGGGGTAGGGGATTAAGAGATACATACTACTATGTATAAAATAGATAAGCTACATAGATATAATGTACAGCACCAGGAATATAGCCATTATTTTGCAGTAACTTTAAATGGAGTATAATCTTTAAATATACTGAATCACTATAGTGTATACCTGAAACAAATATAATGTTGTAAATCAATTATACTTCAACAAAATAAAGTCAAATTACAACTAACTCAATTTAAAATTTTATCCTAAAATTTTGTATTCAGAAAGAAAAAAATATTACCACAAATTTTCATCAATATCCCTAACCAGTTTCTAATGTGTCTGGTCAGAATAATGGCTCACAAGGAAAGGCAACGTTGCCTAGTTCCCTTCACGCTGGCCAAATTCAATGACACTTAGAACACTTAGTGACACTTAGCACTGAAATTTTAATCTGCATAGGTTTCCAGTCTAATATAATTTCTCAAAATTCACAAGTAGTAAATTCTTTTAATAAGATCCTAATACACAGAAAAAGCAACAGCCAGCATTTAGTCAAATATTCTTATAGTATCTGAATAGCAAGAAGACAAATATTTTCAAGATGACCTGTGCACCTTAGTCATATTCAGGTAAGTCTATAATGTGCCTGAGCATAGTGACACCTGCTTATATCTCCCTACAGCCATCAATTCTCAGTCTTTATGGTTGTAAGTGAGACCATCTGCTCAGTACCAACAAATGTGATCAGCACTATCCCTGTGAAATGGCATTATTTAGACTGTCTGTCTGGGGATAGCTAGGGATCTCCGATAACTTTGATTTTATCAGTCAGGCTGGCTAAATGCACTTTCCCTGCATGAACGTTTCTTCTAAAGAGGTGGCAAAGATAACAATGTAGTATCAAGTCTTTCAGGTAACAGAGGCGTGCTTCTGGCCACTCTGCCGCTCCAAACAGCCTAGAGTCACTGGCAACAGCTATAATCAACAGCCTAAGACTCCAGGGGAGCAAGAACTCAGCCACGCTCCTGCCTGCATGCTATGCACTGGAGAAACATGCAAAGTCATTGCCCATGTTTCTGTTTTGTTCCCCACAGATGAAGAAAAAGCGAGCCACACAAATACAACCAATCACAAGATGGCAGTAACGAGGCAGGAGACTACAAAGAAACGTCCAAGCACACTCCTAGAATACTACCTGAAACAAGGAACACCTGATATGCAATGGAGTCACACCCATGTCTTCTGCGTGTGCGATCGCCATCCAAGGGGTAGTGCCTCTCTGAATAAGATGCAGTGGCAATGAACGGGAGGAGAAGAATGACAGGAGGACAAGCTTTGGATTCAGAGAGACTTAGGGACAAATCCTAGATCTACCACTTACCTATGTGACCTTCAGCAAGTAACCTCTCTTTGCCTCAGCTTCCACATGTATAAAATGGTGATAGGAACTTCTAAATACTTTGTAGAATTATTGTGAGCACTAGATCAAATAATCCAAAGTATGTAACGTGTCCGGCACATAGTAAATGACCAATAAGTGGTAGTTGTTGTGTTAGCAAAACTCAGACTAAGAGCACAGGCCACAGAGACTCTGGGTCCATTCAAATAATGACTAGACCATCAGCTATGTGTCAATTCCAGCCATATATAATTTAAAAAAATTTTCAAACCCTAAAAAATAAAGGCAGCAAATGAGTTTCCCCACCACTTGCAACTAGAGAGGCCACATTTTTTTTTTCAGAGCTGAAGACCCAGTCAGTGAGGGCAGGAAGGGTGACGAGGGAGTGATTCCTCAGAGCGGCGTCACTGCCCCACAGACCCCATCTCTGAGACCCAGAGGTTTGGAATGACAAGGCAAGACCAAGCAACCCTTCTGGCCCTTGCACTTGCAGGACTCACCTGTGTATGGCAGCACACAGTGGCAGGTATAACCACTTATATCATCAAAGCAGGTTCCTTGGTTCAGACATGGATTCGAAGCACATTCATCAATATTCACCAGACAGTTATAGCCTGTAGACAGAAAAGGGGAAACACCAAAGACAGTGAAACTTTGTTACCCTCCTCATTATCTCATTTACTAAGCAATCCTCTCAGTGGTAAACGTTAAACACCTCAGAAATTGCATTAACTTCTTCAGGCCACTGGAACGCCTGTTCATTCATTTCAGTGTCAAGTCCCTGACATAGTCAGTCAGTAAAAAGTGCTTAATCCATCAAAAAATGAATGGAAGAACAGTATATTCTAATAGCTTGAAAGTCTAATGCACCTCCAAACATAACTAATTTCTCCATTATGGACCATGAAGTTCATTAGGGTAAAGACCTACTGCTATATCTAAATAGAAGCTCTTTCTATACAGAGTATCTGGTCAGGGCTTAAAAACAGCCTGTAAGTTATCAAGGGATAAAATAATCGAATACTTAATCAAAGCCTCTGATTTATGCCCACTCTTTCAAATGCACAGTCTCTACCATCGATGTGGTAGGGCTTCCTGAAGTCACAAAGCTGTTTCCCCTGATCCAAGACACGAAATCTACTCCCACTATGAAAAAGAGAAAAGTAAGGAAGCATTCATGGGGACAGGACTGTACCAAATGCCACACGCCTTTGTGCCTTCAGTAGGGCCTGACACAGAGCCTTAAAACTGAGGAACTACAGCACTGTACAAAAGAAAATGATGGTCTAGGAGTACAGAGGTCTGGGTTCAAACTGTACTCTGCTACTCAGTAGCTGTACAACTTTGGACTTTACATTTTGATTTTTATTTTGTTGATCAGCAAGTCTCAATGAGACAAAGGAATAAAAGTGTTTTTTAATCTATAAGTTTCTTTGCAGATGTAATATATCTGAATGTCAGAAAATTACTGACTAAAATATGGTCTCAGAAAATTTTCAAGTAATCAAATAAAGTGACACTGAAACATACTGATGTATTACAGTAGCCTGGCACAATTTTTGAGTGGTGAAATCAGTGACTATATGGATAGCGAAGTACAAATGTGCATGATTTACCCACAGGTTTCTCCCTCTTGAGTATCTAAGAAAAAAGCAATGGGAGAAATACAACAGAGACAACTCAAAACGTGATTTTACACAATACCCACTATTACGCATTTTTCCAGAAGGCCATAGGTGACTATGTATCATCTAAGAATATCTTAATGTGTAAGAGAATTTGTTGGAAAGGTTTTAAATACATGGATTCTTCCATGATATTATTGCTACAATTACAGTAAAACAAAATTTTCATTCTACTACCAATATCTCTTTCGAATTATCATAGAATCAAGCCTACACTGGAGCTTATAATTAGAACACCTGTCCAAAGTTGTAGAGGTGGAGTTCTAGCTGCTCACCTTAAGTGGTACTGTTTCAATAACTCACCTCTCTGCTAGTCTGAAAATAGAATCCATGTATAAATCTATTTATGTTTTTATTCCCCAACTGCCCTATAAATATTAAGTACTCAAATTATGTTTGCTATATGAATGAGTAGGAAAAAAGGGAAAGGAAGAAGTGAGTCAAGCCATATGCACCAACAGAAAGGCAGAGAGAGAAGGGAGATAAAAATATGCACTTCTGCTTTCACCTTTAAAGCCCTTCTTGCAAGTGCACCTGTATCCATTCACCAGATTGTCACAAGTTCCTCCGTTCTGGCATGGATTAGAAAGGCATTCATTTCTGTCCACTTCACAGTTGATGCCAACCCAGCCTGCGTCACAGAGGCACTTGTATCTGAAAGAAGACAGAATTATTTACTGTTGGGGGATGAATGTACAATTGAGTCATAGTTGAAATACACCATTCTGAAAAAATGAAGGACCAAGGAACTCTTGGGTAAGCTAATCTCATTTCTGATCCTCTATGGACCTGTACTTGGGTCACCATGTGAATCATGTGGGCCCATCTGGAGTATTCAGTAAACACACCTTCCTGGCCCACAAAGATGCTAGAGAAACTAAGTAAGTATAGTGAGTTTTCATATGTAAACAGTGGTTGGTACAACAAATCAGGACAAATTGAAAGACACATTAACACAGATAAATCTGCAGTTTCTTTTCTTCTATATAAACTAAAAGTAACGCAAGCCTTAGGATCACTTGTTTCTGGTGTAAAACAGACACCCAGGAAGTAGGGTAGTTATCAGAGACACTAAGCCACTCTGAAGAGCTCCTGGGATGTCTGACTCCTGAGACATGCTTTGTTCTGACCTGAATCCCTGCCCCCAGAAAGCACTGAGGGTACTGAGCAGGAAAAGGAACAAAAATGAAGGTATTTGAAATATATGCACATTGTTCACAATCTGAACATCATTAGCACTTAGAATGTCGTATCAGGAGATAATAGCCTCCTAGTCTGGAGATCCTTTAAAAAAAAAGTAGATGGGTTGGGATTCTTTGAAGGCTGCTATACTCTGAAACAGGAATACTGGGTTAATTCATCTTGGAAATAACTTGATTTCCTATTTACCTCTAAATACACTCTTCGGTCTTTCACCTGTTGTAAGCATGGCAAACGGTAATGCCCAGAGTCCTGTCCTCTGACAAGCACAGCAAGAGTACACGACTATCTCATGGAACCTAACATCACACTCTGTGATTCTAGAAAATTACTTACCAACACATTATACAACTCTCAGGGGCTTGCGAACTGTGAACATTTCATCAGGGCCATGTCTAAAGTTAGCTGAGACCAGATCTACTTCAGTGGCACCCACTGGTACCGTGATAGAACAGAGTTGGGCTTTTTTTTTTAAGCAGGAGGGAAAATCAAATAGAACATCCCTCAGAACTCAATCTTGCAATAAGTACTAAAAGTGCAATTGCCAAAGACTCATAAAATTACCCTGGATTCCTCCCATGTGCTGACTACCCACATGAGGAAAGAGACATTCCTCCTTATTTTCCACCTACTCAGTCACAGAAGGTAGAGAAGAAGTGGCGATTCGGAAGACTATGACGCAGACTACCGAAATCTTCAGCGAAGTCTCAGCTCAAGTCCTGACTGACTTCTACAGGGTATGGCCAATACTAAAACTCAACTGGCTTGACACAAGTCAATAAGAAACTGTTAATACATGACAGCTACTCACCCACTGAGGCCCCCAGTACAGTTTCCATGGACACAGGGATTGCTCAGGCACTCGTTCACCTGTGAGTAGCAGCTGGGATGATGGGGCCCCTCAGGGCATATACAGCGGAAACCGTTCACATCGTTGATACATGTTGCACCCTTGCGACAGGGATTGGAGGCACACTCATCAATGTCAATGTTACATCTCTGCCCTGTAGAGAAGGGAGACAGTTTTTGTCAAATACAAAATGCTTAGGGAATAGACACAGAACTATGAGATCTATTGTGTTGATACCTTCATCTTCATAGGCTATAAGATGCCTTGGGCACCGCATGTCAAGACTTAAGGAATAAGACATCCAACAGCACTTAGTGCCATGCAAGGAAGGAGCAAAGGGCACTGTGCTTTGATAATAAAGCTAACAAAATGCTGGAACAGTGTTGTAGTGTTTTGACATGCATTTCTTCACTCCATCTTAGAAATGGGGAAACTTTACAAGGATTCAAAGAGAACATCAAATGTTACCAAGGTTGGCCGCTCCTCTTGTTGCTGTTTGGAGTATTCTCAAAGGAGCTTTCCTTATCACTGCTTTCAGCTGGTTTACTGCATTCATTTTTTCAGTTAGTCAATCTCTTACATTTCCATATATGGTAAATCTCAATTAACAGGAATGCTTCGTGAGTAGACTATTAATTTAATGGTTAAATTGGTTAAAAAGAAAAGCCATTTTACTTTCACTTTTAGAGTTGTATTAATCCATCTTCTGTCTCAGGAAGAAGAGTATTCTAAGCATAATTTTATTGTTCTCTGATCATTGAGAAAACCATCCAGGGTCTCTCAATCTAGACCAGTGGTTCTCAAACTTTAATGTGCAAAAAGAGTTGCTAAAAGTACTTGTTTTAAAAGGAGATCCTTAGAGCCCCAAAACCACATTTTAAATAATGTAGGTGATTCAAATACTACATTTTGAGAAACTCTGATGTAGATAATTATTAGTAGTTTATCATCAAATAATAATGTAAATGTTCAGAATATATGAAATTGAACTGAATATGTTCTTCCTCTAAAATATATCCAAGACTGCACTTTGAAAAGATGTCTGCTATAACCTTCACATTTATTTCTTTAAGTGGAATAAAGTATGCCAGTTACGTAAGAGTTTTGCTTTGTTAAGTTTTGAATAAATGAGATTTAACTATATATTCCAAAATGATATAAAATTTTAAAATAACCCATAATTCTGTAAATGAGTGGCAACAAGCAACTGCTATGAAGGAATTTATAAATTTCTAAGAAGACAATTTTCTCATTTAGATAAAAACAGGCATTTTCATTTAAGAAAGAGCAACCCTGCATTTAGAACAGGAAATTCCAAATGAAATAGATACACACCCCTTTAAAGTATGGGTATTAACATTTTTTCACCCTCCACTGCTCTCTAAACCATTATTGGTGGTTCTTGAGGTAAAAACCCATAATCTGGTAGTAGTTGCTATTTTCCTCTTAAGTGTTTTATTAATAACTTATTTTAAAATACTACTTTCTTAGCTTCAACCTCTGGGTTTTTTTTTGATGTTTGCCACTGGCACCAAGATAAGAGCCAGAACTCTTCAAGTGTAGCACTATCCTCAGCCTGCAATCCAGTGGAGAATGAGAGGAAAAAGCCTTTTCATTTTCTGTCCTTTTTTTGGGAAGAATCTTCTCAGAAGCCACTCCTCTCACATTTCCTTCATTTGCTTTTAAAGCTCTTTGCAGAATCAATTTTCAAGTCATCTTTAGCTGAGAGGGTTAAGTACCTCTTTGTGCAGTCTACTTGGTGGACCGACAGCTGCTTCACTCTCAAGGTCCCATGCTTAAAGTAGCGTTAGAAACCCCAGCATCAGAAACACCCAGCACAAGGCTATGTGCCTTGTTGGGCTCAGTAACTACTGAATGAGAAATTAGCCAATGTTTCTTATCTTGTAGGTAGGTGCCCAAAAAATTAGTATTTAATGAATGAAAGCATGGTATAGTCCAGACTCGAGAGTCTGGTGTTGGATGTCAGAAGTTCCGTATGTGATTCTGGTCATTCATTCAGCAACATTTTCTAGGTGTTCCCTCTGTGCTAGACACTGTTTTAGAAAATGTTGGCTAAAAAGATAATTAGGGAGGTCCCTGCCTTCTGGGAACTCACAGTCCTAGCAGTGTGACTCACTAGCTAAGACCATGGACACATCAAGCTCTATCTTTCAGTTGCCCTATTTGTTAAATGAGGATAATAAAACTTCCCTATCTGCTTTCTTTGTTTTGTTAATTTTTAAATTAAGACATAACTGACATATAACATTGTGTAAGTTTAAGGTAGACAATGTGCTAGTTTGATATATTTTATATATTGCAATATGATTACCACCACAGAGTTAGCTAACACCTCTATCACTTCACATAACTATCATTTCTTTTTGGGGTGAAAACAGTTAATATCTACTCTCTTAGCAATTTTGAAGTTTATAATACAGTACTGTTGACTGTAATCACTATGCTATGCATTCTATCTCCAGAACTTATTTATCTAGTAGTTGCAAATTTGTACCCTTAAACAATATCCCCCCAATCCCTTATCCCCAAGTCCAGACCCTGGTAAACAGCATTCTACTCTCTGGTTTTATGAGTTTGGCTTTTTTATATTCTGCATATAAGAGATATCATATAGTATTTGTCTTTCTCTGTCTGACTTATCTCACTTAACATAATGTCCTCAAATTCCATTCATGTTGTCACAAATGTCAGGATTTCCTTCCCTCTCACGACTGAATAATATCGCATTGTATATACACAACATATCTTCTTTATCCGCTCATCCATTGATTTACACTTAAGTTGTCTCACTACCTTGGCTACTGTGAATAATGTTGCTATGAACATGAGTGTGCAGATACCGCTTTGAAATACTGATTTCAGTTCCTTCAGATATATACTCAAGTGTGGGATTCCTGGATCATATGGTAATTCAATTTTTAATTTTTTGATAACTGCCATATTGTTTTTCCATAATAACTGTACCATTTTACATTTCCATCAACAGTGTATAAGAATTTCCTTTTTTCCACATCCTTGCCAACACTTGTTCTCTCTTCTCTTTTGAGAACAGCCATTCTTTCAGGTGTGAGGTGATTATCTCACTATGGTTTTTTCATTTCCCTGATGATTAGTGACGTTGAGCATCTTTTCAGGTACCTGTTGGCCATCTGTATGTCTTCTTTGGAAACAGAAGGTCCTTTGCCCATTTTTCCCCCTATTCTAAACATTTGTTTTCCTTCATCATTTATACATTTTTTGAATGTTTCTGATGAATGCAGTCTGGATTCCAGATCATACTCTAAATCTTTTTAAAGGCATGATCTCATTTTCTACCACCTTTGCCACAACTCAGTGCTCCTCACTCTCCTCGTGCTTAGCAGGGTGCCTGTTCAGGATACGCCATTATTCGCTTGACTAAGGGCTGGAGAACCAAAAGCAATTGCATGTTCAACATTTATAAATTTATAATTTATAAACATTTATACACCTTACTCCTGATTAGAAAATACTGTAAGAGATTTAGAGAGAGACAAGACTGTAAACCTCGTATCTATTTTTCAAATTGTATTTTGGTGATTTTATATAGTTGTATAATGACATTGTAATGAGGATTAGCTATATTGGTAGCTACTCATGATTAGCCTTTCAAATGTTATTTGAAAATCACTAGGGTTTGGTAGATAGTAAAGCTTTCAGAACCTCACCTGTTTCAGATGATACTGGATTTCAAAATACAAATAATGATTTACAAGTTAAAAATACAATCAGTCTGTGGCTAAATCATGTAGCTCTGAGAATTAGAGTGAACATTGCCAATATCCTCTATCTGGAAATTATTGGGTATTTTCCAATAATATTTTCCAAAACTGGGTATAGCTACTCCTGACTAATGTGTTTTCATTTTTAATTGAGGTATAATTGACATAGAACATTATATTAGTTGCAGGTGTACAACATAATGATTTGATATTTGCATATATTGAAAAATGATCACCACAATAAGTCTAGTTAACATCTGTCACCATACATAGTTACAGAATTCTTTTTCTTGTTATTTGCCCAATTTTTAATTGGATTATTTGCTTCTTTACTATTGAGTTGTATGAGTTCTTTGTATATTTTGGATATTAACCCCTTATCAGATACATTGTTTGCATATATTTTCTCCCACTCTGTAGGTTGCCTTTTCAACTTATTGTTTCCTTTGTTGTGCAGAAGCTCATTAGCTTAATGTAGTCCCATTTGTTTAATTTAGTTTTTGTTACCTGTGCTTTTGGTTTCATATCCAACCTATGGACTTTCATGGACTGTTATAAAAAGTCAGCAAAATAATGGACATCAAGGTGAAACTGAAAAAGTAATTTATAAAACTGGAAAGTATTCTACAGAAGTACCACATGATTTCTTACTTTTCCTATTCAATCATTTAGTATAAAGAGGTCTGCAGAGAACAGAGAATTTAGTCTTAAAAAAAAAAAAACCTCCCTTAAATCTGTTCAAGCTGTTATTAAAATTGTAATTAAAAAATAGTAGTATTAAAATAAAACAAAGGCAAGACTAAAACAGCTCATATTTACAGGTCATGAGTATATATCACAGTTGTCTCTGATATTTTCAGCAACTGACTTAAAAAAACAAATAGGAAAAACAGCTGTAGAAAACTGTTCCAAGAACAGGGTACCACCCAGTAACCAAAACATTCCATTTCTTGGTTATGCAGTTTCATGCTACACCTTAAGTTTATTTTAGAATATTTTTAGCCTATGTCCTCCCTCTTTGACCTTCCTGATTTGCTAAATGTTAAAAAGAGAGAGCATATGATTCACTGACATTTCCAAAAAATTTAAGACCAGTCTAAGGCTTACAAATGTAAAAAGAAACCACAGCAGGCACCTACTTAGGCTGTCCAGTGAGGTGAGAATGAGTATGGACTCTAGAGTAGGACCCCCTGGGGTGGAATGCTGGCCACAGTGCACTAGTACTGTTACTTAAGCTCTCTTGAGCTCTGGGTTTCTCATCAATACTGTAGAAATAATAATAGCAGTGACAATTCAATGAGGGTAGGCACTTAATTTAATGCCTAGCTCAAAATAAAGCCTTGAAAAATGCATATGTCATTCTATCTAGCAGGAATTTTTGTGTATTCAGTTGGCTGTCACTTAATGTTGGAGTAACATGTTTCAGGACACAGAAGTACGTCTGGCTATACCAGCAGTGCCGGGCACTAGATATAAGAGCTTTCACCACACCTGTCTTCTGAGTTATCTTCCATTGAACAGAGATTACGGTGACCCCTGTGGGCCATAAACATTCCTCTCTCATGTCCACAATCACACCAAGCAGTGCAAAGGCTTGTGAAATACAGAGAGAGGTAAGTTTCCGGCAAGCAAGAGGTATCTCTTCACTTGGCTCTGATGGCCTTTTGACATCATAGTTTAAAGAACTCCATGGGAAGTTTCTCACATTGGTTGCAAATGACCACATGGTATTTATTAAATGGTAACATCATTATGTAAGTGCCTGCTTCTATGTGGCACTGTCTAGAAAGAATGGGACAGGCACATTATATGCTCTCTGATGGTGCCATTAACAAACGGATGTGTCAGTAAAAGCCTTCAGTAGAGGCTCAGTGACCTCTAGCACTTTTTGATCAGGAGGGTAAAAGATAAAGGTAATCTTATTAGCAACAAAAGAGGTAAAAGAGAAGATGCATGTGAGTTTGTGTGTGTGCACACATGGTGTGTGTATAAATGTTCTAGCTGCTTATAATTTAAGAAGAATTATAACCAATTTTATTTTAGTCACTTACCTTCTTCCTCCGAGAGAGGAAAAAAAGCCTCTCTGTGCTAGCCAAAAATAGTTTGATCCTCCCAAGTTTTGGCCTTACCCAACAATCCTCCATAAGAGGAAGTACTCAGAAAAAAGCATTTAGTGTTTTCATAGAATTTTACCTTGGCCTTGCCTTTACAGAAAGTATTCATTACTAAGTGTAGAAAAATAAGGGTGGCTTTGAAAGCTATATAATTCAAGCCTGAAAAGAAATTCTTTTCAGGTAGTTATAAACACATGGCTTAAAAACCCTAACTAATGAAAAGTTTCATGTTACAGTTTAGGGAAGCCCTGTAAGTAGAAAACTGGGCCAGAGAAGCAAGAAACAAACTTCTAATTTTCCAAGAGACAAAGAAATAGGAAATATTTGAAAAGTAATTTTCCTTTAGATGCCCTTTTCCCAAAGTGATGGGGCTGATGGAGGAGTCACCCAACAAAAAGGAGCATTACCTGTGAATCCTGGTGAGCAGACGCAGCTATAACGATTAACGCCATCCATACAGACTCCGTGGACACAAGGGCTACTTGCACAGTCATCAAAATTGATTTCACAATTAACACCTGCAAAGATGAAAGCAAAGAGAAACCATGCAATATTAGCACAGAAAATACCAATGATCTCTGCTTGTGATGCTAGGTGTTAAGAAATATGAAGAGTATCCAGCCAACCCTGAATACAGGAAAGTAGCAGTTCTCAAAGCGCAGTCCTCCAGACCCCATCAGGGGCATCATGAGGTCAAAATGATTATATTAACCATACTAAGCCACTATTTGTTGTTTTCACTGTGTTGGAATTTGCACTAATGATGCAAAAGCAATGGGGGTAGGACTGCTGGCATCTTAACAGGAATCAAGGCAGTGGCACCAAATTGTACTAGTGGTCTTTTTATTCTTCACCTCCATGTACTCAGTTAAAACAAAACAAAAAGACAGTTTCACTTAAGAATGACTTTGGTGAAGCCGTCAAAATTATTAACTTTATAATTTGATTATACCTTGACCCTTGAGTATACCTCTACTGTTCTGTGTGATGAAACGGAAAATAAACATAAAGTAATTCTGTGGCATGCCAACGTTCAGAGCTGTCTCCAGGAAAAGCAGTTGTGTGATTGAGTACTGAACTGAAACAGTTGTTTTTTTCACAGAATCCCATTTTAATTGAAAGAACAACTGACAGACAAACCAGGGCTATTCAGACCTAAGTATGTAGCAAACATTAAGTGAGAGAAATAAACCTGCCATTTCAAGGAAAACAACTGTGACAGTACTGTGCTCCAAAGATAAAATTTAAGCTTTCACATGAAAATTAGAATTTTGGAACTTGTATCTACTACTGTAAGCTTGATACTGACTGTCCCTGTGATGGGCTAAAGTTCAGGATAAAGAGTCTGGTAACTCCCTCCTGGGGTATGCTGCCTTCCTCCTGGTCTGTTCCTCAGATGAATGGTAGAGTTTGGCTCTGTTTAGGAAGGTTTAATTGTAGATATGGGTAACTAAATAGTAGAGATACACCAATCACTATTGTTACCATTATTCTCTAAAACTACTCATGACATTTCATTATTTATTTAACATGAATTTCGTGATGTGTTTGGGTATCATAGTAGAAGAATATCTTGGTAGTTTAAAAAGTCTAAAAATAAAGGCTGATAATTAGGATATAAACTAATAAACGAAACTTCCACAACAAAATGCCCTAGCTTTTATTCACTCACACTTTACATTAATATTTATTGATAATAATTATTATATTAACAATTTGTTGAGCCATTATCATGAGCCAAGTACTCTGCCTCCTACATTCTATAACTTTATTCTCCTCACTCCACTGCCAAATCAAGTTGTGTTACATCCATTTTATCACGAACTTGCACAACTGCGTCAGCACAGTTAGGATGTGAACACAGCTCTCTGGATTCCATACACTTCACCACACCATACTGGTCATTCTGTGATTAATGAGGCTATACTGCCTTACTAGCCACAGATGAGGCAAGGCTTCAATATTCCTTGATTACAAATGGATACCTTTAGGAGATGTGTCTAGCCCTTGTTGGACAACCCCCGTTTACTCACAATGGACCACGACAGGACCCAAACAGCCATGGAGGTCCAATGTGACTCTGCCCCCAAATCCATGTTTCATTCTAGCAGGAAGAGACACCCAGCTCAAGCTGGGCCAATGAGATTATCTCACTGAGACGTTGCAACATGAACTGGGTGACCTATGGTCTGCATGTGGCCCTTATTTCCTGCTCATCCCCCCAAAGCCTCATTGTTCGATTCTCACTTGGCATCTGTGAGATACTTCTGTGTGCTTTCACAAAATTCTTTCTGCTTGTCTGTTTTGTAGTTGTTGTTTGCTTGTTTGTTGATGATTCTTTTAGCTAGTAAAGGTGGTTTCTGTGACTTGAAACCCAAAAAAACTTACTTAAGATCACAGGTATCAAAGGCATCAAAAGTGATCAAAAGGCATCAAAAGTGATTCTGGGTAGTGTATTGCACTTTAAGTACTTAGTGAGTGAGAAACCACAATTATAACCAGCAAATTGTAAAGCATCCCTCTATCCACACACTCACCCAAACCCCAACCTACCAACTCAGACTATATTATGAATGGGTTGTGGATTCTTATTCTAGAACTTGAGAGTCTATTCATAATGATTGATTGAATGAATCCTTTCACCCAGGCTCCTGGTACATGCCAGGTCTTTCTCCACCCATTACAGGCCAAGATCTCTTTATGCTGCCTGCATCTCTTTGCTTTAATTCTCCAAACAGCCACAGGAATGGATTTGGCAGTTTTCTGAGAGAACCAGGGCCTTCCTTCTCTATGCTGCCTGCACACCACTGATATTCACTGCTTGCCTTTCTCACTGACAGCTACTTTCACCTTGACTTCTCTGTCCTCCCCAGGGAACACACCTGACCCAACCCGGCGTAATGATACAGTCCCAGAGAAAACAAAGTGCTTGCCAGCCCACCACTCACCCAGGTGTCCAGTACATTTGTTGTAACGGGAACGACAGCAAAGCCTAAAACAGCCCCACCATTCTAAAGGCATCCATTCAATTGCTTGTAAATCTCTCAAATTTCTTTTCGTACTGCAATTTCTCATGTCGGGGGACCAGCCCGGAAGCAAATTGCTTTTGGAAGGTTTCACAAAGATCTATTCAGCTCTTTTAGTGAGTTATCTAAACGTGGGGAGGGGGAAGGCATTTTCAACTGGGAAGGCATGGGATGTTTCTCGTATGCTTGAGCAACTCAAAAAGGACTTTGTTTTCAAACTTGGCATGTACGAGTTCCTGGATGAAGACCAGGCCTTTGACAAGTTTGAAGAAATGGATTTGGAAATAACAAGATGAAATGAGGGCAGCTAACCTCCTCCCCCACCCCTGCCCCCTACACAGGCCATTTTCCTTAAATGGAGAATGAGTTCTCAATAAATCACTCCTCGTATTGGCAGGTTCCCTTCTAACAAAGGCACACACTAGTTAATCTTCCACGAATACATTTTCCTTTGATCGGGGACACAGAACTTCTCTGTCCATTAACCACAGTTGTGACCATAATTATTCCTCGAATAAATAAAACAGGATCTACTGAAACCTGTGAGATGCTGCTGCCTGAGAAAACAATTCAACATTTCCCCAGCAAGGAGCAGCATGCCCTCACGACTAACAAGCAGTCATTCAACTGGAGTCAGGAAACAGCAAGGAACTTGGGATGGGAAATGGCAGCTCTGCATTCTAACTGACAATGGAACGTGTTGCAAAGTCTCTCCTCTCCTTTAGCTTCCCCCCCCACCGCCAAATGGCCAAGGCCCACCAGAGAAAAATATCAGGAGAAAAGTGTCACATGAAAGATACTGGACTCTGAAACAGAGGAAAAACTATTGGAAGAACTGGAGGGAAGGAGGGAGGGAGGGAGGACCAACTTCATTAACCTGATTGAGGTGGAGGTTAAAGAAAAAAAGACAATCAAATGAAGCCACAAAGGCAAGATGGTTTTCAATTTTAAATAATAATTTCAATTTTTTGAAGTGGTGTGCCTCCTTTTAATGAAAAATACATACACAAAATCATCAGCTTTGCAAAGCTATTGTCTCTAATTTCTCTACTGGCTAGAGCCATCTGCCTCTGAGACATTTCTGGCTGTGGCTTTGGCTGAGCTTCTCAGAATCAGGACTATTTTTTAGGTATCTAAGCATATGCCAAGAAAGTCTGAGACATCTGCGTAAATTGTTTCTGAAAAACAGTGAAAACTCCAAAGGAAGTACAGCGTGGGCTTACCTGATGTGCCTGGCTGGCAGTTGCACTGGTAACCATTTACCAGGTCGATGCAGCGACCCTCATTCAAGCAAGGGCTGCTGTAACATTCATCTATCTGGTCGCTGCAGATGGCGCCCATGTACCCTGGATTGCACACGCAGGTGTAGGAGTCAATCCCATCCTGACACTGGCCATGGTGGCAAGGATCAGGGTCACAGTTGTCGATGTTCTCCTCACACAACACACCAGTGAATCCTTGGAAGAAAGTGTACCAAAGATGCTTAAAAACCAAGGCAGACATTGCATACCTGAACATAAATGTAGCCGGCATCCACTTATCCTACACATCCCAAGTCTTAAACAATTCATACTGCAGGCAATGAGCAGTTGGAACTGAGTATTTGCATTGATTTATAAGGCAAGCCTAGAGAGTTTTGCTTAAAATAAAGTTTTTCAAGTCAGATTTGTAGAATTCAAATCGCTTTTTCTAAATAATCAATAATTTCATTGCAGAGACACTTTGCATCTTCATTTCATATTGGACTTCAGTGAGGAATAGCTCTCAATATTTTTCCTTAATATATTTACCTCTATATTCCTTTCCTCCCAAACCCAACTGCATATACAGGTACTATATTAATGGTTTCATGTACCTTATCTTCCCAATTCTGACCTGAGACGACAGAGAACTTTTCTCTGTTCCTCTCTACCTCCCAGGGATCTATGCATATACAGTAAGTTTTTAATAAATACTTGTTAAATAAAATGAATGAACAAGTTATGACAGTTAAAAGAAAAGGGACAAATAAAAGTTCCTTTATTCAACATTAAATCCTTTTAAAAGACTCTAAGAGGGCTCTCCTCCCATTTAAACATGAGTTCAAGGTTTGTAAATTCTCTCCAGTGAAGGTTATTCTCCACAAGCATAATCTGGCCAGAGGAAGACAAAACCTGAAACCTCACAACCAGAGACAAACGTTCGTGAAAAGAGAAGAAAATTAAGTGGATCATCTGACAGGGCCCTCTCTAACTAGGCCTAATAACTGGTAATATTCCAATACTACTGAAATAGTAATTCTCTGTGTTTATTGTTATGACTTAGTTTGCTTTTCTGTGATCACAAAAAAAAATCATGCACATGATGCTTAAAATCCTTTAAGAATCCATCTTCTAAAATAAGAAAAAATATCTTGAATTATATTCATAACTCCTCTCTTCAACAGTCAGATGAAAAAAGAAACTGGGAATTCACCTTTTCTACTAATTTCTAGTCCTTTTCTACACAGTGATGGTCTGTGCAGAAGCAAATGTGTAATAAGGGACATGTGGCTTATTCAAATCCACTCCCAAATTAGAAATGTCGCCACAGATCAGAAATGTAGAATATTTGTAAACATTCTTTTTGACCCTAGTAGCAGAAGTCAGGAAAGAGGATCCAAACTTTCCCAGACAGAGCTCCCTCCCCTGTTCAAATACACATCCAACTCTCAAAGCATCAGTCATCTTTTATGCAGAAAACCTCTGCACTTGCACACCACTGCCCCCAGATTTCTGGGCCTTTGTTCGATCACTTGCCTCAAGAAACACAGAGACAGGTCTCCTGCTGAGAAGCCCCAGTGAAAAATAGCTTTCAACTGGAACTCTTCCCTTTTCCAAAGGAGTAGGTCAAGCCAGCTGGAAACTCACCGTTGCCAAAACCTGCCCCAGAAAGACAGGGGCACCTAATGGAAATGTCCAGGCCAGGCCACGATTGTGGTGAAGGAGGCGGGTGTCGTAGAGGAAACAGTGAGAGCAGCAAGAAAGAGGCTTGGAAGAAGCTCTTTCTAAATCCAGAGCAGCCCATGTTAATGGACTGGCCTGGCAGGGCAGCTGGAAGAGGACGGTCTCCTGTTTTGTTCAGGCAGACCTACCAGGGGAATAAGAAGTGAAAAATTCTTACCTGTGGCGCACTGGCATTCATAACCATTTGGGTGATCTATACACTTTGCCCCATTCAGACATGGGGTACTGGAACAGTCGTCAATATCGATCTGGCAAACTGGCCCAGTGAAACCTGAAAAGGGTACAGTGATGACACAGGTCAAAGGATTATCCTATGTCTTCCTTACTATGAGAATGATGCCCAAAGAGAACTGGGTTGTTATTGGCAGGGGTTATACCCGTGCGTCAGCAAATGTAGAATTATTCTCCCCAACAGGTAACTAGGATAACTTAGGGTGAGGCTCAGGGCATCAGAGGTACCTGTGTGTCTCTCTACCTTTTTCTTCCCAGCACAGATTTCACTTCTCGTTGAAGTAGGGACTGAATGGTTATAGGCAGAGCCCCCTAACAAGTGAATGTGGCTTCAGAGGAACTGGGACCTCCTCTCTAGAGAAACAAGAGAGGCTATAGACTCTGGCAGAAAATTTAGCATGTCTTCAACAACAGCTTTGGGGAGCAAAAGGAGAGACACAGCGTTCTCTGGAAAGAATTGCCTTGTGCTGTTTCTGTACCCATGGGTGAAATGTCTAAAAATAATCATCTCACAGAAAGGTTTCAAGAATATGACCCACAAGAAAAAATAAAATCCTGAATAACCTAGAACTAAGGCTTCCGTGAGGTATGAACTTTCCCAAATGTACACACAGACAGAGAGGTCATGGGTCATTCAGAATAGACTTGGACTTCTGGCCACAAAGGATTTGGAAGATACACTAGCTGAAACAAATCCCCCATTTCTGTACACACACACTCCTATCCTGAAGCACTCACTTTAATGACTTCCTCATGTACAGCCCACACACGTTCTCTCCCTCCTCCCTTCCCTGTGGTCAGTCAGCTTTGTGCTTTCAAAGAAAACAGGGGCAGGTGGTGGGCACTTACCAGGCGGACACAGACACTGGAAGCGATTGACTTTATCCACACACTGTCCATTGTTCACGCAAGGGTTGCTCTGACATTCATTTATCTCCAGTTCACAATGCACACCTTTGAAACCTGAACAAAATGGACCACACAAGTGGCTTAGAAAAAGACAAAGGCGTGTTCTAGCCAAGAAAGCACAAAGTTGCAAAGATGACTATATCCTCTATGAGTATGAACATTTCTGCAGAGGGAAAAGAGGACTCTGCTATGATTGGAAACAGTCACTGTGAGCACCAGCCAGACAGGGGAATATTCTGGGATATCCATGTCTCTGTGGAGAGGGGGAAGAGGTCACCTCCAAAGACCTTGGTAAGACCTAGCATGCAAACAAAGACTGAACCACATTCTCTGATCAGTCCAGGCTTTGCTTTCAGGACAGTGCCAGGTCCACAGGGTCCCCAGTCCAAGTTCCTAAAGACCAGCTGCGTCAGAGATGCTGTTCCTCTCAGGGTGCAAGTCAAGGTCAGGAAGGCCCGCCAAGGCCAGAGAGGCCAGCACCCTCAAGCAGGCAAAGCAGCCACTGGCAGCCGTCATGTTTAAGCTGGGTTTAGCTGTGCTGTCTGAGGATTCAGGCAATGGTCTCTGCAGAAGAGTTCCAGAGTATAACAAAGCATGTGTATCTCACTATGAGATAAATGGCAAGTTCCTATACAACTATGGGTAAAATTATTTTCTATAAATGGAATGGTATGCTATTTGTAACATATCAGGGGATAAGGAAAGCTTGCTATTTAAAGAATTTTTATGATAAATCCTTTATTAAATCGAAGTATACTTGCATTTTAAAAATCTTCTGAATTTTTCTCTCACATGTATCTGGGTTTTGACATAATGGGATTGCTTTCCATAGATCTAAGAATTCTAAGATGGCCTTACTCCTTAAGGGTCCCCTTAGCGGGGGATTAAATGGTAACAGAGCTTATGGAATTGCCACACTATACTGAGTGCTCTGCCTAAAAGAAGCACAGTGCAGTGCCTCCTGTCTAGATCCCACACACTGATGGCCCACGTACCTGGCATGCACAGACATGTGAAGCCTCCAATCTTATCCAGACAGGTGGCATCATTCTTGCAGGGGTCTGAATGGCACTCGTTGATGTCCATCTCGCAACGAGGCCCTGCATAGCCCTTCAGACACTCACAGTGGAAGGCACCATCTGTGTTCACACATTTTCCCGCATGCTCACAAGGATTGCTATTGGCTGGAAGACACAAGCACCAATCACCAGGATCAGAGCACTTGATGGAGTGTCCACAAATGTGGACTACAGAAGTGGGTCAGATTATTAGCATTAGGGCCAGGTCTTTAATAATCTGGTTCTCAATTTCCTATTTTCTTCTAATCAATCAATCAATAAGAAAGTAAGTAAATAAATAAACAAGATGAAGGAAGGAAGGAGGGAGGGAGGGAAGGAAGGAAGGGAGGAAGGGAGGAAATAAGGAAAGAAAGACAAACTAGGACAACCTCAACTCTTGTGAGTCTCTACTGTTCTTATGCCCAAACTGTCACTAAGGTAGGGCTTTATGTTAAGAGTCAAGTACAAACCTTCTATATATTTCAATTCCCAGAATAGAATACATGGTTACACTGAAAGGTTAGCTGTGAACAGTGGGCACATAACAGGTGAGATACGAGGTTTGGGTGAAACATGCTCGTAGAGTACAATGCGCTTCAGCTTAAATGCTTGCTGAGCTCGACAGACACCATGAGGAATCGGAAAGGTTCTGTGTACTCACCCATGGCACACTCATCCACATCTTCTGTACAGTCACCCCCTTTGTAGCCTTGTGGACAGGTGCAAATATACTGCCCATTCAGAGGGTTGGTATCACACAGTGCCCCCTTGTGGCAGGGGTTGCTGATGCATGCATCATCCAGATGACATAAGAGACCTGTCACAGGGTGGGGTAAGGAGAAGAAAGAGAAAATGTCCCTTACTTGGGGAACAATTTTCTCTTTCATGGAAGAGGGAAAACCTTATGATTGGCACATCAAAATCCAATATGAAGATTTAGAGGCAATTTCCTGGCCCTATCTCAGGGACATGCTGCAGCCAGCAGCAAAGCAAGGAGCTTCTGCAGACAACCCTGATACTCTGACCCTGAGCCCTTAGCTGGACCCCTCCCCAAGGGTAGATAAAGTGAGGCCATAAAGTGAGATGGTTAGATGATGGAGACAGGAAAAGGGAGATATACTTCCCATTGTGCTGTCACGTTTAACAAATAAAAACAGAGGACCCCCAGTTCAATTTGAATTTCAGAGAAACAACAAATTATTATTTACTATATGTCCCAAACATAACATACATCCTATGTTTTATTAGGCAACCTATTTTCCCAAGATCATGCTACCTGATGATCTTGGGGCCACCTGCATTTCACTAGCCTCAGAAGAAAAAACCAGCTGAACGTCATCAGCCTATACTCGGGCAGCTTTTTAATAGTGTCAACATGCCTGGCTCAAGTGCCCTCAGGACTCTGAAGATATTACTAGGCCCCATGTTCTGCATAGTTCACATGGGAACTGGAATTTCCAGTCTGAAATTAGCTTAAGAAGAGGTGACTAAGGCTTCTTCTACAAAGCTGGAGGTGGGGCTTTTGGAAAGGCAGAGATATAAGAACATTTCAAAACTGCTAGGCACAAAGTTCTCTCACTAAGCAATCTCCTTCCATCACATTCCTCCCTTCATCGCTCTATTCCTAGAACCAGAAGCTGTTAAACTGAAAGGCTAGAGCAATGTTAACTTTGGAGTTGGTAAAAACCTTCCCTTAGAGGACAATATGGAGAGCTGGAATGCACTTAATTGTTTCCCTCTTGCCAACTTTTTCTGAGTAAATGGATTATTTCTTCTTAAAATTAACTGCCTACATCCATTTGTGAGTAATTTTGCCTTAATTTCTGAGAAATTCATCTTAATTTCGGAGTTGCCTTTCAGCTTAAAATCTTAAGGAGGGCTATAGATGTTCCCAAGGCAATAGTTGCTAACTTTCATTTTGGGGGGATGAAAAACTGAGGTACACAGAGTTGAGAGCCAAAAGTCCTAAGGAAGAAGACTAACTTCACAGCACTTTGGCTGGCAATTACATTTCCAGAAGAACATCTTTGAGAGGCATGTTCCTACAGATGGAAATTAAAAGGACATACCCCGATAGGGATGAAAGAGAAGGAGGCAGAAATCCCGACTGCTCACCAGCCCTCTCCCGCATTTCCAGCTCTGTTCTTCCGCTGGCCTTACCTGCCTTTCCTTCTGGGCACATGCAAGAGAAGGAGGCCACACGATCAATGCAGGTGGAGCCTGGAGTGCAGGAGGCGAAGGCGCAGTCGTCAATGTTCTCACTGCAGTCATCTCCACTCCAGCCATTAACACACACACAGCCATAGCCCCCATTGCGGTTGGTACAGGTGCCCCCGTTCTGACAGGCATTGGGTTGCAGCAGGCACTCATCCACATCCTCTGTGCAGAACTGTCCTTTGGGGGGAAAAGTGCCTTTGATTAGGGCTCTTAAGTCTCAGAGGATTAGTACCATACCAGCCCCCACACACTCTTCACCCTCATGTGACCTGCCTGAAATTGAGGCAAGATTAACTCACAGCACACCAGGTCCTCACATGAATTTTAAGGCCACCTTGAGACAGCCATATAGTTATTCCAGGCAAATAATTTAGAGGATGCAAGTTGCCATCCCTAGAAACTCTGACACCATGAAATCTAGCCAACCTATCAAAGAGAAAATTGAGTCTTATAAGATCCTTAAATCTGATTTGGTTAAATCCCTGGGACAATGAATACATAAGTGAGAAGAGCAAGGAGAGAAGGGTCTAAGAGATGAGTACGGACAAGAATAATGAGAAGCAACTTAAAAATCAAAGCTTTAGGGCTACTGTTCTATATCTTGACCGTATCAATGTCAACATCCTGTTTATGATGCCGGATAGTAGTTTTGCAAAGTGATGTCACCATTGGGGAAGACTTGGTTAAGGGTAAACAGTATCTCTCTGTTAATTCTTATAATTTTGTGTGAAACTATAATTATCTCAAAATAAAAGGTTTAACTAAAAATAATGGTAAGGGCAAGCAAGGGTAGAGAGAAGAAATTAAGGAACTAAGGACAATAAGAGCCATGGTAAAATATGAATGTGAAAGGCAAAGCCAAGATGATGAGACTGGAGCAAATACTGGATTAGTGGAATAACATGTGGGAAGCCGACCTTATGTAATAGAAGATGGAAAAGGATTAGTTTGTTCTGCCTGAAAAAGCAAACAGAAGGATGATAATAAGACCACTTCTGAATGGACTGCAGGTCACTACGAGAGCAAAGGATGGGGGACTATGGCAAAGGCTCTTAGGCCCAGTGACAATCGACTTATAAGCACGGAATTTGTGATTAGCAAGCATTTAGTGCCAGGCCACCTGAGTTGTAAAACAAACTGATGAATCTTTCTTATCAGAGGTCTTTTAATACCAGTTTAGGGAGCTACCAAAGGGCATGAATATTCAGATCATATGAATTCTCTAAAACAGAACATGACAAGTGGCTAAAACCCAAAAAACCTCAAGGTGTCCTTAATTCTTTCTCTGTAAAAATCTCACTGAATGACTCAAAAAGGCACTCTGATGAAGAGGCCTCTTAATGACAAAGCACAGGACTTTTATACTCAGAAAATGCCAAGGCTAGACCTAGTCCCCAGATAACAATTCAACTTGGCTCAAGTATTTTCAGAGTCTGCAAAGTGCCCAACTGTGTAGCCATCAACTGCTAACAGAAGCTAGTTGTGTCTGATCCAACCTAACTGACCACCTATTCTTTACTCCTATCTAACTGATGCATCCATTATTACAGAACCAACATCATTCGACTGCACTTCTTTGATTGCACAGCAATCTCCCATCACTTGGCTGCAAGCAACCTCAGTTCAGGAATATTTTTTGTATTCCCAGCTAAGATCCCTCTACCTAAGACGGCAGAATGGGTGTGTGGGCATCTCTGGAACTCTGTGCTCAGGACCCTGCTTCTGTGCTGCTCTCCTCACCCCACTTCATCCATATAATTCTTGAAGGAGCCACCATGTCTTTACATGATCATGCATGCCTTCCTGGTCACAGCTGACTGATCCAGGATGGGCATCTTATACAAACTGTCACTGTGTCTCTTTTCCAAACTTTTGGACTAGAGACCCTCTACCACATGGACCAAAAGAATAACATGACCAGTCTACACACAAAATGGTAACAGTGAATCAGAAGTACACAGAAAAGAAAAATAGAACCTGGTGGCATTCAAGTTACTGATTCCAATTGTTCCCAAAGACCGACTCTTCATAAGTCCATTCAAGAGCACAGCCATTCTGAGAGATGTCCCTTCCAACAGGTTTCCCTAATTTCAGATGGGGATCTGTCAACTGCAACCTGCAGTATTAACTAACACAAAGTGAGTGAGCGAGTGAGTGAGTGAGTGCAGGAGCAATCATTTCCCCAGGGTAGACGATGTCATTTAGTATAGAAAGCTTTGCTCCCCTACTTCACTGGCAGAAATGCTACCTCAGATTAAAGACAGGTGTGTAATTAAGATGCAGGTGGGATTTAGAAATGAAAACATAACCAAGAAGCAGGTGAAGAGTTTCTGTAACCTGGAAATTACTGAGAGTCTTGTCTCTTACACTTATGACTCAAATACTGTGCTATCGTCAAACCAAACTGACTTGCTGAATGTGAGAAATTTGGATGTTATTTTTCTTTCTTATTGGCTCTGTGATAATTCTGAGTATAAGACACTGTGATTTTAAAACATCTCATATGTATTTCGTATGCATTATAATACCCAGACACTTAAATATTGTAATAAGACACACTAGGTTAATGAAACAATGCTTGGAATGGAAATTTTGTTCTCTTGGGAAAGGAAACCAAGAGTCACTGATTGCATACTATGAACCAGGCATTGTGCTTGAGTTGTCACAATCATTATCTCATTTATAGTTGAGGAAACGGGCTCAGAGAAGTAAAATAACTTGCCGGTTGTGAGGCAGGGAGTGCAGGAGAGCTGGGATTTAAACTAGAGCTGCTGACTCTCAAATTCGTAACAAAGACTTGAGGTGTGAATCTCACCATATCAAAACAATCTCTGTGCATCTCAGTTTTCCCAAGCACACAAAGGCATGGGGAAGGAGACAGGACAGGAAAGGTGAAGATTAAAATCATGACTCGCACCATCAAATTACTGGGAAAAATTATGACTTCAAATTACTGTCCAAAAATCAAATGTATTTTTTGAGTACAGTTGACTGTTTTTCTAATGAGGTTGATTTTTGAAGGTTAGATACCTTCATCAAATACCTTAGGTGTTTGGTGTTAGATACTGTTAGAGAAATCAAATCTACAGAGTCAAGAGAATACTGGCTTATAAATAATCTGTTATAGAATGGATCATTTTTCTCTAAGGTTCAGGCACATTTCTCCAGAACAAAACCCTTCCCAGGCATACTTATGCCATACTTTTTTCCTCATTCCAATTCTAGCAACCAGTCATTACATTCAGAATATAAAAACAGGAACCAGGGTGCCACTAAATTGCTTGTTCCAAAATTCCCAGTGGAAAGTCTGCCAACATACTGCACTTCCTTCATGTCACCACCCCTCTTGGCAAAGGAGGAAACCAATGCAGAAGCCTAAAAATAAGAAACGTGAGGCTGAGAAAGGTTAGGTAACCACCAACCCCACCATCCCCGCCCAGAGTCATAAACTGGTATGTCAGAGCACTATCATTCAAACTCAGATCAATTTGACTCTAAAACTACTGTTCTTTCTACTGCAGCACAGTTAACTATCCAGCCCTGGGTTTGATCCACAAGATCTACAGACTAAGTCCCTGATCCTAGGGTCTTAAAGCACACAGAGAAGGCATGGAAGCATGAGACAATAAAAGAAGACCCTTGGTAGAAATGAATAAAGACAAAAAGTCACTAAGTATTGAAATAGGAAAGTTTCTTGGAGATCTACTAGAAGGGCTGGGTCCATTGTCTGAGGTCATTCAGCTTTTCCCACTACTCCATGGCAAGAAAGCGTCAGCCTGGGCTGGAGGAAGAAGGCTTACTCAGGTTGGTAGGGTTAGGTCTTGAAGACATCAAAGTGACTGGAGTCTATTCTTAGTTGGGGTTTGAAATGAGAAAAGGCTGGAGACCATTTGAGGCTTTGAATTCTAATATGAATTCTGAACTTGATACAACAAGCAAAGGGAAGTCATTGTAGGCTCTCAGGTGGGGGAAGGTATGATCAAAGTTGCGTGTGAACATTGGTCTGCCAGTAGAATACAGGAGGGACTAAAAGCAAATGACTTTCTTTTGGTAGGGAGAGAAGGAGAAAGCACTAAGTTAGGAGCTACCTAGCATATAAAAGCCTCTGGTGAAAGGGGAGAGCTGCGTCTTTCCACGCCCTACCTAGCTACTACACCTTCAATCCAAACAAGTCTCAGCATGGGTCAGCACACAAACTCTGCTGGTGGACTCCCAAAATATGTTGCACAAAGCTCGGTTAGGCAAGTTTTTGAGGGCATCAATTATCCCTCTTACTAATTTCACCTGCCAGGTATTGCAGGCTACTGGCATCTGACATTGGGACTAAGGCAGTGGGCTATTAGACTTTTCCCATCTCCTATTAGAAAGGAAACCACTTGTTTCTAGAAACTACTTTCTCTATTGCCACTATGAGTCTGTGCTAACTTGGTATGAAATGCTACACTACCAAAGCCTTGGCTGACACCTTAAACACTTAGAGCCACCTGCATATACTGATAATTCTCTGGGTGATGGCTTTTGTTTCATAAATATATCTCAAATCTCTATCTTTCCTTCATATATTTTACTCTATAGCCACAATGGTTTACTGTTGGCTCCTTAAGCATTAAATTCTTTCCTACCTCAGAGCCTCTGCATATCCTGTTCTCTTCACCTCAAATATCCTTCCCCCTCTTATTCATATGGCTAATTAATATTTCATACCTTGACCTTCCTTATAATTTAAGCAGACCTCCAAGCTCACACTCCTCATTTTTCTCCTTCATTGCACCTACTCCATTCAGTCTGTCTTGTCATTTATCAAACGGTGTAATTTTATATTCATTTGTGTTTTGCAGTCTCTGTCTCTGTTAGACTATAAGCTCCATGAGAGCAAGGACTTTGTTGGCCATTCACCTCGGTTTACATGTCAGGCACTGTACCAGACACTTAGCGTCAGTGGTGAAACAGACCTTAGATTCAACCTAATGTGCTCATTTTACAGACAAAACTAGGACCAGAGAGGTACAGTGACTTGTCCACATTTACACAGCTAGTTGGAAGAAGAATTAGAAATAGACAAAATTAAAAACGGAAATCAAGTGCTGAAAAGGACATTGGGGTGTGAGATCACAACACTTCAAGTGAGTCTTCAAAATGACTGTTGAGGGAAAGGGCAGGGTTGAGAAACATACGGGAAGAGCAAGATGCCTAAGCAGTGCTACAAATGAAGACAATACAACTAAGAACAAGTATGCTATTTTATATATAGTAGTGTATATATGTTAATCCAGCCTCCTAATTTATCCCTCCCCCCCCCACCCCCCTTTCCCTTTGGTAACCTTAAGTTTGTTTTCTATGTCTGTTTTGTAAATAAGTTCATTTCTATCTTTTTTTAGATCCTACATATAATTGATATCATATGATATTTGTCTTTCTCTGTCTGACTTACTTCACTTAGTACGATAATCTCTAGGTCCATCCATGTTGCTGCAAATGGCATTATTTCATTGTTTTCTATGGTTGAGTAATATCCCACTGTATATATGTACCACATCTTCTTTATCCATTCATCTGTCGATGGACACTTAAGTTGCTTCCATGTCTTGGCTGTTGTAAATAGTGCTGCAGTGAACATTGGGGTGCATGTATCTTTTCGAATTACGGTTTTCTCTGGATATATGGCCAGGAGTGGATTGCAGGATCATATGGTAGCTCTATTTTTAGTTTTTTAAGGAACCTTCATACTATTCTCCACGGTGGCTGTACCAATTTACATTCCCACCAACAGTGCAGGAGGGTTCCTTTTTCTCCATACCCTCCCCAGCATTTATTATATGCAGACTTTTTCATGACAGCCATTCTGACTGGTGTGAGGTGGTACCTCACTGTTGTTTTGACTTGCATTCCTCTAATAATTAGCGATGTCAAGAAGGACCTACTGTATGGCACAAAGAACTGTACTCAATATTTTGTAATAACCTATAAGGGAAGAGAATCTGAAGAAGAATATATATATATATATATATAAAACTGAATCACTGTGTTGTACGCCTGAAACTAAAACAATATTGCAAATCAACTATACTTTGATTAAAAATAAATAAATACAATATGACACAAATGAACCTATCTACAAAACAGAAACACACTCACACACAGAGAACAGACTTGTGGTTGCCAAGGGGGAGCGGGGTGGGGAAGGGAGTCTGCGGTTAGCAGATGCAAACTGTTATATATAGGATGGATAAAAAACAAGGTCCTACTGTATAGCACAGGGAACTATATTCAATTATCCTATGATAAACCATAATGGAAAAGAATTTTAAAAAGAATGTATACATATGTATAACTGAATCACTTTGCTGTACAGCAGAAATTAACACAACACTGTAAATCTACTATACTTCAATAAAAAATAAATTTATTAAAAAAAAGAAAAACAAGAAAAATAAGTATGCGGTATTGATTTTGTAGGAGTGGGGTCACTTTCATAATGATCTTTTCTTATTGCACCGTCCTATGGTCTTAAAAGCAAAGGATGAATAAGTAAGACTATGGGCAGTGCCTGTGTCAGAAAATATAACAGAGTGAACCCAACAGGACTGTACTGAAATGGAAACTATGACCTGGGCCTCACGAGCATCAAGTTCTAGCCATGTGAGCTGAGGACCACTAAACAGACACCATTTTATGAGCTGCAAGACATCGGGATACAAACAGCTCATTATGGTTTTCTCAGGACACCACAAACAAACCATCAATCTGACTTGGAGTTACAAGTGACTGGGAAACAAGAGGAGGAAGGGGAAAAAAGGAAAGGAAAGAAATGGTCGCTGAGCCTTGCACTTCTGGAAGAAGCCCTCCCCTCCTAGTCGCCTCTCAACTTGGCGGGGGGAAACCTTTCACCACATCAATGGCCCTGCTAAGGGGCAACTCTCATTAGCAATAACAATCACCACGTGAGGAACATGTAAAAATGAGCTTGGCTGACCCCTGCCCTGACCCTGCTACCTCCTCTTCTTTGGTTAAGTCAAGAGAATTTGGTCTCCAATACACGCTTCCAGCCAGCAGTCACCTGGGCTCCTGAGTTGGGGAGTTTCATCTTTTCATATCATAGCAGGGCATTCTTGTAACCTGTGTCCTATAAACCTTCTCCTCTACACAAAGGAGAGTTTCCATTCTACTCCTGAAGTGAAAGGGCAGAGGACAAGCCTGACTATTCTACAACTTCCCAGGACGAAAGATGGTTGAAACATTTTGCACAAACACTGGAGTCTACAGGGTCTGCCTAATGAGAGGCTGTGTGCATGCACTAACGTACAAGCACACACATGTATATATGAGGCTAGGGTTACAGTGGCTAAGGGGATCCTGTAGGTGTGCGGGATACACATGCAGATAAACGCAAGAATCTCAGTGAACGTTCCCATGAATCCTAGACACCATCATCTTTTTCACACTTCCTCAAAAGCCTGGTTTCCCTGCATCCTGATCAGTTATTTTTTTCTAAAGAGTCCCCAACTTAATCTCATCATGTACAGTGGATTGTGCCATTTGCCTGTTCAAGCCCTTTGATGCCTTCCATTACACTTAGGATAAAATTCTAAATCCTATCTACATTTTCTGCCTACCTCTCCAGTCTCTCCCCTTGAAATACCACTCGTGCCAGGCACTCTGGCTTTTTATTTTTATCCTTTCTCAACATGATCACAATCTCTCCCCCCTACGGGTCTTTGCACAAGCTGTTCCCTGTACCTGGAGCACTCTTAGGCTCAACCATCCCCTAATAATTCATACCCACTGTCCATAGCTGAAAGAGACAGTACATACCTACCCCAAACCCAACTAGTTCTACCTGTTAATATGCTCTCTAATAACCTCTACTTTTCCCACTAGGTATTTATTATAGTTCAAAATCTTACAGATAATATACTTTATGTCTGTGTTATAGACTGTAAGTTCCATGGAGAAATGGGTGGTACCATTTACTTCATCAGTGAATCCCTAGCACTTAGCACAGTGCCCAGCTAATAATATTTCTTGAGAAGTAATCAAAAATATTTGTTAAACAAAATTGATCTGCTCTTGTCTTCTCTCACTTAAGTCATTCTAACCTCAAAATAATAATCACCTTTCAACTCATCTCCCTCACACCTTTAGGGTGTCTCTATCCTATTCATACTCCCAGACTTTCCATCACCCCCTTATTTACATCCCCCCATCAATACACATGCCTCTCATTCCATCCTCTTCCTTAGCTGCTGAACTCCATCTCATTTATTCCACACCAAATTCACCCTGCCTTTTGACCTGAATCCTTCAACTGTGTCTCAAGGGTGACTCTATATTGTGGGGTACCTTACTTCTTCAATTGAAACCCAAGATTTCCCTAAAGACTACATTCCATCAGCGGGCAGTCCTCCTCAGCCCTCCTCTTCCAGTTGCCTCCATCTGCATGAAGGTAAATAGGCAAAGAATCACTCTTTCCTTTATTTCCTAATGGTGCTACTGACTTCAAATAGTAAAAATAGACTTATTCAGCTATTTCTAGGTACTAGACACTGTGATGAGTGCTTACACTGATTGTCAAATGTAATACTATCATATAAAATTAGTCCAGATTTACAGACATAGTACAGGCCCGGTCCACACTGAAGAAAGATACTAAAGTATCTCAGGGAAGTAAGGAGAAGAGACTCTGACAGCACCCAATAATAGCCCTGAATTTGGAGGCATGAAATTAGGCCAGGAACAAACTGGAAAACTTAATGCTCCATTCATTCATTCATTCATTCAACAAATATGTATATACTATATGCCAGGCTTGACCTGAGACTAAAATGGTAAACAAAAGAATTGTGGATTCTACCCAGAATGTACAGAAAAGTAAGGGTTTTACAACTAAATAAACAGTTATAATAGTGGGTAAGAAGTGCTCTAATAGATACATATTGCCTTAGAAGCACAGAGCAGAAGAGAGAAGAACTATGTTCTGCAGGTCCAGTGGGGGATGCTATGTTTCATTGGCAAGCCAAGATTATGGCCTAATGGCAGCCTGTACCAATGCAGTGTGGGGTTTTTTGACAATTCACTTTCCTACAGACCACACCTTCAAACCACCTAAGGTTGCATTTACAACAAAAATTTATCATCCAAATATTAATAGTAATGGCAGCATATGTCTCGATATTCTAAGATCACAATAGTCTCCTGCTTTAACTATCTCTGAGGTTCTTTTATCCATTTGTTCACTGCTGTGTGTTCCAAACCCAGAATGATGCCCTCGTGCCAGAGAGTGCACAGATCCATAAAACAGACGGAGATAAGTACAACAGTAATCTCATGAACGGACTCAAAAGTATGCCACGTGATGCTACTTTAAAGTCAGAATACGTGCATTACAGCTGAATAAATTGTAAATTACTGTTAAGAAAGAGAGAGAGAGAGAGAGAGGAGAGAGAGAGAGAAAGAGAGAGAGACTTTATATGTTAATCAGGTTGTGTAAGAATGTGTACGTATGTGAGAGGATGTGTAGAAAGGGGGATGGGGGGGAGGGTACTTCAGGCAGAAGGAGGTGTATGTGTACAGGTTTGAACAGAAGGCAAAATGTGACTTATTTGAGGCAATGAAAAAAAACACTGTGGTTCAATTACAAGGCATGCATCAGTGGAGATAAGGCTGGAGAGGGAGTTATACTCAGAGCCTTGGAACTGTATCCAAAGACAAGGGGGACCTACTGAATCACTTTAGGCAAAGAAACAGCACAATCCAATTTGTGTTTCAGAAAGCCCACCATGCTGCTACAGGGAGAATGGACTGAACTCCATCCCTTCCTTCCAGGTCAACAGCAATTTAAAGCACTGAGGAGTCCCAGGGCTCCTGTGGCCGCTATAGCAACAAGAAAGTCTGTGGTGCTTCTGGGGCAAATTCCGGATGCAACAGCACCGAAGAGCATCCAGGCTCAGCCACTATATGGGAGTGATGGATGCTGTGTCAATGCCAGGTATTCAGAAAGCTGATGCTGGCACAGAGGCTTCTCCACACAGAGAAGAAAATGGTGCCACACTTCTGTCTCTCTGCTAGGAGGTCCACACTCTCGCTCTTACACTTCCTTGGGCTGCCGGGCTGTTAAACAGTTTACATAAAGAGCCCCTCACTTCCCTGGAAGAAAAAACTAACTGTAGCAGGGGTTCCAAAGAGAATCAACCTACTCTATTTATGGGCAAGCCATTACTAATGAGCAGAATGAGTAAAACAAACAAACAAAAAACAACCTGGAGTCCATTAGAACATTTTTCAATATAAAAGATGTAGAGGTACCACTTAAGATGTAGATGAAAAGCATACTTGTGAAAAATCTGCACTTCCAGAAACTAGTACATTATAGAAAGAATTGGTTCTGTATTCTCAAGAATTTTATACACATGTAGGTTTTCAAAAAAATGAAAATAGAGGGCATCATACTCTGATGAAATGGGGTGGGCTGAGAGAAAGGCAGAAATAGAGAGGACCTAGATGCAATGAGTAAATACTATAAGAATATAAGAATGTAGAGCTTCCCTGGTGGTGCAGTGGTTGAGAATCTGCCTGCCAATGCAGGGGACGTGGGTTCGAGCCCTGGTCTGGGAAGATCCCACATGCCGCGGAGCAACTAGACCCGTGAGCCACAACTACTGAGCCTGCGCATCTGGAGCTTGTGCCCGGCAACAAGAGAGGCCGCGGCAGTGAAAGGCCCGCGCACCGCGATGAAGAGTGGCCCCCCCTTGCCACAACTAGAAAAAGCCCTTGCACAGAAACGAAGACCCAACACAGCCAAAAATAAATAAATAAAATTAAAAAAAAAGAATATAAGAATGTAAACCAACTATACTCCAATAAAAATTTTTTTAAAAAAATATAAGAATGCCGTTCAAATACAAATCAGAATTGAAAATGATAAAGGACAGAACTGACAATGAAGAAAAATCAGGTATGAAGGAAAAACTTAGGAAGCTCTTGTGAAATGCAAAGGAAAAAACAAGCAGATTAAAATATAGGGAGAAAAGATTTTAGCTATGAGGAAGAATGAAGACCTAGTGTAAAGGTAATAGGTGTTCCTGAAGACACAAAAACAAATGAGAAACATAATCTTTTCTGAGGTGAGAATAGACCTAAGTCTGCAGATCCAAAGGGCTCGAAAAGACTAGGAAAAAATAATAGGAAATATACCTATACCAATATTGGTTAAAGTTCTGATTTTAAAGAGGGAGGAGAGAGGTGAAAGGAGAGACAGAAAGACAGAGAGGGAGAGAGAGAATGACTGAGCAGACACTGGACTTCCCTATAATACTCATTACAAGAAGCAAAGGAACAATGTCTAGGAACTTCATAACAATGTAATTTGTGACCCAAGAATTCAGTATCTATAGAAGATGCCATTTGTGTATGAAGGCAACTAAACTAAAAAAATATTTTTCATATATACAAGAGCTCTGAAGACATGCCAACATGTCGCTTTTCTGTAAAAAAATTCTCAAAGATATACTCATTTGACTGAAAAAGTAAGTGAAAATAAAAAACTCAGGAATGAGACGGTTGTGATATAAATGTACTGGTAGTTAGCATAGAACAACTTATACAGAGAACTAAGTCTAAAGTGTTATAAATTGGATTTTAAAACAGTATACATAGCAATAATTTTTAAAGAACAAGGGTAAGACTAAATTTCAGTAATAATAATACTATAATACAAATTTTAAAATCCCAGATCACACGAACAAAATCTGGAGAGTGAAGAGAAGATTAAGAGAAGTATGCTCATTCCTTACCTCACAGAAAAGGATATACTTTCATTTTTGACAGAAAAAAGTAGAGAGATGAATGCAAATCCAAATTATTCTAAACATGTATATCTTTTAAAATTTTAAAAACACTAAACACTAAATATAATTTAAACCATTTCACCTCTATCTATTGTCCTCATGGACTAACGTCCACTTCCTTGAATTACTTAAGCACATGGTTTATGTTCCTCTCATTCTTTGCTCTCCCATCTCCCATGAAATCAACATCTGGGTTGAGGACCAATGAGGTCATCTGAGCCAAGAGTTCTTAGTTTTCTCAACTCAACAGACCTCCACATCCACTCATTATCACAAACAGACTCACATTCTGGATCTCATTATAAGACACTCATTGTTCCAACTCCAAGATCTCAAACTGGTACTTCCACTCTCTGAATATAACTTCCAATCTCCCTTCTCTCCCATTCCCAACAACCATTTCACTTAATTTTTCCCCACTAAAACTTGAAAGAGTAAACCACTCCTAAATAACCCAGTTCACTAACCAACCCTTTTCCAGCTGCCTTAACTCTTTGTCTAGCCAAGGTTCTATGGTCGGTCACATGAATGAAGTTTCTGTCCCTAAAGCTACTGCCCTGCTGCCCCGTCTCTCTCTCTCTCTCTGTCTCCCCATTTTTTACCTGTACAAAATCTTGAATAAGTGATTTATTCCTACTCCTCCTTTTACTCCTCCCTCAATATCCACTTTTCTCTTTAACCTCTTGCAATCTGGCTTTCTTCTCTCCTTTATAGAGAAACTCCATTTTAGAAGATTTCCAATGACCTCAAAAATTCTGACTAACTCTCTGCAATTATTATTTGCATTTGAGTCTCCAGGTTGTCATTCATTCAATAACCATCATTCGTTAAAATTGGTCCTGGGAATGCCAAAATAAGTAAGGCTAGTTCCCAATTCCCCAGAGGCTGAGAGTGTATTAGGTGAGGTAATAAGCATATCAAACAGTAAGAGCAGTATAATATTGCAGGCGCTATAACAGGGGCATGTAGAGTTGAGTCAAAGGTACAATCTTAAAATGCATCCCCTGACTCAGTGATGCTATAATGGCAGAGCTTCTTCCGAACTCTTACACATCCCCTTCTCTCACCTTCATTCCCTGGATCCCTTTCCTCATCAATCTTCTTAAGTGTAGACTTAAGATCCAGACCCTCTGGCCTTCTCAGTCCACACACGTTCCTTACAGACTTGAACATTTCCAAGGCAACCAAAAATAAGACTCAAAATCTGAGTCTCTAGCCCCTACCTCCATTTTGACCTCCTAGGTCTTACTGCTGAATGTTTTCACTTGGAAAACTCACCTCAAACTCACCACCATCTCTAGCCTATTTCTTTATCTCTGTCAACAGTCCCCACATTCTCCCACTACTCAGATTTTAAAATAGAAGTTAACTCTTCTCAATCTCCTCCCTCGCCCAAACAAGGGCTTAGATCAGTGGTCCCCAACCTTTTTGGCACCAGGGACCGGTTTCTTGAAAGACAAATTTTCTAAGGACCGGAGGGCGGGGGAATGGTTTTGGGATGACCCAAGCACCTTATATTTATTGTGCACTTTATTTCTATTATTATTGCATTGCAATATATAATGAAATAATTATATAACTCACTATAATGCAGAATCAGTGGGAGCCCTGAGCTTGTTTTCCTGCAACTAGATGGTCCCATCTGGGGGTGATGGGAGACAGTGACACCCGAAGTGTGTTGCTTATGTCCAGTCTACTCCATAAGATGCAGCTTCATTGTCACTTGCCACTCACTGATAGGGTTTTGATATGAGTGTGCAAGCAACTGATTTATCATGGTCTCTGTGCAGTCACACCTCTCTGCTAATGATAATCTGTATTTGCAGCCGCTCCCCAGTGCTGGCATCACTGCCTCGGCTCCACCTCCGATCATCGGGCATTAGATTCTCATAAGGAGCGTGCAACCTAGATCCCTCGCATGCGCAGTGCACAGTAGGGTTCGTGCTCCTATGAGAATCTAATGCCGCCGCTGATCTGACAGGAGGCGGAACTCAGGTGGTAATGAGAGTGATGCGGAGCGGCTGTAAATACAGATGAAGCTTCGCTCGCTCACCCGACACTCACCTCCTGCCATGCGGTCCGGTTCCTAACAGAACATGGACCAGTATCGGTCCCTGGCCTGGGGGTTGGGGACCCCTGACTTAGATGGTCCCCAATTCCTATCCATGCTTCTTTCAAACTCATGATCATTCCTACTTTTCAACTCCTACTGTGGTTATGTGTTGACTTTCTTATTTCTTCCTAGTGAATTTGACCATTCTTCAAAGATCAGGAATTGATATATTTCTTCTTTGTGTCTCTTATAGCATCGAGCATAGTACGTAACTGTAAGTTAATCAGTAAATATCTGTTATTGAAGCTACATTACAAACATTCTCTGAGGGCTTGAAAAGTCATGAAATGAAACTGGATCTTTCCTGGGATGCAGCAAAAGCCAGACATTGAGTCATGGACCACGAGGGCAGAAAAGATCCCTCAGTCTCACCTCCTGCATTTATTGGGCCACACTAACCACTCACTCCTGTTCCCACCAACACAACCACTAATTAGCTCTGAGACCTCTGGGATGACAGTGCTTTAGGTTAGCACTCCGGCAGTCTGCCCAAATGATAGTAAACTGAGGTTGGGTTGGGGGCAGGGGAGCAGAATTCAAAAAAACAGGCTTATTTTCAAATCCCCACAATCAAGTTGACAGCAGAGAAATTGAAACGGGAGATGCATTTTTCCATTCCTCCATGCAGACTACAAATGAAAAGACTTTTGCAGTCTCAGATATACTTAGTTTCCACTCTCACCAAAAAGCTCCATTTCTATAGTATTAAAAATACAGAAAAGTGATTTTGAGAAAAGCCTCATTCTAGAGAACAACTTGTACCAACTAGAGGCAAGTCTGAAATAGGAGCACTGAGTTCAAAATCAAAATACCACCATGAAAAGACTCTGTTCCCAGAGAGCACCCCTGGCAGTATGTACTTGGTGATTTGTGCCAAAAATTTTTGCTAAAGTTGGAGCAATTGACAGCAAAGGGAATCTTAACTAACACTTTAGGTTCATCATGCTATAAAGGAGAGCTGAGAGAAAATGTGATTGGTTTTATTTGACTCATGTCCACCTAACTTCCATTGTTCACTTCTGCTTAGTGTCCCAAAGCACTATTCCAAGCCCAAGCTGAAATTACATTTCTGGGTTCTGCACAGGAAAATAAATCATGTCTGCCCTAGGAGTGAACCCAAAACCAAAAGCTGCCAGAGAGGAATTTGTGAGTTGAGTTTAGAGTCAACTTTAATTCTGAAGGAAATGAACCTTTAAAAGGAAAATTCAAATAACAACCTATGTAGACAAAACATTAATCTACACTGCTTCAATTAATTTGGGGACCTTTTATAACTTTTTTTCTTAAGTGGATATCTGCCAGAGCAGACCTTCTCTCATAAGATGGCTTGGAGCCAAATACAGTAATAGTCAAGATATTTGTGCTCAGGCTTCCTCAAATCCTAAGGTATACATACATATCCTAAAGGAACATCCAACTACCGACTTATCTCTATAACAAGATTCCTATTTAAAAAAAAAAGTAAACCATTTGCCCAACTCCCAACACCGATTTCTTTCTTCCATCTGGGCTTTAGTTTGTTCAGAAGAGTGGTAGCCTTTGAAGGCACAAATTAGTACTATTCTAGACAACCATGTCAGGTAAAACCACTCTGCACTGGGCTAGGACACAGTTCTGTCCACAACTGATGTGGAAACCACACTAGAACAAGGTCAACATACTTTCCTCTAGTGAGGCCAACACAAGGGCACCTCGAGGATAGCTGCACATCCAGCCCTCTACCACCCAGGATCAAAGAGGATGCTTCTACACAGTACATCTTTGCATCTAAAGTAGGGTTGTCCACTCTATGACATAAATCACAGCAAGATCCTTTTGACCCACCCCCTAGAGAAATGGAAATAAAAACAAAAATAACCAAATGGGACCTAATGAAACTTAAAAGCTTTTGCACAG
Organism: Balaenoptera ricei; assembly: GCF_028023285.1. Lineage (NCBI taxonomy): Eukaryota > Metazoa > Chordata > Mammalia > Artiodactyla > Balaenopteridae > Balaenoptera > Balaenoptera ricei. The sequence continues at coordinate 106,014,485 of NC_082639.1, forward strand.
CAAAGGAAAACATAAACAAGACGAAAAGACAACCCTCAGAATGGGAGAAAATATTTGCAAATGAAGCAATTGACAAAGGATTAATCTCCAAAATTTACAAGCAGCTCATGCAGCTCAATATCAAAAAAACAAACAACCCAATCCAAAAATGGGCAGAAGACCTAAATAGACATTTCTCCAAAGAAGATATACAGATTGCCAACAAACACAAGGAAGGATGCTCAACATCACTAATCATTAGAGAAATGCAAATCAAAACTACAATGAGGTATCATCTCACACCAGTCAGAATGGCCATCACCAAAAAATCTACAAACAATAAATGCTGGAGAGGGTGTGGAGAAAAGGGAACCCTCTTGCACTGCTGGTGGGAATGTAAATTGATACAGCCACTATGGAGAACAGTATGGAGGTTCCTTAAAAAACTAAAAATAGAACTACCATACGACCCAGCAATCCCACTACTGGGCATATACCTTGAGAAAACCGTAATTCAAAAAGAGTCATGTACCACAGTGTTCATTGCAGCTCTATTTACAGTAGCCAGGACATGGAAGCAACCTGAGTGTCCATCGACAGATGAATGGATAAAGAAGATGTGGCACATATATACAATGGAATATTAGCCATAAAAAGAAATGAAATTGAGTTATTTGTAGTGAGGTGGATGGACAGAAAGACTGTCATACAGAGTGAAGTAAATCAGAAAGAGAAAAATAAATAACGTATGTTAACGTATATATGTGGAATCTAAAAATTAAAAAAAAAAGGTTCTGAAGAACCTAGGGGCAGGACAGGAGACAGGAATAAAGACGCAGACGTAGAGAATGGACTTGAGGACACGGGGAGGGGGAAGGTTAAGCTGGGACGAAGTGAGAGAGTGGCATGGACTTATATATACTACCAAATGTAAAATAGATACCTAGTGGGAAGCAGCTGCATAACACAGGGAGATCAGCTTGGTGCTTTGTGACCAGCTAGAGGGGTGGGATAGGGAGGGTGGGAGGGAGATACAAGAGGGAGGAGATATGGGGATATATGTATATGTATAGCTGATTCACTTTGTTATAAAGCAGAAACTAATACAACATTGTAAAGCAATTATACTCCAATAAAGATGTTATAAAAATAAAAAATAAAAAAAATAAAGTAGTGTTGTCCAATAGAACTATCATGAGAGATACAGTTGTCATTTAAAATTCTCTGATAGCACTTTAAAAAAGGAAAAAGAAACTGGTGAAATTAACATATTTTATTTAACTCGATGTATTCAATACATTATCATTTTATCATCTAATCAATATTTAAAACATTATTAGTGAGACATTTTACTTTTTTTTCATACTGAGTCTTCAAAATCAGGTATTTTACAGTTGAGGCACATCTCAGTTCGGACCAGTCACATATCAGATGCTCGAGAGCAAGATGTGCCTAGTGGCTACCATATCAAACAGCATGGACCTAAAATGTTTTACATGATAACTGTTTGCTAAATAAATGAAAAGCTCAAAAAGTTTTCTACTGCACCATTTATTCTCCCAATAAGAGGTATCAGTTCTGTGAATAGCAAATAAAACCTTCCGAAGAAAGGGAAGCTGACTCATTTATCCCAAATCAGACCATGAGTAGACTTGGAAAAAATTTCTGGTCATCTTGAAGTCCAGAACTTGCTGCAAAAGATCAAGCCTTCTACGTAGGTGTACTTAGAAAACAACATGGTACCTATGAGGCTCTTCTCATTAAAAATGTGGCCAATTCCCAAATCTCCATTTACTGCAAATTGATACCTAGGTTTTTTTAGCTATATAATCCCACCCATTTTTTTTCAGATAGCTGGCAACTTCATTTCCTCTCCTAGTAGCCTGCTCAAACCCTTCCTTCTCTATTTTGTCAAAAGCCAGACCAAACAGTTCATGCTTCGAATGCTTCAACTCTGCAGCTGAAAATTGTAAAGGGAATTCTGAACAAAGTTGCAATAAGGCTCTTAGGTATAGTGAAAAAACCACCAGACTGAATATAAAACACTTACTTAATATTAACTTCTAATCTCAAAGTAACCAGGAACATGAACACACACCCACACACATACACGCACACACAAAGAATAAGTCACCATGTCCTAGAATAATAAAACTATAATTTGAACATTCAATCTGCTAAAAAATAAAGTCCTTAATAAATAAAAAAATTTTTAAAGATAACCCATAGAGTCAATTTGTATAAAAAAAAAAGACCACAGATTTGAGCAGACTTGTAGTTCAGCAAGCCTAGATTCAAACCCTAATCCAACCACTATGTGCCTTGAGTAAATTGTTTAACCCTTCTGAATATCCATTATCATCTGTAAAAGTAATATTAAAAAAAAACTCTACCCCTCATACAGTTATTGCGAAGATTACATAAAATAAAACACTGTAATTAGCTCATTATTTGGGTGCTAATAAACATGAGTTAACTCTCAGCTCCCAGCCCCATTCATTTCTTTAATTTGTATAAGGCAGAAAATACTAATGTGACTTTGTTTACAGCTCTAATGTCAGTATCAATAGGAACACTACAACCCCAAATTTTCTTTCTATTCTTCTCAGAATGAGGTTGGGGCTGGGATCAGGAACAAGCTCAGCTATACGCTACTGACAACAAAGGTCTGTAAAGCGCTCTGGTAACTGACATCATCAACAGTTCAGTGACCCCATTCCCTCACCTCAAGCATATAATAATGCTAATATTAATGTGGTGAGCATTATCACAGAGGAATGTATGGGGTAGTTAGGGAGCCCAGAGGGTAACACTTAGCTCAGCCTAGAGAGAGAGGGCACGGGGGGGCTTCCTGAAGGTGGTACCCACTTGATCTGAGCCAGGCAGGCAAAAATGGTGAGGACTATAGGGAGAGGAGTGGAGAAGGGAAATCCAGAGAAAAGAAATGGTGTGAACAAGGACATAGGACGTGGCTGATACAGGAAGCCGTTCTTATTGCCGAAGAAGCAGATGGGGCTGAGGCCAGGGAGGACTTCACATAATGAAGGAAGGACCTTGGACTTTATCCTGTTGGTCATCGGGACAGTAAAAAAAAAAAAAAAACAAGGCCGTCACTGGAAGTCAAAGATTGGCATCAGTGAAAAAGAGGAAGGAAACCTGTGGTGGGAAACCAAAGACTGAGGGTATTTTAAATGACAGCAGATCAAAAGAAATAAATACTGACACATTGAACTTATCTATCGTTTCTGCCATCCCCTCTAGAAAAAATACAAAAGCACGTGGAAAAAGAAACATCTTCTAAGGGCTTTCATAGAAAAAAGGTATTTACTAAACACCCTGGGGTAAGAAATTTTGGTAAAATATCATTTCACTGGGAAACTTTCCCCCAAGACTGGACCTTCCTAATTAATATCAAAGCAGGAAACTGAGTGTGCTATCAAAGAAAAATCAGCAGTGAAATCACAATTATCATTTAATCTTCATTGGCATCAGGAGCCTTGGTACCACACAGAGCCACTCTCTCCCACAGGGCAAGGGAGAGATTAGAATGGGGTCAAGTTCCTAACAAGTATCTCATCCTGCCCAATACCACTGTGAGGATCATTAAAAAGTGAAAAATTCAAATCTTTCCAGTTACTATTTGTCACATAATTAACTTTACAGTAATCTTTTTAAGTTGGAAAAAAAAATGGCCTATGAAAAAAATCACCAGAGAAATGGCAAAAGCTAAAGAGAACAGAGACTATGACAGAAAGAGCAGAGGGTTGGGAGTAAAGTCCTAGGATCAAGAAATCAAGAAGAAATTCTAGGGGAAGTCCAATTTTAGGTAAACCCAGTGGGAAAGTATCTTAAAAAAAAAAAAAAAAAGACAGTTTGGGGATTAAAAGCAGAAATGTGTGCCCTTCCAGGAAATCGTATTATTGAAGTTTTAAAGCCTTTTAATCTTTTTCTATTCCTAAGTCTACAGCTCTAAAGAGTACTCTAAATAATTAGCTGCTGCAGATGAGGGAAGGCAATTCGGAGACTCTAAGGAATACCAGGTAGTAACAACAGCAATCCAATTTCAAGACTTCTTTGCTGGGCACAATCCTTCACTGGTATTGGAGTTTCTTCCTTATAACATTAACTTATTCTTGGGTTTCCACATTAAATCAATCAACTTCTCTCAAAAAGGCTCAGTTTTAATCACTTAATCAGTTCTTACTTGTCTCCACTTTCAGTCAGATAAATAGATATAAACAGAAACTGGAACCAAATGTCTGCATAAACTCACTTAATTTCAAAAATAAGAGGAAAATCTGCTTAAGACAACATTAGAAACTTCCAAGAGGTTGTAAATTTAAGCAAGACTACTCTTCTAATGTCAGAGGCAGAAAAATCTGTGTGCAAAAAGGGATACAAAAAAGGAAAAAATAGCAATGTAGATGGGTGTCGTAAAAATAATGTCATCAAGAGGACCTGCCCAACCCTTTGCATAATTATAGGACATGACAATAAGATGAGATAGATTTCTGTCTGTGAACAAACAATAAGCTCTGAACTCTCGCAGCCTGCATAATTTATTTTCATTTTTTTTTCAGTTGGAAGAAGGAAGAGCATTTTAATAACCTTTTCATATAATTATGAATATTCTTTGATACTATACCAAAACTTGACAAGTTGTAGCTTCTTCTTCTTTTCCAGCTTTATTGAGCTATATTTAACATAACATTTGTGTAAGTTTAAGGAGTACAACATGATGATTTGATATACATATGTATTGTGAAATGATTACCACGATAAGATCAGTTAACACATCCATTACTTCACACAGTTACCATTTTTTGTGTGTATATGGTAAGAACATTTATATTTTTGCATTTAAGTACGTTCCTTTCCTCTCAAATACTTAATAAGCATCTACTATGTTCCAGGCAATGTGCTGTTTTACCAGATAATAACCTCAGAGTCTTTCAATAATGTTCTTTCTCATATCTCCCACAGCACCTGGCATGGTGCTGAGTTCACATCAGCTGCCCAATAAATACCCGTGAAAATATTTCTTCCTTTAAGTGAACATGGGGGAACATATGGGGTTCGCACTATACCCAATGATGTAGCACAGAGACCCTTGTAAAAGATGCCCACTTCAGTAACAGAATGCCTCTGGTTACCAACTTATGCCCCATTCTGACTGATCTGTCACACCGTACATACCTGTCCACTGAGGGGGGCAGCGGCAGTTGTAAGTGTTGACCCCATCCACACAAACCCCTCCATTCTGACACTTGTGATTAGGACAGTCATCAATATTCCGCTCACAGGTGACCCCTTCAAAACCTAGTAAGACAAGAACAGAGAAAATGATAAATTCTCATACCGATGGTGTGATCTGCTCTTCTCCACAGGGCATGGTCATCAGAACAGACTGACTTCATTATTTCAATTCAGTAGCCAGCAGCTGGTCAACCCAAGACTCACCATATAAAAATCCCCCAATCTCCTGTCTTCTCTTGCCTCAAGCAGAGTCAGACACTTAAAATGACTCATTATGCCAATGACATGCCTTCATAGTTACCTCACAAGTATTTCAAACTGTTTTCATGAAATAAAATCCCAGTGAAGATAAATGTCTACTCAGAACAGCTATTTACTCGTTCTAAAAAAACAAGGGTATTAGATTTTCCCCAGCTCCATGCTAGGTTAATGGGAAGAACAGATAAAAGATTACCTAATTAAATTTAAATTCCTTTTTTTTTTTTCCTTGGGAAAATCAGCGTGGTGGGAGGGACATAAGAAAAAATATTGAACTTAAAAGTCTGTAGATACAGGTCAAGTTCCAACCTCACTGCTTATAAGCTATTTAATACATGGTAAATTACAAACTCTGAAGTAGCTTCCTCATCTGTAAAATGAGGCTGACTGCACCTGCCCAGCCTGCCTTTCTAGGTTGTTATAAGTGCCACATCATGAGTCAGGTAGAAATAAATATAAAAAGCTATCTGAATATGGGGTGGCATTATTACTAACTAAACTTGCTAACTATTATTACTAACTAACCAACCCTTCAAATTCTTCATCCTCCTCTTCACATTAACAGCATTGCTTCCTTCCGCTTGATTTCTCCCTTTCATGAAAAATGAAACTAGCACACCAAACTTCACCCTAACTGCCCATAGAATGTTCCTCTATAATTTATACATTGGGCTTTTTCTTGCTCTCTCCTTGCTACCAAATCTCTTAGCTATTAAAATAGAAGACTACCAGCTTTAAAACAAGAGAGAAAGTTCACTGATCATCCTCTTATTTGAAATACATGTGACTAAGTATTTGCCCTCTTCAAAATGTCCCTTAAGTTTCTCTCTCTTACTCAAAACACTTATTGGGTCTTATACTAGGCACTGGTATAGGTGAGTAAAAGAAAGAGTCCCTGCTTTGGGGGCATTACAGTCTGGTGAGTGGGACAGACATCAATCACACCTTGCTTTATTCATTCCTTACCACAAGCTACTGTGGTATTCGACATCTGCTCTGTTACACTGGAACATGGCTGGTTTCTCTGAATACAGTAGCAGTCATGTAAATGAGTATGAACCAAGTAACCAAAAAAATTACCCAGAGAGCAAAGGAAATCACTTTGTAGAAGATGGAGATAATTGAGAGCTTGACTGAAGAGAATTCTGTTTCTCTAGGTGTTTGGTACTCAGTCCATTCAAGCAGATGAGTCATTAAGTAAGCTGTAAGCTTGAGAAAGGCTATGAAAAATTTTATAGACTCAGATTTTTTAAAAACTTAATCATATTACTCCTATATCTGTTTAATCACATGAAAGTCTTACAAATGGACTAATGAGTCAGTAAATGTTGAACTGTTTAAGCCGACCCATAATTATGATAAAGTGAGGGCAAATCTACAGATCCAGAAAGTACAGTCCTTGAACAATAACTGAGGTCTGTGTTTCTAGTCTAGTGCTCTTAAATGGAAACATTCTTCAGAAAAGTCATAGATAGTTTTAGAGTGTAGGAGGGAAATAAGGGGTCCTGGCCCACCGCCGTTAGAACCTGTGTGGTCTGGTGGTGTTCCAGAACTGCTATTGGTCATCGTCCCCCTAACTTGATCTCCCTGGTGACTAAATATGGTTGACTAGGGTGTCAAGGAGGTGATGAAGACTTTGTAGCCAAACTATAAGGACTTGAACTGACCTTGAATTTATATTTGCCAGTGCTACAACTAACTGAATTCACCAACCACAGACAAATTAAGAAAGCAGAAGCATTTCAACATATCCACAATATATAAGAAATAAAATGTCTTCTTTTTATGACTGACTAACTATTTTAGTTCTTACCTGTCACTATGTAGGTAGGTGAGAAGACAAGTAGGTGAAAGAGTTAATTCATGGTTGAAGCATGGCCTCTGGGGTCAAACTGCCTAGATTCAATTCTCACCCTTGCCATGCAGTAGCTGAGTGAACATGGGCAAGATACTTAAACTTTCTTTCCTCTCTGGGGTAATTAACAGGACCTACCTGAAAGGTTGTTTTAAAGATTAAATGAGTCAGATATAAAAAACACTTAATTCAGTAAATTGTGTTGGAACAACTGAATATCTAGATGCAAAAGAATAAAGTTGGACCCCTTCCTCATCCCATACACAAAAATGAACTCAAAACATAAGAGTTAAAATTACAAGACTCTTAGAATAAAACATAGGAGTAAATCTCTGTGATGTGGGCTAAGCAGAGATTTCTTAAATATGACCAAAAGCACAAGCAACAAAAGAAAAAATTGATAGTTTGGAATTCATCAAAATTAAAAACATCTAGGCTTCAAAGGATACCATCAAGAAAGTAAAAAGACAGCCCACAGAATGGGAGAAAATACTTGCAAATCATGTATCTGTTAAGAGACTTATATCTAGGTTATATAAAGAATTCTTACAACAAAAATTAAAATACAATATACATAATATAATAATACAAATAGCCCAGTTATAAAATGGATAACAAATCTAAATAGACATTTCTCCAAAGAAGATATATAAGTGGCCAATAAGCACATGAAACGATGCTCAACACCAGCCATGAAGGAAATGCAAATCACAACCACAGTAAGCTATCACTTCACACCCACTAGGATGGCTATAATTAAAAAGACAGATAACAACAAGTGTTGGTAAGGATATGGAGAAATTGGGAATCCTCATACACTGCTGGTTGGAATGTAAAATAGTGCAGCCACTATGGGATATAGTGTGGCAGTCATGAAGAGATTAGGGTTACCATATCACCCAGCAATTCCTCTCATAAGTATATACCCAAAAGAAATGAAAACGTATGTCCACTCAAAAACTTGTACAAGAATGTTCACAGCAGCATTATTCAAAATAGCCAAAAAAATAGGAAGCAGCCCAAATGTCAATTCCCTGGTGAATGGATAAATATGGATACAAAGTGGTAAATCCATACAACGGAATATGATTCAGCCATAAAAAGGAATGAAGTACTGATACCTCCTGCAACACAGATGAATTGTGAAAACATTAAGTGAAAGAAGCCAATCACGAATGACCACATACTGTGTGTTCCCATTTATATGAAATGTCCAGAATAGGCAGCTCTATAGAGAAAGTAGATTAGGAATTGCCTAGTGCTGGGAGGGAGTTAGGGGGAGGTTAGGGAATGACTGCTAATGAATACTAAGTTTCTTTTGAAGTGATAAAAATGAGCTAAAATTTATTGTGGTGTTGGTTACATATATCTGTAAATATGCTAAAAACCACTGAATTGTACACTTTAAAAGAGAAAATTACATGGTATGCAAATTATATCTCAATAAAGCTGTTATATTAGAAGGAAAAGCACTTAAAACAATGCCTGATGCACAGGGAGTGTTTTACACATATTAGCTAATGCTATTGGCTTGGCCAAAAAGTTCACTTGGGTTTTGCCGTAAGATGTTACAGAAAAACCCAAACGAACTTTCTGGCCAACCCAATATTATATACCAATGGGATCAAAGCATCCCTAAGAGGTTATCTACTCTGATCCTTCTAAGTTACAGATGAAGAAGGTAAAGGCCACGTGGTTGACCTACCCAAGTTTAAATGCCTAGTAGGTAGGAGTCAGTACTGAACCAGAAATTTTATTCAGTTTCAATCAGTATGATCTCTGGGACCCCAGAGTTACCTTTCATTAATCTGAAAAACTGATCTTGGGTCAAAAGTTCCCATGTCTGAGAAAACCCTAACCAAATCAGTTCTCCTCCAAAGTTAAGACAGGATTTATGCTTTAAAAATAGAGTTACAGTACTCTTTTTGGAAATAGCTAGCAAATTCTTATAAGAAAGTCTACCCAAGGGCGAGGGGAGTAGGGAGGGAGGGTAAGGCTTAAATGAATAAGTTATAGTGGAATCACTTCTTAAAAATGTTTTAAGGTTTTAAGGGAAAGGGAAACAGACAAGTCTCCAGACCTGTGGGTGGGATGGGTGTAACAGACTTTCAGAAAGGCTCACATGACTGTACTAAAAGGAGTCCACTGCTTAAAGCCAATTCACATCCTTAAAAGGCCAAAAAGAAAGAAATTAAACTCAGAAGGAACATTTTAAGACTGTGCTGTTATAAAACCATGGGCCACGTAACTGATAAATGATGACAGTGAGGGTGGGGAGCAGAAAAGTGTCTTTCGAACTTGTCATCCCACATAGAGAACAGCATCTCTCAAGAGAGCTTCCATATCTTTCCATTTTCAGCCCCCGGGAGGTGTGAGGGTGGAAAGGCTTGGTACAGAGGCACAAAGAAGACAGCAGAAAGGGGAAGCTGAGATGACACAACCAGGATTCTCCCAGGCCAGGCTGAAGGTCCTCAGGAAGAGCTTCTGTGCACAGGGATGAAAGAGTGAGGAAAACCCAGGGATGCCTGGAACTGGACAAAGGCACAGAAGTAAACAGCTATGTGCTACCTCCTCCCCCGCCTCTGGGAAGAAACCTGTCACAAGAGCAAGTGGGCCTCACCTCTGTCCCACTGGTTTCCTCGGCACACTGCATCCGTCGTCCTCTGAATGGGCCCCAGTGAGCTCACCGACCCCATGACTGGCCCCTGGATGCCTGCCCCGCCACCCACCCAGGTGGTTGCTCTACCTGCCTCCCTCTGTAGCTCCCAAATCATCTCCACTTCCCTTTCTAACTTTACCTCCAAAGAAGTCAGAGAAATGAATACAGGGGTTCAAAAGAAATAAATTCAGAGCATTTTTAAAAATTATAGAATATAGGAATTCTCTTCTCTATCACACTCAATTCATTCATTTGTCAAATATTCATTAAGTCTCAATTTTGTACCAGGCAGTAAGCTGGATACTGGGGGCGGAAATTAAAATGAGGGTGTCTACTGGCAAGGATGAACAGTCAGTTTGACAAGTGCTGTGCTAGATGTATACAGGTTGCGAAAGACCTCAGAAGGTCTCTAGTCCCCACGGGGTAGGGGGTATGGAAGGCATTTCAGTGAAGTAGGTGCCTTTGACACATCATAAGGAATAAGTTCTATATAAAAAGGCAGGGTGGGTGGGGGAGGTAAGTGACAGAAGGCTGAGGAGGTAGCATGGGCAAAACTGCCAAGCATGGCAGAACAGGAAAAACTTCCAGGAACATCAAGTAAAACTAAATGCAGGGCCCAGGTTAGAGGAGCTAAAATAATGCGCCTGGCAAAATGGTACGACAATTTCTGCATCTGCTCCAGTGAAACCTGCCAGAATATGATTAGTATAATACCCAAGAGAACATCACATGCCCGCGCATATGAGAATGCAAGAGTTTCTAACAGTTTTTAAGCTCAGCAACTGCAGAGCAGACACAAAAGCCACAAAATGTGGTTAAGCTTTATTTTAATGATATAGGGATATTACATATAATCAGCCTGTAAAGTACAGAGGTGATTTACAAAGGATAAACCTTCCTTGTTTGGAGAGGATGGATCAGACAGCTTTCTATGAAGTTTAAAAATCATAAAGGAATAAGGAGGTACAGGAGAGAAAGAAAAAGGGAAAGTCCATCAGGGACTGTCCTATTCCAACTGTGAACTCACAGGTACAGCCAGGAGATACAAACAACCCACTGCTTTCTGATTACCTGTGCCGCTTCTTAAAATATCCACAAACATAAAACCAGTTCAACTCATGCTCTCCCCACTAACCCAAAAAAATTGGGAATCAGTGATTCAAGAATTTATTTTCTATTTTGTTCTTTTGTTAAAGTTATTCTGGTTGAGTGCTCCTCCTCAGGGCTTCCGCTAAAAACTTTACCTAATGGTAGTTCATAAGGATCTGGATTGTTAACAGTTGCTGATCCAAGAAGATGAAATACAGTTCCTTGGTTTGATTCTATCAGTTCCCTTTTGAATATATTCCTTTCTTCTTCCCTCGATGGAGAAACACTTCTTTCTTTATTACACAGGATGAGTCATTCTTGCAGTTTTAATTCCCTCCCCATCAGTCTTAAAATAATTCTAAAATCAACTCAGTAACTACAGTGCCCTTTGCAGGAAAAGAACTATATCTTAACCATTCAAAAATAATCACTAACTTTTGTGGGGTTCACTGACTTTCAGAGTTGAAAAGAACTCCAATTCTTTTTACTCAGTACTAGTATAAACAAGTACAGAAGGAGAAGCTAGACTAAGTCTAGGGTGCACGTTACCAGGAAGAAAATGAAAAGACCAAAGTTACGTTCTCAATACTACCATATTATACTAAACTCAATCTGTCAATCAATAGGTGTGTGCCTATTATATACCTGGCATGGTTTCTAGGTGCTTGGGACATATCACTAAATAAAAACAAAGATCCTAGTTTTCACTCTGGAGAGGGGAAGAGGCAGCAGAATTTAGAAAAGACAGACAATAAACAATAGACATAATGGGGTAAATTATATAGCACAAATTATATAGTAAGATGATGACAAATGTTACAAAAAAAGAAAAGAAAAGAAAAGAAAAAGTAGACCCGGGTCAGTAATGAAGGGGGAAGGGAATGGTTACAACCTGAAATAGGGTGATCAGGGTAGGCCTCAGTTAAAACTGCAAAGACTTGAAATGTGGTGGGAAGCAGCCATCTGAGAATTGCAGAACCTGGACAAAAGCTACTGTGCCTCTCGCTGACTTGGTTTCCCCACCTTTAGAACTGAAATAATGATTCTCTTCAAATAATGGTGTTGTTTACATTGAGATAGTAATTATTATTTTAAGTAACATTTTAGTCTCTTGGACAGTGTGGAGGGCAATGGGGGAGGGACAAGGAGAATGGTACTGCATTATGAAAAGGACTCTGTAAAAGAAAATCATCTCCAGGCATTATTTCCCCATGTGGAAATAAAGTTAATACTTTGCAAACTCCACCTGGGACATAAAAACAATGAGTGTAAAATCTTATACAGGGGCTTCCCTGGTGGCTCAGTGGTTGAGAATCTGCCTGCCAATTCAGGGGACATGGGTTCGAGCCCTGGTCTGGGAGGATCCCACATGCCGCGGAGCAGCTGGGCCCGTGAACCACAACTACTGAGCCTGCGCATCTGGAGCCTGTGCTCCGCAACAAGAGAAGCTGCGATAGTGAGAGGCCCGCGCACCGCGATGAAGAGTGGCCCCCGCTTGCCACAACTGGAGAAAGCCCTCGCACAGAAACGAAGACCCAACACAGCCATAAATAAATAAATAAAATAAAGAATTAAAAAAAAAAATCTTATACACTGTATAAATATATATTTGTTCACAGTGTTATTGCACTATCGTTTTGAATTCTTTTTTAATTTCCTTCTATACATGGTCCAAGCTGACGTGATCTGTTTTAGATCATGCGACCCTGAAAGGCAAGAACTAGCCTACTTAACTGTTTTTAAATATCTGCAATATATGTATGTATGTAACAAATACTGTCTGATCATAATTAGAAGTATCTCCTTTTTCTTTTAACATGAACCTACATTCTTTTAACCCAAACACCTCTAAGCATTTAACAAAAAGTCTTACACATTTCAAAGCACCCTCAGGGGCAGACAAGTAGTACAGTGTCATGGAACAAGATGTACAAAGCACAGGCTTTGGAAATAACCTGCTTGGATTTCAGGACTCAGCCTAACCACATGTCAGCTGTGCAACTTTGAGTAAATCACTTAACATCTCCAAACTTGAGTTGCTTCACCTGGGAAACTAGACAAACAATACCTATCCCCAAGGTTTTTGTGTAATGGAGCTAATGGAAGCAGAAGTACCTGGCACAGTGCCTGACTCATAAAAGGCATTAAATACATGTTAGTAAACTCTTTGCCAAATCTTCTGCCCCCAACGCTGCACCCCCCATCCTGATCCCAAACACACACATACACACACACACTTCGTCAGTGTGTAAAAAAATGTCTTGCTTTAAACTATAAGGAGAGTGTAAGAGACAGCCAGGATCTCCTTACTCCATCCCACTAGCCCTGGCAACCTCTCAGCTGTGGAATCCTTGGTTATTTCCTTTCTCAAGGAGGAGATACTATTCTGGTTTGACAGATCCTTTCCTGGACACACTCTCAGAATTCCCTAAGGCTGTTATCGTGGCTAGTGGATAACAATGCAGAGGCTATGGGAGTGAATAATCACTCTCTCCCTGCTAAAAACTTCCTTTATTGACTTCTCTAACTTCCCGTTAGTACTTTGCTGCCAAATCAACCTCTTGTTCTAGGCAACTATTAGAAGTAATTTTCTTGAAACTAAAAAACACATTTAGTCTTCAACAATAAATTGCACTAACCTCAATTACTAGCCACTTAGGCTATTAGAATATTAGACTATTAGAAAATTTGCAAAATTAAATCGTTTACATTTCTATTTCCTTCTTTTAACCCTTAAAATGCAAACAAAAACAGGAGTGAAGAAAGATATCTTTTAGTTATTCCTTCTACAAGATAATGTGGATGACAGTAATATTAGGTAAATAAATATTTAGTGTCTAAAATGACAGCATTATCTATTCTTCATTGAAAGAGAAACTGAAAGCAATGCAATTAAATAGATCGTTCTTGTGGCTTAGAGTTAAATGGTATCCTTTTCTATTATGTGGCAGTCTTGTATTGCTGTATCTCAAGCACAAAGCACCGTGCCTAGAACATAGCTGGCAGCCAGTAAATTTTAACTGAGTGAAATGAATAAATTACCATTTGCTTTTATCCCAAGGACCAACATATGACCTTTAATCCCCAAAAGATAAAACAAACGATCCCATTATATGTGAACCATATCCACAACACCAGAATCTAAGATTCCTACTCCAAAAGAGTGGCTAAAACAACTTCTGTTTGAGGCAATTCTGCTTACTTAGCACATTATTCCCCCCTACAGTTTTCCTTCTTTTGTTTTTGCACTAAGGTTATTTGTATAAAAAGCAGAATCTTTGTTGCCTAGTAATTCATCTGCTCCAGCTGCTTGTGTTCTGTTCCCAATCAAAATTCTCGGTTTTCAGCCTCCTCATCTTTTTTATAAGGAGATCAGTGAATCCGCCAGCCTGGCTCCTTTTTCCATCCTACAGAACGCTGGGCCCCAAGCTCCCATACACTGCTCCTCTTTTTGCTTCTACCTTGGGGTTATGTATGGCTGTGCCATACATAATCTATCAGCGCTCATCAAAAAGTGTCCACTGATTAACAGAGCACCACTGCCACCCCAGTTCCAAAATTCTCCAACTGCAAGTCTGGGCAGGGCTACCCCAAGGTCAGAGAGACTACATGGAGAGGGTTCTAAAGACCAGAAGCTCAGTGAAAATCACAGAAGGGTAGGTGGGTACAATTAGGTAGACAGTAAAATAATCCATTATTCTATCAGAGGTAGAAATATATAGGAAAGTTGATCATCTATTAGTATTGTCAATTCAGTTTAAAGCATTTTATTAATCATACATACACATTTTTCAATGTCTAATTCTCATTGTGTTCCTTTCCATTCCATAGACTTGTCTATCCTTTTCCCAGAGCTCTGTGTCTCTTATTTCTCACTGTTCCTCCAAAAAGGACAATAAACAATTTCCAAGCCACTCATCATCATAAACCCTGACATGTTAAATTACCCCCTGCTCAGTTTATGGACCACATGGGCCCATAAAACTCCTCTCTCACCAGCAAACCACCCCATACAAAATTCTCACTTCCCCTTTTCCCTCCTGGGAAGGATACTTCTTAAAGGAACAACTGAACCACACCCATCCCCTTCCTTCCTGCTGGAGGTGCATCCCCCAACCCAGGACACTAGGGGGACTCCTTACCTGGAAGGCAGTTGCACTCAAAGGTGAAGTCACCAGTCTGCCGGCAGGTGCCTCCGTTGACACAGGGGGAGGGTGCACAGGGCACGTAGGGACTGTCACAGTGCTGGCCTGTGAAGCCCTGGGGGCACTGGCACTGGTAGGAACCCGGGAGGTTGAGGCAGGTGCCACCGTGCTGGCACTGTCCTGGAACGTCACACTCATTGACATCACTCGCACACTTCTGCCCTGTGAAGCCCGCGAGGCATGTGCAGGAGAACTGGTTGGCCACAGTGGTGCAGGTACTTCCATTTGCACAGGGCTGAGACAGACAGGTATCAGTCCATTGGCACAGTTTACCTAGAGGAAAGATAACAGAACTCAGTACTGCCCACAGAAATGAGGGTCAGCCCCATCCCACCACCCCACATCTCCCACCCAAAGGGTGACATAAGGGAGCCACTGCATGGAGAATCCCTAAGCTCTTTGAATTTTACAGGAAGCCCATATCAGAGCTTCCTCAAGTTCACCTGACAGGGGCACTCTCCAGGGCCCTCAGCTGAGACACAAACACTCAGTGGCTCACATGGGAGGGGGAGGGACAGTAGGTTAGTCACGGGAAGCCTACATTAATCTCTGCAGCACAGGATCCAGAAGGGTCTGGATCCACCTACTGTCTCACACCTCCTTGTCTTTGCATAAGCTGCTCCTCTGTTTGGAAGGCCATCTTCCTTTGTGGTTACATAAGGGGCTTCAACTTATCTTGACAGCTCTACTCATAAGTCACCACTGCTGTAAAGTCATCCTTAATGCTCCCCTCAGCTCCCCAAATCCCCACCCCCTCTCCCTCACACACACACACCCCTGCACATGCAAACATATACCCCAAGTTGTCACACTGGCAGGGGTCAGATCCCTGTAGTAGGCTCTCAAATCATGTCTTTTGAATGAATAAAATGTACTGATATTTTCCACAATACATTATGACTAAATAGACCTCTTAGATGATAGAAACAAGTCAATATGACTTCCATTTCCCTTAAACACAACACACATGCACACGTATTCTGGGAAACATTTTGTTGATTGCGGTCTTGACAAAAATATTGCTGGATGTGTTTGAAGGAGATAAAAAAGACTCTCTGGTTTCCTATATATGGAAATAACTAGAAGCTGTCATGAGAATAAAGGTCTAGAAAGGTAATTCTTGTGGACTCTCTCAGGTAGGAAAGTACTAGAAAGAAGCAGGAAGAAAGTACTGGATCTCAAGGCATAACTCAAAGGAATCAAAGCAGATTCTTTGAGGTAGAAAGAGAGAGAAAAAAAATACTCCCATGCTACTAGTAAATTTGGTATTCACGTGGTTTTTTGTTTTCATTAGTTTAAGCTTTTTTCAAAACTAAAGATACGAGAACCCCCTGAATTTGTTAGTACTCCAATTGGTTGTCTAGGTAAACATCCAAATCTTTGACCCCCAGAGAAAAGCAAATGACAGTCATGACAGCTTCTCTAAAAGGGAGAGAGAGGTGACAATTGAGCACACAGAAGTGCTCTCTGCCTATCAGGAATATCAAATCGAAGGGAAAAGGTGCAATAAAAATTGGGGTACAGCATGTATATCTCAGAGTGCTAAGCAGAGAGAAAATGAAGGAACCTCAATTTTTCTTCCTATTTTTTCTTCTGAGAGGTACTTACTTACAATGGAGAACACATAAAAATGGTTACTTTTGACAACTGTGTATATCAGAGTATTTGCCTACAACTGAAACAAGAAGGTCTCTGACCTTGGTTTCCCATATATGTTTTGTACAAGCACTAACTTCCTGCCTCTGTTTCTTTATCTGTGAGTGAGGTGAGCTCATATGGTCTGACGAGGTGGTATAGTGAGCTATCCCAAAACCAAAAGGGTGAGCTTGACCTGTGGCAGTTCCTAAAGTGACAGACAAAAGTGGCAGATGTGTAAAGATGATCAGAACCCTGCAGACCACCAAGAAGAGTTTGTTTTAATGGCAAAGGAATACATTTTAATTTGAGGGTTATTTCAGAGTAACATTTTAGTTATGAAGAAGGCACTACTGCCATTTCCACTAGTCAGGATTAAAATGTGTTAAATGGATATGCCTTCCCTTTGCCTTGTGGAGCCAAACAACTCGAAACCGACAATCATGAAAAAATTATTCCCTTAACCACCAAATCTCTTCAATGACTCACAGTATCAATGCTGTCATAGTCATGATGGAGATAATGGAGCATCCTAATTATCTTCTACCCGTAACAACACCTTTTAATGAAAAACCAGTAGAACAAGTATTCCAAACTAAATGATCCAGTCTCGTTTTCTGAATATGCTTTTCATTTTTTATTAGATTTACAGAATTGTTGATATAGTGGGGGACAAAATGATGGATAGTTCTCCTTTTCTCGTCTAACTTAGTAAACACGTGTGGTTCATTCTGAATCAAGCTCAGACCCAGCTTTGAAGAACCCACAATATAGTCAGATGAGAGACATGTAAAAATTAATTACAATAAAATGTGACACATAAAATAACAGAACATAGAGACTAACTGAGTAAAGGAATCATGAAAGGGTCACTAAGAGTTTACAATAACATTGGGCAATCCCCAATTGTAGAAAAGGGCGTTCCAGGCAAAGGGGTGTGCAAAAGCATGGAGGCAACAGGAAGCATGACATTTTCAGGAAATGATGAGAACGCTGGCGTCACTAGAGCTAGATGCGTGTGGGGAAGTGAGGCTATAAGAAGACGTAAGGCCTAGACTGTAAGGGCTATGCAAGCCACGTAAAAGAGTTTGTACTCTGCAGAAGATGAAAACTCACTAGGCTGGTAAGCAGGTGAGTTTGTGAGAAGATCTGGATTTATGTTAAAGATCCGTGGTAATGTGACAGGTGAACAAGAGGGGGAGAAAGTAAAGGCAAGGAAACCAGTTAGGAAACAACTGCAGGAGTCCAGGTGAGAGATGACCTGGACCTCACCTACAGAGCAGAAGAGGAAATGGAGAGGAGTAGACAGGTGAGAGGTATTTCAGAGATTAGACTGGGTGACTGAGTCTAAGTGGGGTACAGATAAGTGAGAGGGAGTTTCTAGTTTGGAGTATTTGGAGTGTACACTGGTGCCACTATTATATCAACATGTTGAGTTTGAGGTACCTGTTGAATTTCTAAGGATAATATGCAACGGAGAGTTAGAAATATGAGCCTGAATGTCAGGGTTGGGGTGGAGCTAAAAGGATGACCATGAGAGGCATCAGCAAGGGATGAAGATGGTGAGAGTTGAAGCAACTGGAGATAGCGAGATTCCCTGGGGAAAGCTGTGCTATGACTCAAAACAGGGCTCAAAACACAATTCCAAAGAACACAAAAATTAAATGCATGAGGACAAGGATAAGGCAATGTAGAAGCAAATGGAACAATCAGTTTAGAAAGCTCGAAAAGCCAATGCCCTGAATGTCTGGGGAGAGGAGATTTCAAGGACTAAGTTATCAGTAACACAAACAACTTTTCTTCTGGTGACAGTGAAGTAAATTTTTTTTTTTTTTTTAAATTTGGACACAAAGGCAGACAGACATTTGCGTTTTTTTTTTTTTTTAATTAATAGCTACTCTATTTATTTATTTGTTTGTTTGTTTGTTTTAGCTGTGTTGGGTCTTCGTTTCGTGCGAGGGCCTTCTCTAGCCGCGGCAAGCGGGGGCCACTCTTCATCGCGGTGCGCGGGCCTCTCACCATCGCGGCCCCTCCCGCTGCGGGGCACAGGCTCCAGACGCGCAGGCTCAGCAGTTGTGGCTCACGGGCCCAGCCGCTCCGCGGCATGTGGGATCCCCCCAGACCAGGGCTCGAACCCGTGTCCCCTGCACTAGCAGGCAGACTCTCAACCACTGCGCCACCAGGGAAGCCCCGACAGTGAAGTAATTCTGATCCCCAATCCTGATATGTATTCTTCAGGCAGTCAACACTTCTGAGTATCTGACCCTTTTTCTTTCTCTTTCTCCCCTTTCAAAAGGAATTTAAGGATAGTTGATTGGAACATTCCAGTTCCTTACCATAATGTTAAACATGTACCAGAGTTGGGGGACCCTAAAGAACCAGATGACAGTATCTAAAAGATGCTAAATTAAAGTACCTGCTGAGAATGGGAAAGTACGGCCCTGAGTCCCATTTGTTACCTGTAAAACCAACTTGGCAGGTGCACTCATAGGTATCCCGGCTAAGCACATGGCAGGTGCCTCCATTCAGGCAAGGATGAGACACAAAGCAGGGGTGAGTGGTCGAGTACTGGCAGTCCTCGCCTGTGAAGCCCGGGGCACATCGGCATGTGGCTTTCCCCAACATAGCATGGGCCACACACGTCCCACCATTCTGGCAGCGGTTCTTCTCACAGGGGTCTCGATGTTGACAATATTCTCCCAAGAATCCCTCTGGGCATCTGTATGGAAAAGAGAGGAGTCCATGAAAACACTTGACTTCTTATAAGTCCCAAAACTTACAAGATAACACAGTCCATTCAAGAAAACACTAGACTGTAAATTGAGAAACCCAAAGGTACAACTGTAAAACTGACTCACTTTAGGAGAAGAAGTGTTTAGAGTACTTAACTGCATACTCTCATGTCTTTTTGAGTTTTGGCAGGTGACAGAATATCAGGTGGGTGACCCAGCATGGTCTGCCATGGCCAGTGAGCATGACCCTTATTCAGAGGCAAAATACAGCCATAGCTTTTTTCATGTAGGTGCAGGCTGGTATGCTGTAACAGCACCTTTTTGTGCAGCACTGTTGATACTTGTCTTTAAATTCATTAACTTTCTCATTTTGACTAAGTCAGTTGATAGAATTAAGACAGTCACATGATAATGTATGGACTGAGCCTCTTATCCTCTCCAATTTAAAATATATAAAATATCTCTCAAGCATTGAGAAATAATAAGTTCTACTTTTCTTGTTTCCACTGAGACATCAGTTGGCCTATACCTAGACTTCTGGGTTATGTTAAAGGGGTTGAGACTGTGATAAAGAAAAAGGAGGTACAGGAATGGCGAAGGGTTCAAAGGGGCTTTTCAGAAACTTAAATCTGTTAAGATATTAGTAGCAGGCAGCTTTCCTAACCAAAAAAAGCACAGAATATAATTAAAATAACATTTAAAATATCTAAGGTACCATACAAACACCAAAGTGGAGAAGGGAAAACAACTCAAGAATAACATTCTGTAACATTTTCCACACACTGTGTTGAGGAATCTTTTTATATGCCATCCATTGGTTCATAAGATACACAACCATCCCAAATTGTGTGTAATATTTACGACAGTTTTCTCTAAACACCATAAAAAGGCATGGAAAGTCTCCATTTTCATAATGAAGAGGTTGTTCAAATGGGACCTCTAAGAAGCATTTAAATGAACCACAAAGTCTTTGATTCTAACTATAAATCTTGCCGTTTGGCTGTAACCCAGATATTTGGTTCAACCTCTTTCTCCATTTTACTTTTTGGAGGATAGAAAACTAACTGCAAGGCTGTTCCACCATTACCTCGAAGACAACACATTTAAACCAATGTGTTTAAATCCTATCACATCTTCCGATGCTCAATCACTATGTTCTGACCCTCCCAATCACCCAGACTTGAAGCACTGGGGTCCTGTCTCACTCCTTCTCATCTTTGCCAACCATATCCATGATGTTTTATTAGCCACTGGTTGACCAGGTGAGGCCTTTAGAGGTCACAGTTTTGAGAAAAGGAGAACCAGATATTTGGGAACTAAGACAGTACATGCCCAGACGAATTACACAGTAGCTAAAGTGGCTGGAGGAGGAAACAGAGCTAGTAAGTAGCTACAGTGGCAGTGATGCATCTGACCCCAGCCTCCTCACCTTCTCCCAGAGCTCTGAACAGTAAGCGTGGCGGAGCCAGGAGCAGCTAGAGCTCTGCGTGTCCTCGTGAACAGGTGAAGCTAGAGAATAAGAGGCCGTGAGGAGAGGGCACAGCACTGAAACCAAAGACTGGCTGAAGTCTCCAGTGAGGAGTCTGCACCTCATGCGGTGAGGAGGCCCATTTGGAGTCCTGGTGCTACGACCTTGGACAAGTTACTGGGTTGGCCAAAAGGTTCGTTCAGTTTTTTCCATAAGATGACTCTAGTAGCGCTTAGTTGTCTTTAACTTCATTCGAAACAATTTTGTTAGACTGTATGGTGACAGCTGTCATATCAGTGTACATTTTTAAAAAAATTATTAAAATTGGTGAATTTTTGTGTAGCCATTTTAATACTGAAGATGGAAGAAAAAAGCAACATTTTCGGCATATTATGCTTTATTATTTCAAGAAAGGTAAAAACACAACAGAAACACAAAAGAAAAAGAAGATTTGTGCAGTGTATGGAGAAGGTGCTGTGACTGACCGAACCTGTCAAAAGTGGTTTGCAAAGTTTCGTGCTGGAGATTTCCCGCTGGACGATGCCCCATGGTCAGGTAGACTAGTTGAAGTTCATAGTGATCAAATAGAGACATTAATTGAGACCAATCAACGTTCTACCATGCAGGAGATAGCCGACATACTCAAAATATCCAAATCAAGTGTTGAAAATCATTTGCACCAGCTTGGTTATGTGAATCGCTTTGATGTTTGGGTCCCAAGTAAGTTAAGCGAAAAAAAAATCTTCTTGACGGTATTTCCACATGTGATTCTCTACTTAAACGTAATGAAAACATTCCGTTTTTAAAACAAGTTGTGACGGGCGATGAAAAGTGGATACTGTACAATAATGTGGAACGGAAGAGATAGTGGGGCAAGCGAAATGAACCACCACCAACCACACCAAAGGCCGGTCTTCATCCAAAGAAGGTAGTGTTGTGTATATGGTGGGATTGGAAGGAAGTCCTCTATTATGAGCTCCTTCCAGAAAACCAAATGATTAATTCCAACAAGTACTGCTCTCAATCAGACCAACTGAAAGCAGCACTCAACAAAAAGCATCCCGAATTCGTCAACAGAAAATGCATAATCTTCCATCAGGATAACGCAAGGCTGCCTACTTCTTTGATGACCAGGCAAAAACTGTTACAGCTTGGCTGGGAAGTTCTGATTCATCCACTGTGTTCACCAGACATTGCACCTTTGGATTTCCAATTATTTCCGTCTTTACAAAGTTCTCTTAATTGAAAAAATTTCAATTCCCTGGAAGACTATAAAAGGCACCTGGAACAGTTCTTTGCTCAAAAAGATAAAAAGTTTTGGGAAAATGGAATTATGAAGTTGCCTGAAAAACGGCAGAAGGTAGTGGAACAAAACGGTGAATATGCTGTTCAATAAAGTTCTTGGTGAAAATAAAAAATGTGTCTTTTATTTTTACTTAAAAACCGAAGGAACTTTTTGACCAACCCAATACTTAACTTCACTATCAGCTCTCTCACATTTTAAATAGTTAATAAAGCTACCTGCATCGTGATGCTGTTGTAAGAATTGAACAAAATCAAGTATGTGAACAACTTTACAAATATGTAAAAGTTTTGCAGATGAAAAACATTTTTTCTCTCTTTGCACTTATGAGGAAAAATATAATGCTTTATTCAAATCACAGCTTGATTTTATAATAGAATAGGTTATTTGCTGATTATTTTTTAAGTAAAGGAGCAAAAATTGCCAACGTAGCATAGGTAAAATTAACCCTCAGCTATATTATTAAAATCATTTGCAACTTATTCAAGAAATCTGTTAAGGATGATGTTAGAAACTGCGACACAATTCTCATTCACAGTGACAGTCCTCTGGGCATTAAGCCTGGCTAACACCTCTCGATTCTCCCACACGGAAATTCTTTGCCTTGTAAATAATGGCAAAGTTTTAAACCTGGGTGGGCTTTGCCCAGCTTTGCTTCCACCACCTCCCCAACACTATCATATGGCATCTGCTCGGAGAATGCAAACTCATTCAAAAATGAGCTTCATAAACATGTAATGAAAACGTAAGGTTCCCAGGAAAACAAAAATGAAAACAATATGCAAGATTCTGAAGCCAAACAAACAAATGTATTCCTGAATTATCTATTACTAAGGTTTAATCTACATTGTTGCTTCTTACCAGTATGAAAAAATAAGTTTCAACTAAGGTATGTTTAAGAAACCAGTAAAAATAGAGGTGGTAACTACAGCTTGTGGGTCTACTCTGACCCACTGCCTGTATTTTATGGCTGGAGAGCTAAGAATGGTTTTTACATTTTTTAAATGGTTGAGGGAAAAAAATTTAAAAGAACAATAATATTTTACGACATTTGAAAATTATGTACAATTCAAATTTCAGGGTCCATACATAAAGTCTTATTGGAACGCAACCATACTCATTCATGGAGGGATTGTCTATGGCTACTTTCGCACTACAATAACACGGTTGAGTAGTTGTGATGAAACGATATGGCTCGATAAAGTGTTTACTATCCGGTGCTTTATAGAAAAAGTTTGCCAACTCCTGACTGATAGAAATATCTGAAGCCTAATTCTATGTATAGCATCCAACATGCTTATTAATAATGATGCTGATGATGAAGAAGAACATTCTCATATCAGTTTCCACAAAGAATGTTACACTCATTCATCCATGCAACAAACATTTACGAAGTGCCTATTAAGTGCCAGGCATTGTTCTAATGCTAGGAAAATCCTTGAACTCGTGGAGTTTAAATTCTAGTAGGAGAAGACAAAAAGCAAAATTAATAAGTAAAATACATAATTTGTTATGTGGCATTAAGTGCTATGTAAAACAATAAAACAAGAAAGGGGCACAGGAAGGGAATGAACTGGGGAAAATGGAGGTGGATAAGTGAGGTATTTCAGTTACAAATATGAAAAGCAGAAAAGGCCTCACTGAAAGGCACATTTGAGTCAAAACCTGAATGAGGTGAGGGACTAGCCATGCAGGTATCTAGGGAAAGCATGTTCAAGGCAGACAGAACAGCAAACGCAAAGGCCCTTAAATAGGAAACCGTCCTGGCATGTTTGAGGAATAGCCAGGAGACCTCTGTGGCTCCACCAAAGGGATTAAGAAAAAAAAGTAGCAGAAAATATATTACAGCTATAACTGGGAGGCAGATCATGAGGGGTCTTCAGGCCACTGCAAAGAAGGATTTAGGGTTTTACTCTAAATCAGATAATACTTAGATATGATGTACAACTGATTTATTCTCCTGAAGTCCATGTACAGAAACACGTCTTATTTTTATGGGAAACTAGACCCATTGTTGGTATAGTAATAAAGACTTTCTTATTTAAAATGTTCTAGAGGGCTAGACATCAGCCTATTCCTTTACCTTGAAACATGTACAAGTCTCTTTTAACCTACATTTTTCACTAAGCCTCATTTCCCTTTCCAAATTCTTCCTTCACAAACAAACTTCTATAACTGTAGCCTAATTTTACAGCTATTTTCCCTTTCTTTTCCATTTTCTTATTTGTTCCTTTGCAGTAAAACTTTCATTCTACTTATTGCCCAGAAACCATGTCCTAAGAGCAATGACTTTCCTCTTGTCCAGTTCAATGGTCTCATCTGAGATTTCTTCATAAGGAAACTCTCTCCCTTATAGGAGGTACTGCTGACCATGCCTCCATCACTCTACTTGTTTTACATTTGGCTTTTATGACTCCCTCTGTATCTCAAAGCTTGGTAAATTCTTAGTCTAGATTGCTGAATCCTCTTCTCCTTCTTCCCCATCAATTTATGGCCACTTGAAGCTTAAGTCTGGGCTGGACTACTCTTTTCTCTCTTAGGCATTTGTTAGTTTTGTTATTGTTCATTTTGTTTTAAGCAACTACCTTCATGTATACAGCTCCAGTTCCATATGTTCAGTTTACTAAAAGTCATCTACTTACCCTAATATATCCTGCCAATACTTGAAACTAAACATTTCAAAAGTAGGATTATATTTCCATGAAACTTTAATTCCTCCATTTTTCTAAGGCTTCTATTCACAATCTCAAAAGTCATTTTTGGTTAATCCTTTTACATTATATATAACTTATGAACATCTTCTGATGTCTTGTTAACTGAATTCCTACAGTACTCATCATTCACACTCACTGTTCCCTTTCTGATAAAAAATTCTGATCATCTTAAAAGCCTCAGGCCAGACATCCTGTTGCTGTCTTTTTCCCCACTTCCATCCATCCTTGTAATAACAGAACCTTGGGATTAAAGACACCCTAAGGTAATTTCTACCCAAAGAGATAATTCTTTCTAAAATATCCCTAAAAGACAACCACAGCCTCTACTTGAATAAAAGTAGTTAAGCATGGTGTCTGAGAAATAGAATTTAATAAATACTTGAAGTTATTTTGTTCCTACTATTAAAAGCACAGACACTAGAACCAGATCACCTGGATTTCAATCCCATGTACTCTATGAGTGATCTTGAGCAAGTTACTAAACCTCCTTGTTGTAAAATAAATTTAATAATAGTGCCTACCTTGTAGGGTTTTAAATAACTGTAAAGCACTTAGAACAGTATGTAGCACATAGTAAACGCCATGTATTTGTTAAGTAAAATAAAATTACTGGCTCACTACTTTAACAATAGAACTCCCTTCAGTGTGGGTGGATCCCCATGTCAGGAAGCTCTTTCTTTCTGATGTCTTCAAATTCTACCTTTCCTTCCTAGGTATGTATATACCAAGAGGGATAAAACATAAGTCCATGCAAAAATCTGTAAAGAATGTTCAGAGCAGTATTATTCATAATAACAAAAAGTAGAAACAGCCCAAATGTCCATAGCTGATGAATGGATAAATAACATGTGGTATATCCATACAATGAAATATCATTTGCCATAAAAAGGAATGAAGATTTGATACATGCTGTGACACAGATGAACCTTGAAAATACCATGCTAAGTGAAAGAAGCTAGACACAAAAGGCCACATATTGTATGATTTCATTTTTGTGAAATGTCTAGAATAGGCAAATCTATACAGATAGAAAGTAGACTAGTGTTGCCAGGGGCTGGGAAGAGGGGGAACTGAAGAGGGACTACTAAGGAGTAGAGAGTTCTTTTGGAAGGTAATGAAAATGTTTTAAAATTAGATAATGTTGATGGTTACACTTAACTGTGAATATACTAAAAACCACTGAATTGTACACTTCAAAAGGGTGAATTTAATAGTATGTGAATTACTGTTGGTGGGAATGTAAATTGGTGCAGCCACTATGGAAAACAGTATGGAAGTTCCCTAAAAAAACTAAAAATAGAGTTACCATATGATACAGCAATCCCACTCCTGGGCATATATCAATATCTAGACAAAACTCTTTAATTTGAAAAGATACATACACCCCAATGTTCACAGCAGCACTGTTTACAATAGCCAAGACATGCAAGCAACCTGTCCATGCCCATCAACAGATGAATGGATAAAGAAGATGTGATATATATGTATATACCCATACACACACACACACACACACACACACACACACACACACACACACACACACTGGAATATTACTCAGTCATAAAAAAGAATGAAATAATGCCATTTTGCAGCAACATGGATGGACCTAGAGATTATCCTACTAAGTGAAGTAAGTCAGAAAGAGAAAGACAAATACCATATGATATCACTTATATGTGGAATCTAAAATGCGATACAAATGAACTTATTTACAAAACAGAAACAGACTCACAGACATAGAAAACAAACTTATGGTTACCAAAGGGGGAAGGGAATGGGCAAAGGATAAATTAGGAGTATAGGATTAACAGATACAAACTACTGTATATAAAATAGATAAACAGTAAGGTCCTACTGTGTAGCACAGGGAACTATATTCAATATCCTGTAATAAACCATAATGTAAAAGTATATATATGTGTGGGTGTTTGTGTATATATATATATATATATATATATATATATATATATATATATAAACCTGAATCACTTTGCTGTACACCAGAAACTAACACAACATTGCAAGTCAACTATACTTCAATAAAAATTTTTTAATTAAAAAATTTTTAAATAGTATGTGAGTTATATCTTATTTAAGAAAAATAATTCTGCCTCCCTATAATTTCCACCTGCTGGCTATGCCTGTCTTCTAGAACGAAACGGAACAAGCCTTCCACTTCTCTTACAGGTGGCCCTTCAAGAATTTAAAGATCGGACTTCCCTGGTGGCACAGTGGTTAAGAATCTGCCTGCCAATGCAGGGGACACGGGTTCGAGCCCTGGTCTGGGAAGATCCCACATGCCGCAGAGCAACTAAGCCCGTGCGCCACAACTACTGAGACTATGCTCTAGAGCCCGTGAGCCACAACTACTGAGGCCACGTGCCACAACTACTGAATCCCGCATGCCTAGAGCCCATGCTCCGCAACAAGAGAAGCCACCACAATGAGAAGCTCACGCACCACAACGAAGAGTAGCCCCCACTCGCCGCAACTAGAAAAAGCCCGTGCACAGCAACAAAGACCCAACGCAGCCAAAAATAAATAAATTTATTTTTTTAAAAAAAGAATTTAAAGATAGCTATGTTGACTCTTTGTTTTCTTTTTTCCAGGATTCAATGCTTTGGACTAGTCCAGACTTCCTCACCATTTTAGTGGCTCTCTGATGCTTAAGATAACAACAGTAATAATAATAACAGTGACCAACATTTTTGAAGCACTTACTATGTATTATGTATTTGCTAAGCATTTTATTTTTATTACTCCCTATAACAGTTATGTTATATTATGATCTCCATTCTGTATACAAGGACCTTGAAGCTTAGAAAGATGAAGATTTCAGAGCTACAAGATATCAGAAGCAGGATTCAAATCCAGGTATGACTCCAGAGCCCACGTACTTCAAAACTGGGCTATCCTGCCTAGCCCCAACTAGATGATTCTAGTTCATCAAAAACCTCTTTAAAAGGTAGGGCCCAAAATGGAAAAAAAACACCTGATACATATGTTCTTACCACTACAGCATAGAGCTGGACCATCACCTCCTGTGATCTGGACCCTGTTGTTTCTAATATTGCAGCCTAAAGCGGTGTTCACTTTTTTAGAAGTCACAAAATCCAGTCAGTTAAAAAGTCCCTATTTTGTTTCACATGAACTATTTTTATGCCATATTCCTCCCACCCTATATTAGTACAACTTGTTTTTTGAACCCAATAATTGGACCTGTAATTTCTTTCTTTTAAATTCACCATGTTGAATCTTTACCCCAAGTTTCCTTGATTGAGATAACTTTTACACTTTATTCATATAACCACAGAATGTCAGCACTGCACCAAACCTCAGAAGTCAACTGGTCTGAACCCCTATTGCACTGATAAGGACACCAAAGCTAACTGACCTGCCCCAAGTTTGTCTGCAAATGTAGAAATTTCCACGAGTTTTGCATCATCTACAACTGTATTTCTATCTTTACCTAGATCCTTTATCAAAACATAGAATGTCACTTAACTGAAAGTATTCTACGAAGTCCTGCCCCAAGACCGGTAGCCATTCAGTCAGCTCTGTCATCTCAATTACCCCAGCATCCTGTCCACACCTCTCCATTAACGGTAGCCAGAAAATTGCTCACTGAAAGAATGATCCTTCTCAAGTATAATTTTGATCATGTCACTCTTCTGCTCAGAAACTAGCTTTAGGGCCCAGCCCCTCAAATCCTTAGAATCTATGACCTACTTGTCTGCCCCACTCCTACCACCCGTCTTACTCCTCAGAGATCCATAACTTAAGCACTCCAGATTATTTCCACATTCATGTCTACTCTTCCCTATATAAAGATCTTCTTTCTAATCTCCAGTGAGAAATATCACATTTTCCCATCTGATAATGTCTCTAATTTATTTTCCTTTCGTCGACCCTTGCTTCAGAGACCTGCTCAAAACCTATGTCCATTATTAAGCTTTCTCCACACCATCTCACCCATCTCTGATCTAATAGTAGTTGCATTTCATGTTACATGCTACATAATTTCTAACAGTGTGGCTCTTCTTCTTTTAAGCCATAATTAGGTCTTTCCTGTGCCTCTCTCAAACTCCCATTTGATATTTTTTTGTCAGAAAGGGCATATCTTCAGACCCTGGTGCAGGTGCCTTGAATACCACGAACACCTATGTTGCAAAATCCCCTCCCAACCTCACACTATGCTCTGCCTGGTAGAACACAGGCCAAGGCCACCGTAAGAATCATTCTGAGGTATAAGATTATCTCTCACACCCCAGGAGGCTAAGCAGAATTATGAACATGGGAAGAAAGGGGAGAAATGGGTGAGACAGCCAGAAATAAAGGACCCCTGTTTCCTAAAGCAGGAGACCTCTCAACTTTGCAAATCCCTGTTCAACTGTAATACAAGTACACCATATACCCTGTTAGTCTGAGTGGGAATTAAGACTCTCCACTGAAAACAGGAGCTTAAATAGCCCTCTTCTTGAGATGGCTCAAGTTGAGTTTATCATCCAAGTTCCCTTATAAATCTTTAGTTCTATTAAGTTATTAGAACTTCTATTAAGTTCTATTAAGTACAATTTTTGGAAAATAGCCTAAATCTTGAACTAAAGGTGTATATAAAAAATTTCTAAAAGATAATCAAAAAACTCTAACAGCTGCCTTTTGTTCCCCAAACAATATGAATGCCCCCCCCTCTCTGGAGGGAATTTATCACTTATTTAAGTAGTATTCTCAGTGACTTCCTCCTAGTCTCTTCCTTTCTCTGGCTTTGGATCTCTGAAAGAATATAGTTCACAGAGGAGGCTGTGAGTACAGGGAAAGTTTTGGGGGGTTTTTTCCCTGTAAAATAATTTCACAAACTAATCTGAATACTTATCAGCTCCATACAGATATATGCATGCCTTTTTCGGAAAAAGTCTGCCATTTCTGACACAAAGAGGTCCACTCTTTCATTGTGACTGTTCAGACACACACATGGCGAATGAGGTGAAGGGGAGGGATGGAGGAAAGAAAAGAGAGAGGAAAACAAGGGATTCCTCCTAATGGAACTAGAAAACATTCCAACTGAATGGATGCCCATACAGTCCCCCCTCAATAAAACAGATGAAAACCAGACCCCAACTCTCACATGTCACCAGCAGCCTGGATTCGTTTACATGTAGCCACTTTACAGACTTCAACGAAGCTGGTATTTGAATAGCAATTCCAATCTATCTGGCAATGGCTGCAGTTCAGGATCAGTCTCCCTAGTAATACAGGACAGAAATATTTGTTCTTTCAAGTTTCCTAAGTGAATAGCCACTCGTCTAGAGAAAAGCTTAAAACACTGCAGCAGCTTGTGTCAGCTCCAAGATGACTGAAGTCTGAGCAGGAAATAAGCCCCTTTTCCAAATAAAAGCCAGTGTTCTCTCTCCTTGTTTTCTCCACCGAATGTTCTGTATCAGCAGGGTGAGCCCAAATGGCACGCAGGGCTTCGCTGCAGCTCTGGCTTTAGCTTTTTTTAGCGAGGATTTGGTCATTAAAAAAATAAAACAACAACGCAAAACGCCACCACATACAAGAAGAAGAAAAAGAGAGGCGTGCTTTACGAAACAGCTATTTCAAAATCATGATTTTTAAAAAACTATACAGAATGTGGAACGGAGGGGAAAAAAAATGTCTCATGTGGGTTGCGTCGGCCCTGCAGCTGCTCCTCATTAAAGCTCCTCTTTACTCCCTCTGGGCTGGTTTCCAGCAGAAAATTCTTTAAACAGAACTCCGCTTTCAACCCACTTTCTTCTTGCTCTGGGCCTCTCGGCCCCCCAATCCGCAGTGGCAGCCTGCCCTAGCTGAGCTCTAGAGGGGGAGCTGTCGTTAAGGGAAATGAGGTAAGGGCAGAGGGAAAAAATAAGAAACCAAATTAAGCATTGGTCAGTAACAAAGGTCTGCAGTTTGAAAAGGCCCCAAATCAGTCTGTTCTTTCCTGTGACCATAATGCCAGCTTAGTTTCCTGCCCCCTCCCCCAGGCCCCCGTTAAAGTAGATAAAAAATAATTGCTAACAGCCAAGGCTAACTGTAACCAGTTAAAGTTCCTATATAACACTTAATTCCCAAGGCTCTGGCTTACAAACTCCTAGATGCCCCAGAGCCTACAGAATCAAGTCTAAACGCTTGGTTGGCATTCAAGAGGCCCAACCTACTAATCCAACCTCACCGTCCCCCTCCTCTCAGTACCACCAGTTTGACATCTCATCAGACTGTCAACTTTTTAATTCTATAACTCTGCGTAAAGGTAACCAACTGGGTTATGCTAATTACTGACTTTGCTTAAAAAAAAACACACAACAAAAGAACAAAACAAACAAAACAAAATAGTACTTGAAGACTTCTTGTTAACTTCCTGGTAAAGAGGGGAAAAGGGAAGAGCTCTGTGATGCTAACTTCTTCTTGCCATTCCCACTGCCACTGTCACCTCCCCTCCCCCCAAAAAAGAAAGAAAAAAAAAAAGGAAATACTATAGCTTACTCAGCAAGAAGGAAAAAGAAAAAGAACTAAAAAAAGTATTCATGAAATGGTACAGATGAACCGGTTTGCACGGCAGAAATAGAGACACAGATGTAAAGAACAAACGTATGGACACCAACGGGGGAAGCGGCGGGGGGCTGGTGGTGGTGGGATGAATTGGGAGATTGAGATTGACATGTATACACTGATGTGTATAAAATAGATAACTAATAAGAACCTGCTGTATAAAAAATAAAATAAAATTTTAAAATTTAAGAAACAAAAGTATTCATGTATAGAGTCAGGGCCCAGTGCTGGGCTGTTTGTGGTAAAACACACTTTCTAGGGCTTTGCTGGTTTGATGTAAAGGAAACAAAGACAAATATACAATCAGTTTCTCTCTCTCTCTCTCTCTCACTCATGCACACACACACACACACACACACACACACACCTTTTTTTTTTACCACAACTAATAAACAAAGACTACCAAATACTGCAGGACAGCCCATTTTTCTACTATGTAAATTCAGCTTCCTGAACAGAACATTTCTGCTTTTCTTGTAGAAGTAGTTCAGAAAATGTTAATCTTGGTTCCCACATTAGGCTGAACGCTTCCAAATTAAAAGTTTCCCACAGGAAAAGGATTTCATGGGGAGTTGTGAGGCTGGGAATTGTCTTCTGAAACTCCACCTCGCTGGGTTTCCACGTGTTCAGCTTTTTCAACCACCCCCCGCCCCCCGCATCTGAATAAAGCAATAAACACACACCGATTTTAATAAATCCAAACCAACCAGAAGTTGCCGTGGTATATGCTTTAAAACTGTTAATTCATAGTATTGTTCATCTTCATCAGAGACTATGAAATCAGTAACCACTGCAATAGGAAACCATGCTTTATTTACGTAAGAATTTGCAAACACCCTTATCTTCCAGTTTATAGTCTGGGCTCATTTATCAGAACTCAAAAGCTGAACTGAGTGCCTAGCCTCTTCAATCATCACTTGAAAGATTGGGCAAGGGCACACAAACAGCACTGAAAGAGTTCTGTTGCTGCTATAACAGAAGATGGTCTTTCCTCTGTCTTCTAGCACACAATCAGTACCTTACCATATTTCACTGCACTGGACCCTGAGAAAATATCTACTTGTGATTAAAACATGGCAAACATACTCTAAACACGTAAGTTTACAAAAAGCACCCTTCACAGTAATAGGCAAAAATGAATGAGCTAAGCCAGTTTGTTCCCAAGCTATGCACTGTACAGTTGCTGCAAGGAGTCTGTAAACGCTTATAAAACACTCTCTAGACTACTAAATAATGTCCTGTCCATATTAAATGGACTGTAAATGCTGTTACAATTATTAAAATTTTGAGGTATTATGAAGGGTGATTGAATTCTGAGTAGATTTTGACATGATGCATTGTATTCAAGCAAGAGACCGTGAAGTGGCTTCATCTCAAGATCATCTCTCCTTTATGCCTTACACTCTCGCGAGGCTCAGCTTCTTTAGCTCCTAGAACATGTTACAGTGCGCCTCCAGACCTCTGTACATGCTGTTCACTCAGCCCAAAACACTTTTCCCCTCCCTCTTCTTAAGCCCTAAAATTCCTTTAAGCTTCAGCTCAAATTTTATTTCCTTTGAGAAACAGGCTTGATGCCCCCTGCTGTATATTCCCATAACCCTAACATATATCACTCATTGCCTTGTATTATGATTATTTGTCTGCCCAACAGACTAAGAATTATTCATCACCATACTCCCAGTGCCTAATACAGTAACTGGCATATAGAAGGCATTCAACTATTCAGGGCTTATATTCTTAACAGAAGCCAAAAGGCAAAATGCAAGGGTCCATGGAGTCTTTACACCTTCAAAAGACTTTAATTATACTCAAAGTTTGGGAACCACTAGGTTGAGCTATTTACCCAAAGGATTATCAATACTAATTAAGATTCCTGATATATAGAGGACTTAACCTTCACTTACCCCTAAATCATTTAAAGTGGGCAAGCCAAATCTATACGGAGTAGATTTTTTAAATCACATATTCCCCCAAAATATGAAGTTAACACACACACACACACACACACACACACACACACACACACACACACAGAGTCTGCATTTTCTCTTATACTTTTATTAATCTTTAATAAAACACTGACTACATGAAGCACCAGGATCCTGAGTGACAGAACATCCTGCAAAGTGGCCTCAGTAACATAAACTGCTACACTCTTTTTAGAAACTTAGCAGTAAAAATTAAACAAAATTTCAGATAAAAAAATTGAGTGTGGGTGCTTGCTTTCTGTTCTCCAACATGAGTAGGTGACCACTTGTAAAATTCTGAAGTCTAAAAAATATTTGAAAACAGAAAGTTCCAAAAGCTTATGGTTTGATCTGAAAGGATTCCTAGTTCAAAAATAATTGTACTCAAATCATATCAAACCAAACCTGAATGTGAGAGTAGGCTGGAGAAAAACCTGCATTTCTCCAAACTTTAAGAGGGTAAAAAATATTTCTTTGTAGATTCTGAATACATCATTCTCGAAAAAAAAGTAATAATCACATGTATAGGTATGCAAAACCATTCAATGAATAATTGGAAAATACAATTTCAAAATGCCCTGAAACACTACAAAATCCCATTTAAATGGCCTTAATTAGAACCAGAAATAATAAAAAATAGTGGGCATCATGGGAAAAATAAGTAACAGTGCCTTGAACCCCATTTCAAGACAAAAACCACTACTTCCCGTAAAAGATAGAACCATGGCCCAAAGGGTTAAATAAATGGTTCTTGGGGGTAAAAAAAAAACTTAGCTATTACAATGGTTTGTGAACTTCCAAAGGGCCACAGTAGATAAACTGATATACAATATATCTATGGTATTAAAATTGCATGGGGCAGGGGTGGAGAGATTAGGTAAAAACTCTAAAAAGGCTCCTTTGGGGCAAGGGGTGATAATGATAAAAAGGTTGAGAAACAATGAGATAGCATATCCAAATAAAGTAATTTTTAGCTTAGTATCTGGCACTCATAACACTCATAAATGTTAGCTGAATTAAACAGAAAAGTTTCCTACAAATGTTGCCTATAATCATATATATTCAAACTCACATGTCTTCAAAAAAGTGTTCCTCAGCTTTGGAAATTCCTTCACCTATGCCTGATCTGCTGTATGAAATCAAATTCTATGCCTCCATAGGGTCAAATGAAAATCTTGCAAAGCTAAACAGTGGTCTAATGAGAAAATTTATCTAACATACATGCAGATACCATACAGATTACTTCTTTTAAAAATACAATGCTATCATTATTTTATGTACTCTTGCATTCTTATAACAAAAACAGCAAAACCTTCAAACCCTCATTGTATGGACAATGCTTGTAGCGCACGTGAAAGTCTTAGCCTACTGGTATCTATACTAGGAAGCATGCTCTATCATCAACTACACGGCTGGGACTGGATTTGGTTTGTTTAACTTTTTCCCTCTAGATTATAAGCTTTTGAGAACAAACATAATTATTAAAATCATCACCATCACAATAATCACCCAAAAAACTCTTCCACACAAAGGATAACTTTCATGAAGTTAATGACATCTCACAACATTTATTACTTTTATGACAATAAGGGAACAGTTACCGTCAAAGAAAAAAATGTAATGTTTTTATTCATTTTATTGAAAACACTCATTAATTTAGCAGGATCTCGGCTTTAGTGCAGACCTCCAGCATAGGTCATCTCAACTAGAAAAGTGGCATCAACCAAAAATTGATAAAGGAAGATTCAGATATAATTCTTTGTTCTAATTTCAGCAACATCTGCTTTAAGAATTTCTTTTGTATATTAAAAAAAAAAAAGCTTAGCCCAAAAATGGCTCTTCCAGTCTATACCGCATGCCCTCCAAGGACATGAAGCATTTCAAGTGGTTATTATGCTCTAAGGTAAAGGTCAAGAAATATTGCCCTGGGCAAAATCCATGGGCCACCTGTTTTTATACCTCCAGTCCAGAAGCTAAAGCTGGTTTTTACATTTTTTTAATGGTTATGCTTTAAAGAGGTATATAAGTACCTACATTATATCCTCAATTTGCTTCTTAGCCAGCAAAGCTTAAAACCTTTACCATCTGGCACTTGAAGAAAAAAGTCTGCTGATCCCTGCTCTAAGGCCAGGACAGCATTAAAGTACACATAGGCTAAAAACACATTCAAAACATGTGCTTACAATTTAGGTAACTTTTTTTGTTTACTAGAAGTCAGGGCACTTTAGGAGCACTTGTTATGAACTGCGTTTAATTTCAGAAAGGCAATCCAATGGTCAAAGAATCATCATTGTCAATTGTCATACCTCTGCATAATTAGAACCAAAGATAATAAAAATAACGAACATCAAGGAAAAAAATTATGGTGTATAACCTTAATGTGGTGACTCAAGACAAAAACCGCTACTTCCTTTAAAAGATGGGCTGCTACTTCCTTTAAAAGATGGCACCATGGCCCAAAGGGTCAAAAAAATCTAAGATATTACAATGATTTGGGGCCTTCCAAACCAAAGAAACTGAATATCAAGCAAGAATCCTGAAAGTATGCACTCAAGTTCACACAAAGTGAAGATAAATGCATCCTGAGAGGCACTTCACTTACTAAACTGAGTCAAGGCAAAGCCATGCCTGATGTGGCTACATTCTCCTGCACCATTCTGCTTAAAAAACCCATGTCTACTGGTAGGTGAGACGTACTTACGGCATACCTAAGGATGGATGGATAGATAGATAGATAGATAGATAGATAGCTAGCTAGCTAGCTATGTAGTTATTTTTAGTTTGTTTTTTATCTGAATAAGAATAAAAATATATTGGGCTTCCCTGGTGGTGCAGTGGTTGGGAATCCGCCTGCCAATGCAGGGGACACAGGTTTGACTCCTGGTCTGGGAAGATCTCACATGCCACAGCATAACTAAGCCCATGTGCCACAACTACTGAGCCTGCACGCTAGAGCCCGCGAGCCACAACTACGGAGCCAAGCCCGCGCGCCTGAAGCCCGTGCTCCGCAACAAGAGAAGCCACTGCAATGAGAAGCCCGCGTGCAGCAACAAAGACCCAACACAGCCATAAATAAATAAATAAGTAAATAAATTTATTTTTAAAAAAAAGAATAAAAATATAACTAGTATATTGTTTTACAGAAACTCTCACCCAAGACTTTAGCATGTTCTCAGAGCTTTTGATTGAGCGGCTCCCCACAGACCTTTCCTCTAGATCAGCCCTGGCTCTTCCACCAGATGTGAACCTTGAATTAGCCACTTTACTTCTCTGAGCCTCAGCCTCCTCATGTATTAAAACAAGATGCTAGGCCAAATAATCTCTAATATTCCCTTTAACTCTAAAATTATATGATTCCATTAGGTATGTTCTACAGCCCCCTTGGACATTAATATCCTTTAGGAGGATTAAATACCTCCTTTAGAAGGAACGCAAAAGAATTTCCACATTGTTTTTGTTTCATGGAATGTTAAAAAATAA
This sequence comes from Balaenoptera ricei, assembly GCF_028023285.1. NCBI lineage: Eukaryota > Metazoa > Chordata > Mammalia > Artiodactyla > Balaenopteridae > Balaenoptera > Balaenoptera ricei. The sequence goes on from NC_082639.1 coordinate 106,051,655, forward strand.
AATGTATAGCTAGAGTTAAAATCCTTGGTCTTTCAAACTGCCTCATAAAAGCCCTAAATTGTTTATTTTTAATTCTGCTTTTCTCTCTCCTTCTCTCCTCCCCTTCTCCCTATATATTCACCCTGTTCCTCGAGGGTTGGTACCAAAAATGAAAAGAAATAGCGCTGAATCTTTAGGTCACCTAATGGGGACTGAGAAACAGCTTTTAGTCCCACTCTACATTCTAATCAGTTATGTAATACAGGATAAGTCACTTGAACATATTAAGCCTTGGGTTCCTCATATATAAAACAAGATGAGTGGGAAAGGTGATCGACAAAATCCCTTCCACCTCCTAAAGTATGATGACTCTACAATTTTGGCTGTTGAATTCCCTCAGCAATACTGCCCGAGAATGTAATGATGTTTGCTGATGGTAATGCTTGGGGTCAGTGGTTGTGTATGTCTTAACCATCAACCCACTCCAAGCAGGGGCTCCCTGGGGCAAGAATTGTGCCTGTGTCTCTTCTTTTATATCCTTCACACTGCCCAACTATCATCCTTCTAAGCGCACAGAGAGTTCAATACATACTTGTGTAAATGAACTGTTGTACAACTCACACTTTCAGCTAATCCCTCACAGGAAGCATAAGGAAGCAAAGAATAAGCAAAAGAGAAAGAGTGATGTATTTAAACAAGATATGGAGAATAACGAGGAGCCCTGAGCCTAACTGGGAAAGAAAGTCCTTACCATCTTCCCCAAGACATCTGGCCAACATGAGAGCCTGTTTTCTTCAGCACAGAATGGTGGTAGACATTGCAGTCCCTTTATGGAATCTGATCTACTGAAAAATTTCACAAGACTAAAAATGACCTATGTGTGTGTCTGGGAAGAGATGCACCAAATTTAAACTTGCAGGGAATCAATCACTTAATTAAAGTCATGTAGGACCTTTTTCCAGATACAATTTTTATATATCCTCTCAACACAGCATAAGTACCTGTCTTACTCATTTCCCCAGCTCAAGATGCTCTCATTAATTCTTATAAAATTTAGGAAAGAATAGGTGATATCCCATAATTAGAGAGTATGCTTCTCTGAAGACTAATTATAAACTCTGATTGTCAGTCTCAACCTTTGCCTGGAAGGAAATGAGTCAACTTTTCATTAGTAATCAAGCTCTGTCCACTTTTTTAAGAGTGACCCAGAAATTCAAGGCCATTGAGTTTTAACAACATGAGACAGAGAATCAGACACCACAATATTATATACAAATGGGACTAAGACAGAAAAATTAAAGTCAAAGAGGCTTCTGAGGTACTTTTCAGGCTGAGTGAGGTTTCAGAAGGGGCAAGTTACCCAGTAAAATAACTACCCAAGGAGATGTCTCTGGCTTACACAATAAGAACCCCAGCATTTCAAAACTTTAAAGGGACAGGTGGTTAAATGGCTAAGGCACTACCATGGTCAAGGCAAAAAATCATAACCACTGTCAAATGTTTTCCACATAGAATAGGCCTCCCTGGTTTATTCTGGATAATTGAGGGTTTGGATATGTACTATATAATCAGAGGAAACAAGCAGTAAAGGACATGAGCTAATTTGGGGTAACCAGAGACGTGGCTAACAGATGCTTGCTTACTCTGGATCCCTGAACTGAACTGGATCAGGCCAATGATATGCTGGACAGAAGAGATCTGAGGTGGGAACACCTAAATTCTCAGCTACGAGAATGCGTTATGCCTTATGTGAAGACCGATCCTGTTCCTGGTGTCTCTGTTTTTCCATCACTCCTCCTATCCCAACCCATTGTTTTTCTTGCCTCAGAGATTCTTGAATTCTGAGTTTCCCTGCAAATGGTGTCCACAAGCCTACCTGGTCACTCTGCTCTGGAAGCAGCACAAGACTCAACAGTCAAGGCCAAAAAGGGGAGGGGAGGACAGGTGACTGCTCCCAGCTGCCCTCTCTTCTTGTCCCCGGTCTCCCCACTCACCCCTAACTCTAGACAGTCTATCTTCTAGCATTCAAGCCAGCATGTGCTAAAGGAATGATTTTTTAAATCAGCTATCTATCACTGTGAAACAGATTAATCCACATACCAGTTTAGTAAAACCTCACACAAACTGAAGTATAGACAGAAGGGAACACCCAAGATGTAGAAAAGTTTTAAAACTATGTCATTAAGGAAAAAAATGATGAAGATATTGGTAACAATTATTCCAGTTAATAATAGCTCTCTAGTCCCCTCAGTCTCTCTACTTCCGGCCTTCTACCTATCCATCTCTTAAGACACAGTCAATATTCTCAGATTTATTCTCAGATTCTAAGTGAACCACAAAAAAATCCTCTGATTGTAGTCTTCTGTCCCATAGTAGTCGTTCTCTTGTCTGAGTCTCCATAGTTCTTATCATCTGTGCTGCTCCATTGGGCAGTTATAGACTGTATGTGTGTATATATATATATGTATATGTGTGTGTGTGTGTGTATATATATGTATATATGTGTGTGTATACACACACACACACACACACACACACATATATATGTCTCATCTCCCCAACGAGATGGCAAGACATCAGAGGACTGCCACCATGTCTTACACAGGAAAAGCACAACGTTCATTAGCAGACACTCCCAGTACAGGTACTTTTGAATAAGAAAGTCAGACAGCACAGGCCTCCTCTCGGCCTTTATGGCTGTTCACAACACCCAGCACAGTGCTCAATCATAGTAGCCAGCTCAATAAACACCAGTTTGATGAATATTAAACTTTCCTTTGAAGAGTGCTATGGACTGAGTGTGCCCCCTCAAAATTCTTATGTTGAAACCTACATCCCCAATGTGATGACATTTGGAGCTGAGGCCTTTGGGAAATAATTAGGTAGTTGAAGTCATGAGGGTGGGGTCCTCGTGATGGGATTAGTGCCCTTAAAAGGAGACAAGGGATCAGAGCTTTTTTTCCCTACCATGTGAGGATATAGTGAGAAGGTGGCCATCTACAAAGCAGGAAGCAGGTCCTCACAGGGAACCAAGTAAGCCAGCTCCTTGATCTTGGACTTCCCAGCCTCCAGAACTGTAAAAATAAATGTCTGTTGGTTAAGCCACCTGGTCTGTGCAGACCAAGACAAAGAGTGAGGATCCTAAAGTGCCTCAGAGTCTTACTTTCAGAGTTCAGGATACAGGACTATACATATAGTAACTGCAGGAAAGTTACTGAATCTATACAGACTCAAGTACCCTAAATGCTACTATTCTACATAAGGTCTAATCAGGATCTTTTCTTATTAACACCTACCTTCTCCTCATACTTATATGAAGAAAAAAAAAATGGATATAATGTTCCATCTGGATGTGTTTCCTGAGTAATACCACCTGTTACTTAAATAATGCCTTTATTAGTCTTTGCTTTCACTTTCTTTTCATAAAGGTCTTTTCATAAATGTCCAAGTAGGAGATTGTTTAGAAGAAGAACATTTTAAACAGAAGATAACTGCATTAATAAGGGAAGGCTGAAGGCATCAGTATAAGAGTCAGTAATACATTTTTGGACACAGAGGATGAAGTGCTAGTGAAGATTATTGATGATGGATAAATAGGATATAGAAAACTTTGGGAAGCCCCAGACAAATTGTAAATTACCTTACATTGAGATGTAAAATAAAACACAACTAAGACAAATATGAAAACAAAACACTCACATAACACACACAAACACACACAAACAAAACACAAAACACACACACTCTCACATGATGGGGTGGAAGAAACACTAAACTTCATTTCTACCTACAAAATTCCTAGCAACAGGATGTTGTGAAGAGGACTTAATGAAAACCCCCATCACGCCCACACATTTATGCTAGCTTAACAGAGAAAAAAGCACTTGGAAATTTTTAGATAATTACATTTTTATCACATTCTGACTTCTTCAACCCCTTTGTATTCAATCTTGCTAGCCTTGATGAAAGACAGATAGCCAAATTTTAAATGAAGGATTTAATTAATTACTCCAGATCGAGAAAGAGAAATGTTTCTCATCCTGCTTAGTCACAAGAAAAAAGGGGATAAAGGAATTACTATACGAAATGAATGGTGCTGACATGCCACAATGGAACAATGAGAAAGAAACTTCACTTAGGATTATGGTTAACCTGGGGATGGTGTTGAAAGAAGCCTAGCTAAACTCCTATCTATTCATGCCAGGTTTGCAGGCCAAAATTAGTTGATTTAACTTACTGGCAGTGACCCAAGACAGGCAAAAGGATACAGGCAGAGCCTAAGAACCACCTTCTCCTACTTCTCTACCTAACACTGAAGTTTATAAAGTTTCCAACCTAAAGAATAAAAATCAGCTGAAAAGAACATGAGAATTCTGTTGTTATATATTGATAAGAAGTTATTCATCAAGACTTCCTTTATGAAAAATTTCTCAGGGACACAACATATTTGTTAAAGGAGTTTTCAAGGACATAAGTGTTAATAAGAAGAATAGCTTAGAAATGGTACTGTTAAAGGGTCCAGACCCCAAGTCCTAAACAAGGAAAGCCTCACAGGACATTCATCTATCTATACATCTATAACTCGCAATGCAAGTATAAGGCACTATGTTTAACAACTTGTGACTTCTGTGCTGGCAGCACCATTTATCAGAAGTTGTAGAATTTAACCTGTCTCAGTTTCACAGGTGCATAAAATCTGCCTGGACTTGCTCATCTTCCATTAGGAAAAAGAAGGGAGACATTTCAAGTTTTTAAGTTTAGTTTTCTCTACTAAAAAGCATTTTAGTACACAATATCCTCTACCCCCACCTTCACTGCTCTCTTCTTATATTTCATCTGCATTAATTGCACTGAACTTTCAAGTGCAAGGCCACTTCTCAGAATTGCAGCATTAGCCAAGCCTGGTCCACGTACACTCATGTAGCTACAAGCAAGTTCAATACTCTAGTATTATGTAGTATTATGAGCTGCCCAGGCCTACCTATGTCTCTACTTTAAAATCAGAAACTATATATAGAGTTTTAATCATAATCCTGATCTGAAAAGCTACCTTTTATATACTTTCAAATGTTCCACACTTCCTTTTCAGAAGGTCCTGTTTGAGATACCACTTTAAAATAGGTAATTTTGTCCCATTTTACTAATAAGCAAACTGAGACTCAGAGCAAAAGCACATTTTCAAAGAGCACATCTCAGGTCAGATACTTAAGAGTTATGTGATCTTGGGCAAATTATTAATCTCTCTGAGTTTCCATATACTCATTGGTAAAACAGGGATATCAAGATTCTCTACCTTACATGAGGACTAAAATAATACCTGTAAAGAGCTTAATTGAGCACACAGCCTAGTATGTAATAAGTGCTCAATAAATATTAGCTAGCATAATATTCTTCAGCTTGCCAAAAGATCCAATTACTGACAGGATTTAGGGCTCAAATTCAAGTCTATCTAGCATAGAAACCTGTCCTCTCCATGTCACCAAGCAGGGCTCTTCCAGATGCCTTAATCCACTCACCAGTTCCAGAATGAACCATACAGGAGCCTGGCACAAAAGAAAAAAATCAGCAGTACTGATTTTATCTTTTTAAAAAATTTGGATATTTTTAATCATAATTTTTGCATTAATTTTGATTTTTGAACTATTGCCTTAAAGTATTATTTATCTCAACTGAAGGAACCTTGCCGGCAGAACCAGTTTCAGCAGAAAAAGAGAAAGTGATTTAACAGCTGATATTTTTCCCAGTGCATTTCTTTGATCTGCCCTTGAACAGCACTCACCAAAAAGGTGAGTGAAAGGGGAAAATGCTGAGTCAGCCATGACTTTTGAAAATGCCTTTCTAGGGCAGTACGGCCACAACACAAACATTGATAACGCATCCTCTACTATAAGCAAGGCTCTGGAAGATTCTGAGTAATTGTATTCTCTCACAACTATACAGAAACTTATCAAGAGGACAAAGAAGGCAATGGCTCCAGTTTTCTTGGATGGCTTTTGGAGGCCTGGACCACCAACACTACTCTCTAATCCTGGCAAGGAAAATTGTTAGCTGTTAAAGTTTAATGTTCCTTATAGCTAATAGATAAATTTTAGGTAAAATGTGACACGGTTATATTTTATAACATTTTCTATTTATAATAATTTACTTTAAAATGTAGTTTCTAGTTAGATACTTTGGCAAAAAGTAGAGATTCTCAAATGCAATCACCCATCCACAGGAACCTATATAGCTCATGGTGACTTTCCATTGTTTAACAAATATTGTGCTAGTTACCTCCTAAGTGGTATGTAGAAAACTTTGAAAGACTCCTTTAAAATTATAATTCTTACCATTAAAAATAATGGCAAAGTAACTTAGATCAACTCTCCCGTTCATAATAATTATAAACTCCAGACAAAATATTAAAGGTACCAGAGAGCAATCAAAGCGGGCAGAAATTAGAAGGGATATGAGCCTCGAAGGAAAAAACAAACTACGTATATGAAACCTGCATTTATACACCTTGTTCCCTGAAGGTATTCCCCAGTTCATGAAGCACAAGAGAAACAGAAAGCAAGCAGAGAATGGAAGTTTTACTGAGCTAAAGAGTCAAAGATGTCTAGAATTGTCAAAGTAGCTGAAATTTGAGGAGGAGAAATCCTGGAAAAAACAGAACCACAGAGGAGGTAGCCCTAAAATATGTAATATAACTCCACAACAAGATGATATTTAGGAACACAATGGAAAGCAAGAGCTGGAAGGCTGAAAAACTGAGCATGACTCTGGGGAGTCAGAGGTTTTACTTTAAATCCTACCAAATTAGAGGGGCTTGGGATACACCCCAGAATATGGTAAAAACCTCACGCTTTCCACTGAACCCACTGAGGGGTCATACCTTGGGAGTAAGGATTATATCTAGAGCCCAAGTCTAGACCAAGACGCACCATCAGACTAAGAGCAAAACAGATCCCCCCATAGCAGAGCCCAAATAGCATCAAGGTGATCTTCCAGTAACATTCTTTAGTAGAAGATAAAGTTTAAAATGCATCACTCACAATGTCCAGAAAACAATAAAAACTACCATAAACATGAAGTAAAGGGAAACTGTACCCACAGTCGAGTGAAAGAGCTGTTGATGGAAACACATCCAAAGACAAGCCAGATGTTAAAGAACTGGCAAACAAGGACTTTAAATAACTATGAGAGATGCGTCCTTAAAAATACACATTTTGTGAATTTTACAAATCATAACCTCACCCACCCCCAACATTCTAGTGAACTTGAGTTGCCCACGATTTTTAATCAAAGTGGGATTTGGAATGGTTTATATTTGAAAGCCTGAGAAAACAACTTGAAAGTGATTAATGACAGCCAAATTTAATTATGTATTTACACCTCCCAGTAGGACAAGCGAGAGAATGAAATGCCTTATCTCTCTGTAGTGAGAGGGCTTTATTAAGATATGACAACAACTATTTAGGAGCAATAATTGAGTTTTATGCAAGATTACACCGGTTCTCCTTGTCTGGCTCCCAATCTAATCACAGACTGATAGAGTACTTAGACTCTTAACAGTTAGAAAAAACAGTTGAGCTGTGTACAAAACTAACCTTTAAAAGTACTTATTCTCATCTGTCTATGTGATCTTATCAAGGATTTCTGTAACTTCCATAAACAACCATTATAATTTAGCTGAATCAATAACATTATGCTCTTTAAAGAGACAGTCAGACACCTTCTACTTTAAAATATTTTCCATTAACTCCTACCCACCCACCCCAGTAAAAAAAATTTGGCCTCAGCTTTCTTTTCTTAATCCAGTAAGCAATCTCATGAATAAAAAGACAATCATATGTCCTGCATATCTGATGTAATTTTTATAAACCTTCTAAGTGTTCTAATATTTATTACCATTTTGTGAAAATAGTATTTACTGAGCAAGCTGGAGTAACTTCTTTCCCCAGGGAAAAAAAGCAAAGCCGGTGAAGATATACTGAAAGGTCTGCTAAATAAATGTTATTTTTACTTAAATTTTGCTTAACGTTCTGTAGAGGTTGGCTGGCATGGCACTGTGGAATGACTGATTTGGCTTCCCTGATATTGTTCTTGCTTTTCCTGTGTCCACTTATGTTGACACTGATACTCCTGAAGATGCTAACATTACTTTTATTGAAGTAGAGAAACATTCTCTTTTTACAAGTTTTGTTGTTCACATCGGTCTCCCGAAAAGATCACCTTGCCCATTTTATTCCCTTACTCTCCTTTTCTCTAGAAGCTTCTTTCCCTCACAACAGGGTTGGAAGACATCTGAGGGATGTCCAGGACTATATTCAGAACTATATCCATAAGCAACCCACCCCATCAATAATTAACAAATATCCAGGGACAGAATTCAGGCAGCTCCATTTTTGTAAATCACAAAGTGAGTTCCCTGTTTCCTAGCAACGATTCTTCCAAAACCTAGGGTCAACTTTGTCTCTCTCACCTTGGCTGCAGAGTATGAGACTAACAGCTCACACATCTGTTTTCTCCCCAAAATGACCCTTAGTGTCCATTCCTGGTAAGTGCTCAGAGATTGGTCTCCTCTACAGCCCTCTTTCCCCATGTCAGACCACAAATATGTAGGCCAACACTTAGAACGTATTTGAAATTCTCCCTACATAAGTCACCAAGTTGAATTATCTCTAAATAGAACTAAATTGCCTCTCTGTATAGTACTACCATCCTGAATGCTACATGAAGCCAACAAAATTCTCAGAGGAAAGGACCAGTTTCTACTTACTTAAGACAAACAGATTTAAAGACATGTGAATGATATCTACTGAGCAGTTTTGGTTCAAGAAACATATCGTTGAGTGCTAGCTACATACCAGGCGCTGTACTACGCATTAACTGTGCAAAAGCACACAAGACCAGGACTTCACACTCTAGTGGGAGAAACAAACACATCAACAAATGATCATAGTATAATGGGTTAACTACCACGAGAGAGATAAATAATAGAATAAAGCAAGTAACTAAGACACCAGATGCCAAAAAGAGATTAACAAGATTTCAGTGGCCAATTCTAAGGTACTAAGTTCCTTTCCTTATTATCTCCAGTTGTGTTTCCATTCTTAGAGAAGACTACATCACATGTTTTTGGTTGGATTTTTTTCCCAGCTAGAAAAACTAAGTGAACAGCCCATAATCAGTTACATAAAAAATTTCATTTCCAGTGTTATATTTATTCCAATCCAAACAACCTATTGTTAAGCTTTACTGTCATCACAGCTTAAAATATTTTCACTTTGGTGAAGAAAATTTTTTCTGACTAGGAAAATTCTTGCTCATAACATTAAAGAACTTAGATCCTGTTGTCAGAATAGACTTGATTGGAAAAATGTCATTATTATAGTTATGTTTTTCAGTTAAATATCCAGAAAAGAAACAAAACCATGTTGGATAAACTCACTTCAAATGCTTATCAAGGGCTTCCCTGGTGGCACAGTGGTTAAGAATCTGCCTGCCAATGCAGGGGACACAGGTTTGAGCCCTGTGTCCAGGAAGATCCCACATGCTGCGGAGCAACTAAGCCTGTGCGCCACAACTACTGAGCCTGCGCTCTAGAGCCCATGAGCCACAACTACTGAGCCTACGTGCTACAACTACTGAAGCCCATGTGCCTAGAGCCTGTGCTCCACAAGAGAAGCCCCCGCACCACAACGAAGTGTAGCCCCCGCTCGCCACAACTAGAGAAAGCCTGTGCGCAGCAACAAAGACCCAATGCAGCCCAAAATAAATAAATTAATTAATTAATTTTTAAAAAATGCTTATCAAGCAAATACTTCTACCAAAGCAAAGAACAAACATATCCCATAAAAGTGTTAAAGAAGATAAATGTCATATTACCAAATCTTATTTTCCATTAAAGAAACAGAATGGAAACATGTTCCTAACAAAAATTTTCAATTGAGGTTGAAGGGGGAAAAAAATTATCCATAGGCAACCTAGAGAAGCAATTTATGAGATTACCTCACAGGTTTCCTCAAACAAAAAGTATGGCTACACTAGAGGATGATCAGAGAGAAAGAAAAGAAATGCTCTTGAGGACTAGCCTAAACCCCCTAGTCCTATCTACTCCTCATCCTTATTCTTTTAAACCTATATAATGACATTCAGCCACAGCCCCTGCTCCCCACCCCATCCCTACAAGCATGTGTGCATCTTCTCTCACAGTCTCTCTTTCAGAATTGATTTTTTATATTAGATTTAAAAGTTTCACATGGCTGTAGTATTTACTTACAGTAGGCAGAATTAAAGTTAACATCTATTTGGTCTGACTTAAAAACAAGATCACGGCTAACACGTTGAGAAGCGATTCTGAGGCTTTGCCTTAAACTGAAAAATGTAAAAGAATGTACTCACTATATTTAACTAGCTACTCACTGAAAGTCTTTTTCATGATGAAAAAGATAAGACAGTAAGTTCTTATTAACCATTTATCTGACATCCACATCCTCATCCCCCACAAAAACTACATCAGAAAAGTTAGAGAACCAGTAACATTTCACAGAAGTATTAAAAATAGAATAGTATTACCATATCTTGTCCAATTTCCTATTGAGGAAAAATAAAATACATAAAGAAGGAAAAAAACAGAGAAAAACTTACTTGCAGTACCCTGTACCATTGTGGTAGGTAACACATATTCCTTCATTTACACAGGGCTCATAGCCGTCCCGACATTGCAATGCTAGAAACGAAAACAAATACACATTAGAAATAAGTCACTAATCATAACCCTCAGATATCAAAGAAACATCATCCAATCCAGGTCAACATTCATTCCCATATCCAACTTGATTTAGGTTTCCCTTTAGAGTTTTAATCATCTTTTTATCTTTTGGCTCCTGCGGTCACAGAAGTACAGAAGCTCATCCCAAGAGTCTCTTCCCACGATAAATGTTCTGTGGTCCCGAATGATACTCTTAATTCTCTGTGCCTCTATCTCTCTGGCTGTTATATCCCTATTTCCCAATGATACTAAGAAAATTAAAGCTATACTATCCATGATATGCCATGAGCATCTTGGGATTTGGATACTTCAGATGAGCAATGTAAGGATTCATCAATGAATATTTAGGAAGACCTGGGTAGATACTAGGTCACCATGATATTAATGAATTACTTAAGCCTCAGGTGAAGTTTCAAAACAGGCCACTTCAAGAAATAATCAGAAACATCAATAATATTCATTCAACAAACTATATTTGAGAGCCTAGTGTGTACCAGACACTACATTAAGATCCAGAGGAAAAAGGGGAAATGGAATTCATAGAGAAATGAATAAAACATAATCTCTAACTTTAAGGGGCTCACACAAAGATGGGGAGTAGACTATAAATAGAGATTGTAGAGGAGGGGGGATAAAAGCAAAGAAAATGAAAAGTTAATTATATATATATAAATAAAACAATAATTCTCAAATTCTTGAACCCTAGTCCCTTTAATAAAAAGGTACTTCATCATCCTAATCCCTCCCAAAAGCAGACTATCCAGAAATAAACAGCAATAGTAGAAACTTTCATTGATTTCAGCCAGAAGAGGAGGAAGGCTACCCAAAGCCTCATTTGCTGGATAATTACAGTACCTTGATTGTTTAGCTTTTAGAGTTGGAATTTTCATCACCAAAATGCTTATCAAGAATACTAATAACAATTGGAAGGGCAAGACAGAAAGAAACCTTGTCAAACAATGAAAATCAAAATTGAAGTCCATGAACTTTTTCTGGAAGATTATTAAGCTCTTCATCTCCTAGGATGGTTCATGTATAAATACCTGAAAGCAAAACCGAGAAGTCTCCACTTTTGAGTTTCCTCTGTGCGTACCACTCTGTGAATAAACTGCAATATCAGAGGCTCTAGGTCTGCCCTTCCGGGGCACCAAAACCAGCTTCTTCTCACAGCAGGGCCCAGGCACAAGCTGGATGTTAGAACAGATCCTCCATTAACAATTACTGCATAGGAGCCTTCTATTTGCCCAGTACTGTTATCAAGTGATGAAACCCTTTGAGAACATGTTTACAAAAATCTCAGCTCTTGAGGTAATAATATTTTTAAAAACTAGTGATAACAATAGCAGCTAACACATAGTACTTACTAAATACCAGGTATTGTTCTAAGCCCTTTACACAGACTAATTCAGTCTTCCCAACAACCCTATGAAGTAGTTAATTTCATTAAACCCATCCCACAGAAAGGATAAGTGACCCGCCTATTGTCACAACAGTGAGTGAAAGAACCAGAATTTGAACCTAGGGAGTCTGGATCTCATGAGAGAGTCTGTGCTCTTAACTACAGTAATACAGTGCTTCCCACCATCTGACATTTTTCTTCTCAAGAGGGGCAAAATAGGTATTATTATACCCACGTATTAGAAAGTGAAGGCCAAGGAGGTTAAGAGGCCTCCTCATGGGGCATTCCTCCATAGCACTAGCTGTGACACTGCTGGGCCTTACTGAGTCCAGCCCCGTCTCCATGACAGCTATTGGTATCACACAAGCAGTCACTAGGCTGCAGCCCGAGCAGGCATATTCAGGAAGAGGGTCATCTTGTTGTCCATATCCCACTTCCCTGTAGGGCTCAAATGCTCCCTCTTCCCACACTGATAAGCCCAATGCAACAACTATAATTAAAACAGTTAATGTCAGGTTATTTCCTCCATACCAAAGTTCTCAAACTGATTTTTTTATTCTCTTTAGACACTTTTATTAGTTTCAATGAGAACTTCCTGACTTTTTTTCTATTTGCTTTTTTCTTTAAATAGGAAAGGAATGTCCCGCAGGCCCAGAGCAAGCCAGAGTTCTGTCCTCCCCCTGCAGCCCAGAGCAAGCCACAGCTCTGGCCTCCCCCCTGCAGGAATCCTGGGGCAGTGGAGGGAGTCAGGAGTCCTGAAACCCTGGCTCTACCACAAACTAGCTGCACTACTGCAAGAAAAGCACAACCTCATGGGGGCTCAATTTCCCAACCTGTAAACCAAACTGGGGTAAACTAAATGCTGCTGAAGGATTCCCTGTGATCCAACAGTGACAACTCCCTCATTAAAAGTAGATGAATGGCATGCCTGGTACCTAGAGAAATCTACCCAGAAGGACAAAAGGAGCCAGCCACCCATGACTCAGAAAGCCATGGGTGCAAAAAAAAAAAAAAAAAAAAAAATCACAGTCTGTTCCTATTAAGCATCCTGGCAAATCATTACAGTGACAGGTGCAGAGAAATACAAACAACCTAAAGTCAATATGTGGCAATCAATCTAGAAAATAACTTCACAGCCTAGCCTTAGTGAACCAATCAAATTCAGGGACCAAAAAGGAGGTAGGCTCACAAGGCTAATAATTAATGCCATCTGGCTGATCCGTAGGATCATGCTACCTTGAACCTTTAACATTTACTGAGCCACGGTTCTCAGACTTTAGTGTGTATCAGAATCATCTGGAGGGCTTGTTAAAACACAGATTGCTGGACTCCACCCCCCCAGTTTCTGAGTGAGTCAGTCTAAAGGGGGCCTGGGAATGTGCATGCCTAACAAGCTCCCAGGTGATGTTGATGCCGCTGCTCTGAGGGGCCACACTTGCAGACAACACCTGTACTAAGGCATGATGGGCCACTTTAAGGAATCCCCTAAGACTATATAATCCACCAGAAGTCTTGGATGATCTAGACGACAATATATTGCCTGGATGAATAACAACAACAACAACAAAAAAGTAAAATTTGAGACTCACAACTTTGCTCAGAGGCTATTTCTAAATGAATACTGTAATTATTTGTCATAAATATAGAAGTTAAAACTTTGATAACTAAAAACCATGACAGTGAGTGAGGCTGGAAAAGATCTCATTTCAAAATTCAATTTACTTTATTCTCCAACGTAAAACACTTAAATTTAACAATAAAATTAAAAGCAGCTTTATATTTGTAAAGTAAAAAGTGAAATGTTCCATCGTATCAGTTAGACATTAAACTGTTTTAATAGACTCAGAGAAACCGGTCACTCACAAAAGGAGTGACTTTTTCCCGAATTTTCATCTTAAGCTACAAGGGTTACTCAATAAATGCTGGCTGACGAATATCAATCTCATATATGTGCGTGCCCCCTGCCCCCAAAAGGGGCAAAAACAAAAAGAAGCAGTGGATTCCAATTTCATCACTCCATCACTTGGCAATGTGACACAATATCTAGAATATTTCCAATTTTCACACATTTTCTGTACTGCATATTTGGGGACTAGTCTTCCAATACTCAGAAACATACTTACAGACGGAATTCCCTGGAGGTCCAGGGGTTAGGACTCCACACTTTCACTGCGGAGGGCATGGGTTCAATCCCTGGTCGGGGAACTAAGATCCCACAAGCCTCAGGGAGCAGCCAAATTCATTTAAAAAAAAAAAAAAAAAAGTACTTACAGAGCGTCTACTATGTGAGGTGCAGGCCCTGATGTCAGCGAAACCATGGTTAACAGAATAAAGTCCCTGTCCTCATGAACCTTATTTCTACTAGGGAAAGACAGATAATGAATAAGTAAATTTATTTATTATCTCACAGTGGTAAGTGATAGATTCTATTGGAAACAGAACCCAGTTATGGGATACAACGTAATCAGGAAGGCTGGAGGTGTAGGGACCTACTTTAGATAAAGTGACTAGGAAAGGCCTCTCTCAGGTGGTTTCCTTTGAGCTAAGACTTAAATGAACAAGAATCATGAAGATATGGGGAAACAGTGATCCCAAGCAGAGGAAACAGCAAGCGTAAAGGCCTGGAGATGGAATGAGACTGGTATTCCATGTCTGTATGGCTAGAAATTATTAAACAACGGGGAGGGTAATAGGAAACAGCAAGGAAGGCAGGCAGGGGTTAGATTACAGCTTCTACTCTAAGGGTGAGCGTGAACTCCTGGGCAGCTCTAAGCAAGGAAAGCAACACAACCAGATCTGTGTTTGAAAAAAGTCAAGACTGTTAAATGTTCCAGTGTGTGAAGGCTTTTCTTCCTTTCTTATATAAGCTTATGCAAGTCACCCCATTTTAGACTAGGCCGAAGCCACTCATTTTCTCAGCTCCCCCACAAATGGTAAGGATTTTATTCTAATCCCATCTAACCTTCCAGAATGACAATGTTACAAGTGTCAGTCCACCACTCGCTCATCTGCAGTGGCTTTCAGTTCTTAGTTTTCAGAACTTATTCTCAGCTTGGCTTCAGAAGAACCAGTTGAGAGGTGGATGCAGTACCTTCGGTAGGTACAGAGCCAAGCTTGGCACTTTTTCTTCCAGGGATGAGTCATTCCTTCCTTCTTCCAGTCGAAGCCCTCACCCTGGCCTTCAAGATCGCAGCCTACATTATGCGCCCAGCATTTCACCTCGAACCGCTTTGAATGCAGCCTCTTGCTTGAACAGACCACTGTGAACTCAGTTCCTTGCCTCCACTAGCATCTCAGCTTCCTCTGATTGCCACTTCCACTTTACAATCTAAATTCTGCTCTGTCCTCCTAGGCCCAGCTCACCTTCTGCCTGGCCCACAAAGCTTCCCCTGGACGTTTCTGTCCTCACAGGCCAACCCCTACCCTTGTAACACTCATAACTCACAATTTAGCATTTAATTCTGTACTGTCTCCTAACTCTCTCGGCTTTTACACTTTTAAGTTCCTAGATGATAGAAACCATTTCTTCTCTTCTGTATATTTGAGGCAATATAGTTTAGTGATTGAAAGCGTAAATGCTGAAATCAGGATCTCAGTTGGAATTCCAGCCCCACCATTTACTATCTATCTCTGTATCCTCTTTGTACTTTCATTTCTTCATGTACAAAATAATCTCTCTCAGAGCCCTGGCAAGAATGAACTAAATTAATACATTTAAAGAGCCTAGAACAATGCCTGACACATAGTAAGAGCTCAAAAAAGGACTGCTCACATAGTAGGTACTTAAATTCTTTGTTATTGACTCCATGATAAATGGTGGCTTTAGAGGAACTTGTTATATCAATCAAACCCCAGTTTAACAAACTGAGAAATCTGGAAAAATAGAAGAGCCCTAAGCAATTTAGGACATAATATCAATAAATGGAATAAATTCTTCCCAGTTGCCACCAATAAAGGTCTAGTAAAAGATATCCTGAACTACTACAAAAAGCAGTCACTCACTGCTCAAAAAAAAAAAAGGTATACCACTGCAAGCACAGGGAGAAGTAATTCATGAAAGGTAAAATAACACTATATATGAGCAAAAATGTCATTCAGTTTTCATATGGTGCTTTTACTATTTGTTGAACAACTACTCTGAGTGTGGCCCTCTACTAAGCACTGCATGAAAATCAAACAGGGATCAAACAAATTCCTATTCTCATGGTGCACACAATCTAGGGAAGTTAGGAATAGGGACAGATAGAAAATGACCTACCCAAATGACTCTAAGATAAATAGGAGTAAAATAAAAATTGTTTTTACTGTATACCTTTAGCAGACTCTCTCAATATCAATTTCAGAATCACTCCAGACAGAACCTTTAAGAAATACAACACAAACCTTTGTTGTTTAGCACTAAGTATAACTCAGTCCAGACAAGGTTCTAGTAAAGTTTATCAGCCTCATTTGTATATAAATACTGCAAACAACAGAATAAACTGTCATTGATTTTTACCAGTTCCAGTGCCTAAGGAATTTGCCCATTTAGGGACAGGCCCAAGATATCCAGACTTAATGGAATTGTCCTTAAAACTTCCTCTAGGCATTTACCTAGGTTTTCCAGGGCTTTTCAGTATCATGCCAGCTACATATGACTGGTTTAAAAGCCTCCCTTTGTTTTAGAAATCTCTAACATGAGTAATTAAGTCTGCACCCCAGCCGGTGTAATCTGAGCAGCCTTCAAATGTGTTTCACTTGTTGCATTAACATGTAATCGTTTTAAATTGGCATTACTTGTTGCTTTGTAGCCTCTTCAAATAAGCCTCTGTCGTCTATCTCACATGATTTTTTTCATATCCTGCTCCCTCTGTCTGCAGGATGGCATCTGTTTGTGCTTTTACATCCACTGATGACTCAAAAGACATTTTAATGCCTTGAATGGCTGGGGTTCCTAAAATATGTGAAGAGGAGGCATAGAAGGCCCTTTTAATTTTCTTTTCAACGTTTATGCAAATTTCAAGTAGCAGCATTTGAGAAAGATGAAGTCTGAGTTTATGCCCTAGGACCTTGGCTGTGGCTGGCTGCTATTGCTTCAGGCACATGGTGCTGGAAGAGGCTCAGTAAAATGAACACAGCAAAGTTTTCTAAAATGACTGCTTGCATTATTACCAAAAATAGGAGAATTGAGGGCAGACAGGGAGACATCAGGGATTTGCAATAAGTCTCTCAGCACCCTGCAATTTCAAACAACAAAGCTTTCGCTAAATTTTTTATTCCATTTTTTGGGATTAAGCCATGAAAAAAAAAAAAAAAAATCCAAACAAACAGAAGAAGTGCAGAAGCTTCAAATCCCAAGTAGTACATTGAAAGAAAAACAAAATGGAGAAACATCTGTCTTCCTCCTTGAAATCTGCCTTGATTAAAAGGCACATAAATGAAACAAGGGAGATATTAATTTTATTTTCCTGATAGCATTCCGAGGATTTCTATGCCCCTTAAAGGTATCATCTAATAGAACATTTGTTTTCTACTTAAGAGATGATGATACCAGACCCACAGAAATTAAGGCTTAAGCTATAAGATTCATAGCAAAATATTACTACTTTTCAAAAGCAGGTATGCCTTGATTTAAGAAAATATAACCAACAAAAAACTGAATTTATACATAAGGGTATTTTTTAAATTATTAATAGCATTTTTGTTTTATAAAGATATTCATCCCAGTGAGTTGGTGAATCTATAATAATCTTTCATTTTAAAAATTCCAATTTTTGTCCTATTTTATAATGTTGGATTTATTGCAAAAAACAAAATTTGGCACACTTGCTGTACTATGTTAACATATATTACGCACTGTGTTTTTTTTCTTTTTCTTTTATTTTGCTGTATTTTTAAAGACTGCAGAAAAAATTTACTTATGAGTTAAATTTTAATTTCTTAGTTTTGGGGATGAAAATGGACTTCCTCTTCCATATGAAATGCAAGATATGAAAAATACACATATACTTATAAATCATATGTGAACAATTTGTTAATAATCATCTCTACACACACATACATTCTTCCACCTGGAAAATAGTTCCCCTCCCTTTCTTCCTTCTCCATCTTGCTAACTCCTACTTATATTTCAAATCACGAAGAAAGCATTACCTTCCTTAAGAAGCCCTCAGAGACCCTCCAATCTGATTTAAATGTCCCTCCTCTGTACTCCCCTTACATCTTGGGCAGATGCATTATAAATACAGGCTCACCAATTTCTCTCCACCTCTGAGCAAATTCTCTAAAGGTAGTGACCATGATTGGATCATCTTTGTATAACCAGGACCTAGAACAGTGCCTGGAACGCAGCAGGTATACTCAATATTCATAAAATATTCAATGAACTAACTATCTCTAACTTTGACAAAACCCTTTAACAAACTCAACAATCGGTTTATGTGTTTAAAATATTCCAAGGCTCCAATTTTAATAAGCACGGGGATACCCAAATGTGACTGTGCCTAATAATTCTGATTTCATATTGTGTAAGGAGTAGAAAAGTAAAATAAGGAGGAAAAAATGGTGCAAATTTCCTGGCCTTTAACAGGGATGAACAGTTGAGAAAGTGGAACCATACTTTTTAATCTTCACAAAACTAAAACATCTTTGGAAGTTCCTATCTTAAAATTTGCATGAATAAAGAAACACCCTCCCCCGTGAATCTTAAGCCATGTGTATTATGGTAAGAATTGATTTAAATGGTTTGAACGGAAACCAAATAATTTACATCTAAACGGCAAATGCAGAAAACATAGGTATAAAAATTCCAAGTGAATGCTAAGCTAAGATAGTATGTTTTTTTTTTAAACATCTTTATTGGAGTATAATTGCTTTACAATGGTGTGTTAGTTTCTGCTTTATAACAAAGTGAATCAGCTATACACATACATATATCCCCATATCTCTTCCCTCTTGCGTCACCCTCCCTATCCCACCTCTCTAGGTGGTCACAAAGCACAGAGCTGATCTCCCTGTGTTATGCGGCTGCTTCCCACTAGCTATCGGTTTTACATTTGGTAGTGTATATATGTCCATGCCACTCTCTCACTTTGTCCCAGCTTACCCTTCCCCCTCCCCGTGTCCTCAAGTCCATTCTCTACACCTGCATCTTTATTCCCATCCTGCCCCTAGGTTCTTCATGACCTTTTTTTCTTTTTTTTTTTCGATTCCATATATATGTGTTAGCATACGGTATTTGTTTTTCTCTTTCTGATTTTACTTCACTCTGTATGACAGACTCTAGGTCCATCCACCTCACTACAAATAATGCAATTTCATTTCTTTTTATGGCTGAGTAATATTCCCTTGTATATATGTGCCACATCTTCTTTATCCATTCATCTGTTGATGGACACTTAGGTTGCTTCCATGTCCTGGCTATTGTACATAGAGCTGCAATGAACATTGTGGTACATGACTCTTTTGGAATTATGGTTTTCTCAGGGTATATGCCCAGTAGTGGGATTGCTGGGTCGTATGGTAGTTCTATTTTTAGTTTTTTAAGGAACCTCCATACTGTTCTCCATAGTGGCTGTAACAATTTACATTCCCATCAACAGTGCAACAGGGTTCCCTTTTCTCCACACCCTCTCCAGCATTTATTGTTTGTAGATATTTTGATGATGGCCATTCTGACTGGTGTGAGGTGATACCTCATTGTAGTTTTGATTTGTGTTTCTCTAATGATTAATGATGTTGAGCATTCTTTCATGTGTTTGTTGGCAATCTGTATATCTTCTTTGGAGAGATGTCTAGTTAGGTCTTCTGCCCATTTTTGGATTGGGTTTTTTTTTGATATTGAGCTGCATGAGCTGCTTGTAAATTTTGGAGATTAATCCTTTGTCAATTGCTTCATTTGCACATATTTTCTCCCATTCTGAGGGTTGTCTTTTCATCTTATTTATGGTTTCCTTTGCTGTGCAAAAGCTTTTAAGTTTCATTAGTCCCATTTGTTCATTTTTGTTTTTATTTCCATTTCTCTAGGAGCTGGGTCAAAAAGGATCTTGCTGTGATTTATGTCATAGAGTGTTCTGCCTATGTTTTCCTCTAAGAGTTTTATAGTGTCTGGCCTTACATTTAGGTCTTTAATCCATTTTGAGTTTATTTTTGTGTGTGGTGTTAGGGAGTGTTCTCATTTCATTCTTTTACATGTAGCTGTTCAGTTTTCCCAGCACCACTTATTGAAGAGGCTGTCTTTTCTCCATTGTGTATTCTTGCCTCCTTCATCAAAAATAAGGTGACCATATGTGCATGGGTTTATCTTTGGGCTTTCTATCCTGTTTCATTGATCTATATTTCTGTTTTTTGTGCCAGTACCATACTGTCTTGATTACTGTAGCTTTGTAGTATAGTCTGAAGTCAGGGAGCCTGATTCCTCCAGCTCTGTTTTTCTTTCTCAAGATTACTTTGGCTATTCGGGGTCTTTTGTGTTTCCATACAAATTGTGAAATTTTTTGTTCTAGTTCTGTGAAAAATGCCATTGGTAGTTTGATAGGGATTGCACTGAATCTGTAGATTGCTTTGGATAGTATAGTCATTTTCACAATGTTGATTCTTCCAATCCAAGAACATGGTATATCTCTCCATCTGTTTGTATCATTTTTAATTTCTTTCATCAGTGTCTTAGAGTGATAGTATGCTTTTATTGTACAGTACTATTTTCCCCGTGGGTATATACACTGATACACATCTACAAAACAATAAGCACCAATATGGTCCAAAATAGCTCCAATGTATTTCTTCACTGTAAGTACCTAATCCTTTGTAAAATGACTCTGACCAAAACAGTTACAAGGTTTTCATGTCCAAAAGGGTCAGGATCTTAGTGTAATAAAACACAACAGAGGGTAAGAAGTTATATCATATTTGGAGTTAAATTATTCTCCACACAAAGGACTATATATTTCTGTATTGCTTAGTGGTCATAAAAGTCCAATCTGAGGTATTATTCCATTGTCTTATATATTCTATTATCTGTTCTGTTCTATGGTCTCTATCTGTTCTCTTATCAGAGACAAACTCTGCCTATCACCAATTTCCTGTGCTTTTAGTAAACGCTCCCTTTGTAAAATTTTTAAAAGACTATTTTGTTAAGCACAGCTCCATTTTTCAAAAAACCTTTAATTTCAAATACATGCTTTTAAGTACCCTTGCCGGAAAAGAATTTTATAAATATATATAATTTTCTTGATACCCACCCAAAAGAAACAAAGTGTTCTTTTAGCTTAAATTGTTCAGAATGCTTTTTAAATGGAGTAGACAATTTCTACTGTTTGTTAATTTAGAGGTAGACCCTAAACAGAAAGAATAAGGGACAAAATTATGTCAAAAATGAAAATGGAAAAATCTATATTGTTATATGTTATTATATAAGGTCATGGAAACTTCCCAAAACCAAATGGGGAAAACCCAGGGAACGACTTCAGATTTCCCCATGGGCATCCTTCCCCACAGGAAGGATTTTTTTAAATCCTTGGTTGGTAGCAGTAAATGTTACTCCCAAGAATCAAGTCACTGGAACACCATAATCAGTGTACTACGCTAATGGATGACAGAAGGTCTGAATCTTTATACAAAGTCGCACTAAATGTTCTGAAGTCAGGGTTTGCACAGGCTAAGTTCCTAACATTTGGGTCATGTCTATATTATTATCTGGGTCACTGAGGTTCTATATCTTCAGCCAAAAGTAAACCCTATTCACCTGTGAACAATATTCAATTCAAAATTCCTTCACACATCACTGAGAACTGTCTAAACCCAAGAGCTCAAAAGGTTCTAAACTGTAGGCTCATACCCAGAATATCCCAGCTAAGCAAAGAAACCAGCACTGTGAGGAAAATACCTAAATCTGGAGATGGTAAATGCATATCATTCCCATTTCCAGAGAACATGCCTGGGGCAACAACCTTGGAACAGAGGAAGGTAACAGAAGGAAAATAATCTTTATTAAATATCAAGGGTAAAAGAAAACATGAAATACAGCCCCAAACTTCCATTTTTATGTAGTTTTGTTTTCAATCCCTCCCTTCTTTTGTTTCTTCAGACACACATCTATGCCAACTCACGCAAACAAAACTTTGGCCCCATGGTCGACAGAAAAGAATAATAATAATGCATGTTTAAAAATATTTGATGAAGAGCTGATAATTTCAATGTTCAATCAATCCCTCTGAAAAACTCTAGTCCTCCAACTCCATAAAACTTTCAACTACTCACATTCTTTCTTTACTGTGCATGTAAGCAAGAATTTATCTCTAAGACTACTTAGATTTCTGTGGAGTTAACACCACTCATTTGAATAAAAACAGCCCAGCATACTAACAGTCACAATTTGGCCTGCAAATGCTCATGTCCATTCCTGCTCATCTAACTGTTGCTGGATGAGCCAAGAAAGACAGCAAACAGAAAATCTTGTATACAGGCTTATCTCATTTTACTGCATTTTGTTTTATTGCATTTTTACAAATTAAAGGTTTGTGGCAACCCTGCATGGAACCAATCTGTCGTGCCATTTTTCCAACAGCTATTCCTCGCTTCATGTCTCTGTGTCACATTTTGGTAATTTTCACAAAATTTCAAATTTTTTTATTATCATTGTATTTGTTATGATAATCTGTGATCAGTGATTGTTGATGGTTCTACTTTAATTGTTTTGGGGTGCCATGAACTGTGTCCGTGTAAGACAGTGAACTTAATAAATGTGTGTGTTCTGACCACTCCACCAACCAGCCATTCTCCTATCTTTCTCCCTCTCCTCAGGCTTCTATAGTCCCGGAGACACAACAAAAGTGAAATTAGGTCAGTTAATAACTCTACAATGACCTCTAAGTGTTCAAGTGAAAGGAAGAGTCACACGTCTCTCACTTTATATCAAAAGCTAAAAATGATTAAGCTTAGTGAGGAAGGCATGTTGAAAGCCGAAATAGGCCGAAAGCTGGGCCTCCTGCACCAAACACTTAGCCAAGTTGTGAATGCAAAAGAAAAGTTCTTGAAGGAAATTAAAAGTGCTTCTCCAGTGAACACACAAATAATAAGAAAGTGAAACAACCTTACTGCTGATATGGAGAAAGTTTTAGTGGTCTGGATAGAAGAACAAACCAGCCACAATATTCCCTTAAGTCAAACCTAATCCAGAGCAAGGCTCCAACTCTCTTCATTTCTATGAAGGCTGAGAGAAGTGATGAAGCTGCAGAAAAAAGTCTGAAGCTAGCAGAGGTTGGTTCATGAGGTTTAAGGAAAAAAGTCATCTCCTTAACATAAAAGCAGAAGGTGAAACAGCAAGTGCTGAGCAGAAGTTGCAGCAACTTATCCAGAAGACTTAGCTAAGATAATTAGTGAAGGTGCTACACCAAACAACAGGTTTTCAGTATAGATGAAACATCCTTGTATTGGAAGAAGATGCCATCCAGGACTTTCATAGCTAGAGAGAAGTCAACGCCTGGCTTCAGAGCTTCAAAAAACAGGCTCTTTTGTTAGGGGTTAATATAGCTGGTAACTTAAAGTTGAAGCCAATGCTTATTTACTGAATACTACTCCAAAAATCCTAGGGCCCCTAAGAATTATGCTAAATCTACTCTGCCTGTGCTCCATAAATGGACCGACACAGCCTAGGTAAGAGTACACCCATTTACAACATGGCTTACTGAATGTTCTAAGCCCGCCATTGAGACCTACTACTCAGAAAAATAGAGTCCTTTCAAAATATTACTGCTCAATAACAATGCACCTAGTTACCCAAGAGCTCTGATGGACATGTACTATGAGATTAATGTTGTTTTCATTGCTACTAACACAACATCCTTTCTGCAGCCCATGGATCAATAAGTAATTTTGACTTTCAAGTCTTATTATTTAAGAAATACATTTTGTAAGGCTATAGCTGCCATAGACAGAGATTTCTCTGATGGATCTGGGCAAGGAAATTGAAAACCTCCATTTAGAAAGTATTCACCATTCTAAATATTATTGAGCTCATTTGTGATTCGTGGGAAGAGGTCAAAATATCAGCATTAACAGGAGCTTAGAAGAAGTTGATTCAAACCCTCTTGGATGACTTTGAAGGGTTCAAGACTTCAGTGGAAGCCCTGCCCTCCAGGAGGCTAGCACCATCCCCAAAGCCCCCTCAAGCCAAACAGTCAATTGCATGGGAAGCCTACCCTTCCCTCTAGCTGGCTCACAGCTACTGCATGAGACATGGCCTTGCAGCCAACCAGGCCAGGAACCAGCCCCACTTATCAGCATGCACACAGGAGTTATCCCTGCCACAACAGTAGGGTGCACAGAGCCCACATAGGAGATACCCCCAGAACATATAGCTCTGGTAATCACAGTGGAGCATGTTGCTGGGCCTTATCACACATCTCCTACATAAGGCCACTTCTCCAATAACGGGAAACATAACTGACCTACCTAACACATAGAAATAAACATGGAGAATTGGGCAAAATGAGGAGATGGAAGATATGTTCCAAAGGATGGAGCAAGACAAAATCTCAGTAAAAGAACTAAACAAAGTGGAGATAAGCAATCTGCCCAATAAAGAGTTCAAGGTAATGATCATAAAGATGCTCAACAAGCTCAGGAGAAGAATGGATGAACACAGTGAGAATTTTACCAAAGAGTTACAAAATATAAAGAAGAACCAAACAGAGCGGAAGAATACAATAACTGAAATAACAAAATACAATAGAAGGAATCAACAGTGGATTAGATGATACAGAGGAACAGATCAACAATCTGAAAGACAGAGTAGTGGAAATCACTGAAGCTAAACAGAAAAAAAGAAAAACAACTTTTAAAAATGAGGACCATTTAGGAGACCTCTGGGACAATATCAAGAATACTGATTTTGCATGACAGGGGTCCCAGAAAAAACAGAGAGAGAGAAAGGAGCAGAGAACTTACCTGAAGATTAATAGCTGAAAAATTCCCTAAACTGGGGGTGGAAACAGACATCCAAGTCCAGGAAGCAAAGAGAGTCCCAAACAAAATGAACCCAAAGAGGTCCACACCAAGAGACACTATAATTAAAATGGCAAAAATTAAAAATAAAGACAGAATCTTAAAAGCAGGAAGAAAAAAGCAACAAGTACAAGGAAACTCCCATAATACTATCAGCTGACTTTTCATCAGAAACTTTACAGGCCAGAAGAGAGTGGCACAATACATTCAAAGTGATAAAAGGGAAAAACCTACAACAAAGAACAGTCTACCCAAAAAGTTTATCACTCAGAGTTGAAGGAGAGATAAAAAGAGTTTTACAGACAAGCAAAAGCTGAAAGAGTTCAGCACCACTAAACAGGCTTTACAAGAAATGTTAAAGGGATTTCTTTAAGCAGAAAAAAAGGCCACAACTAGAAATATGAAAATTATGTAAGAAAAAATCTCACTGGTAAAGGTAAAAATACAGTAAAGGTAGTAGATCAAAAACTTATAAAGCTAATAGGAAGTTTAAAAGACAAAAGTAGTGAAATATATAGATGTTTATGTTGTTATATATGAGACTCAGGGTAACCACAAACCAAAAATCTGTGATACACAAACAAAAGAGAAAGGAATCAAAATACAACACAAGAGATAGCCATCAAATCACAAGGGAAGAGAGCAAAAGAATAAGAAAGAACAAAAAAGAAATAAAAAGAACAACCAGAAAACAATTAACAAAATGGCAATAAGGGGTTTCCCTGGTGGCGCAGTGGTTGAGAGTCTGCCTGCCAATGCAGGAGACATGGGTTCGAGCCCTGCTCTGGGAGTATCCCGCATGCCGCGGAGCGGCTGGGCCCATGAGCCACAATTGCTGAGCCTGCGCATCTGGAGCCTGTGCTCCACAACAAGAGAGGCCGCGATGGTGAGAGGCCCGCGCACCGCGATGAAGAGTGGCCCCCGGTCTCCACAACTGGAGAAAGCCCTAGCACAGAAACGAAGACCCAACACAGCCAAAAATAAAATAAATACATAAATTAATTTAAAAAAAAAGCTTTATCTTAACTCCATCTCCTCCTGTAGTTACCTTACCTTTAAAAAAAATGGCAATAAGTACATATCTATCAATAATTACTTTAAATGTAAATAGACTATATATTCTAATCAAAAGACAGAGAGTGGCTGAATGGATGCAAAAACAAGACCCATATATATGCTGCCTACAAGAAATTCACTTCAGATCTAAAGACACACACAGACTGAAAGTGAGAGAATGGAAAAAGATATTCCATACAAATATAAATGAAAAGAAAGCTAGGGTAGCAATATTTATATCAGACAAAATAGACTTTAAAACAAAGACTGTAATGAGACAAAGAAGGACATTACATAATGACAAAAGGATTGATCTAAGAAGAAGGTATAACAATTGTAAATTTATGTGCACCCAGCATAGGAGCACCTACATACATAAAGCAAATATTAACAAATGTAAAGGGAGAAATGGACAGTAACAGAATAATAGGGGACTTTTAACATCCCACTTACATCAATGCACAGATCATTGAGAGAGAAAATCAATTAGGAAACACTGGCCTTAAATGACACATTAGACCAAATGGATTTAATAGATATATATAAAACACTTCCTCCAAAAAAAAGCAGAATACTCATTCTTTTCAAGTGCCCATGGAACATTCTCCAAGATAGATCACATGCTAGGCCACAAAACAAGTCTCAATAAATTTAAGACTGAAATCATATCAAGCATCTTTTCTGACCACAACAGTATGAGACTAGAAATCAATTACAAGAAAAAAACTGCAAAAAAAACCAAAAAACATACACACATGGAGTCTAAACAACATGCTACTAAATAATCAATTGAAAAAATCAAAAAGAAAAATCAAAAAATACCTAGAGACAAATGAAAATGGAAACACAACGACCAAAATCTATGGGATACAGCCTAAGCAGTTCTAAAAGGGAAGTTTATAGCAATACAAGTTTACCTCAGAAAACAAGAAAAATCTTAAATAAACAATCTAACCTTACACTGAAAGGAACTAGAAAAAGAAGAATAAACAAAACACAAAGTTAGTTGAAGGAAAGAAAAAAGATCAGAGTGGAAATAAATGAAATAGAGACTAAAAACAATAGAAAAGATCAACGATACTAAGAGCTGGTTCTTTGAAAAGACAAACAAAATGGATAAATCTTTAGCCAGAGTCATCAAGAAAAAAAGAGAGTACTGAAACCAATAAAATCAGAAATGAAAGAGAACTTACAACAAACACCACAGAAATACAAAGAACATAAGAGATTGCTACAAACAGTTATGTCAATAAAATGGACAACCTAGAAAAAAATCGATAAGTTCTTAGAAATGGACAATTTCCCAAGATTGAATCGGAAAGAAGT
The DNA here is from genome assembly GCF_028023285.1 of Balaenoptera ricei. NCBI lineage: Eukaryota > Metazoa > Chordata > Mammalia > Artiodactyla > Balaenopteridae > Balaenoptera > Balaenoptera ricei. The sequence continues at coordinate 106,079,152 of NC_082639.1, forward strand.
AGAAAATACGAACAGACTCATTATCAGAATTGAAACTGAATCAGTAATTTTAAAACTCCCAACAAACAAAATTGAAGAATAGAAATCATATGATCATCTCAATAGATGCAGACAAAATTCAACATCCATTTATGATAAAAACTCTCAATAAGTGAGTACAGAAGGCATACCTCAACATAATAAAGGCCATATATGACAAACCCTCAGCTTAATGGTGAAAAGCTGAAAGCATTTACTCCAAGATTAGGAACAAGACAAGGATGCCCACTCTTGCCACTTTTATTCAACATAGTAGCAGCAGTTCTAGCCAGAGCAATTGGACAAGAAAAAGAAATAAAAGGAATTCAAATTGGAAAGGAAGAAGTAAAACTGTCACTGTTGGCAGATGACATGATACTATCTGTAGAAAATCTAAAGATGCTATAAAAAAAACTATTAGAATAAATAAATTCAGTAAAGTTGCAGATGCAAAATACAGAAAACTGTTGCATTTCTATACACTAATAATAATCAGAAAGAGAAATTAAGAAAACTATCTCATTTATAATTGTATCAAAAAGAATAAAATACCAAGGAATAAACCTAAAAGGTAAAAGATTTGTACTGGGAAAACTATATGACATTAATGAAAGGAACAAAAGATGACACAAACAAATGAACAGATATACCATGCTCATGGATTAGAAGAAGGAATACTGTTTAAACGTCCTAACTACACAAAGCAATCTAAGATTCAAGAAAATCCCTATCAAAATATCAGTGGTATTTTTCACAGAACCAGAACAAATAATCTTAAAATTTGTATGAAACCTCAAAAGACCCTCAACAGCCAAAGCAATCTTGAGAAAGAACAAAGCTGGAGGTATCATGCTCCCAAACTGAAACTATACTACAAAGCTATAGTAATCAAAACAGTATGACATGGCACAAAAACAGATACATTGATCAACGGAACAGAATAGACAGCCCAGAAGTAAACCCAGGTTTATATGGCCAATTAATCTACAACAAAGGAGGCAAGAATATACAATGGGGGAAAGACAGCCTCTTCAGTAAATGGTGCTGGGAAAAACTAGACAGTTGCATGCAAAAGAATCAAACTGGACTACTTTCTCACACCATATACAAAAATAAATTCAAAATGGATAAAGACTTAAATGCAAGACTTAAAACCATGAAACTCCTGGAAGAAAACATAGGCAGTACGATCTTTGATACTGATCTTAGCAATATTTTTTTTTGGATCTATCTCTTCAGGCAAGGGAAACAAAAGCAAAAATAAACAAATGGGACTACATCAAACTAAAAAGCTTTTGCACAGCAAAGGAAACTATCAACAAAACAAAAAGGCAGACTACTGAATGGGAGAAGATATTTGCAAATGATATATCTGATAAGGGGTAAATATCCAAAATGTACAAAGAACTCATATAAATCAACATCAAAAAAACAAACAACCCTATCAAAAATTGGGCCGAGAACCTGAATAGACATTTTTCTGAAGAAGACATACATATGGCCAATAGACACATGAAAAGATGCCCAACATCACTAATCATTAGGGAAATGCAAATCTAAACCACGAGATGTCTCCTCACACCTGTCAGAATGGCTATCATCAAAAAGACAACAAATAACAAGTGCTGGTGAGCATGTTTAGAAAAGGGAACCCTCCTAAAATGTTGATGGGAATATAAATTGGTGCAACCACTATGGAAAATAATATGGTGGCTCCTCAAAAAGGCTAAAAATAGAATTGCCATATGATTCAGTAATTTCTGGGTATTTACCCAAAGAAAACAAAAACACTAATTTGAAAAGATACATGCACCCCAATGTTCATAGCAGCATTATTAACAATAGCCAAGATATGGAAGCAACCTAAGTGTCCATCAATAGAAGAATAGATAAAGAAGATGTGGTGTATATAAACATATAACAGAATATTACTCAGCCATAAAAAAAAAATCTTTCCATTTGCAACAACATGGATGACTCTAGAGAGCATTATGCCAAGTGAAATAAGTCAGACAGAGAGAGACAAATACCATATGATCTCACTTTATATGTGGAATCTAAAACACAAAACAAAAAAAGCCAAAATGAAAACAGATTCACAGATACAGAGAACAAATGGGTGGTTGCCAGAGGGGAGAGAGTGGGGTGAGGCAAAATAGGTGAAGGGGATTAAGACGTACGAACATTCAGTTATAGAATAAAAAAGGCACAGGAATGTAATATAAGGAATAGGGTCAATAATACTGTAATAACTTTGTATGGGACAGATAGTTACTAGACTTATCATGGTGAACATTTCATAATGTATGCAAATGTCAAATCTCTATCTGGTACACATGAATCTAACGTAATATTGTACATCAACTATATTTCAATTTTTAAAAAAAGGCCTCAGTGGACAAAATAACTGCAGATGTGGTGGAAATACCAAGAGAACTTTAATTAGAAGCAGACCCTGAAGATGTGACTGAATTGCTCAATCTCATGATAAAACTTTAACAGATAAGGATACGCTTCTTATGGATGAGCAAAGAAAGTGGCTTCTTGAGATGGAATCTACTCCTAGTGAAGATGCTGTGAAGACTGTTGAAATGACAACATAGGATTTAGAATATTTTATTAAACTTAGTTGACAAAGCAGCATCAGAGGTTGAGAAGACTGACTCCAATTTTGAAAAAAGTTCTACTGTGGGTAAAATGCTATCAAACAGCACTGCACGCTACAGAGAAATCATTCACAAAAGTAAGAGTCAATCGATGCAGCAAACTTCACTGTTGTCTTATTTTAAGAAATTGCCACAGCCCCCTCCCAATCTTCAGCAACCACCACCTGATCAGTCAGCAGCCACCAATATCGAGGCAAGACCCTCCACCAGCAAAAAGATTACCATTTGATGACGGCTCAAATGATGGTCAGCATTTTTAGCAACAAAGTATTTTTAATTAAGATATGTACCTTGTTTTTTTACATATAATGCTATTATACATGTAACAGACTACAATACAGTGTAAACATAACTTTTATATGCACTGGGAAACCAAAAAATTCATGTAACTTGCTTTATTGTGACATTCACTTTATTGCAGTGGTCTGGTACTGAACCCACAATATCTCCAAGGTACGCCTGTACGTCAATAAGTGACCATATAGAAATTTGTCTTCCATGTTTGTGTCTTCAAACAAGGGAAGGAAGTCTAGGTTTCTCTATTTGCAGCAACACCTGATCTGGCAAAAGTTACATTGCCTTTCACAAAGGTTTTTTTGGTTCTAGAGAGGCCAAAAGACTTCCCTTGTCCCAGCTTCAGTCCAGAGTTCTCAGAAAGAGCAAAAGCAATGATCTAAACTCCAATATATTAGATTAAAATTTGGGGGGTAAATCCAGTAAGGGGTGTTGACTTTCTGGAGCTCAGTGCTTCCCCTACTCTCATAAATGAGTCATAAATTCCTAGAAAAAAATTTTTTAAGCAGATGCCCTGGCCTACCACTCATTTCTTCTGCTTTGTTGCCACTCCTCCTGCCTGACAGCCCAAGGGAGTTCCAGCAAAAGAGAGACTCTGGACTGGGCAACACCTACACCATGTCTGCTCTACCCAGCTTCAACCCAGCTAAGATGCCAGGCACAGGGGAAATGCTTGGAAAATGTTTGCCAAGCCAAACTGTTGAAGGAACAGGCCAGTCGTTTTCTATCTCTCTTGAAGAGAACATAAACAAGTCCTTAATTTCCCACAAAAGAAGACAAAAATAAAATCTGCAAAATGATAGTTTATTCTAGCTTTCTAAGGTCACAGTGACCTGACAGAGGAGATATTTGAATATCTTTTGTTTATCACTCTTAAAATACTCTCCTCAATAAAAATTCATTCCACTTTGGGGAAATGGGAGTGACACTCATGTTGAACAAGAGGGATTTACAAAGGGAGTTTTACCAGTTATACCACTCCAGGCTCAGTGGGAATGTCCTTCTCACTATCACTTCATCACATTAACGGGATTAAGCCCTCTGGAAAACCGGTGTTAAAGCAAGTAACCCTCAGTTCAAGCGAAGGGACAAAGGATTCAGTGAATGTGGTTATTAGTGTATTAGTATTTGCTGGTGATTAAATAACATCTCTCCTCCTCCCCACCAAAGCACACATCATCTCATCAAAAACATTAAAACCAAGGCATTGTAATCACTTTGGCACTAAGCCTGATTATAAGTTACCATAGAAAGTCTCAAATACTCTAAGTTTTATATTAAAAACATCACGTGAATCAAGTATTCTCTCCCTCAATGTAATCTGGCTTTAGAATAGCTAAGTAGAACATGTTTATAAATTTCAGCACAGTGAGCTTCCATCTCCACAGAAAATAACCCCAAAGCATCAACCTTCCAAAGACACAGTACCTTACCCCTCAAGGGGTAACTCTAAAGATGTGAATTTCAGAAATTGGCCAGTCATATCCGAAGTTAGATGGCTGGTCAGTGTCCTCCCAGTAAAATGAGAGTAATAAGCACCTACAGATGGAGTTGGTATTGACTTGGCAACATGTACCCAGGATTAACATCCCAGCTTCTAAAGGGCAGGAATTTTCAGCTTATTTCTACCTATGTTCCCCCACCCAAACCTATAAGTATTCTAAGGCCAATGTGAACACTATGGCCAAGCAAATCAGAAAGTCAGTTCACACCCTCAATTTCTCAGCCCTGAGAAGGCTGAAATACCCAGATCAACTGGCCAAAGATAACACTATGATAAAAGCACCTCCATACTTTACAAAACATTTTCATACAAACGATCTCATTTGATCCCCACAACAATCTTGTAAGCATGCAAATTGGTATTAGCACCATTTTACAGAAGAGGAAACTGCAATTCAAAGAAATAAGGGACTTGTCCAAAGTTATTCAAGTCAAGATGGCCAAACCAGGACTAAAACACAATTCTCTGACCTACTAGTCCAGCGTCCTTTCACTCACTACTCTGCTGAGATGCAGTCAGAACAACCTGATATCCACCAAAACCTGCAAACCTCTTTAATATACATTTGTGACTCTAACATTTTCATGTAGCTAAGCACCCACATACCAGCTGTGTACACAAAAAAAACACCTATGCCAAAGATCAGCTAATGACCACACTCTTGTCAAAAACAAAGGCAATACTGAGTTCCCAGGATAAGAACCACTCTTCATGCACATGCCCTAACAAGGACTGACATCCATTCATTAGTACCACTCCTACCTCTACAACAAAAGAACCCCACTTTTGAAAAGTTGCCAACCCTAGGATTCAATACACTACTATGTATTATCAATATTTCTTAGGAAAAAGACAAAAACAAACTGCTCTATGAGATAAAAGACCAGGTGAAATTGTACAGAGTTCTTCCTTTGTGAAATTGTAACTAGATACCATTTCTTCTCAACAATAGAGTAGCATCACAGAAGCAAAAGGAAATTATGGAACCAGATCATAAGAATGATGACACCTTATCTTGACAAGATTTTACTCTTACAAATGATGACCCTATTAAAAGCAGGCAATCTATCATCATTTGATTAAGCTACCCACAATTCAACTGATTAGAAATAAATCCCTTCAAAGAACACATCTGTAGTTAAGTTAATGAAAACTGAACCACTACACAGGAAAAGTGTGGTCTGCTGCTCAGAGAAGGTGGGTAATAACTAATGTGGTAAACCGAGAATCCGTAAAAGAATATTTTCCTCATCTGGTCTGCTTCTCTCCAATTGAAGGAATCCACCGAGAGGGAAAAAAGACAAAAACTCACCTTCCCAAACCAAGAAATAAACTATCCAGACACATACCCATAATGATACTGGATCCCACTCAAGAAAACCTCAGACAGCTCAGAACACTGTTTTTCCACAGGCTGAGAATACAAGACTCGTCTCTTCCAAAGTCAAAAGGATAAATTTCATTACTACATTTTGGTATATTGTTCCATAAAATACTACCTTACTTCATGTCCACGCCACTAAAGAACTGTAGAAAATAATGACTTGTTAAAATAGATTACTGTTCTGTTTCCCTTACAACATTTTTTAAAGGATCTCTGACGCCATATACCAACCTGGGTCCATAAATTTGTGGAGAAATTCAAAATAAAGTTTCAAATTATAATTGGTCTATAACAAATAATATATTCTCTATAAATAAGTATTCCATCAAAATTCAGGAAATCTGATGACAGAAATGTAAGGAGAAAATGGGTTTTTGAAAAGGCTCAGGCAAAAAGAAAACTAAATGGCTATAATTGAGAAAAGAAATGGGCATGGTTTTTTTTTTTTTTTTTTTTGCATCTAAGCCCCACTTCTGAAACAACAGCTCTTTGCTCAGCTGGAGGAAAACCACAGGACTTGGAATAAGTCACTTAATATACTGTCCCTCCTTACATTAAAATGACACTGTTGACTCACCCTCAGTAGGATATGTGCTTGGTTTAACTCGTTTTTCCAGTAACAGTAGTGAACTGAGCTGCTCTAATATTGAAATGATTTGCATCCTCACGAATGACAAAAGTATGTATTGGAAATACATATACATAATACATGTATATATATAATATACATTTCTATTATGTATATTTCATATATTTCATAATACATAATATATATGTATTTATGTATATATATCATAGAGTATATTTATATACTCTATGATATACTATATATAACATATATAATATACTCTATAAGTATACTAAAATAGAGTATATTTACATACTCTATTTCACACATACATAATAAACATGTATATACATAATACGTGTCCCTGAGTTTCTCTGGCTCTGCTGTGTAGCCAGTGACTTTTATCCCTCTCTTTAATTTGCCCTCCATAGTCTCTCCACAAATGATGGCCATGTTATTCCTTTTTATTTTACTACAAAAATGGAATTTCTTATTACCAAAATTAATTTTCATTGCATTTACTCAGTGTATCTTTGTCTTAGCTAATCCTCATAGTCCTGGGCTTCCAAACCCTGAAATGAAACGAACGAATTTATTTTCATTACTTCTGATTACAAGTCTTGCTCAACTTTGAGTAATACTGCAGAAGGCCTAAAACAAATTAAACAACCCTTTCACACTACCAGTAGTATTCAACAGCATTCCATAGGAAAGCGTGGTATATTCTCCATCCTGCTTCTCTGTCATCTCTAATTTGCTCTCTAGTTAAGGCTGAAAGTATTTTTTTTTTAAATCAGCAAACATTTACCAAGCCCTAATATGGATTATGAAGCAGGTTAATCACTATAGAAGTGGGGAGGGAAGACTTAATGACATCAAACAAGGGTTTTGCACCAACACAGACCATAAAAGGGAACGTTGTTCATTCTCCTTAGATCAAAAACAGCATTCTTTCTTAAGGAGAAATTCAACCTAATTCATATACATCCTCCATCCTTATCTCTTCCACTCTGGAAAGACAGCTTTTTAATTCAAAACCTCAAAAAATACTTTGCAGAGGGACATTCAAATTATTGGGATTAAAAAGTAATCTATCTAATGAAAGAGCCAATAGCTTTGACATTAAACTGTTCAATTTTCAGTCTGGACCAGTGGTCTGCAAAATCAGATGTGTGTATCCCAGAGGTAGAGGGGTTCAAGAACATCCACTGGGGAACCAGAAGAACTTTTAGAATGTCTACATATTTACAGTCTAAAAAACATATAATTGAACTTTACTAAGAGTTAACATATGCACATATGGTATAGTAGTTGTACAGGTACATAATTTATAAATATTTATTTACTTACTTGGAGGAGAGGGTCCATGCTCAAAAAAAAGTTTTCCTTGGGGCATACATTTGTTTAAAGTTTGGAGGTTCCTTTACCCCGGCATTTCACAAACTAGGACACACATAGCCCTGGGGAGCCGGGGGGCGGGGCGGCGGGTCACAGCATTTGGGGGAAAATGCAAAGAAATTGAATAAACCTGGTACATGTTCCTGGTGCCTCTGTTTCATTCACGCTAGGGTAAGGGAGAGTCACTCTTTTCTGTAATCAGGTGCTTTGGAAGACAACTCCAGTAAACATGTCTTAGGATGGAAGGGGCCACAGAATGATGACCTAGGTTCCATGCCTGGCTCTCTATCACCTAGCCGCCACCTGACCGAAGGCCAATCACTTCACTCTTCCAGGCCTTTTAGGCTCCTTCTAATTCAAATTTTATGATTCACAATTGAAAGTTTTCACCCCATCCTTACTTGCTTCTACATATTCTTCTAACTGGAACGTGCAAGTCTCCCCTCCCCACGAGGGGAGGCCTTGACTTTTCATTCCCTCAGCTTCCATGCGTTATTTGCATAATGCTAAAGGGCACTTGCTGGAAGGGTTTGTAAGCATTCTCAAGTTATTTCCAAGTGTCCCCCAGTACTCTTGGACAGACTGTAGTAAGCTCCTTCGTGTATAGGGTTGGGGCAGCATTCTGCATGAGGGAACCAACGTACACCATCACCTATTCATGCTGACAATCTACAGCCCTGGCCCTGATGCAGATCAGCAATGTACTAATTTAAGGGGAAAGGTAACAGGAACCTAAATTACCCACCTAACAAAGGTGGATGTTCTGAAACAAGAAAATAAAGCTGAGACCATGTTCAGGTAAGCCAGGCTATGAGAAAAAATAGCTCTGAACTCAGCAGGAACAAAATGAGGAACTGGAGACAGCACAGAGGAGTGTTAGCGCATGCTGGTAGGACGCCCCCTCTCACTCAAAACAGCCGTTCACAACCCAGCCATGGCCACCCTGTCAAAATAATTGGTACTTAAATGAGTTAGTATATGAAACATGCTTGCAGCCTGGCACTGTTAGTTAATATTATCCTCATTCCATCGAGTACACCAGCATTAGCAGAAGAAATGTTAGAGCTTTATCTGTAGACTTTGGGGGCTCCATGGCAGAAATTTCACCTACCCAGAGCAGGCTGATTCAACTTCCCTTTTCAGGTTTTGTCAACATCTGTAAAGGTTCCATGGCATATTTCCTATCACATGAAAAGATAAGACTCAATTCCCAGGCAATACAGTGCACTTTTAAGGAAGCAGCATGGTGTGAGGGATAAAGCAGTGGGCCAGGGGCTGAAAAGTCAGACATCTTGTCTTTGTACTGCCACTAATTTTTCTGCTCTTGAAAAATTACTTACTTTCCTAAGACCTAAATTTTCTAATCTGTATTTTAAAATGATTAGATGACCTAAAGTCCCATAGTCAAGAAGGCAGTAGCTTACAAACATTTTTACTGTGATCTACTGTAACAAATAGTCACATATATATGTACACAGCCAAAACAAAAATTTCAAGAAACAATGCTTATCCCTACCTTGTGATTTTTCTATTCGATTTGATTTTTTCCCCAAAAAGTGCAGTTTGAGACCTACCAAATTGGTTTCATGACCCACTAGTGGTCACAATCTGCAGTTTAAAAAGCATGGTAGTAAAGAGTGTGGTCTTGCAGTCAAACAGACCTAGCACCACCGTTAACTAGCTGCATCATCTTGGGTAAGTTACCAACCTTTTTAAAGTTCATCTTTTAGATCGAGATGAAAACACAAGGGTTGTTCTAAAGATTAAATGCAATAATGAATGTAAAGCACTTAGCTGCACAGTATGTGACACAGAATAAACACTCAATAAAAAGTTATGGTGATGATTAATAATATCAATGTCATTATTACTAAATTCAAAGATTCCAAAAGAAAGTAAAAATAAGTAGAAGGAAGCTAGGAAAAGAAACAGGCTCACCTGCAAGCACTGATAACCAGAAGGACTGATAATCAGGTTAATCCTGGCCTATGCTCATGGAAGTTTCACAAATGGAGGCATTTTTGTAGGCTTTCTTCACAGTATCCCCTAACAACTGAAATGCTCACGTGTTTGCTGAATGAATTAATACACCTGGAAACTCACCTCTACACACTGCAGGAACTATAAGAAGACCCCAACTAAGCTTACATAGCTCCCCAAACTTAAACACCTGAGGATGCTCTAAGTCAATGGTTCTTAAAGTGTTGTTCCCAAAATATTAGCAGTATCACCTGAGAACTTGTCAGAAATGTGAATGATCAGGTCCCACGCCAGGCCTACAGAATCAGAAACTCTGGGGGTGGGCTCAGCAATCTGTGTTCTAACAAACCCTCCAAAACTTGATGCACATTCAAGCTGGAATACTACTATTCCAAACAGTGATGACTTGGAACCCTATAGCAATCCCAGGGAGCTATACATACAAGCAAAGGGACTCCTGCAAAGTTTGCTTGTCCTAGGACTAGTTACTCGGCTAGCTCAACAAAGACTCTTCACAGCCACCTATAACCTCCAAGGAAGTTCTCAAGAATTGTTTCTCCTCTTCTTCTTCTCCTTAGCTCACCAATAGAAGCCTAAACTAGACAAAGAAGCACAAGGCCTCATTCTTAGAAGCAATGCAAAGCCTATTTCTTAATGGTCTCTTACCTAAGCACATTCCCTGGGCTCACACTGTCCCATACCAGGACTTCTGTACCACAGTTCAGAGTGCTTCCTGAAACTCTGCATCAGCTCTCAAATAACGAGCTGGGTCTCACAACCAGTAAGCACACAGCAACCCTGGCACTGAAGTTACACAGCACTTCTCTACCCATACTCACCTTGCATTTTACCACTTGCCAAATTAATGAGAACTTATTAAGCATCCATTGTGTGTACAGGTATATATATGCTCCAAAAAGAAGGTAATCAAATATTCAAACTCCAAAATCAAAGTCTGTAATCTGTTGCTAAATCAAAGAATATATTTGTATCACTAGATTTAGTCTACTCCTTTAGAAAATCATGGAAAAGCTCGTTAATTTCTATAAAACCTAGAGAGGGCAGACAGCAGAAGCAAGAAGAACTACAATCCTGCAGCCTGTGGAACAAAAACCACATTCACAGAAAGATAGACAAGATGAAAAGGCAGAGGGCTATGTACCAGATGAAGGAACAAGAAAAAACCCCAGAAAAACAACTAAATGAAATGGAGATAGGTAATCTTCCAGAAAAACAATTCAGAATAATGATAGTGAAGGTGATCCAGGACCTCGGAAAGAGAATGGAGGCAAAGATCGAGAAGATGCAAGAATGTTTAACAAAGATCTAGAAGAATTAGAGAACAAACAAACAGAGATGAACAATACATTAACTGAAATGAAAAATACACTAGGAGGAATCAATAGCAGAATAACTGAGGCAGAAGAACGGATAAGTGACCTGGAAGACAGAATGGTGGAATTCACTGCTGTGGAAAAAATACAGAAAAAAGAATGAAAAGAAATGAAGACAGCCTAAGAGACCTCTGGGACAACATTAAATGCAACAACATTAGCATTATAGGGGTCCCAGAAGGAGGAGAGAGAGAGAGAAAGGACCCAAGAAAATATTTGAAGAGATTATAGTCAAAAACTTCCCTAACATGGAAAAGGAAATAGCCACCCAAGTCCAGGAAGCACAGAGAGTCCCATACAGGATAAACCCAAGGAGAAACATGCCGAGACATAGTAATCAAATTGGCAAAAATTAAAGACAAAGAAAAATTATTGAAAGCAGCAAGGGAAAAATGACAAATAACGTACATGGGAACTCCCATAAGGTTAACAGCTGATTTCTCAGCAGAAACTCTACAAGCCAGAAGGGAGTGGCATGATATACTTAAAGTGATGAAAGGGAAGAACCTACAACCAAGATTACTCTACCCGGCAAGGATCTCATTCAGATTCGATGGAGAAATCAAAAGCTTTACAAACAAGCAAAAGCTAAGAGAATTCAGCACCACCAAACCAGCTCTACAACAAGTGCTAAAGGAACTTCTCTAAGTGGGAAACACAAGAGAAGAAAAGGACCTACAAAAACAAACCCCAAAAAATTAAGAAAATGGTAATAGGAACATACATATCAATAAATACCTTAAATGTGAATGGATTAAATGCTCCAACAAAAGGCACAGGCTTGCTGAATGGATACAAAAACAAGACCCATATATATGCTGCCTACAAGAGACCCACTTCAGACCTAGGGACACATACAGATTGAAAGTGAGGGGATGGAAAAAGATATTCCATGCAAATGGAAATCAAAAGTAAGCTGGAGTAGCAATACACAGATAAAAGAGACGTTAAAATAAAGAATGTTACAAGAGACAAGGAAGGACACTACATAATGATCAAGGGATCAATCCAAGAAGAAGATATAACAATTATAAATATATATGCACCCAACATAGGAGCACCTCAATACATAAGGCAACTGCTAACAGCTCTAAAAGATGATAGTAACACAATAATAGTGGGGGACTTTAACACCTCACTTAAACCAATGGACAGATCATCCAAACAGAAAATTAATAAGGAAACACAAGCTTTAAATGACACAACAGACCAGTTAGATTTAATCGATATTTATAGGACATTCCATCCAAAACCAACAGATTACGCTTTCTTCTCAAATGCGCACGGAACATTCTCCAGGATACATCACATCTTGGGTCACAAATCAAGCCTCAGTAAATATTAAAAAACTGAAATCCTATCAAGCATCTTTTCTGACCACAACACTATGAGATTAGAAATCAATTACAGGGACAGTTACAGAAAGATAGAGAAGATGAAAAGGCAGAGGGCTATGTACCAGATGAAGGAACAAGAAAAAACCCCAGAAAAACAACTAAATGAAGTGGAGATAGGCAACCTTCCAGAAAAAGAATTCAGAATAATGATAGTGAAGATGATCCAGGACCTCGGAATAAGAATGGAGGCAAAGATTGAGAAGATGCAAGAAATGATTAACAAAGACCTAGAAGAATTAAAGAACAAACAAACAGAGATGACCAATACAATAACTGAAATGAAAACTACACTAGAAGGAATCAATAGCAGAATAACTGAGGCAGAAGAACGGATAAGTGACCTGGAAGACAGAATGGTGGAATTCACTGCTGCGGAACAGACTAAAGAAAAAAGAATGAAAAGAAATGAAGACAGCCTAAGAGACCTCTGGGACAACATTAAACACAACTACATTCGCATTATAGGGGTCCCAGAAGGAGAAGAGAGAGAGAAAGGACCAGAGAAAATATTTGAAGAGATTATAGTCAAAAACTTCCCTAACATGGGAAAGGAAATAGCCACCCAAGTCCAGGAAGCGCAGAGAGTCCCATACAGAATAAACCCAAGGAGAAACACGCTGAGACACATAGTAATCAAAGTGGCAAAAATTAAAGACAAAGAAAAATTATTGAAAGCAGCAAGGGAAAAACGACAAATAACATACAAGGGAACTCCCATAAGGTTAAAAGCTGATTTCTCAGCAGAAACTCTGCAAGCCAGAAGGGAGTGGCATGATATACTTAAAGTGATGAAAGGGAAGAACCTACAACCAAGATTACTCTACCCGGCAAGGATCTCATTTAGATTTGATGGAGAAATCAAAAGCTTTACAGACAAGCAAAAGCTAAGAGAATTCAGCACCACCAAACCAGCTCTACAACAAATGCTAAAGGAACTTCTCTAAGTGGGAAACACAAGAGAAGAAAAGGACCTACAAAAACAAACCCAAAACAATTAAGAAAATGGTCATAGGAACATACATATCGATAATTACCTTAAACGTGAATGGATTAAATGCCCCAACCAAAAGACATAGACTGGCTGAATGGATACAAAAACAAGACCCATATATATGCTGTCTACAAGAGACCCACTTTAGACCTAGGGACACATACAGACTGAAAGTGAGGGGATGGAAAAAGATATTCCATGCAAATGGAAATCAAAAGAAAGCTGGAGTAGCTATACTCATATCAGATAAAATAGACTTTAAAATAAAGAATGTTACAAGAGACAAGGAAGGACACTACATAATGATCCAGGGATCAATCCAAGAAGAAGATATAACAATTATAAATATATATGCACCCAACATAGGAGCACCTCAATACATAAGGCAACTGCTAACAGCTATGAAAGAGGAAATCCACAGTAACACAATAATAGTGGGGGACTTTAACACCTCACTTACACCAATGGACAGATCATCCAAAATGAAAATAAATAAGGAAACAGAAGCTTTAAATGACACAATAGACCAGATAGATTTAATTGGTATATATAGGACATTCCATCCAAAAACAGCAGATTACACGTTCTTCTCAAGTGCGCACGGAACATTCTCCAGGATAGATCACATCTTGGGTCACAAATCAAGCCTCAGTAAATTTAAGAAAATTGAAATCCTATCAAGCATCTTTTCTGACCACAACGCTATGAGATTAGAAATGAATTACAGGGAAAAAAACGTAAAAAAGACAAACACATGGAGGCTAAACAATACGTTACTAAATAACCAAGAGATCACTGAAGAAATCAAAGAGGAAATCAAAAAATACCTAGAGACAAATGACAATGAAAACACGACGATCCAAAACCTATGGGATGCAGCAAAAGCGGTTCTAAGAGGGAAGTTTATAGCTATACAAGCCTACCTAAAGAAACAAGAAAAATCTCAAGTAAACAATCTAACCTTACACCTAAAGAAACTAGAGAAAGAAGAACAAACAAAACCCAAAGTTAGCAGAAGGAAAGAAATCATAAAGATCAGAGCAGAAATAAATGAAATAGAAACAAAGAAAACAATAGCAAAGATCAATAAAAAAAAAAAAAAGAAATCAATTACAGGGAAAAAAACGTAAAAAACACAAACACATGGAGGCTAAACAATATGTTACTAAATAACCAAGAGATCACTAAAGAAATCAAAGAGGAAATCAGAAAAAAACTAGAGACAAATGAAAATGAAAACACGACAATCCAAAACCTATAGGATGCAGCAAAAGCAACTCTAAGAGGGAAGTTTATAGCTATACAAGCCTATCTCAAGAAACAAGAAAAATCCCAAATAAACAATCTACCGTTACACCTAAAGGAACTAGAGAAATAAGAACAAACAAAACCCAAAGTTAGCAGAAGGAAAGAAATCATAAAGATCAGAGCAGAAATAAATAAAATAGAAACAAAGAAAACAATAGCAAAGATCAATAAAACTAAAAGCTGGTTCTTTGAGAAAACAAACAAAATTGATAAACCATTAGCCAGACTCATCAATAAGAAGAGGGAGAGGACTCAAATCAATAAAATTAGAAATGAAAAAGGAGAAGTTACAACAGACACCGCAGAAATACAAAGCATCCTAAGAGACTACTACAAGCAACTCTATGCCAATAAAATGGACAACCTGGAAGAAATGGACAAATTCTTAGAAAGGTATAACCTTCCAAGACTGAACCAGGAAGAAATAGAAAATATGAACAGACCAATCACAAGTAATGAAATTGAAACTGTGATGAAAAATCTTCCAACAAACAAAAGTCCAGGACAAGATGGCTTCACAGGTGAATTCTATCAAACATTTAGAGAAGAGCTAACACCCATCCTTCTCAAACTCTTCCAAAAAATTGCAGAGAAAGGAAAACTCCCAAACTCATTCTATGAGGCCACCATCACCCTGATACCAAAACCAGACAAAGATATCACAAAAAAAGAAAATTACAGACCAACATCACTGATGAATATAGATGCAAAATTCCTCAACAAAATACTAGCAAACAGAATCCAACAACACATTAAACGGATCATACACCATGATCAAGTGGGATTTATCCCAGAGAGGCAAGGATTCTTCAGTATACACAAATCAATCAATGTGATACACCATATTAACAAACTGAAGAAGAAAAACCATATCATCTCAATAGATGCAGAAAAAGCTTTTGACAAAATTCAACACCCATTTATGATAAAAACTCTCCAGAAAGTGGGCATAGAGGGAACCTACTTCAACATAATAAAGGCCATATATGACAAACCCACAGCAAACACCATTCTCAATGGTGAAAAACTGAAAGCATTTCCTCTAAGATCAGGAACAAGACAAGGATGTCCACTCTCACCACTATTATTCAACATAGTTTTGGAAGTCTAGCCACAGCAATCAGAGAAGAAAAAGAAATAAAAGGAATACAAATCGGTAAAGAAGAAGTAAAACTGTCACTGTTTGCAGATGACATGATACTATACATAGAGAATCCTAAAGATGCCATCAGAAAACTACTAGAGCTCATCAATGAATTTGGTAAAGTTGTGGCATACAAAGTTAATGCACAGAAATCTCTTGCATTCCTATACACTAATGATGAAAAATCTGAAAGAGAAATTAAGGAAACACTCCCATTTACCATTGCAACAAAAAGAATAAAAAACCTGGGAATAAACCTACCTAGGGAGACAAAAGACCTGTATGCAGAAAACTATAAGACACTGATGAAAGAAATTAAAGATGATACCAACTGATGGAGAGATATACCATGTTCTTGGACTGGAAGAATCAATATTGTGAAAATGTCTATACTACCCAAAGCAATCTACAGATTCAATGCAATCCCTATCAAACTACCAATGCCATTTATTACAGAACTAGAACAAAAGATCTTAAAATTTGTATGGAGATACAAAAGACCCCAAATAGCCAAAGCAGTCTTGAGGGAAAAAAACAGAGCTGGAGGAATCAGGCTCCCTGACTTCAGACTATACTACAAAGCTACAGTAATCAAGACAATATGGTACTAGCACAGAAACAGAAACACAGATCAATGGAACAGGATAGAAAGCCCAGAGATAAACCCACGCACCTATGGTCAACTAATCTATGACAAAGGAGGCAAGGATATATAATGGAGAAAAGACAGTCTTTTCAATAAGTGGTGCTGGGAAAACTGGACAGCTACACGTAAAAGAATGAAATTAGAACACTCCCTAACACCATACACAAAAATAAACTCAAAATGGATTAAAGACCTAAATGTAAGACTGGACACTATAAAAGTCTTAGAGGAAAACATAGGAAGAACACTCTATGACATAAATCACAGCAGGATCTTTTTTGATCCACCTCCTAGAGTAATGGAAATAAAAACAAAAATGAACAAATGGGACCTAATGAAACTTAAAAGCTTTTGCACAGCAAAGGAAACCATAAACAAGACGAAAAGACAACCCTCAGAATGGAAGAAAATATTTGCAAATGAAGCAACTGACAAAGGATTAATCTCCAAAATTTACAAGCAGCTCATGCAACTCAATATTAAAAAAACAAACAACCCAATCCAAAAATGGGCAGAAGACCTAAATAGACATTTCATCATAGAAGACATACAGACGGCCAAGAAGCACATGAAAAGCTGCTCAACATCACTAATTATTAGAGAAATGCAAATCAAAACTACAATGAGGTATCACCTCACACCAGTCAGAATGGGCATCATCAGAAAATCTACAAACAACAAATGCTGGGGAGGGTGTGGAGAAAAGGGAACCCTCTTGCACTGTTGGTGGGAATGTAAATTGATACAGCCACTATGGAGAACAGTATGGAGGTTCCTTAAAGAACTAAAAATAGAATTACCATATGACCCAGCAATCCCACTACTGGGCATATACCCAGACAAAACCATAATTCAAAAAGACACATGCACCCCAGTGTTCACTGCAACACTATTTACAATAGCCAGGTCATGGAAGCAACCTAAATGCCCATCGACAGATGAATGGATAAAGAAGATGTGGTACATATATACAATGGAATATTACTCAGCCATAAAAAGGAACGAAATTGGGTCATTTGTAGAGACGTGGATGCATCTAGAGACTGTCATACAGAGTGAAGCAAGTCAGAAAGAGAAAAACAAATATCATATATTAACGCATATATGTGGAACCTAGAAAATGGTACAGATGAACCGGTTTGCAGGGCAGAAATTGAGACACAGAAGTAGAGACCAAACGTATGGACACCAAGGGGGGAAAGCGGCGGGGGCTGGGGGTGGTGGTGTGATGAATTGGGAGATTGGGATTGACACGTATACACTGATGTGTATAAAATTGATGACTGATAAGAAAATAGATAAATAAATAAAAATAAATAAAAATAAAAAATTTCTGTAAAACCTTACTTTTCCAAAAGGCACCTTAGTCATAAGCCCTGCAGTGCTACAAGATTCTAGTTAGAAACAAAAAAATTTAGAGAAAAAACAATGATTTTTATCAAAAAGCAGAAAAATACAACTGCTGTCTTTCCACTCTGGAAAGAACTGCTAAATAGCTTTCAAAGGCAAAAGGGTACCTTTTAAAAACAGAAAGATCCCAAATTTTTGTCAATAAAATGATGATCCAGTTATACACCAAGGAACAGACAGAACACCTGGCTTCGGTTCTCCAACTATCCCTGGTACCTACAGCGTGACTTTGGATTTGGTCTCACAGGGTGTCTGCCTCAGTCTCCACAAATGAACACATGATCTTATAAAAGATATAATGCACATGAAAGTGCTTTGCCATCTATTAGATATTATCTTCTCAACATGTCAATTTATTCCTGTGAACTGATTCCTTCCCTCCAACTCACAGTGACCAAAATGATTTATTTTAGAAAGTGCTCATAAGTGGTTTGACAGCAGGTGTAACAAAGGTGTAAGCTAGAAAAGATACTGAATACTTTCATACACTTAAAGCAGCATGAAGCCATGGACATGAACAGTTATGACAAAGAAATGGGTTAGAAAAATGACCCACAGTACATTGCCCTTCCTGGTTCCGGCAAAAATTTGAGCTGGAAAGACACGGTATCTAAAAAGGAAAACTAATGACAAACAAGAAATAAAGTGAACTATTTCAAAACCTCACAAAACGGTAGTTTGAGAGCAAGGGGTCAGGGAGGGCTATGTTTTTGTTAGGTCTGACTTGCCCTTAGCTATGGGTGCACTGTCTTTTCATGTGGCCCCAAAGAAATAGCTGAGCCATTATTGTTGTTGATAATGATGAGCAGATGCTGATGGGATGATTGCACATCAACAGTTCTCAGACTCAGGTCTTGTGTAATTGGGTGTGTCGATCTATGTCACTCCACAGATGGTTATTAAACCAGTTACAACTTCCCTAAATCTTTTCACTAGACGTGAACAACACTCTGGATAGTTACTCTCTGGTGCCAACCGAGAATAGGCACTATCATAAAACATTTTTTTAAAACAGTTTCAAGGTTTATCCGTCCTCCTCCCAACACACAAACACACACACACACACGCACGCACACACGCACACTCTTAAAGTAGGGATGTTTGTTTAATTCAAAAATCCAAATTATCAAATTTGAAATTTAAATACCATAAATACTTCTCTACTACAGTGACTATAACAAGTCTATTAATTTCAACCTGGCATGAATAAAAAAATATAATCAGCTCCCAATTTTCTATCAACAAATGATATGCATTTTAGATAATCTTTGTGCCTCAGGAACAATAAAAATCCTGCTATCAAAGCTCCCCTCAGGTTGATGGAACACAGGGATTCCCAGCTCTCATGACACAGAATCGCCAAATTCTTCCTACTGAGAGAGGTGCAGCCCCACCCCCGATGCAGCTAGATGACAGTGACCTTTATCGAGGAAGCTCTCAGCTGACCACAGGGCATGGCCAAATGTCCAACTGGACTGCCCCAGGAGACAAAATGATCCATTTGGCAGTCTGTTGATACTGAGGTGTCAAACCTTCAACTAATTGGCCGCTCTTTGCAGTAAGCTTTCCTACACTGTACACCTGAAAGAACACTTGTTGAGACGGCTCCGTTGAATGAGAAACACAACTTTTGAAACGCACTCTTGTGGAAAGGCCAGCATACTTTCATATACAAATAGGTGTAACAAGCCACAGGCTCATATGTTTTTAGCCTCAGAATTAGTAAGCTAAACTGAAGTGCAATACGTGAATTTCATCATTTTTCTTTCTTTCCCCATGACCATTTGGCAGAGTTAAAATTTTAGCTATCATGCATTTTCTTCCCTAAAATGTATCAGTTACAGTTCCCACAGAAGCTAGCTATGCATTTCCTTGTGGGTGTATGCGTAAAACTACCATAACAAAACATTTTCTATTTCCTCATTTTGATCAAAAGGAAAGAAGAAATGCTAAAGTGCACTTACATAAAGGACAGTGCAAAACTGACATGCCTATCTGTATAAACAATTTATATTCTGTTTAAATTTAAAGTTATGATGATTAAGGAGAGAAATGCCAAGAGCTATGAAATAAAATTACATTAAGGGTAGCCCATGCTGCATGCTCTTGAGAGACTTAAGAGAAACTTTAAGGAACAGCAAAGTCACTTCAGGCCACTCAGGAAGAACTAAGGCTTGAGACAGTAAAAACAGCTGGGGAAAAATGCTAAGAAACAGACACCAGAACACATAAAATGCTTGTAAATGAACACAACATTATGGACCCATTGGCAGAACATGTGGAAGTTGTGATGGGTTAAGGTGAGTCAGCCACACTCTCCAGCCTATTTCACTTTGGATCAACAGCAGCAGGGACAATTAGTTACTGCAGGCACAGAACAGCTTTAAGAAAAGCTAACCTACCCATCTAGAGAAAGACTCCTCAACCTCTGCTTCATTACTGTCATGCTCTAACTGACACAACTAATCAAACAAAAGGAAAGAGAATCCTTTCAAATCATGGGGAACAGAACTCAGATTTAGGGACATTATGGAGCAAGCAATGTGATATAATGAAACAAGAACTGCCCTAGAAATTAGACCTGGATTCTAATCATGGCTTTGCCATATACTCACCATGCGATCTAGAGGAATTCCCTTAAGCTATTTGAGACTTACTGTTCTCACCTGTAAAACTGAAATATCACCAGCCCTCCTTCCTTAGCAGATGTCATTTGTGGCTCAAATAAGATCATGTTTATAAAAGTGATTATAAACCAGGAAGCACTATTTAATGTAAAATATTATTGTATGTAAAATTTCCAATCCAAAATTCTGTGAAACAGAAAAACTTCACCATCTAGCCCCCAAATGATAAACTATTACATGACTCAAATTAGATCACATACATCTATATTATGAGACCAGCCTAAATGGGGATGGTAGGTATTATGTGTGTTAGGCTGGTGTAACCAACTTCAACCATTTTTTAAAATATTTCCCCACTGCTCTCCTAGTGTCTCAAAAATGCTCAGGAATTACAAGCAAGAGCGATAATCTCCTCAACCTCCCCTAGCCTTCTCTGGCACAGAAATCTGACATAGGCCACTTCACATGCCTGATTAGATAAGCCTTCCCAATGCTGAAAGCCAACTGCTTCTAACATTTCAAACCTGATTTCCATGAAGACTCAGGGGTGAAAGATGGAAACAAATAAGCCAACCAAGTAGATCCTCCTTATTGAAAGAGTTCTCCAGCTTTGATTTGAAGTACTAAATAATTTTTTTCTATGAACCAATTGCTTCTGAGGTCATAGGTGCAAGTTGCTGCAAACAGAGCAGACAAAAGTGTTAGAAAGGCTTTTAACTTACACACAATCCTGCAAACTTTAAATTACTAAAATGATAGTGCTTTAGTCTGTTCTTTAGGTGATCCATAATCCTGCCTTGGCAATGGAGCAGAGTCTAAAGGGAATCATTAAAAGATATTAAAACAAGAAGTCCAGAGACAAGTATTCCCAGACTACATCTTCCAAAGGAGGAATTGCCATGAGACTAATGAAGTTTAAACTTTGGGGCCCCCTGCACTTGAGCGCCTATTCTGTGCCCAGAACCATGCAGTTTCCAATATTTACAAACAATCCTGCAAGTTAGGTATTACTATTATTCCAATTATATAAATCAGGGAATTGAGAATTAGAGAAGCTAAGTGGCTTGCCCAATACCCTTAGCCAAGAATCGGAGCCAGGCCTAGCTGGTTCCAAAACTCACCAGCTACGCTAAAGTAAACATCAAAATGTATTTGGAAGGGTATCTAAAAGTCATAAATAATCAGCCTTTACTGTCATTTATCTCTCATTATGCTTCATATCCCTGGGCATTCTCTCCTTCACCATTCAACTGGCAGCTGAACACAACTAAACCTGAAGGAGAAAGTCCAGTATGTCTGAAAGGACCCACATGTCTGATCATGCATGTTTAGACTGTATTTTAAAACAGAGGGGATTATCTGGGATTCTGTTGATGTCAAACATACTTCTCTCATCTATTAGTATTGATGACCATCAATTTTCAGTGACAAAGGAGATAATAAGGAAAATGTTCACAGAAAAGAAGAAAAGCCAAGGTTATCCCCATGCTTTTTCTGTAACACTATGTGTAGAAATGCTACACACAGTTAATTTCAAAGTTCCCAGGCCTAGATAGGTTAGTCCTGGGCAGTTTTAGTATTGGCTATGTCCACTTTCATATGCTGAGGCATTCCAATCATTTTACATGGTCTTTTATATCCCTTTCAGAAAGATACAATAAGAATACAAGCACACAGTCAAGAAAAGCTATCTGCAATTTAAAAGGCTGGCACAAATAGGACTCTGGATTGCCATTTTCAGACTATCAAAATGTTTTTTATTCTTTTAAAAAAGCTACACATTCATTCCTAGTCTTAATCTACTAAAGAATTTCTTTTAAGATCAAGAAGTAATAGAGAGAGAAATGCTAAACAACTTTCCTTGGATTACAACAAATATAAATCTATCCTTCCCATTTTCAAAGTGATTTAGAAAGAACTGCAACTCATCAAAATGGAATTTTTTTAAAAATTTATTTATTTATTTATTTATTCATTTATTTCATTTTTGGCTGCATTGGGTCTTTGCTGCTGCACACGGGTTTTCTATAGTTGCTGAGAGCGGGGGCTACTGTTTCTTGTGGTGCACGGGCTTCTCATTGCGGTGGCTTCTCATTGCGGAGCACGGGCTCTAGAGTGCAGGCTTCAGTAGTTGTGGCGCACAGGCTTAGTTGCTCCGCGGCATGTGGGATCTTCCCGGACCAGGGCTCGAACCCGTGTCCCCTGCATTGGCAGGCGGATTCTTAACCACTGAGCCACCAGGGAAGCCCCTGGAATTTTGACATTTAAATAATTTCCACATTATGCAAATGTTCATTCAGAAGTAAGATGTTAAGAAGAGTAAAACTTAAGTCAATTTAATACAGAAAATATTACTAAATCCAAAGTTACACTATCTGTAGGGCTACAGGACTCCACCAAATGACAAAGGCATCACTTAACAGTGGGTAAATGTGTGAGCTCTGGAGTCAGGCAAGGGGGGTTCCAGCTCCTGGTCTATACCAGCTCCTGGTCTTTATCACTAACTGGGTGACCTGGATGACCAAGCCTTAATCTTCCAGTAAGTAGGAATTATAACACCTACTGTGAGGAGTAAAGCAAACACATTAAGCACTTTTTCCCCAGGCATCTGTCACGTAATAAACCCTCAGTATATGGAAGCTATTGTTACTTCTTATAAGCTCCAGGAGGATAGTTTTTTTGTCTGTTTCGTTCACTCTATTAATAAAGAAGCATGCCCCGGTCAGCTTTCATGCAAACACAGTTCCTCCAAAGTGACATTCACATTTATCTACATTAATTACATTCAAATGCTGCTACCCTTAGTATATACCTCCTCTCTTTTACTGTAAGTGGCTGCAGCTGCCTTTGCAGGATGATTTAAATTACTGGAAAATATTTTAAGTGTTTTAAGGGTATCTGAGTTAACATATGCACCACTTACATTTTCAGTGTGCTTACACATAATTATAAATATCTCAGACCACAAAAGAAAACTTTTCATAGTACTCCTACAACTGAAAAACAAAGTCTTAGAAATAATTACAGAGGGAGCAGAAGGGAGTGGTAGGTAGAATACAGTTTACTAAATTGGCAAAATAAAATTTGGAGTTTTGTCTTAAAACAAAACAAAACAAAAAACCTGACAACCATTTGTTCAAGGCTGCCAAAACTTGAGAATAAGCAAACTGTCATGGGAAAGAAATGTTAAAATACGAAACCCTTTTCTGAGAAAGTTACTCCACCAGTCCTGGCTAATCCAATTCTGAATCACTAACGACTCCAGTCCTGCTGGGTTGTCTTAACCACTACAAAGAAGTCCAAAGGGACAGGCAGGGTCTCACAGGCAAATATTTTCTCTGCTGTCACTGACATTTACAATATAGCCACACTTCTCCCCTCCCCCACCCTTCCCACTCCTTCACTGTTCCCTTTTCAGATTTCAAAAATCAGAGGGTCAACATACTGATATATCATTCGACTAAGGAGTATAGAGGGGAGATCACTTGACTAGAAAACGAGAGCTTGGATTCTGGCCCCAACCTTGACCTAGCTCTGGGCCCTCTGGCCAGTCACTTGGGCTTTGCTTTCCTCATCTGTAAAACAAGGATGGACTAGATGGGTGGTTCCCAGCCCGAGATCCCAAAATCTCCAGGAACCCCTAAAGTAATAACAGATCATGAGGTATTTCTATTATTCCAAAGAGATTCCATTAAGTGCTATAAGGCTAATTAAAACATCAAATGCATGGTGACACCAGATGGCACATGATGATGTTTATCATATCATAGGAAAGGGGGGAACAAGAGTGTTGGACCTGATATTGTCCTCAAAGCTACACCTCAGAAAAATCATAGTTTCTGTACTAAACATAATCCAACCACAAATGTCTGGTGAATAAATAAGGGGGAAATGATTTAGTACCTATCAATACAATTTGTATAGTAGACAAATTCTCCAAATTGAAGATACACCCCATTAAGGGAACAGACTCAAATATAATACCCTTAAATATTTACAGGTTCATGGGAAACCAGTGAATAATCTACATGCTGCAAACATGAAGCTCCTATTTCTCACCAAGGATCTGAATCACTCATCCACTTTTGATTAAAGTGAAAGCAACAAAAAGCCAGTCTAAACTGCAACATAAAATAACACCAACAACAATAACTACTATTCACTTCACTCTTACTATGTGCCAGGAACCATACTACAAATATAACACTGATTAACTTATTTAATCCTCATAACAACCCTAGCACTTACATGCTACTATTACCTTCATTTTATAAATAATGAAATTTAGGCATAGAGTGCTTAAGAAACAGGGACACAGGGCTAGTCAGTTAAAAGCCCTGGGTATCCCCACCCTTTCTCCCTCTAAGCTGACAACTCCTTCTCAAAGAGAAGTCTCTCAAAACACAAACAGAAATGTCCCCAAGCAGAGCCCTTAGGAGTTGGGCCATTGCTCTTGAGAGCAGGCTTCTGAGGAGCTCATAGCTGTGGCCCATTCTGGCTTAAAGACATCCTTAATGGGAACTCCGCTCTTCTCAACCCAAATTCAGTCTGCTTGTCCTGATGATAGAAATCAACTGAGAGAAGCCCAGGGCCATTAGTCAACTAAAATCAACCCATTTATTCAAAAAATACAAATGATTCCTAACAGCTGGCTCCTACATTCAGAGAACCTATGAGGAAAAACATGCATTTTCAGTGTACTAGAATGAGTAAGGGTTATGGAGACAAATAGACCAAAACAATCAGTCAATCAATCAATTCCAAACCTGCCACTTACTAATTGCATTATCCTGAGCATGTTACAGGTCTCAGTTTCCCCTACTCCCCATCTCAAAGGGTTGTTGTGAGGCGTAATCGTGTGAATGTACAGAAAGTGCCACGGCTGACTGCAGAGGCCCTAGAGCCAGAGGTCTGAATCCTGGCTCCATCCCTCACTAACCACATGATTGGCCCCAACACCCAAAGCTGTGAATCTAAGCTCCTATTTCTTTACCTGTAATATAGCTAATTACTGTCTACCCCAAAGGACAGCCACGCGAATTAAATGAGGAAATATATGTAAAGCCCCTAGGAGAAGGACTGACACATAGTAAGAATTAAGCAATTTTTTTAAAAGAGCTGAGGTTTTAAAAGTCAAACCACAAGTTTAAGTCCCAGCTCTGTCACTTATTATCTAGGGCTAAACAATGGTATACAAGCCAACTAACCCCTCAGAGGCTCAGTTTCAACCAAGATTTTGTAAAGATTAAAGGAGGCAGTTGTGTAAGAGTGTTCTGTAAACTCTGCATTGCTATGTAAATGTTAGGGTTGTTTTACGTTTTATGTTAATTGTATCGAGTGGTCCTTTCAAATACTATCTTCATCTTTAAAATGGAAAAACTGAGGCAGAGAAATTTTAAGCCATAGAGGGAAGGCTGATAATCCCAAAAGTAGGATGGAGAAAAGGATTGGGCCAAAATAAATTCAGATCATGACAAAGCAGAAAAGTAATAAGCCTTCAAGAGGAAAGATGAGAATAAACATCCATTAACCTATGTTTTTAATCAGCAACTTCACCTGCTGATTAAGCCTCTCAGTGCACAGTCCAGGCGTAAGAATTCTCTAATTTCCTCCCAGAAACAGTATTAGACTTCAGGGTGAGAAAGAGCTTCACTATCAAGCCTCTTTCCCATCCGTAAGTTAATTTTGTGGCTGGGGCCAAGACCAGGGGACACAAACTGGAATCTCACTCTAACTGGCTTTCTCTTAACCACACCTTAAAAAAAAAAAAAGAAGTTGCAATCTTTCAGAGAGGTTTCCTTCTTTGGTTGGTCAGAAATGT
The DNA here is from genome assembly GCF_028023285.1 of Balaenoptera ricei. Taxonomy (NCBI): domain Eukaryota; kingdom Metazoa; phylum Chordata; class Mammalia; order Artiodactyla; family Balaenopteridae; genus Balaenoptera; species Balaenoptera ricei. The sequence continues at coordinate 106,105,702 of NC_082639.1, forward strand.
CCTTGTTCCCCAGGTCTCCTCATGCTAAATATGGTAATAGCTGGCAAACAAACAGCCCAGTAAATTCCAATGATACTTAAGAAAGCATTAATATTGCCTGAAATTACTCTGAATCAAACACTTAAGACCTACAGGGCTGCCACATAGAGCAGTTCAGCTGGAACTCTTATGCCAAAAGCAGCAGGATGCCTTAAGAACATACAAGCTTGAAAAAAAAAAGCAATCTACTCTTCTTTATTGCAACATTCTTCAGCAACAACACTGATCTCCTACCCACTGTGCACACAGCACTGCACTAGGGCAGTGGGAGGCTGGAGGGAGAAATCTAAGAAACAGGTGGTGTTCGTGGGGTGCCAAAACAACAGGTTGATTCAGTCAGTTCTGTCCCACAACTAATCAATTTGGTGAAGGGAGAAGGGAAGGAATCTTAGTCATCCTGTTGGCCGACCAAACTGACTGGCTAGACCATTGCACAATTATCAATTAGGCCAAAATGTCAGATTTAATAGTGCATATTAGCCCTGCCTAATGGGATGTTACACACTTCCAAGATCTTGGATATCTCAGAAAACAACACAGAAGCAGATTACCCTCTACCCACCCAAAATCACATATCAGGCTCCAGAATACACTGTTTTTTTTTCCAGTATCTTTTTATAAGGTATTAAAGTAAATGTGCATTTTCTGGGCACATACAACTGACAGCTTGTTGATTTATGATACAGTCAGATTAGAATTTTAAAGTAATTACAGAAAATACCAGTTAACAAATACATAGAAAACTGACCGAGCACATTAGAAATCAAAGGATTTTTTAAAAAACTATCAAATAAATTTTTGATATCAATATTGGTAGCAATTTGATATTATGTAGTTTAACGTGTCCATACATGTTTTGACACATTTAAGATAGACAAAGAGATAATACCTTTAATATTTAAAGAAATATTTTAAATCAGTAACCAAAAACTAAATACCTTGATGAATAAAAGACACAATATACCAAAATAAATAAATAAAAAGAAAAGGCAATACAAATGGCCACTGACCATATGAAAAACATTCAACATCATTACAAGCAGAGAGACCAATTAAGATGAGGTAGCATTTACCACTTATCCAACTGGTAAGGAGTTGTAAAAATAAAAACTAGTGTTGACAATGGCTGGAAACACTGAGAGTCTCATATTCTGCTGATAGAAGTATAACTTGGTCAAACTGTATGGAAGGAAATTTGGCAGTGTGTATCAAAAGCCACACAAAGATCCATGCTCTTTAATACAATAATTTGACTTCTTGGAATTTATGTTAAGAAAATAAATATTCCTATCAAGATTTACATATAAGAATGTTCAGGGCTTCCCTGGTGGCGCAGTGGTTGAGAATCTGCCTACTAATGCAGGGGACACGGGTTCGAGCCCTGGTCTGGGAAGATCCCACATGCCGCGGAGCAACTAGGCTCGTGAGCCACAACTACTGAGCCTGCGCGTCTGGAGCCTGTGCTCCGCAACAAGAGAGGCCACGATAGTGAGAGGCCCGCGCACCGCGATGAAGAGTGGCCCCTGCTTGCTGCAACTAGAGAAAGCCCTCGCACAGAAACGAAGACCCAACATAGCAATCAATCAATCAATCAATTAAAAAAAAAAAAGACTCCTCATTTCCTCCTCTTCCCCTTAAAAAAAAAAAAAAATGTTCATCACAGCATTATTTACAAATTATGAAAATTGGAAACTAAGAATAGATTTCAGTTTAAATAAAATATAACAGAATCTTCAGATAGAACAACATGCAGCCTTTAAAACCATGTTCTTAAAAAAATATTTATACACAAGAAGTATATTCAACATCTTGTAATAAACTATAATGGAAAAGAATCTGAAAACAGATTTTATATACATATATATATATATTCTTTTTGAATCACTTTGCTGTACGCCAGAAACTAACACAATATTGTAAATCTACTATACTCAATGAAAAGGAAGAAAGAAAAAAAAGAAAGAAAGAAATATTTATATATGGGAAAATGTTCACAATATTTTAAGTGGTGCAGAAGTATATGGTAAAACTGTAATATGTTAAAGTCCTAATTATAGTAAGAGACACAGAAAAAAAACTGTATGAAATGTAACAAAATATTAAGTGTGGGTTTTGATTGGAGGTGATAGGATTATTGGAGATTTTAATTTTCTCTTATGTTTTTCTGTTTAAAAAATTCTATTTCCCAATTTTTAAAAATCACTCTCGTTGGGCTTCCCTGGTGGCGCAGTGGTTGAGAATCTGCCTGCCAATGCAGGGGACATGGGTTCGAGCCCTGGTCTGGGAAGATCCCACATGCCGCGGAGCAACTAGGCCCGTGAGCCACAACTACTGAGCCTGCGCGTCTGGAGCCTGTGCTCCGCAACAAGAGAGGCCGTGATAGTGAGAGGCCTGCGCACCGCGATGAAGAGTGGCCCCCGCTTGCCACAAATAGAGAAAGCCCTCGCACAGAAACGAAGACCCAACACAGCCATAAATAATTAAATAAATAAAAATTAAACTTAAAAAAAAAAAAAAATCACTCTCTTTGAGATAGTAATTTCTCTTCTGGAAATCTAGCTTAATGGAAAAAACCTAAAGAAGGAAATTTTTGTATAAAGAAGATCAGTGTCATTTATATAGAAAAAAAAAAAAAAGATGGAGTCAAATATGCAACCAAAGCAAAGGAGAAATCACCAAAGAAAGGCAGAACAGAAAATTGTATATACGTTATAAATATACAATTTTTAAAACTAAGAGTAGATAAAAAGACCAAATGATGTACACCAAAATATTAACAGTGGTTAAGGCTGTGGATTTTTCTTACACTTTTCTAGACTTTTCAAAGGTCCTTAACTACCTTTAAATGTAATTACTTTAAAAACAACCCCCCCAAAAAAAAATCTTATAAAGGTGCCAGAGAAAATCAACAAAGTATAAATATGAGTTAATTACATGTAAACATAAGGAATAATTCTGTTGCTATGCAACCCTACGTTAAAATGTAACAATGTTTGTTTTCAGTTACAACCATTTTCCTTAAATCTCTTAGAAAGTTTATGTCACAGGAGCCATGACATATTGTTACTTACTTTATATAGTAACATCCAAAACTTGCATGATTTACAAATATGTTTTTTTCTCTAATAATCCTCATAAAGATTATAAAGTGCTTTAGATGTTATAATAAAGTAAATATCCTTCATGTTTCCAATTTTAAAAGATATAGCAAATAAATAAAGGCACATTCTCTGCAAAGAAAACATAGTAAAAAGTAATAATCAAAACATACATGTCCTCAAACTTCAATGAGTCTCCACACTTTAGAGACAAACAAAAGCATGTGAAAGCAGAGAATTAAACAAAAGTTTCTTTGCAGCACACCACATTAACCATTTAGAGAAGTTAACAAATTAGCACTATCTAGTTTTCTTACTATTCATAAACTCAACAGAACATATTAGTGTATAAATAGTTCTCAATTTTTCTTATTTGAATGTTGGATAAGTATGCCAACATAGCAACCTCTCCGTGTTAGGTACTAGTTAAAATAGTTTAATCTTTGAGACTTAAAAGCCTCCCAGAATCTCCTCACAAAAGAGAGATGAGAGTAAAAAGAGATGAAAAAGAAGCAAAGAACAATTTAAAAAGGCACCTGCCTCTGAACAAGGTAGTATACTTTAGAATGTAACCACAGCTTCTTGTACAACACTTTAGTCGGCAAGCAAAACTGTATTTTAAAGGGATACTATTTGTTAAAAGACAACAGAGTATTAGGGAGACAATATCTGACTGCAATCAAAATATTATCATCATGTTTTCCTTACCTCACAACATACACACACACTTTCTTCATATGAATAAATATATGAGGGTGGGAGCGCTACCCTTAACCCAGAAACAGGTTCTGCAACACCCGTAGATGCAACCTGTCTTTGTGAGATGATGAGTCCACCTTGGCACGATGTTTGGCTGAGGCATTCAAAGAAGCAGAGTCACTGCCAATATCCTGCAGAAGGAACTGACTTGAAGACCAGAAACTGCCCTAGAGGCCTCTGGGGAAGGTGCTCCAGTCCACTGGGAAGAGAGACACAGGCCCCTCACCGCCTGACCAGGAGAGCAAGGGCACCAGAACTGGACCATGGTAACCCGCCTGCAGTTCAAGAGTGGCAAGGGACAGTAAAATGACCCCCCAAGAGTTTGTCCAATCATCCAGTAAACCCCAAACTTTGAGGGGCTAGTAGGACAGGGTTTTGCCAAGACAAGCACAAGAGGGTGAGGGAGATGTCAGCATGATTAATCAATGCCACCTGAGGCAGCAACTTGGGGTGTGTCCACACTACACCTCAGTCATTGCCTGACTGTGATGAGAAGTTCCTTCAGCTACTGCCACTGAGAACTCGATCTTCCAAAGGAGCTCCTTCCACCTTAACTTGTCCTAGATCAGGCTCAGTCAGCATCCAAGACTGAGAACACAGCCTTCTCTCTTGCCAGAAACCCACTAAGACACCACAGCAGGTGCCAAATTTATATTTACACCCCCACCAAACAAGGGGGCTTTGTCTTTTCCCCAAGTCAAGTTTTGATACTTCTGAATTCCAACAGAGAAAGAGGAGAACAGCAGACAAGCCTAGCAGGGGTGAGCTGGGGGTCGCCGTGCCCTGGTGGTCCTAGAGTTTCCTCCCTCAGACCCTACAGCTCTTAGTCACCCTGACTACAGGAAACTGCTCTCAGAGAGTGTAGATAAGTTACTAAATAACTGTACTTCATGTCCCTAATTTTGTGTGCTCATCTGTCTTGTCTCCCTGATGATGTCAGCTCCTTGGGGGCAGGACTCTATCTTCCATTTGGTCAGTGATTCCCACACAGCTAGAAAAGTAAAATACCCTGTACTCCCTACCACATGATACTAAGGAAAACACACAAATTAAGGATGACAACACACCACAGTCCTCCCTAACACACCACTAAGACAGGAGAGCTACGCAGGTAATAAATCTTAGAGCCCATATAGCTAGGGCTCCTACTAGAGTATTATATAGAAACTTATATATTTACATATATAAGTAAATTAATACAATAATTGCTTTGCTTTGCTCATTCCTAGCTATGGCTTTTCATCCCGCCTTCTTGGCTTTACTATTCTTTTTAAAGTCACAATGTATTTTCTGCCACAAAGCTCGTCCTCCTTTCAAAAAGGAGAGGAGAAAAGAAAGAACAGACCTACAGTCAACTTCCTACCGCTGCCAACGAACGCTGCTGTTTGTCCCATCCAGAGGCCATGAGCATATCCTTTCAGATCTGAAGCCACTTCCTTCTTCCTATCAAGAACAGCAAGACCAAGTGTCTTTGTCAGAGGAGCACTCCTGGGCCCCTTCTTGCAGACTGCTCAGTTCTGCTCAAGAGGTCCTCCATTCCTCCTTTATTCTCCCCTCCTTATTCCATTTCCTGCAGCAGCCCAGACACCCCCCCAAAGCAGGACTGCCTGAAATGAGTGACCTTTATATCTTTTTGCACTAACATATCTGAGGGAAATCCCTGCACCAGACATGTGTTCATAGGTTAACAAAACAGACATCCTCAAAGACAGCATCATTCACAAGGGCTGAGGACAGAATTCCTTAATGGACACCAAAAAGTCTGTGGAACTTTTAAGTATTCTGGTATCTCAGGTAACATTCTGATGGCGGGATAAGGAGGCTTCCACCAAAGTCATACATGACACACACATGGCAGTCCTAAGACTTTGGATAGATCACAAAAAACCTTTTTTTTTTTTTTTTTTTTTTTTTACAACAAAACAACTTTACTAGCCTTATGGGGACACCAGAGCAGCTTCCTTCTCCCTGGTGAGCTAGGCATTCCGTAAGAAGCAGGGGAAGAAAATGACCACAGGACGCAAAGCAACCCACCTCTAGCACTATCAAAGAATAAACAAACAAAACAAAACAAAACAAAAAGCCCTTGGCTTCCCTAGATTCACTCTGCAGTGATTCCAAAACTTCCCTAGTATAAGAATTACCTGGGGGCTTCCCTGGTGGCGCAGTGGTTGAGAATCTGCCTGCTAATGCAGGGGACACGGGTTCGAGTCCTGGTCTGGGAAGATCCCACATGCCGCGGAGCAACTGGGCCCGTGAGCCACAACTACTGAGCCTGCGCGTCTGGAGCCTGTGCTCCGCAACAAGAGAGGCCGCGATAGTGAGAGGTCCGCGCACCGCGATGAAGAGTGGCCCCCACTTGCTGCAACTAGAGAAAGCCCTCACACAGAAACGAAGACCCAACACAGCCATACATAAATAAATTAATTAATTAATTAATTAATTTAAAAAAAAAAAAAGAAAAACTCATAGCTAACATCAAAAAAAAAAAAAAAATTACCTGGCTATTTCTTAAATATACAAATTCCCAGACACTATTCCATACTCACTGAATCAGAATCTCCAGGAGAAGACCCCAGGTATTCCTACCATAAGAGAGGTTAGGGAAACACTGCTCAACAAATGCTTCCCTCCCACAAGTGCCCCTCTGGGCAGGGAAGTATAAAACACATAGGGCTAAGGTGATTAACCCAAGCAATCACCCCAGACAGGATCATCTTCATGCTCCTCACTGAGTTTAACTCCTTCTGCGGAGGGGTGGGTGTCAGTTCAGTAAAGGGTACCTTTGGATCCCTGTCACCCACAAAGGGCTCAGGACTCTTTGAGACAAATGCCTGAGAAGAATGCCAATGGGGGCAAGTCATAAGGAGGCAGATTACAACTGAATATAAAAAGATCTTTCTAAGAATTACAGCTGTCCAAATCTAGACTCATCTGCCTCCGAAGGCAGGGAGCTGTCTGTCACAAAAGGTGTTCAAGGAGAAAAAAGGTAGGCTACATCTTAACCAGGATGTTGTAAGAGGATCAGAATCAGCACGGGAAAGACAGGACAAGGTGAACTTTTTAAAGTTCCTCCCAATACATAAGTCAATAAAGAGGAAAATGTCAGCTACCCATTAATTAATAAAAAGAGATAGCATAAAAGTCTGTAGGTGGGGTCAGCCTTCAACTGATCTTTTCTCTTCAAAGGAGAAAGGAGTATAAGGACACACCCCTGACTCACCACTGCTCTCTTCCAGAATGTCCCAAAGCTGGGGAGGACAGAGCAGGAGTCCCAGGTGCTCTAACCAGACCTGCTGCCCAGCTGACTCTGCATGCTGGGCACAGGTCAGAGAAGGGATGTGTGTGACATGGTCCCTGCCCTCAAGGAACAAATCTCATTTTGGAGATAGCTCACACTCTATGACTCTCTCAAAAATGTATCTATTATGTCTCACCGTTAGAGTTTTTTGTCGGTGGTGGTGGTTTTCAAGGGAACCCTCTTGGTGGGAAAAAACAAATACACTGAATGTAAATATCCTCTCAGTCTAGTACAAGTTTGCAATATCCAGCTCAGGATGAAAAAAAGCTCAAAATAATCATCTAAACAAACTTAGTTAATTCTAAGTTTGGGATTGACATGTACACACTACTATATTTAAAATAGATAACCCACAGGGGCCTACTGTATAGCACAGGGAACTCAGCTCAATATTCTGTAATAATCTAAATGGGAAAAGAATCTGAAAAAGAAAGGATACTTGGATGGGTATAACTGAATCACTTTGCTGTACACCTGTAATTAACACATCATTGTTAATCAACTATACTCCAATATAAAATAAAAAAAAATTTTTTAATTCTAATTTTAAGAACACTATATTCCAAGAGTCCCCAAAATGTCCAAATTACAGTAAGGTGTGGCAACTCTGGACAAAATAATAGAAATTGCTGCCATAGTAATATAGTAATACAGGAAGCAGTAGAAGCAACTCAAGTGAGAGGCTGGGGATGGATGCCAGCACCTTTGAGGTTAAATTCCAAAGTAAAAGTGACCTTTATGAATTGCAGAAGTGATCAGAAAAAAAAAAGAAAGAAAGAGAGAGAGAAGAAACTACACACACACACACACACACACACACACACACACACACACACCCCAAGAGGGAAATTCAAAATGGCAAATTTAAATAAAACATCTGGGGAAGGGAAAAATTTGGTTTTTCCCCCAAATGTAAGGTAAACAATAACGCTTGCAAATACTGTCTTTTAAAAAACTGACTTGAAGTACCACAGGAGTCCAGAATAAGAAAATGACTAAAAGTAATTGTTCAATTAAACAAATATTTATTGAGTGCCAATTAGATGCCAAGGCACCATACTAGGTACAAGGGGGGGCATTAGAATAAACACAACTGAAAAGACACAATTCTTTTCCTCAAGAGGCACACATTAACAATAAGCACTTGAGGAAGTTCTAAGTATTTTTGTGTACATGAGCTCATTTGTACAAGAGATGGAAGTGGTGTGGAGAATGGACGAGGCACTAGGCTGAGGACCAGAAGAGAGAAATTCTAGTCTCAACTCTATAATTGGCTCAGTGATTATGAACAAAGTGCCTGAGCAAACGGAGGACCCAAAGCAGTGCCCCTCCAGCAACAGCACAAGACTAATTAATAACTGACCTGGAGGAGAATTCTGGTCTTCTGGCTTCTAGTCCAGTGATCTGCCCAAAATATAACGCATATGGTAGCCCGATAAGAAGGAAAAGTAGAGGAAAAGAAAACCCTTTGGTTTCAAGTCATTTGCAGAGAAAGGAAAGAAGAGAGAAGGAGAATAAGAAAAGGGTGGGAGTAAAATAAAAGGTTCAAGTTGCGGCATCCAGATAGAGACGTCAAGAAAAGAAGCACCTAAATAAGAACTGTACACACAGTATAAGGATAATGTAAAATCTCTGATTATATTCTCATTCAAATCATGGCTTAGAATTTTTCACTCTAAAACCGTTAAGGACCAATAGACAAACTGTCTAAAAATGATACATATGAACGAAGCTTGAAGAAAAAGAGATAAGAGAGAAGAAAGGGAGGAGGCAGTTTATAATAATATCCTGCAAATATATGAAGCCCTTCTAAAGAGACACTGTGGACCCATTGTGCCCAGATGAACAAGAAGAAATAGTATTATACTCTATAGCTTTTATGCTGGCAATTTTAAAAATCTTTGGGAGTCGGAAGGGTTAAATACTGGAATGGCTGATTAAGGTTCAGTCCATTCTGGAAATTATTAAAATTAAAAAGGAAAGACCCCATATATACACCTGAAGGCAGAATAATGAAATATCATTGAGCTCCAACCAAGTTACTGTATCAGAATCACCTATAAACCTTGAAAAATACAGAATCTCAGATCTACTGTACCAAAAGCACCCCAGCTGATTTTGATGCAGCCAGGATGTGGAGCTTTGTTCTACTGCAGTCGACAGGGTAAGGAGGAAGACCACTAGGAATGGCATCGGAGAGTGGGAACTAGATCAATGCAAATTTTGTGGGCAAAATAGAATTTCTGCGGGTGTGATATTTTTAAAATGTATTGTAAGGCTGGTCTGAAGCGTCCAAGCATATCCCACCGAATTTAAACATTTTCTAAGGGTCCTGAAGTCAGCAACTACAGTTCAGGTGAACCGAAAGTTACTCCTCTATGCTATAAGAAGCCCACAGAAGAGGCAGTAGAGTGGGAATGGCACAGGGAGATGCCAAAAAGATGCGGTAAATATTTTTTAAAATCAAAAAATCAGGAAAAAGAAAAGAGAGACTAAAAAAAAAAAATCACTCTCCTTCATCCCTCCTCCCCAAAAAGAAATAATATCAATACAGAGAGAACAAGAAGAAAAAGGAAAACAGTTTTAGGGTAAGTTTTATCTCCATCTGAAAGAAAAAACAATTTGTGATTTTTTTAAAAGCAAGAGAAGAATTCAACTGAGAAATCATCTAGCAGGCAGCAAAACCAGGAGTCACTTCCCATTGCAAAGCAAAAGAAAACAAGGAGCAAGGGGTGGTCTTCGATAGCTGTTTAGACAATCAGACAGATGGGTTGACAGCTCCTTGCCTTAGGAACTCAGTGATGTTTAAATTAACAATTGGCCACTAGCTAAATACAGGAACACTCAAAAGTTTGGAAGGGTGTGGTATAATTGGTACCTTGGCAAAACACAATGATAATAAATTGAGAAGATTCAAGAAGCTTTCACTGTTAGACTCTGAAAAGATTCAAGATTTGTACCAATAAACAGGTTTTTTAATCCCTTCTATTTTTGTGTAGTTTAGCATCTGAAGAACACCTGTCTAAAAATCAAAATACCTAAATCCTGTCCTTTGAGCTAACACTAACACTCGACTTGTCCACCTAAAAGCTAGCTAGTAAGAGCAATACCTCATCAGTGCAGAAGTATAGGTCCTAGAATGAGAGAAACTTTGTGTGTCAGAGTAATCCTATTTCTGACATCAGTCTCATCATTAAACACTTAATGTAGCAACTCGCTTTGCAAACATATTTATTATTCCCTCCAACTCTCTAAAGTAAGTGATCTCTGGTTCTCTTCCATAGATGAGGAGACAACAGACCATGAAGGTTATTTACTAAAACAAGCTAATGGTAGACCAAGGATTATAACCCCAGACTAGCCCATTGTTTATACTCCTCTCTATCCTAAATTTACACTTATACTAGAGTTTTCACTCAAAGAAAAAGGAAAGGCAAAAATACTATCATATGTGTTTTGTTAAACGCTTCTGAAACAAGAGCTTTGGTTCATCATCACACAGCATCCTAGCCCACTTCTGAAATTCTGAGGGACCCAGAGGTGTATGGAATTTGAACTTTCCAAGAAAGATCTGGTTGGTGTTGAACAACCCAGCACTGTGATCAATAACATTGATGTCTTTTAAACATCTGTGATTGGCATGTCGACTGTCTGTTAACAATGAACAAAGAGCAAAGATTTCTGAAGCTCATCTTCATAACTCTCTCTTTGCAAAGAGACATAGATCATGTACCAGTTTTCTTGATAAGGGTAAAAATCTTCCTTCAGATTAGGCTAGGAAAAGAAGGGGCCCCTTTCAGTTCAACAAACATGCACAAGCCACCATCCCACTGGAAGCAGAGAGTTCAAAAAAATAAATAAAACACAGCCCTGCCCTGAAAGGACTTTCTGAATACCTTTTGACTGCCATGGGTTTAATATACATTCTCTTAATTAATCCTATTAGCTGGGTAATTTCATTCCCATTTTATTGGTGAGTTCATACAACAGAGCTGGATTTGAACCCAGGATTAAAGAGCAGAGCTCCAAAGCCCAAGCTCTTTCCACTAAACAGTCTGAAGAAATCTGCAATCTAAGAGTGTGGGTGGGATGGGTAAGATATGATTCGATTTCCTTTCCTTGATCCAACCCTGTTCAGAAAGACTGTTGCAAATATCCAACCATAAAGAAGCTTTCGAAGGCACCACTTTGAATTAACGTATCCACTGTTCCTCACCCGCCCCCGCCCCACCTCCAACCATGCCAAAAGAACAGCAAAAGCTGCTGCCAGGTTGGAGGAGTTGGTGATCGTCACACCACATTCCTGGGGCTGGACACAGACTCTGAAACAGCGCCCGAGCTCTGCGCCTCGGAAAGAATAACAGCAGTGGAGATTTTTAAATCATGTGGCTCAGCATGCAGCCACACCAGTTTTCCTACTGCTCCTGCCTCCACCTTTCAAAGACTCGAGCAAAACTTTACACCGGATTCATGGGGACCGTGGATTCAGAGTGTCAGAACTCAGGCGCGCCGTAAAACCCTGTCCCCATCCAAACCAAACCCACCCACTCAGACTGTGGGCCTCCTCTTAGCAAAGCTAAGTCTGGCTGTGAAGGTGTAAGCCGTTGGCCTTGGAGGCCCTGCCCCCGCTCCCTCCACGCCAGGGTCTGGCATTCCTCCGCTCAGACCATCTGCGCTCCGCGGCCGGCGATGGTTGTCCCGGGCAGCCCGCCCTTGGCTCTCCCTCGACCCCAGGAAACGCGGAGCCAGTGGGCAAAACTGCCCAACTCCCCGAACTCAAGCGCTCCAGGAAGGGAGTTTCTGAGACTTGCTGCCCGCCTCCGGCCGAGGAGGCGTGCGTGCGGCCACCGGCAGAGGGGAGCAGGAGGCGGCGAGGAGCGCGGGGGAGGGGGCGCGCCCAGGGAGGGGGAGCGATGATGTCCAAACTTTAGGAACTAAGTGGCCTCACTCCACGCCGACGGCGAGCCCGGCCTTCTCGCAGAGTGGAGGACTGAAGGGTGGGAAGGGTCGCCCCAGGTGGCCGGCCGGGCCGGAGGGGCGTGGGCCGGAGCGCAGGGGACAGCACCCCACGCCCCGATACTCACCACGCGCGGGGGCCGCGCGGCACAGCCACAGTGCCAGCAGCGCCCACAGCGGAGCGGGGCGCAGGGCGGGCATCTTCTCGGTCGCCTCCTCCTCCGCCGCCGCCGCCTGGGCAGATCCACATGGGGAGGGGGTCCCGACAGAGGAGCCCCCACTTTTTCCTCCTCTCCTCCTGCTTCTGCCGCTCACGGCCTAGCGCTGCGCCCCGAAACTCGGGCTTCCGTGCCTCCACTCCCTGCACCCCAAGTCCGCCGTTCTTGGGCCGCCGCCTCAGCCGCCGCCCGAAGTTTGGCTGAAACTTTCTTGGGTGTGCAGCGAAGCAACCTCGTGTGTCCTTCCGCCTCGGCCTCCTCCTCCCACCGCAAACCCCGCCCCGCTGTCGCCGCGGCCAGGCCCCGCCGCCTTCAGCACCCAGGGGTTTCCCGCAGGAAGAAGCGCCGGCCCGGGCTGCGCGCGGAGGGATCTACTATGAGTCCTCAGACACCACTTCCAGCCTCGCCAACCCGCGTCGGGTCCCGACGCGCCTTAACTCGATCGGCGCTGGAGCGTCTCTCGGGGCCCGGCCTCAGCCGAAGGGGTGGGTGTTAGGACCCTGAACTTGAATCACTAGGGTTGTCGAGATCCTGAACTTGCCGGAGCGACAGACATCATCCACTGAGATAGGAATCGCCCCCACACACCCACACGTCCATCCACACACTCCCGGGCCAGCAAGAGGAATGCGGTAGAGAGGGACCAGTGCTGTCAAAGAAGGTAACGGGCCAAGACGCCAAAGTCCATTTAAAATGAACAGAGCCATCAACTGGGTTGTGTTGCACCCTTCATTCATTCATTCATTCATTCATTCATGCAGTCAGTCAGTCAGTCATCTAGCAAATATTTCTTAAGCGCCTTACTTTGCGTAGCGGTGTGCCCGGCACAATGGACTGTTACTAAAGACGCATGATGCACAAGCTAGTTTTGAGGACTGAGACATTGCTGCTGCGGGCTGCAGGATTCAGGGAAGGCTTTCACGAAGGAGCTGGGATGAGACCAGGATCTTGAAAGGTTAGTAAAATTGGCATAGGACAAGGAGATCAGCTAAGGATATCCCATTGTAAGATGTTGATAATAGCTAAAAATCGGAAACAACCTAAATGCCCACCCACAGAGGAATGGATGAATAACGTATGGTATATTTATAAAATGAAACACAATACAGCAATTGAAAAGACTGTATTCGTATATGTCATTAGAGATAAGTCTTAAAAATAAAAAGATAGTAAAAAAACTAATTGCAGAAGGAACTATAAAGTATACCATTTCTGTATATTTAAATGTTTTCCAAACAATACTGTATATAATTTATGAATACATAATACACAGTATATGGTAGAAGACTATAACCAGAATAATGGTTACTTCCCCGGCAGGAGAGTGGAGAATGTGACCAGGTATGGGTACAAGTGGACTTGCTATTTGTAAGAGAAGAGCTGAAATAATCAAAAAGTTCATGTGAGCATAACATTCCAGGGGAAAGCCATCATCAAAAGCAAATAAGATAAGGAAATCAGTAGATGAGTTCTGGCACTATTAGCAACGACCCACCGGAGTCAAGGCGGGAAAGGAGGTTGGGAGCAGATTATGCAGTACCTTGAATGACAGGCAGGGGATGGGGGGGTACAGTTATCTCTCAGGTCATAGAAAACCATTGAAGGTTTCTGAACAGGAGTGAGACTTGATGGAAAGGAAAGTTGCTCTGATAATCCTCTGCAGAATTGATTGTCAGGAGCAAAAGGTGAACTGGAGTCCAAGGACCAGTCAGGAGTCTGTGAAACAGTCCAGGCATGGGGTGATGAAGGCCTGCAGTAATGAGGTAAATTCCAGAATGGCAAGGAAGGAATGGATCTGAGACAATCTTGAAGAAAAAAAAGGGGGGTGGGAGGTGGGAGGTGGGAGGGAAGGCAAACCTATGTGACTAGTTGGATGTGGGAGTTTATGATCCTGTTGGGAAGGGGAATCCTACCCACAGAGCCTCTCCCTGTGACTCGTGCAGGATAAAATCCAAACTTCTACAAATGGTAAACATAAGGCCTTTCCTTCACTGGGCTCCAAATCTTGTCCTCTCTGCCCCACACTGTGAACTTAACACAATAACGGTATTGAATGACTTGAGATTCCCCTGAACATATCTTCTTGCTTCAGTCTCTGCACCTTCTGTCCCCTGATTTGGAACTCTTGTAGTCCCCTTCTCTCTTCCTCTTGGTGAACTTCTAATCACTCATCCTTCAGTCCTGAGAAGGCTCTACGGAAACTGTAACGAATTTCCATCCCTCACTGACAGTCCCTCCACTGTACTGCTTCTTTATCTTACACTCTTATCTATTTTTTCACACAGGACCGTTTGTATTTCTATCTTCTCAACCAGATTAAGAGGGCCGTACGGGCAAGGACCATGGCCTTATTCATTCCCAGTATCTATCACATAGGAACTAGAATGTAAAACAACACCAAACAAGTGCAGGTCAGTATGATCATAGGCCTATGAATTTCCAAACTGAATTTTAATAAGCACTTTATAATAGAGAAGCAAGTACTATTATTGAAAGTAGTCAGCTTGGGATGCTAAAAACTCTTTTCAAAAATAACATAATTAGTCAAAATAGTTTTGGAATTTCCCTTGAACAAATGTGTTCAGAAAAAGATGATTAAATTACTTTTTAGGTGTTGACCCGTGGGGTTACCAGCTTGATCATTCACCTTACTCACTAAATATAGTTCACAATGACTTGGCTGTATACAAATTTTTGAAATCACCTGCAAAGATTTGATTTGTCATTATTAATAGATCCAGAAGAATGTAAAAGTAATGACCCCCAAAGAGCAGCTCCAGAAATGACTGTGGCTATAACACCATTATTAATACATGTATGTGATTTCTCAAGGTGACTGTCTCAAGGAAAGCAATTATTTTGTTCACATGTAAGTTTTGTTGGATTCGTTATTATGTTAAATTTATGGCATACATCCCCATAAGGACAAAAGTAATAAAGAATAAATGTCATGAATGGAAGTAGGGGAAGGCTATGACGGAAGAGGTATTTGAAAGGACGTGTTTTGAAGGAAGCTATGCATATAAATTGGTAAAAATGAAACAAAAAGGGAGCTGAAAATCAAGGGAAGAAATTGGAATCAGCAAAGACTGAGAGATGAGAGCAAGTAAGTCCAACCCATCAACTGGCATTCTGGTGAATATTTACCATGGTCCAGATCCTGTATGAGGAGTTGAGGGATAAAGAAAGAGAGAGACAAGTAACAGACAATTAATATCCAGTGCGACAAGTAGAATGTTCACAGCTGAACATTCACAGCTGAGGGACTGTGTGTCATGTCCCAGCCCAGGGGTGGTCAGGGAAGGCTTCCTGGAAGACCTCAACAGCCAGACTAAGAATTGGAGGACCAGAAGATTAATGAGGTAAAGAAGAGGCGATTTCGCATGGTTAGAGGTCTAAGCTGTCTCAAGCACAGGGAATGAGTATAGAGGCAGGTGAACAATAGAGATGAGAGATTGTTCCCTACAGTGGGAAGATAAGAAGTTAGGCAGGGGCTGTGGGCGTGCAGAAAAGATGGGCATTGGCTCCTAAGACTCGTAACTGCTTAGGTGAGAGGGGAAAGGTAGACCAAGGAGTCAGCAATGACCTCAGTATCTTGAGGTATGATGAGCTATTACCGGATACAGGAAATACAGAAGGAAAAGGAGGTTTGGTGGAATAGATAAGCAGGCAAAAGAGCAATGTAGCTGAAGTGGAAAAACTGTGTTTAGCAGTAGCAGCCAGGGCTGTTGACTGCTTTAAGGAGAGCTGGGAGGAGCCTGACTGATTAGCAGGATGGAATTGCACTGAAATATGTTTTCTACTATGGGTCTCTCTCCAAAGTTAAACCTAAATTCCACTGCGTGCATTTAGATGACTGTTTCCCTGATCCCTATCAGAAGCCGGGGGTCCAGTGGTGGTGTCTCAAAACATGAGTAGCATCTGAGGACATAAGATGCCAGGATCTACCTGGCGATGTCAACCCAAAATGTACTCAGCAGTTTAATTACTCAACTAGATTGGGGGATGGCCTTCCCCAAGGACAGTGCTTTTAGTCAAAGCAAATTCTACTGTATAGGAGAAATTGGCAGGAAAACATTCAGGCGATCCTATAACTAAGCAGAGCTATTGCTGTTCCTTAAAGTTCTATAGCTTGACTGATACAAAGGAAAGTGAGATCCCACAAACTTTCATCTGGGGAAAAAGAAATCAGTCTCCAAGACCAAATTAAAGTCTATAGACCATTAGCAGTAGAAAAACATGAATAAAAGCCACCACTAGTTTTGGTTTTGTCAAAACTAAAAATATACATATATGTCTTTACTAATTATAACTCACACATAAAATTGCTTCCCAAGACAAATGCAGAATTAGGCACTTACTTGTTCTCATGTCTATTCTCTCAAACCCAATAAGCTGAAAAAACCCTCAGTGCCAGAGATCCTGTGTTGTCTATTTTGCCCCAGTTGTAGCACAGTAGTTAGTGCACATGAGTGTCAACAATACATGTTTTAAATAAATGTGGAATGAGGAACATATATATCTATATGAATCGGCGAGAGGTGCAATATTGACAGAAAGTTTAGGTGTTTTGGAAAATCCAGTGCTAAATCAGCTAAACACTATATATGTTGAAGAAGAGATTCTGGAGTTCTTATCAAGCATAGGTTGATGTATCAAGGCACTTCATAGCTTGACATATAAAACTACTCCATACATCTCACCATATAACCCAGGGATGCGTAATGAAATGTTTGTGGAACAGGAATTAAAAGGAAGATTTCTTTGCAGAATAATGCCTTGCATTTGTGCAGTGCTTTAGGCTTTCCAAAACACTTTAAAGTGTATTATCTCATTTGATCCTCAAAGCAGTTGTGGGGAATAGCCAAGCCAGTCATTATTATCCCCATTTCACAGATGAAGAAACTGAGATAGAACATACGCGTCTTGCCTAAGGTTAAATAAGTAATTGATGACAGAGCTGAGACAAAACCCCACTATTTCTGATTTCTTATTCAGTCACATTCCACTGTCCCTTCCTGCAACACTGTGAAGCATATCCAAGATGATATTTAGTGCGGGGACCTCTGGGCAGAGGTCTGGGCACAGCTTCTCATCACTTCCATTTCGGTACAGGACAAGCTGACCCACTTGTAACTAGGAAACCTAAGCAAGCGAATGCATTCTTTTATTTAAAAGCATTTTTTGAGAGCCTACCCTCTGCAAAGCATGTCCTTGACTCTGTGGCAGTACAGACAGGAATCAGACCCAGCCCCTGTTCTCCAGAGATCACAGTGCAGTGTGGGAGGCCAACATACAAACAGCATAACTACAACAGTGATAAAGCACAGGACTATGGGAAAGTAGAGAGCACTGTGATTAATTCTAAGGCCACTTTCATTTCACCCTGTCTCCAGCTAGCAATATATAAATGACCTGAGGTGGCCTATACAACCGGAGTGTAAGCAGTATAAACACAAGAACCATTTCTTATTCATATTTATAATCCCACAGTAGTTAGTTCTATGTCTTGCATGGAATAAGTGTCCAATAAAGACTCACATTCTGAGAGGTCTGCAAGTTCAGCCAAACAGGGGACAAGTTCCAGAAGGCAGGAGTTAATCTCAAGATTCAAACTAGCTCTGAGAATTAGGAGCCAGTCAGACCCTTCAACTGAACATAGACCCAAATGAGTAATATAAGAAATCTTAATGTGAGCTTCTTGGCATATGTTTGCCCTTTTAGGAATGTGATTATCTCAATTTAATTGATGTCAAGGCGTGGAAAATTTAAGATTGTCCTTTTATAATTAAATCTTCCTCATATGCATGTGCTCTGTATACTATATGGCAATGTCACCTATAAAACTTAACTAGGAATCCAAAATTCTCTGCTACCCATGAGATAAGCAGGAAAGTTATATAAAGTGAGTATAGGAATGCTCACTTTAGTACTACCTGACTTAAAATTTTCTTTTAAGTATTTTATGCTTCAATTCCTAAGTGGGTGTGTACTTTTTATACGTAATGATGTAAAAGAGAATTGACCTGTATGTACCAGGATGTCACCCCAACTCAAGAACAGCATAAATCCACAACTGTGTAATTATCAAACCACAATATTATTGGATGAGCTGCAGCATTTCAGTCACTAAAATGGTTATGTAACTCCAGATATTTGTAAAGTGTTAAGGTTTTTATTCTCAGAAAGTATTCAGTTGTTTCCACCCAACATTCTTATTTTCTTCCCTCACAATTAGCCAAGAAATTCTTGAGCAGTGAGGTCCAGGCATACAGAAAGTTTCCACCTTAAAGTTTGGCAAAATGTTTAAACTATCTGAGTGCAGATCACATCTAAGTCCACTTATGTGGAATTCAAAATAGTTAACTAAGTGTGAGGACGGGGGCATCGAGAGTAAGGAAGAGAAATCCCACTTTTAAAAGTAAGCATTAAAAAAAACTTCTAAAGTAATTCATCAGGAGATAATTAATGGGTGGCAACAGGTATTTACAATGGAAGTGTACATGGCCTTAACAACGGGGTTTGCTCTGAAGACATTCTAATTAAAAAGGGAAAGAGTAATTTTGTAGGAAAGTACAAATCAGTGGTGTGTATGCATGCTAATGTGTACAGAGACAGAGGTGGTAATTGCTGGGCTCAGAACAGGTATCTGTTGCTGAAGATAATGACCTTGTAAATATACCAATAGGGTTTCCAACAAAGCTGAGAGTATGTCATTATTATTTGCCAATGTGGAAAGGAATGTGAACTTGGAATTCAGCAGGTGAATCTGCTGGATACCAACTTGTTTTTGTTTTTAATTATTCTGATTTCTGTTGAGAACAGTATAAGATGAATACTTGTTCTCTTGCTCAGACCAAAGACCTGGTCATTTTTCTTTCAAACCGTTGACTCCCTCCCTCGTATCACACTTCCTGAAAGTCTAAGCGAGAAAAGAAGAACAGATGCTAGCAAGACAGAGAATGTTCTGCACATTACGATCTACATCTGAGTCCAGGAAAGTACACCTCATCGCTGAGAAGAGCCCTGTGGACAGTTCACATCTCTGTTGGTTTCTTTTGCAAGATATAGTTACCTCAAAAGAGCCTTCCTTAATTGAACTCTTATGGTCTGACTTGCCTGTCTACTGATGACTGTCATTTAAGAGTATTTACTCAAGACAATGGTTAGGGGTATAGATATATTTGTAAGTAAGTGAAGGAGTGGATAGGGTGAACACAGACTGATTTCTGTAAGCTCCAAGTGCTGAAATCAGTAGACAAACTTCAAGTTTTGAAAAGGCCAACTTGGAACATGCAAAATATAGTATAGTTCCTTGCTCATCCACCACTTGGGGTTTTGAGAAGAAAAGGGAAGTAAGAAGAGTTGAAGAGAAGAAAAACAGAAGAGTGGGAGAGGAAGGTGAAAGGGTGCTCTGGAGTAATATGCACCTGTTTAGAAGTGGGGAAGTAGCATGAACACTAGCAAAAGAAGAACCAATGTGGAGTTCCTCCTTGCACAGCTCCCTCTTCCCTCCTGAAGGCTTGGGGTGAACCCACCGCATTATTCTAGAGGTAAAAGAGAACCTCACTCAGGACACCTCCCTGAATTCCCTCCAAATAACTCAGAGTACCCCTACTCTAAATCAGTTCCCTATATCATAAATATTTATGAGTAATAATATCAATAACAACAATCATTAAAAATGGTAATGGCAAGGGCTTCCCGGGCTTCCCTGGTGGCGCAGTGGTTAAGAATCTGCCTGCCAATGCAGGGGACACGGGTTCGAGCCCTGGTCTGGGAAGATCCCACATGCCGCGGAGCAACTAGGCCCGTGAGCCACAACTACTGAGCCTGCGCGTCTGGAGCCTGTGCTCCGCAACAAGAGAGGCCGCGATAGTGAGAGGCCCGCGCACCGCGATGAAGAGTGGCCCCTGCTTGCTGCAACTAGAGAAAGCCCTCGCACAGAAACGAAGACCCAACACAGCCATGAATAAATAAATAAATAAATTTATAAAATAAAAAAAATAAATAATAATAATGGCAGTTAACTCTTCTGGACAGCTTACTGTGTGTCAGGCACTGTATTAAGCGCTTTACCCACTTCATTGTTTATAATGCTCCAGCCAGCTTATGAGTAGCTATTAGTATTCCCACGTTACAGAGAAAGTGGAGCCTGAGAAGTTGCCCAGGATCACACACCTGCTAAGCCGTGGCACAGCCCAGGTAGCTGACCACCTCCAGTGGCACATGGTTGACCTCTGCGTGGTATATATGCCTGCCCACAGGTCTCTGCCTGAGAGATCCAATCCCATCCATTGTTCAGACCATCCACTTGAGCACCGTATAAGCTGTTCTCTTGTCATTTGTTTTAAGCCTGGTCTCCCAAACTTTTTGTGAGACAGGGCTTGATCACATACCTCCTTTGTGCTCCCCTGCAGCGTGACGCCCAGTATCTGGCTTGTCAGCCTCCAACCCTGGGGCATCTCGAGGACTTCACTTCCCTGCTTCTGCCCCCGAGATAAGAGAAGGTCAGACAATTCTGCCGGTTGGTTCTACACTACAATTTTTTATTCTGAAATACTGCCTTCTATGTGTACCTAATGAAAGAAAACGCCAGTAGAGAAAGAACCAATTCTATTTATTGCCATATCATTGTTTAAATTATAAACAATATACATGTATATATATATATTATATATTTTTTAAAAATATATATATATATTTAAAAATTAAAGGAAAGTCACCTATAATACCACCACTGATAGCATTTTGGTATATTTTATTCAGTTGTTCCTTCATATGCACATTTCAAATAGTTATAATCAATCCTGCTTTCTCAGCTAATTTACATAGCATAAATCTTGTCCTGTGTTGCTACACAGGCTACATAGTTATCATGTGTAAAGTAACATGGTTATTGTCTGCACTATATTACAACATTGATGACACAGAGAGCTAGAATGCTTTCCACATAGGTGTTGGGATCTGTACCCAGAGTTGTCCATCCTATTGCAGAAACAGTCTCTGCAGACAATCCACCTATACTGCTTCCATTGCCAAAGCCAGTGGGATGAATGGGTGGGCCCTTCAGCAGCTGAAATGAATCAGCCCCAAAGAATCCCCTGCTGCTGCTCTCTAACCTCAGTCCTTCCCCCCAGCCCCTTACCACACCTCCACAGCTTTTACAAACCTTTCCCACTGTCCTCTAGCCTCTTTCTGTTCCCTGTTTCCTTCCCAGCAAAAGGCCTTACTTCCCACTTCACTTAAAGACATCTCCTAGCTCAAACATCACCTCCCCCGTAACCTTCCCTAGCCCTCCCCATTTCTATACTGGCAGGCCATCTAAAATCTCCCCAACCTCTTTCCCTTCAACCTCACAACTTATCTCTTATGCACCCACCTTTACTTCGTTTTCTTGGATCTCAGAGAAAGGCCTTTCCTCCATTCCAATGCTAATATCCTTCTGCACTGGCCATTGATTTCATCCCTTTCTGCCTTTTCCAAAACCATGTTGCCATTCATTATCCATCTGCCTCCACTGTCACTCTCATTCATCTCTCCCTCTCTGCTGGCTTAATCCTCTCAGCCAACAATTTTCTTCAGCCTTAACTCACACTTGCACAAGTACTTTCTATTGTAGGCTCAGGCACATATCTCTTTCCTTGCACTTCCCAACCTCTTCAAAGCGTAGCTTGTCCCTTTTGTTCTTACTTCTTCAACCCGCGACAACTTCCTCTCCCAACATTTGTTGAGCATCTACTACGTGAAAACAGTGGGGAAATAGAGATGAACAAGGCAGTCCCTACTCCTGAGGGGGCTTCCAGCTAGTGGGGAAGACAGATAGTAAAGCAAACAGCACAATACAATAAAACAAGTCACATAATAGTAATGTGTGCAAAAAAGTATCTGTAGAAAGGCTGCCTGGGGAATATTGGGAAGACTTCTGAGGGAGGTGACACTTGAGTTAAGCCTTGCAGAATGAATTCCATATCACCAGGCAGAGACTATATATGTACATATATTGCATTGGGGAGAGCACACAACTGACAGAAGAAACGGCTTATGCAGAGGGCGGAGAAACCATAAGAGTAACAATTCTTTAGGGAATAGCAGACAGGTCAGTCATTGGAAGGGTAAGGTTCCTAGTAAGGAATACTTAGAGAAGAGATGGAGAAAGATTTGTTTAGGCCACTGGTTCTCAAGCTTTCACGTGTTCAGAATCACCCAGAGGGCATTTGAAAACAAATTTCTGGACTCCAGCTCCAGAGTTTTAGGGTGGGGTCTGGGTGGGGCTGGGAAATTTGCATATCCAGCAAGTTCCCAGGTGATATTGACGTGTTGGTCTGGAGACCACACTTTGAAAACCCTTGGCTTAGTAACCTGACTTCTGCTTGAATTGTTCCAGTGAAATTAATTTTAGGTGTCACCAGAGACCTTCAACTGCCAAATCCAGTGAACTCCTTCTCAGTCTCATTCTCCTTGACCATTTTGCAGCACTTGACACAATTGATTTCTTAATTGGTCTCCCAGCTTCCAGTCTCACCTTCTTTCAGTCCATTCACTACACTGATGCCCACAGGACTATCCAAAATGCAAGTAAAATCCTATCACTCTGTACTTAAAACCCACCAGTGGCTCCCCATTCATTGTGGTTAGAACCCAAACTCCACAGGCTGGAACAGAAAACCCTGGCATTCTGGCCATACTTACCTCCTCTCCTGCTGTTACCCCATATGGCACAGCCCATATTCCAGGTACATCAACCTACCAGCCAGTTCCCAGACATGCTGTGGGCCCATGTACTCCTCATATCTGCTCCTGCACTTTCCTTTGCCTGACATGCCCTTCCTCCCTCCCCTCGTCCACCCCATCTTCCCCTCGACCTGTGGAATCCTAGCTCAAGGACTAGCTCAAATGTCATCTCCTCTGCGAAGCCTTCTTCAGCTTTGTTGCACCTTTCCCCAAGCCCCTCTGCAGCTGCTTTCGGTATATTATACATACCACTTACCAGTTAGTTGAATATATGACTACTATATTGGGACCTACTTGAGTGCACAGTCTGAGTCTATCTTATTATTTTGTTATTCTCATAGAAGGTGTTCAATGTAGGTGTGTTGTGTTGTGTGAATGGATGTTGGTTACGTAGTACTCACTGAATAAATAGTGATTGGGGTAGACACTCACTGCCTACCCGGTGGAACCCAGCAGTAGGCAGGCAGACAAATAGGAGGAGTAGGAGGACATACAGAGATACTCTGTTAATGAGCAAGAGTCAAATGTGCCACCTCACCGCCACCTGACTCCCTGACTGGGAGGTTGAACCACAGGCTTTTATTTCCCATGACTCTCTCTTTCTTTGATGACACACTGGTTTGTCAGCTCCATGGGCCAGGAGGTTATGCAGCTGCCTTTCTTGCTTTCAGCAAAATGCTCTCCAGGGGACTTATCCAGACTAAGGAACAACATCTGTGGAGACTGAGCAGGAAACACTTTGGTTGTTTGGCTTGGTGAGCACACCACCAGCAGGCAGCCATTTCTTTTCATTCTTGTCCCACTGCTGACGGAATGCTAGAGATTCTTTGCCTTTGAAAAGTACAGATTCCCCATTTTCTCTCTCTGTCTCTCCCTGTCTCTCTCTCTCTCTCTCTCTTCCTCACCCCCTCCCTTACTCCTGCGCATTCTGATTGTGGGGTGACCAGATCCTGCAGAAATAAAACAGGCCTGGATTTCCATGGGGCCAGGATACGTTCTCCTCATTCTCTAATGATACCATAAGTTTAGGAAACCATTGAGCAGCTAATGGGCTCAGAACACCCATGCTTTTTGTCACCTAGCCTCTTCTCATCTCTGCACAGATATTCCTATGAGAGCAGCCATGTATTTAGTGACTCCTATATACTAGGTGTTTTATATATATGATCTCATCAGATCCTTACAACATTCCCACAAGGCAGATATCTTTATCGCCATTTAACAGACAAAGACACTGAGGCTCAAAGAATTTAAATAACTTGTCCAAACGCAACAAGCTAATAAGTGGTAAGGGTAGGATTTGAACACGCGTTGTAATAATTCCAACACCTGTGTGTTTTCCATTAGTCATATATCTTGGAGACCCAAAAAGGCTGAAAGTTACAGAGTCAGCCAATGTCACAGCAGGGATTAAATTCAAGGTGTCCTGATTTCTAGGTCAGCCTACAAATATCCACTATATTGAAAGAACTGTTTGAATGGGTAAATATGATGTTCCAAGAATTTACAAAACTTAAAAAATGTATTGAGGCTGCAATGTGAAAATGACCCAGAATGGGAAAAGCTGTCTAATTACTTACCAGTGTCCCTCGTCTCTATTCTCCTGTGGTCAATGGCCCCTCTCAGTTGGGTACACCCGAGCAGAGATGCTTCCCTATCCCCTAAAGTGATATTCTTTTCTGTGGCACAAACCACCACCCCCCCCCCCTACTCAAAGCAGTGTTTTAAAAATCTCCCTTCTCCTGTTTTCCATCCTCTGAAGTACGAAGTCTGACCAGAAAGAAGGAATAAAACTGTGACTACATGCACAAGTAGTTTGACAAAATATAAATGATTGTTTATTTCTACAACAATGCCAAATTCAATAAAACAATGATGTTTTTTCTTTTCTGGTCAACTTGACACTTAACGAGTATGTTTTCCTGAAGATTTCCCTGTTCAACTGGTGCTCTTGGCATTGTGAATAAACAGAACTGATGATAACATCCATCAGAGTTAAGCACACAGAGTGGGTGATAAAGTCAACACAAGAAGCTGAAGGCAAGATTTACCCCCGATAAGCTGCCAAGAGTTGGCTATGGATTCTCAGCGGACACTGTGACTCATTCATCTTCCCCCTTCAGCCTTCCACCACTGCCATCATCCCTGCTTCAGCACTCAGGACAAAAGCAGGAAAGCAGGAGAGAAGGAAAGCTCAGGAGTCAAGTACTTGAGATGAATACATAGCAGAGATGATCTGACTAGGATAAAAGGCGAAAACTCAGTGGTAGATTCTTAATGCATGCCATAAGAGAACAAAGAAGGGCACTTTAAAAGTCAAAGCAAACAACCAAATAAAGGTCACACTCTAGAAGAGCAAGCAGACACCAGTGATTACTAGGCTTCCTTTAAGCACCCTTCCGTTTTCTTGTCCTAGCCTCCTCTAGCCCAGCCAAGGAGTTCCAGAGTCTGTCCATTGTTCCAAGACTTGAAATTGTTTGCCTTGGATTATTCCCACTCCTGTATTTTCCTTGCCTCTCTTTTCAAAAGTAGGTTAAGGATGTTCAGGTTTCCCTCAAGCATCTTAATGAGTTAGTCATGATTACAATTGCGTCTTTTAAATTGCCCAACCCATTGAAAGGCTGCCATGAAAGGAGCTTCTACAAACACAAGCTGGGCTGTGTTTTTCATTTTATGATGTTGCAAAATGTGAATGAGGAGTTACCTCCAAGTGTGTAATTAGCATAAAAGCTACCCAAGCAGAGAAGAGAGAGGTGGGCTACTGTCTCAGTGGAAAACATTGCTATTGTTCCCACAAGGGGCATGTCCATTGAGACTAAAATAAAGAGAAGCTTTTTGCTAACAAATGTGAAAGTGTTTCACACAGCTCATGGCTCATAATACTAAATGCTCAAAATGTGTTTGCTAGATTGGAATCTTCTCCATGATCTACTTCTCAGTCAAGTAACTAACCATGGTCACCTCCATTTCCTCACCATCCACTCTTCTTGTACTCCTCTAGGCGCTTGAATTTGTTTCTCAACATTTCTCCTATGATTGCCCTCCTAAGGAGCCTTTTTAGACATTTTTAATTGCTCCCCCCACAATATTTTAATACCACAGATATATTGTTACATCAGTTTAAGTTCTGTATTTATATCTGTACTGTACATTAAAAAATTATTTTTCATCCCCCAAGAACTATTCTCGCACTCCTGTTGAGAATGCATGACCTACCAAGCCAGAGCAGACTGATCTAGGACATAACAGAAACAGATCACAGAACTAAATGCTGGATGAAATCGATTTGGGGGGAAATCCAGGCAGGTGGCAGGCATAAGAATTTGTCTAAATCAGGCTTGAAATGGGTCAAGAGAGACAGCTGGCCATAAAGGTTAGCCAAGCAGGATGTAGGTTGGAGAAAGCAGCTTTGGTGGAAGACAGGAGAGCAAGGTTCAAGGCAGGCAGAGGCGTGGAGAATACTGGTCCGTTGGGTCAGATAATACCTCATATAGAGAAATCCCAATATCCAGAAAAGCTCCATGGAAGAGAAATTGCTCCCAGCTCTGAAGCCAGATTAGACATTTGCCTTTGATCCTAAAGAGCCCCTTGACTACCAGGCTGACTATACCCCATTGATGAAAATCTCTGGTTATTATAGGGGAACACGTCAAGTTGGTCCCCGCATTCCCTGAGAACCAACATCTCCCAGTACTTTGAACCTTCTGTATCAGATGAAAGAACCAAGCCTTCTAACCTGACTTGGAGCTTTGCTGTGGCGTTCATGTCCTCAGGCATTCAAACAGGCTGGTCAGATAAAAAGTCTGGCTTTCCTCTTCCTCAAGTCATCTACCTTCTGGAGAACCTTCCTCTCCTGACCTAAAAACAGGAGTGGACCCAGGGCCCTGACTGAGCACACCCAAAGCTGCGCTTCCTAAAGCCATTAGAATCTCTTAAAGGTCAACTCCAGCAGCCATTCTCACTGATTTCCCAGGTCAGTGTCTCAATGACATTTGGTACTGCTGCTCACACTCTCCTCCTTAATTAATGGTCAGGCCCTCTACCTAGGGTCTTCATCACACTCTACTTCCTTGGTCCTCTGAATACTCACCTTCTCAGTCTCCTTATTCCTCCTTACCTTCCTCAAGGGCATCCTTTATCTTTGGTTCCTTCCCATTGCCCTCCATGCTCATCCCCACCATGCTGATCTGTTCATATGTTCAATTTAATTTCATAAACATGGTTGAGCACTTGCTATATGCCTAGCATGGGTGTAAACAAGATATGGTCCTTGCACACTCTTATGGGGGAACAGATATGTACATAACCAAGCAAAACACAATGTGAGGTATGTAATACAGATATGTAGAAAATATCTTAGCACCCCAATGAGGAAGTGATGAATTGTGTATTGAAGAGACTGTAACAGGCATGAATTTTCCCAGAGGGAAAATTTTTGATTTGTGCCTTGAAGAATGAATAGAGATTCATAAAATAGAAAAGGTGGAGGAAGAGCATGACAGATAGAGAGATGAGGATGGGAAAGGCACGGCCTGATCAAGAAGGGTTAGAAAGCCCTTGTGACTTGAGGGGAAGTAGGTGTGAAAGTGGGCAGGGTTGGGGGAGGAGTGATAGGAGAGGAGGCTGGAGAGTCGGGGACACACTTCAATCACCATTTAAATTTACGTTTCTAGGTAACATGAAATGGATCAGCACATTGCCCAGCATATTTTAAAAAATAACTAAATTTAGCTCATATTTACTATATGCTGTGTACTGTGCTAGGTGCTGGTGATACAAAGATAAATAAGCTGCCCTCTTGGGAGCTCCTAGTAGAGAGATAGACACGTCTAAAAAATTAATATATGCAATACAAGCTAATCCAGCAGTGATGGTAGCTTGTACATGACACAAAATAGAGAGGGACTGGCTTTGAGTGGAAGGATTAGCAGAGGATGTTTCAGAGAAAAAGTAATATGTGAGCTGAGCTTTAAGAGATCAGCTGGAGTTAGATGGTGTGGTAGACAGAATAATGGCTCCCCAAAGATGTCCATGTCCTAAACCTGTGAATATGTTAAGTATCATAGCAATGGGGACTTTGAAGATGTGATTAAATTCAGGGATGATAGAAAGATTATAGATTACCCAGATGGGCCCATTGTAATCATGAGGGCCCTTATATAAAAGGGGACGGGAGTGTCAAAGCCAGAGAAGGAGATGTGGCAATGGAAGCAGCGTTTGGAATGATGTGGCCATGAGCCAAAAAAGCATGGGCAGTCTCTAGAAGCTGGAAAAGACAAAGAATAGATTCTCTCCTAGAACCTCCAGAAGGTATGCTGCTCTGCTGACACTTTGATTTTAGCCCCACAAGACTCACTTCAGACTTACGATTTGCAAAAAAGCAAGATAATAAATTTGTGTCATTTTTAAGCCACTAAGTTTGTGGTAATTGTTACAGCAGCAAAAGAACACTGATACATATGGAGCAGTAGGCAGGCTGTGGGATGGAGAGACTTCCAGACAAAAGGAATAGCATCGGCAAAGGCATAGAGGCACAAACTAGCATGGCACACCCTGGGGCGGGGCTTACAAGTAGTTTAGTGTTGCTGAGGCTCAAGGATCACCAGGTAAGGAACAAAGAAAAGGCTGGAGTGTGAGGCAAGTGCCAGATGATAGAAGGCCTTGTAAGCTCCTACCAAGGAGTTTAGGTATAGTTTAAGCTTAGAAAGTAAATCAGGGGGATTTAACGGTTTTAAACAAAAAAGTCTAAGTACCAGATTTTCAATTTGAAAGGAAGGTTGAATGGGGAAGAGCCTGGGGCAGGGAGACTACTTAAGAAACTATTGCAAATGTCCTGGAGAGAGACGCTGCAGCTTGAACTACAGGAGTGTAAGACAAGTCAGAATAAAGAGATATTTAGGACACAGAGAGTGACAGACTGCTGGGGGCAAAAACAAAGGGAAGAGTCAAGGATGACTCCAGAGTTCTGAACTGGACCTTAGGGGATGGCCATGCTGCCAGCTGAGAAGGGAAAAACTGGAGGTTACTCCCAATAATTCTTAGATTCATATTTTCTTTATTCCTGTGTCCACTAGGCTGATTAGTCCCATCAACCTATATTTAAACTGTCTTTAAATTCTCCTGCTAACCTTTCCTCTCCTCAATCTATTCTCTATGTTGTAGTTAGAACAATTAACTCCATATATAACAGATTCTTACTTAGTGCCTACCATATGCCAGATACTGTTATAGACCCTGGGCGTATTGTAATGAACAAAATAACTTAAAAAATAAGCTAGCTTACATTTAATCTAGAAGGTCTTCTTAGAAGGTAATTTTGGACATTTCCATCACCAGTTCACATCTTCTACTCTGAATTCCAATTTCCTCTCATTTTATAGCTAAATTTTTGGGATGTGCTGAAGCTCTCTGTCAACTAACTTGTCTCAAACTATTAGAAATCTTAACTTACAAATGGGCTGTGATCTGAATCTGTGCTTCTCAAACTATCTGGGGACGGGGTGGTGGGGTAGTTGTATGGGTGGCTTTTTTTTTTTTTTTTTTTTAGTTTTTTAAAAATTTCCAAACTACTGTTGTCTGCTACCTGGTCCTCCTACATAAGACTAGTGCACAGGTCATGCCCCATGTGACTTACTGTGTGAATTCCACAACACCAAAACTCATCCATACCCTGCTCAGTGACACAAGCCCACTGATGACCTGTTTGTATGTCACAGAATTCTTGATTTGCTCTGAAAATTTCGAAGTGCTTCCTCTTAATTTCTGTACCCTCAAGTTCAACACTGTCCATAGAACACATGTTGAATCCCCACATTTACCAAGTCCCTTAATAAAACAGTTTTGAGGAATTTGAAACAAATTATATGGTGATTGCATTTTTTCTGGCCCACTGAAGCCTATATCGGCCATGCTAGCTTATAGTTTTCCTATAAATAGACCCTAGACTATGTGCAGGCAGGAGAATAAAGACCTCTAGGACAGCTGCTTGGCAGATCACCTTTTTAAAGAGTAAACACTTCTTATTTCCCCCTCTTTTTCATGTTTTTTAAACTTCTTTAGTCAGCTACCTCCTTAACCCAATCCCAATTCACACAAATGAAGAAGAAAATTAATGTGAGAGTCCTTCAATTCTTTATCAAGTCCTTGCCAGAGATAATCCAACAACCTCAGTTTCACTAGCTCTAAATAGATGAAGCTATTTAGCATAAACCATAGTTTAAGTCAACCTCAGGCTTATGGGCTGGATGGGTCTAGGAAATAAAAGGAGCCTTTGTCTCTGATTCATTGGCCCAACGCTGGGGCTGGCTTATCCTGGACTTCCTCCAGCCCCCAATGAGTATGTTTGCAGCCTTATATTACAGTTCTTCTAGAACTTTTTTTCAATCCTCATCATCCTTGTCCTTTCTTTGCTTTTGACACCATTAACTCTTTCTTTTCGGTGAATAAGCTCTCTTATTCGATGGCTTCCATGACTCCACATTGGATTTGTTCCTACGTTTTTGTTTCATCCAATTTAGTCTATGTGATCTCATCTTCCTTTCTCTCCTCCTTTGCCAAGGGGCTTATCCTAGACCTTCTTCCCTCACTCTCACATGATGCTCTCACACTCCAGATGCTCTCATCCTCTCCTATGGACTCAGTTATCGTCTAGATATTCTCATGACCTAAACTCTTTCCTGAGCATGATACACATAATTCCAACCATTCTCAACATCTTCATCTAAGTATCTTACAAGCATCACAAATTCAACTTAATGTTACTTCTCAAAAACCTCTCCTTCCTGCATTTCATATCAGGACACTGCCATCCACTTAAGCATTCAAGATCAATGCTTGGAATCATTCACGACTCCTCCCTTTTCTTCATCTTCAGTCAGTCATCACTCATCATTCCACCACTGCTGTGTTTCTTCAATCATTCTCTTTTTCTCCACCTCCACTGCCTGACATCATGCTCTCATCACTTCTCACCAAGACCATTCTCAGTTCTCTGAACCCTCAGTTCTCCACAACCCTCAGTGCTGGAGGGTGGGTCTTCCCAGGACTCAGAGCCCCCAGTCCCGTCCATCTCTAGAGCAGCCTCTGTTCAGTTGCTGCATTGCCCTTTCTTTTGACAGGAGAATCCAATCATTCATACTCTTGAATACTGACTTTCACAACTCTTCTTTCTTTAACTTCTTATAATACAATCAAATATTTTTTTCTTTTAATGGATTACCAGGACTTTCACACATAGGCCTTGACTGACTTTTATAGACTCTTCTAGTTTAACGACAACAAAAACCCAAAATTTATCAAACCTGCCACCATTTCTCAGACCTCTGCATTCTATTCTTGCCACCAAGTATGAGCCAATGCCTGCCGTCTGCCTAGATGGGTTACTCATCGTCTAAAACTTGGTGCATATGCTTTATCTTCTGGGGCACTCCTCCAAGCACTGATCACTGCTCCTTCCATTGTGTTGCCATAGCACTTTGTAAGGGCCTTGATGGGCAGTTCATTCAATGGAGTTTTATGAGCAAGTTGCTGAGTTATACTCTAAAGGTACAAAGAAGATGGTACTGCCATCAAGGAGCTTACCTTCAATTAACAGAGAAAGACATGAGTGTAAATAGCAAATACGCTTATTTATTTTTAAGAAATCCACATTACAAAGTACTATAGGTGCTGTAGGAGAAGTATAGGCAGGACACGGTGGACAATAAAAAAGGAGGGAGTGTCCACTTCTACCTGTGAGGCTGGAGATTGGAGGAGAGAAACCTAATGAAATATGTTACAAAAAAAGATAACCCTCCTAGCAGATGATGAAAAGAGGGCATTCAGGGCAGAGGAGAGCATACGCAAAGGCCTGGCAGGATGAAGCAGCAGGTCATGTTTCAGGAAAAGCAACTGGTTCTCTATGGCTAAACTGGGGCATCAGCATAGATGCAGTAAGACAGGAGGTCAGAGAACAAAGGGAAAGATTTACCTTATAGGCAATGAGGAGGCACTGCAGGATTTTAAGCAGAGACAGATAGGATGTTCCAATTTGTATTTTTAGAAAAATCATTCTAGCAATAGTGTACAGAATATAACATAAAGCTTTTTTGGCAGGGGGAGGGAAATCTGTCAAAATATCTATTTTCCCTGTTAGATCTTGAGCTCCTTGATATCAAGTACTATATCTCTTACATTTTTATCTTCCCGGTGCCTAACACACTCATTCATCAAGCAATAAGAGAGAGGCTTCATGATGTTTGTGCTGGAGTGTGGGTCTAAGAGTCAGGGGAACTGAGCTTTGGACCAGGCTTTGCCCCCAGCCCCCGTGAGGCATCAACAAGTCACTCTCTGCTTCAGTTTCTTCATCTATAAAATGGTGGTTTATTCAAGATCATCTTTCAGTTCTCTTTTGCTCTAACATTCTGTAATTCTATAAGGGAGTTTCCTTTTTTCAAAGTTTGCAGTCAATATTTGGTAATACAAAAACCAAATCTGTCTCCAGCTTATAGAGGTGAGTGTCAAGAGCTTAGTGCACCATGAAGCACAAGTTGACCCAAAGGTTATATAAACCATTCTCTGAATAGTGAGCTCTGATTCTGCTTAAACTATTCACACGGTAAAAGGATGTGTTCTTCGTGCTGAAGGGGTATAGAATTTTCTCTTCAAATGTTTATTCCTTTTTTAAGGAAAATACACAGAACTTAGGTTACTGTTACTATAAGCCTTTAAGTGATAAGACAAATACATTTTGAAAATATTAGAAGCTTGAGAGACCCATCAGTTTTATCCATCTTGAATTAGTTCTCTACTTATCAGCTCAGCAGAATACACAGAGTTCTATCAGGTTTTCCATGGTCCTTTCATAATTTTAATACATCTTTGACTTGGTAGAATATCCTCTGACATTGCTGCTTCATCAGTGTAATACTGACCTGATTCCCAGAATTTAAATTTCAGGATCTCTAGCAACAAAGCTAATTTGTATTGACTGCACCAACAAAGGCTTTTCTTAGCCTTCATACTATTTGATCTTTATCTTCACAAGCCTATAACCTTCAACTCTCTTCAACTTTCTTTTTTGGCTGATGATGTGATTTTACTATCTTTTACCTAGAGGTTTTTCTTAGTTTAAAACAAGCTTCCTCAGTGTACTTCTCTACTATGGTCTTTCTCCATTGATATTGGAATGTAATTATTTAAATTTAATTTATTGGAGATATTGTTTTTAAATTTTTAAATGTAATGTCTTATGAGCCTTTTCCTAAGAAATAATTTACTCTCTAGTACTGAGCTCAAATATATAAATTGTCT
This sequence comes from Balaenoptera ricei, assembly GCF_028023285.1. NCBI lineage: Eukaryota > Metazoa > Chordata > Mammalia > Artiodactyla > Balaenopteridae > Balaenoptera > Balaenoptera ricei. The sequence goes on from NC_082639.1 coordinate 106,139,097, forward strand.
AACTTCTTAATATACTATCCATTCATTAAACAAAATTCTCACTTTGACCACATTCTCATAATAAACAATGTGCCTGGGTTTCTTTTTACTGTAAAACAGCTGATAAATTTGTTCCAGGGCATAACTTTACAGGGTGGCTTGTAAACCAGCCACAGTAATTTGAAGATGCTTCAACTGAGTTGTGCCTCCTTTATAGCAAACATTTAGACCAGGAAAGGAGGTTTGTTTATTAGATTGGTGGACACAAAGAGAAAGATAGTGGTGACACCACCCTTCCCTATTCTCTCACAGACATTCTCATGTCAGGTGGGCGAGTGCAGCCTGTGATGCTAGTAATCCCTTGGGCTTTGACTTAGCTGACCGTGGACCATGTTTTCAGTTGCTTGGCTCGTTCTTAGAGAATAAGCCAGCGGAGTGGATTTGGGGCTCAGTATATCATCCAAACAAACAAGATGTGTAGTGCAGCAGTTCCACCTCCAGAGAGGGGCTCACCCTCTTACGGTGCTCCTTTCTTGACCCCCTCAGCCCTCCTGTACATGAGAAGAAGCAGGACTGTCCCTGACTGGTCCATCTCCCTGAGGCTGTCATTTCAGAAAGGGCTTATTTTCATTGGCTCATTTACCCCTAAACCCATGAAGAGCATCTAATTTTCATTTGTTGAACTACATATGAACTATACTTGGGGGTGTAGGATTAATAATCTTGAGGAACAAAAAACATCTCCTGGCCAGGTCACCAAGCCACGATGAAAGTTCTAGAATTCACGGCATATTTTGAACCAAAACGCACTGTCTGAAACTTAAACAGTTTAGAGTGTAACTTTAGCTTCTCTTTTATCTCATGAAGAAGTTCAAAATAATGTTCTCTAGGAAAATCCCCAGTATACAGGCTGTACTTGCTTTTCCTTTCCTTATCACCAGAATGAGATTTTTAAACAGTTTTTAAAATATCCTATGCAAGAACTAATAATGGGAAGGAGAAATGTTGTCACTCCAGATGCGTTTCTCCTCCCCATTATAGTCCTAGCAGAAGCTGGAGAAAATAGCATGACAAGAGTTACTAAAATGCTAAAAATCATAAATTAACAAATAATAAGTCTGAACTCTTCCCCATCCACTTCTTTTTCCTGGTTTTTCCTTAAAGGTATCAGATGTGAAAAGGCTAGTCTTATATCAAACCTGGGAGGAATGAGAGGGAATTATGTACTGACAAGAAAAATAGCAAATAAGAAAAATGAAAGGTACTTTTTGTTATAAAGAAAGATTTTAATGCATATAAATAAGCAAATTTATAATCTTTTTCATTAGTATGTAGATTGCCTTTGCATACTGGCAACTGAAACCTGTTCAAAACAAGGTTCTGATTATGGAGAACAAACTAGTGGTGGTTACCAGTGGGGAGAGGGAAGCAGGGACGGGGCATGATAGGGGTAGGGGATTACGAGCTACAAACTACTATGTATAAAATAAAATAAAATACAATAAATAAAAGAAAAATAAGCTACAAGGATATATTTTATAGCACAGGGAATATAGCCAATATTTTATAATAACTTTTAATCTATAAAAATATGAATCACTATGTTGTACACCTGAAACTAACATAATGTTGTAAATCAGTTATACTTCAATAAAAACAAAAAACAAAAAACAAAAAGTTCTGGGATGCTGGCCCAACTCATGAAAGAATGGCCTTCTACCATTTGTCCTCACAAAAGTAACTCTACACTCATTTTGTTTCTTAAAAGTTTACTATCCAAACAACTACCTCTTGTGGAAAAGAAAGCAGCAAAAGATGGTTTAAAAAGCTAAGCGTGTTGGGACGAAGTGAGAGTAGCATCGATGTATATACACTACCGAATGTAAAATAGTTGGCTGGTGGGAAGAAGCTGCATAGCACAGGGAGATGTTGGGTGCTTTGTGACCACCTAGAGGGAGGATGGGAGGGAGGCTCAAGAGGGAGGGGATAAGGGGACATGTGTATGCATATGGCTGATTTTCTTTGTTGTACAACAGAAACTAACACAGTATTGTGAAGCAATTATACTCCAATAAAGCTCTATTAAAAAAAAAAAAAAACTAAGCATGTTGCTTTTAGAAACAAAGTTAACAAATTTCAAAGGGTAATAGGTAATCATCCAACAAATGGGTGCCAAACATTTAAACATCTAAGAGTTGTTTTAATAAACCATTTACTTGGAGACGTGTACTGGGAAAACTAAATCTGCAGAGCTAAGGTAGTAGGGTGCCTGCCAGTGTGGCCTCAGGAATCAGACTGGGCGGGAATCCTGACTGTCACTCACTAGCTGTGAGATCTTGGACAAGTCACTTACTCTCTGTGCCTCAATTTCCTCCTAGGTAAAACTGAGTTTAATGAGATTTGAATGAGTTAATACATGTAAAATGATTAGAAAAGTGCCCGGCATAGATTAGGCCCTTAATAAATGTTAAGATTGAACTACACTGATTGATTCTGCTTTAAAATTCTTTGTAGGAATGAATGGCCTAAATTTTTAAGGGGGTATAGGTCTAAGACTAAAATAACACAGACCACAGATCTAGAAACTTTTAAAAGAAGCTCCTAAAATCTGTCTCCCGGAATCCTCATTGTTTACAAAAGCAGAGATTAAAATCTTTTCAGTTAGAACCCATACCTATAATCATATATCCATAATTAAATATGGTTTTAAAGGGAACTTTCATTTTGGCTCCTCCTCTTGTTTCTTCTACTATTCTTTTCCCCTTTTTCTACTGGTATAAAAATATTTTTCAATTAATGCAATTTGAGTTCCAGTTATAGAAAAGACAGTGGGCTACAGGCTGTATAAGAGTCTGCAGTCTGTATAGGAGAGAGAGAGAGAGAGAGAGAGAGAGTTTTAAATGGACTATTATAGAAATCTTACAAGTATGTACAACACTGTTACTAGGGAAAACACATTCCACAAAGGCAAATAATTGTTTGAGTGTTCATCTCCATTCTATTTAATAAGTCAAGAAACTAGGGTTGTTGACTACACCAGCTCTGTTTCTTCAATTCCCTTCTAGTAACTAAGAGGAATACTCTTACCATGGAAAATAGGAGTAATCTCGTAGGCCCACTTGCAGGCTGAGTGAAAGGGGGCAAACACCCTAACTTGGGAAGTTCATAGCCAGGTTGCCCTTATGAGTTAAGTGGTTACCAAATGTAGTACTTAAAGGGTTTGGAGGGGGGATCATCGCTCCAGATTATCTGCGCACTGACCTCTATCCTTGCAGTGATTTAAAATCCCTACACCCTACTGTGGCTTTCCCCTGTGATTTATGGTTTGGCCATATAATAAAGGGGTGATGGATCATGACCTTTCCCCTGTTTGCTGCTGCTTCTATTGAGTGATTTGAACTACACTTGTTTTAAGTGATTATTAAGCCCAGTAATTTAGGCACACTGCTGCATTTAGGACTGAAAATCAAAAGTCCCTCCCCTGCCCCCCACAAAAAATGTCATAACTGTATATCTAGAAATTACTCAAAGAAAGCATAAAGTAGTTGACTTGCTTATCAAACGTAAATAATATCAAGTTGAGCATAGAAAATAAACACAAATTCCCAGGACAATATAAATATTATATCAGCCAGACCTTGCTGTCCCCAACCTGATCTCTCTGCCCAAGTCACTGTCTACCTCTTGCAGATGCAGCCCTGCCCAGTCCTTGTGCCAGTGAGAGCCAGACGTCATTCCAATTCTTTCTCCAGAAAAGAGGGGAGAAATCAGGAAATAGTTTATTAGGAGCTTGATTCCCAGCACCTAGCCCAGTGCCTGGCACAGTGCCTGGCATATAAAGTGCACTCTGTAAATATTGATTGATTGAACAAATACACCGCCAACCCCCAGAGCCAGTATCCCGTGTGGCTTGGGATGGATTTTGCCTTTTGATGCTTCTTGTACATATTACTTCTCAGTTTCCCTACCTGCCTCTCACCATGTGTGACTGACCATCCTTGCTGGCCCTTCTGATCCAGTCGTCTGCCCCTGGTTCCCCTTCCAAAACCCCTGGAAGGATCACAGCATATTCTGCAACACCAGCTGATGGACCAGGGGTGAGGGGGAAGGTGAGGTGGCCTGACCTTGTTACCTGGGTCCTACAGTTCCTTTTCCCAAACTAAGGCCTGTTTCAAGGGCCTCTTATGTTGCCCAGGAACCTCATGATTAACAACCCCTCGTCATACTGTTAAGATTCCCCTCTCCCCAAGGCTTTGCACTGTTTCCTGACTCATTCCTTGGACACTCTTGCCAGGGTCTTCTCCATGTTAGGACACAACTTTGACTCTTTTTGCCATAAGGTCTTTTACTCTCATCTGTTTTGCAGTTAAAATCCAATTATGAAATCCACATTAACTTTACTATAAATATGCTCAAAGCTGCAAGGGCTTACATTTACTTGATCTGTTCCTTTCTTTTTTTCTTCCTGAAATAAATTGAAGTTACCTTCCTCTTAGAAGAAATCCCCCTTTCCTCATTTGATTTTTATGGGCTACTTCTAGCAGTGCATTGAATTCTGTCTCCCATGTTTCTAATCAATCTTCACAGTTTCTTTCCTTTCCATCTCTTTTTTTTCTGTTCCCATTTCTACCGTATCAGTTAAGGCTTTTGTTAGCTCTTGCCTCAGCTTTAGCAATACCTCCTACACGGTCTTCATACTTACTATACTAGCTTATTCTGGCCTTGGCCCTTATTATCTGTGGGGCCTGGGGAAAGTTGCTTTTGCTCTAATCCCCAATTTCCTCATCTGTAAAATAGGCATATTATAGTATGTACCTTATAGGGTTATTATAAATGAAAGCACATATTCTAGGTTCCTCCAGGCTATAAATCCAGCTGCTAATTAAAATCTTAATGGTTCTCATCCTTACCCAAATTTGGGGGAAACTTACAAAATGGATGAACTCAGTGACTATTTATTTATTGAATACTCTGTGCCAGTCACTGAGCTAGACTCTGGGGACACAGCAATAAACACATAGACCTGGATGCTACTTTCATGGGTTTACATTCTAGAGTAGGAAAAAGACAATTTTTAAAAAAGAAGAAGAAATAAGAAAAACTATGGTACGTGAAATGGTGATAAATGCTGTGGAGAAAAAGTTGGCGTGGGTGGTACTAGGCAGGTGGGGCAGTGAGGATGTTCGGTTTTATACAGGGTGTGAAGGTGTTGTTTGTGCAGCACACAAGGTGGAAAAGGTATTGTTGAGTCATTAGTGAGCAGCTCTTACCTGTGTTCTTGAATCAGTTATGCCATCATTTGTTGTTACAGTTAACTTCACCTAACGCCATGACGCTGGCTCTGACAGCACCACGGTGAGCTAGAAGCCCACACCCATGCCTCATTGGGAGCCCTGCATTGTTCCCCTAGTCAACAATGCTTTTGAAAAACAGGAAGTAAGAGAGTCCATTTTTTTCAGCATTAATGCTCAAGGTAAAATGTTACCGAACTAACTGAAGTCTGCTACCGTTACCTTGCTGCGAATTAAAAAAAACTTTTTCTGCCACTACAACTGGCCCCGTGGTGCTAGTTTTGTGGGAAATTTAGGGCTGGATAGCTCCTGTGATGACTGTCAGCATCCTCTCTCAAAGTGAGAAAGGAAAGGCTCTTTTCCCGGATGCTACACTCAGTTACCCACCGGGTGATAGGCCCTAGGGCATTTCAGAGTTTCACAAAATGGCTCTTTCTGTTACACAGAGGCCATTCTTTGTTTTCTTCTGGAAAGACACACACGAGGAAGCTGAGTTAGGCCCTGCCACATAACAGCCAGACTGGCCATGGCCTTGCAGGACTAAAGCCCAGCCTTACCATTGCAGACTCCTTTCTCAACAGGCTGTGCTTTCTCTGGGGGCCCCACTGTACCTGCCAGCCATGTCTACCTCTGGAACTACCCCCAGACATGGCTATGCACGAACAAAACCCTCCTAAAGCCAGAATTTGAGTTTTCCCCCAACAAACTCTTAGCCCCCTTGTAAATCAGTGGATGCTAATTATTGCTTGAGGGGAGGGGATATTGTCTTACTTGATGTCACAGACATATCTGTCTTAATTCTGGCCCAGCTGGGACTTTATATCACACAGTAAATAGAAACACTATTTATAAAGTGACTCGAACAGTTCTTCTGTTTAGCAGGTGCTCAAAAATGAGTAACTATCATAATTATGTAGGTAGTTGAATTATGGGGTATTATACATTTATTGCTTATAATTTTTATTTTTTCAAAATGTTTGACAAAATTATGTATTATACAATCAGAGCAAACTCTTAAAGTTAAAAAAAAAAACACAAATCTTGACATGTAGATGTTTCCTTCCCCTTCTTTTCATCTAAACTTCTCAGAAGAGTAGTCTATACTCACTATTTCCACTTCCTCAACCTGCTTCTATCTGGTTTCTACCCCAATCATTCCTCTAAAATTGCTCTCACTGAAGCCACCAACTATTTCTTAATGTCATGCCGTCAGGAATATGTTGGTGGGCTGGGAAGGGAAGGCACCCTCAAGCAAATGATAACTTGAAGCAGAGTGAATTTGAGTAGAAAGGAGGGGGCAAGGGCGCAAGATGTGAGGCCATTTCATCCAAGTTGAAAGCATGATCCAGAACCAAAGCTGAATCCAAACACTTACCTTGTCCAACAGTCAAGCAGTCTAGTTAGAAGCCAACTCACCTAAGTAGAAGAGAGTCCAGAAAGAGCCAACTGCAAACAGGTAAGAAGCTGACAAACCAAGGTAGTCCCAGAAGAAAGAGTGCAGAGATGGCAGGCCAAGAGGAATTCCATACTCAGCAAGTTACCAGCTGCATTTACCTGGGCATTCCTGGGAATGCCTGGTGAAAAGTTCTAACTTACAAAGTCACTTTTCAGAGATGAGAGATGGGCTCCCAGGAGCACTCCTATACTGGATATGTCAACAAAGTGCCTGCCACACCCAACTTCCTCTTCAAGATGAAACTGCCCCACCCACAGCCCCCTGCTCTGAGAAGCAGAGCTAGATTTTTCTTTACCCAGGGATGGCTCCTGATTGGACCAGGAATTGGGCCCTGACATTAGGGCTGCCCCTCCAAAAACCAGGGCTTGAATGGAAAAAGTGAGTTTGGTCAATCAGATTCTCTCCTTCTGGGATTTGAACTGGGAAACATGGAGATAATGGGGCAGTTAACCATGGAAACTGGAGTTGAAAGGATGCCATACAAAGGAGTGGTGGCCATGGAGGGTCATACTAAAGCCACTACTTTACTACTCTACTGAAAGCCACTTTCCTGCCACCCAGATTTACTAGGGTTCCTGTGTTCTTCGTCAGGCCAACCCCAAATTCCTGTATTCTGTGCTAATATTTGTTGGTCACCTACTACTAGCTAGGCATGGTTCTAGGTGCTCAGAATCCATTAGTGAATGAAACAGGGAAGTAGTAGTTATAACAAACCCTTCATTACTTTGAGTAGGGTCTCTGTTTCAAAGGGCCAAATGAAAACAATTCCTCATGCCCTCACTCTTTCCCGTGGTCCAGTGGGTGAGGTCAGTCACAGTGTCATAATGAGTCTACTTCCTCTTGGGAATACAGTTCATGTTTATTTCCCCTCCTCGTTGGGGTTGTGGCTGGAGATTTAGGAGTAGAGAAAAGAATAGAAGGAGCTGGGAGGTTGGACATGGAGGAAGTTAGCTGATATATGACAATGAAAACAAGGTGGCTGAATGCCCAGGCTTTAAATTAACTGGGGTTTGAAATTTGGCTCTACCACTTACTCATTATGTGATCTTTGGCAAGTCAGTTTTCTCAGCTATAAATTAGAGGTAAAATAGTATCCTCTTTACGGCATTGTTGGGAGGATTAAGTGAGAAAATATATGCAAAGCATGTAGCACACTACCTGACCCATAGTAAGTGCTCAAGAAATGATAGATCTCTTTGCTGGTGGTGTTATTATTATCAGCAATCCTTAGCTTTCATATTAGATAGGTAGAATGAATGTGCTAGGGGAGAATGAGATGGCATCCCATGCTCAATCTTCCTCTCTGAAGGCTGCTGCCAGCAAAAACTTGGTATACTCATCAAAATTCCTTCAAGTTGGTGCATACCTTCCCAGGTACTCTCTAGCTGCAGGAGCATCAATAGTGCAAGGAAGAGGGGGTGCAAGAAAACGATAAGGATGCAAAATATTGTTGCACAGAAAAGCAGTTCTGAAAAGAGGGAAACAATAAATTCTGAAAGCAAATTCTGTGGCAGTGACACTAGACAGAGCAGTCAATTGTGTGTGTGCAGTAGAAGAATGCAGGTATTCCTTAAGCACTACTCTTGTCACCCATTTAGGGGTAGCAGGCAGGTGGATGTGGACCTGATAGACCCAAGGGCTCTGGTTGGAAAGCAGTGCTTTGACAGACCATGGAAGTAGAAACTCTCTTTTACCCATCAGGGTATAAGGGGCTGGAGTGGATAAAGGAGCAGTGCAGGGAGGGAAGCATGCCTTCTTTATAAAGCTGTCACTGCCAGGACCGAGTAATGACTGGGCAAGAGAGGCAGACGAGAGATGGGAGTCCCATAGGTGGAGTCCTGGAGGTGTGTGAGGGTAAGAAGGAGCCACAGCTACTCTTTAGGAAACCCAGGTAATATCTGCTTGAGGTCCAGGTCTTGTTGTGGTAGTGTACCAGCACACATGATGTTGAAGAGGGCCACAGATTGTGTTTTGGTAGAGGAGCAGATGGGTGTCTGAGCTGAGGCTACATTCAGGTCTTCCTGGCAGGATGTGCACCACCCTACTCTCATAGACGTCCTCCTAGTATTTCATACCTCTCTGAGTTACACCCAAAAGGCTATGGATCTGGATTAGGAACACATGTAGATGACTGAAAGATAATTTGGGCTGAATGACTGTGAAATATTCAAGTCAGACTCTTCCAAGGTTAATGGCCTCTGCTGCCCCTTGTATTCAGGCTTACAACCTAGACCATCTGCCCTGTGGTTCTGTTGCTGGGTGTGTAGCTGATGGAGCACCCAAGGCTCATAAAATAAGGCAAGCCACCTTGCATAGCATGAGCTAAGCTTCCAGGTTTGTAGTGGATGCTTCAGGCTGCTGCAGACTGAGCTCACTATCATGCATTAGACCCTCTAGGCCTTGAAGACATCTTCACAGCAAGCCATTCTCCTTCCCAAATGGGGATAATGGAGGACAGAACAGGGGCCTCCTTGGTCAGGAGCACCAGTGTCAGCAACACCAGTCCCAACAGTGTTAGGCTGAACCAAGCTGGGTCCAGGCTACCTAGAGTTGGCACAAAGGTTAAGAGGACAGACTCTGGAGCTAGACTGCCCACATTTGAATCCCAGTTTTTACTTCTTAGCAACTTTTTAACCTGTGTGACCTTAGAGGAATTACTTAATCTCTCTGTCTCAGTTTCCTCATCTGTAAAACAGCAGTGGTAACAGCATACACCTCATAGGGTTATTATAAGCATTGAATTTATTAATACAGGTAAAGTCCTGTATTAATAAATTCAATGTAGATGAGTTTCTGGCACATAGTAAGTGCCAGCTAGTGCTATAATGGGGCAAAGGTGAAGGGAGTCTTGATTTGCATGAAAAATATTGTCCAGCTCAGCACATCAGGCCAACTTCCCTCTCTTTTTAGGAGGTCATTACTAGGTCAGTTGCACAGAAAAGAACAAAATGCTATCAAGCCGAATTTGGAATGTCTGTGTCAACTGACCAGGGGCCTCTCACTCCAGAATCATAGACACCTGGCTACACCAAACTGGAGTTGTCTGGAGACGGTTTTGGAGGTGCTGATGCTTCAGGTAATCCAGGATTGCCGGACTGGAGAATTATATGAGGCATAGTTGGACAGGGTATGTGTGGAGGTGTTCAAGGGTATGTTAGGACATTGTCCAGGAAATGCAAAAACCATCCCCTGGACAGTCATGCAGGATACTGATCATTTGGTGCTGCCACAGATCAAGGATATCATGGTCTCTACAAACTGTCTAGACACTTCTAAAAAGCCATCTTTCCCTCTTTGTCTTCCAAATGCAGCTGATGGAAGGCAAACAAGGTTCTAGGCACTCAGGAGGTGTAATTTCATGGACCCCTGGAACTGCCCCAGGAGCATAGGGGACCAGACAGGATCAAGACCCCAGTAATCATAGCAGAGGCCCAGTTCTCTGCTTTTATTCTTCACAAAGTGCCCCAGTGCCTTCCTGGGAGAAGTGGAGACCAATGGATCCCAAGGCCTATGAATCCCTACTGAGTCTCAGGTAATGGGGGTTGTGGTGCCCATAGGATTGTCCAGTAAAATACAGGACACCTAGTTGAATTTGAATTTCAGATAAATAATGAATAATTTCTTAGTATAAGTATATCCCAAATGTTGTATAGCACATACTAAAACAGTATTTGTTGTTTATCTGAAATTCAAGTTTAACTGGGTGTCCTGTATTGTTATTCAATAAATCTGGTAACCCTTGCTGGGGGGTTGTGGTCATAGAAAGGTGATGGATGTGTGCAGCATTCAACTGAACACAAAGAGCAGAGATGCTGGAGGATCCTAGAGCCCTTACCTCAGAGGGAACCCATAATACTGGTTCATTCAGTTCCAGCTGCTGCGAGTAGAGGAGATCTGAATACTCATCCACTCTAACGGTGAAGTTGGCCACTCCATGGACAAAGGGCTCTTACCGGTCAGTCATGGCTATGAAAAAGTCCCAGTGGTGCCCACAGTGTAGCCTTCCCAGCTATAGCTGAACAGCTGTTCAGCATCCTGCTTTCCCAGCAGACATGAAAAGTCCCATTTACATTAGTGTCCTCTTGTCCCCAGATATAACTCCCATAGCTCCATAAACTGCTGGAGCTAGATTAAAAAACATGGCAACTGGGAGGGCTCACCTGAAGACTGAGAGGCTGCTCTGACAAAAGGCATTGTAAGGCTTGGCAAGGTCTGACCAGCAACCTGTGATCTCAAAGCCAGAAGCCCTACTGTCAGTAATTTGCCACATCATACAGCAGCCACCATCTGAAACCACACTCCTCATTTCAATTCTGGGAGCTGAGTGGCAGAGAATTAGCAGGAGACACAGCCCTGTGGATTGAGGGACAGTGTCCGACCTTACTCCCTCAAGTTGGGAGTAGGTAGTAACCAAGAGTAGGCATGTGGTGTAAGGCTGGGTTTCCTAAGCAGAGAAAACAGGCCAGAACCTCAGACATGTACACACAGGTACAGAGTCCAAGAGCCGGGTCACCAAGACCCAGAAACAAAGACCCACTCAAACAGGTCAAAGAGTCAAGGCAGTCTCTGGAGGCAGAGTTCAAAGAGAATGAACCAGCAACAGGTTGGTGTTTACAAAGTCAGCATGTGACCAGCCACCTACAGTTGATATTTTACTCCTGGGGTTCTGGGTGGGGAATATAGCTGGTTATGGACACTGCTGTGAGGGTATAGGTATTTTCAGGGACTAGACCTAGCTGCCAACACCCATGGACCTTTCCCAGCCGTGCTCTTCAAGTACTCTGCAGTCGCTGCCTCTGTTAGACACTCTCTTTTCATTGTCACTCTCTACACACTTGGCTTCTGAGACTTTGCACTCTTCTGGTTTCCTCCTACTTGTTCCTTCTCTGTCTTCTTTAAGGGATCTTCCTCCTGATCCTTGAATATTCATACTCCTCAGAGTCCTACCCTTGACCCACTGTTCTTATCTTCTATCTCTTTCTGTAGTGCCTGGATGTTCTCATTTGCTGTCATGGTTCCAACTAAGAGCATACTTCATTGAAATGTGGGTTGTGGAGGCAAACATTTGGGTCCTTTTTTGCAAATTCCTAGCTGTGAGACAGGCAAAGTTTTGTTTTGCTTTTTAAAGCTTCTTTAGATTTCATACCCTTATCTACACAGTAAGGATAAACAACATGGACCAGGGATATGATGAGAATTAAATACGAAAATGTATGTAAATTGCTTCTCACAGTGCCTGACATAGTAAGTGCTCAATAAATATAATCATAATAGCTATCACTTATGACTACTTATATGTGATTGAATCTCAGATCTTTGTCTCTAGCTCAGTACTCTCTTGGGAGCCACACTCATATAGTCATCTGTCTACTGAATATTTCTACATGGTTGTTCCAAAGACACCTCATGTTCATTGGGTCAAAAATAAAACTTGCCCCCCCAAAAAATGAGGAGAGGGTGAAAGAACCAATAAAGTGGGTTTTCAGGGGACAGCTGTAAGGAGCAATAAAGTTGTCTTCTCAATCTAAAACAAAAACAAACTTGCCCTTTCTCCTTCTAAACCTCCTCTCCTTCTCTGTTCTCTATCTCAATTGTCGACATTATCACTCATCAGTCCTGGAGTCCTAGAAGTCATCTTTGACTCTTGTCTTTTCCTTGACGTTTGCCATCCACCTCTGCTCCTCAACAAATCAATCACTAGAATCTGACAATTTTGCCTCTTCAACTCTTTCACTTTATATTCTTCCCCCATTTCTTGCTAAAAACTTCTTGAAAATGTAGTGATTCAAGGCCAAGGCCCTGGCTCTGAGGAAGTTCATGACTTTGGTGACAAAGACAGAGTCCTGTGGTAGATTATATTATTGTTCAGAATATTCACTACCCCTGCCTGTGGGGCCTGTAGGAAGAATATACATCTCTGCCCCATTGACATCTGGCTTGGCTATTGACTTGCATTGGCCAATGGAAGGTCAACGCAAGAAACAAATTGGTATATGGAACGTGTGCCTCTTCTGAGCAATTCTGAGCAGAAGCTATAAGAGTTATCATGTTGTTCCACCATCGTTCTTTCCTCCTGCTATGATACCATCATGTCCCAAATAGGGCCTGCTCCTTTGGTCTAAATGATGAACGAACAGATGAAACAAGGCTGCAACCAATACATGATGAACACACAATATGAACAAGAAATAAATCTTTTTTGTGGTTAGGATATTGGGATCATTTGTTATTGCATCATAACCTAGCTTAAACTGACTGATACAACTCCTTTCAGGATTATTTATTGAGTATTTTAAGCTAATACACAATGATATGGAAATCAGTGAGTCACAGTGATGTGAGGCATAGTGTTCTCCAACAAAGTAAGAAAGCTGGATGTCTGCCAAACATCACAGATATTTCACATATGAAGATTCTTCTTCTGGTCAAAGTTCTGTTTGGCAAAGTAAATTTTTACCTTTTTTTTTTTAAAATAAATTTATTTATTTATTTTTAGCTGTGTTGGGTCTTCGTTTCTGTGCGAGGGCTTTCTCTAGTTGCGGCGAGCGGGGGCCCCTCTTCATCGCGGTGCGCAGGCCTCTCTTGTTGCGGAGCACAGGTTCCAGACGCTCAGGCTCAGTAGTTGTGGCTCACGGGCCTAGTTGCTCCGCGGCATGTGGGATCTTCCCAGACCAGGGCTCAAACCTGTGTCACCTGCATTGGCAGGCAGATTCTCAACCACTGCGCCACCAGGGAAGCCCCGAAATGTTTACCATTTTGAAGATGTTAGTAGCTATAGGACTTTCCAAAAGAGGCCAACAAAATCAGACTTAAAAAAAAATCTGTTTGGTGTATGCATAATGGGAAGGGGGACAAAAGAAGAGCTGACTGAACTGAGAGATATCAGGGATTCACAGAACTGCATGTTAAAAGGAAATGGCATTGCTGTGAGTTTATTTATGACCTATTTCAACATATTGGAAGAAATGTCAGCAATTTGGAGGATGGTAACGTAATTTGACAGAAAAAGAGCTTCAGTTTTCTAACTCTACCACAAACCCCAAATCGGCTTGATCATTTCTAGGGCACACATCTTTGCTTGGCAACAACAACAGTAACAACAGCAATAGTAATAACAAATATTGCATAGATTGAACTGTGTCAGCATATCAAGAGATGTTAAACAGAACATTACTTTGCTGTTCTGTGTGACAAGTTTGTGTATTAACAGGGCTCTTCAAGACTAAAGTGGTCTTACTAAATACTCAATATTTAGTATTTAGTCAATAATAAATGCTCAATATTAAAGCAATTTCTAAACCTCAGCATATTGACACTGGGGCCAGATGATTCTTTAATGCAGGGACGGTTGTGTGCATTATAGGATGTTCAGCGGCACCCCTGGCCTTACCCATTAGATGCCAGTAGCACTCCCACATCTGTGACAACCAAAGATGTCTCTAGACATTGCCAAACGTTCCCGAAGTGTCTTCCTGTTCTAAAGGAATGACGCTGGTGGTGGCAAATGAGAAACCATGGCATACTAAACTGAAGATACTTCCTAGTGGACAGGCCTTTGGTTTATCTAATTAGTTCAGGCAGTTAGCTCTTCACTTTGCTTATAAATCAAGCCACACCTGCCCCAATACCTAGTAACAGCTATTGACTGAGTACCTTATTGTAGGCAGTAATCATAATTTGCATAGTCAGTATAACATGGAGATTAAGCACTTGGCTTTGGTGTCAGACAGCCTGGGTGAGAATCCTGGCTCTGCTACTTGTTTGCTGTGTGACCTGGGGTAAGTCTCTTTACCGCTGCCATTGTTTCCTCATCTATGAAGTGAAATAACATAGCACATATGAACTAACCTAGGGCTGTTGTGAGAATTCAGTGAGTCAGTGCACATGAGGTGCTTAGAACTGAGCTGGGGGTACGGAAAATAGTCAGTAGATGTTTACTGTTATTCTTAATCCTTACAGAAGCCTCCACAACTTAAGCCACATCATCTCCATTTTACACATGTGGAAGCGAATATTCAAGAAAATCAAATCCAAAATCACACAGCTGCTAAATTACTTGGCTGGCAAGAAGGGGAATCGGGATTCAAACTCCAAGACTGAAGTGTTTCTCGCTACACCACAGGCTGGGTGGAAAACAGGTTAAACCCAGGAGGAGGAGTTTTCTTTCAGAGATAAAAATTGGAACTTGTCCACTTGGCTTGTTGTGTTTGCGCATAGTAATGGAAAGACCCACCAAACAGGCCGTGAAAAAACGGCTTTTACCACTGACTAGCTGTGAGAACTTGGGCAAGTCTCTCAAACATCCTGAGGCTGTTTACTCATCTGCAAAATGGACACAAAAACACCTGCTCTGTGTTCTTCACGGGTGGTGGTCAGAGTGATGTGAGAAAAAGTATGCAACAGAGTACTGTAAAACTGTCAAGTGCTCGACGGCTGTCGGGTTGGATTTGTGCCGTGGGGTAGGCACACCTAAGACCCGCCTTTCCTTGGTCCCGTCCAGCAGCTCCGCCAAAGCGAGTTTTTCGCCCCCCCTTCCCCCCCCCCCCCGCCACGGTCATTGGGCCTCAGCCTCAGCAGACGGCCCTGGAGGCCCTGTGGTTCCCCACCCCCCAGTGGGCAGAGGTTGGCCCTTCTCCGCCTGGTTCCAGGGTGGGCAATCTGCATCCAATGTGGATGCAGCAGCTGCTGCTTATCTGTAGTTAGTCAGCAACCCGGACAGATGAGGTGTCCGTGGCGACCTTCCTGCCTCAGTGAGTGTGGGAACTCGGGGCTTCCCAGGGCCGAGGGGTGGGAATGTAAACGAAATGGTCCCTGCTGAAGGCTGGCCTCGTGCCCTCCCCCTGCTGCCCTAAGGAGGCATGAGAGATGTGGAGGCTCCTGCACCAGAGTGCAGAGGGGAAAAAGCCAGGGCTTTAGGGTGCCAGGGTTGCTCTACCTCTTGGCCCGATCCTGACTCCCCCAGAGGTGGACACTTCCTGTCAAAAGTCCCACTACCGCCACTGTTTGCTGTCAACAAGGCAGAGTCAGAAATACCTCACCCTGGTGGAAACTCTCCTTCCCTCCCTCTTCCCCTCTGTATTCTGTAGTCAGTCATCTGTAGAGAGCAGGAGTCCTGATCGCTTTCTAGCAAAAGGCAGCCAACAAGAGGCTGAGAAGTGTCTTGTTCTCAGCCCCCTTTCATTCGTCTGCCGAAGATTGGGCCTGGGATGGGCTCTTCCCCGTGTTTGTTACTCTGTACTTTGATTTGCTGCTCCATGCCTTTCTTGTATGTTGGAGTCTTTCCTTCAGTTCCTTCCAGTTGCCCACTCTACATTTCCTCACTCCTCCAATAGAGGATTGTATCTATCTGTGGCTCAGCGTGTATCTGTGGCAAAATGGTAACACATTTTAAGTTCTGGTTGGTGTCTTCTCACTTTTTTCTTAATCTTCTTCCTCTCCATCTTTATATTGGCCAGCACCTGCTCTGCATTTAACAAATGTGCCAGACACCGTAAAGGTGCTGGGGATACATCAGCCAGCAAGCAGGATAAAGTTGATGATTTCTCACTGCTTACATTCCAGCTGGGGAGAGATATTGGACGAGTATTCTCACAAGAAGGCATTCAGGGTGCTGTGGGTCCCTGTATCAGTAGGTGAAAACCTAGACCAGGCTCAGGAAAGCCTCCATGAATAGCTGAGCCTGGAAGCCTGGAGCATTATTCAGGTGAAAGATCGGGGAGAGGAGGGAAGGCAGGTGGGAAAGAGGACAATATATGTGAAGGTGCTGAGGGAAGACAGCATTTGCAGAACCAAAAATGAATAGCACGGCCGCTTGTGGTACATGGCCTGGGCCTTGTGTCTCCCCCTCCCCCCCCCACCCCTTGAGCAGTGCTTTATCTCTAAACACTTCTGGCTACTCACCCACCATAAAACTGTCAGGAATGCTCTTCCTCTGAGGCTCTGCTTTTTTCCTTCCATGATTGCAGTGTCAACTGATAATTTCCTAAAATGGGCTTGGAGTCTGGAGACTTAGATTCTTAACTGAATTCCACCACTTAACTGTACAACCTGAACAAGTAACTTAGCATCTCTGAGCTGTGGGTCCTCATCAGTAATATGGGCCAGTCATGTACTAATAGTAACATTTAATACTGTTTGCTCTGTGCCAGCCCCCAATGCTAAGTAGTTTATTGCATTTAATCCTCACAAATTTAATCCTCATGAAGTAGGTAATATTTTTATCCCTTTCTACCGTCTCAAAGGGAAGTCTGAGTGTGACACTAATCATGGACGTGCTTTGTAAACATTAAGGGTTAATGCAAAAATGACATAATATTACCACGGTGTTCACAAGTGCATGTGCAATGAATAAATTCATTTGTTAAATGCCACAACAGTTCTGGGCTATACATAATTAAATAAGGATCAAAATCTTTTGTGTCTGACTCCTAAGCAAACCAAACAAAAAGCGGCAGCAAGAATGAAGTGTTGTCATCACCGAAGAGATAATTGCATGTAGTGCCAAACCACTGAAGGGAGAATTCCACAGATGTGATCCCGAACCTCTGAAGTTTACAGTCTGATGACCACCACTGCCCGGAACACATATGTAGACAACAGTGAAAGCTCAGAATCAGCTCATGAAGAGACACTGAGGTGTCAAACCTATTGCCCACCAAGGGTAAGGGCCTTTCGAGGAGGCTGAATGAGCTGGGAGAAATTCATAAGCTTATAGCAGAATTCAAGGATGGAGCTGAAGCCAGAAGGGTCTAAGTTTCTTGGTATTCTCCTTAGTACGTATCCCTCCACTTTCTATCACTTTATCATAGCATTTTTCACTCCAAAGCCCAATTCTGGGAAATTATTTGTACATGATATGTGCACTGTCATAATATTATAACGACAAACTTTTAAATTGTCAGGTTCTGAAACCATGGATCTGTGTACAAAGTAATATGAATATATGTGTGTGCGCGTGCGTGTGTTGATGAGTGTGGGCATTTGTGTGCTTGCTTGTGAGTGTGTGAGCATGGCTTCCTACACTTACACTCCTCCACTTGGCAAGAAGTGGTGCTGGCTGGCCCTGAAAGCAGCCAGTGTGGGAGGAGAACTGACACCAAAAACAAATGAGGTGAAAGAGGATAACTGTGGTTTGATACTCTCAGATCCACATGAAAAGCAATGAATAAGAAAGTCAATGAGCTGAAAATGACTTGAGTACAGGCACCTCCTTGGGATTATAAACCCTCTGAATGATTGTAATAAACATTTGCTTAAACTCCTTTAAAGTGCTTTGAAACTTTACTATCCATTTCTCCCATCAAAATATAGGTAGTCTATCTTGGAGGTTAAGAGTACATTCTGTGCTCAAGTCCAATGTCTATTAGATTCTGCCACTTACTAGCTGAATGATATTGGGCAAGTCACAATTCTCTAAGCCTCTATTTCTTCACCTCTAATATGGGAAGAGTACTATCTACCTTGGGGAGTTCTTGTGAGGATAAAGGAAAATAAAATGTGGGGAGTGTTTTTGATGACATTTTATAGGTTACAAAACAGATGCGCAGAGAGGTTAACTTCCTCTTCTGGGGCCCCCCAGCTAGTTAGTGGCAGGGCTGGGGAAGCAGTCAGGCATCCCGTCTCTGGCCCAGGGCTCTTTCTACTCAACCACGTGGAGCACCAACCCCACACTGAAATAATTTTCAGGTCACAAGTGATTTTTTATGCATAACCTTTTTAGTTTGCACTTCTCTGCCAAATCCACACACTAGCAAGCTTGGAGCCCTGAAGAGAAAGGTTATGTAGGACCTTCTGGAAAATTAGTCTAGGTCTGAGGTGACCAGAGGAGACCTAAAGAACTATAAGTGAGAGAAGAAAAAAGACACCCTCTCACACTCCCTTCCATTGTGGACATGTAGATTATTTACTCTGTGGATTGATGTAATGCAATCTTTAATCCCATGTTGGCTACGCTCTACCACTTCCCTCCACCATCAGGGGGTGTGTGCTCAAGCAATGTAAACTCAGGAAAGTAATGCAAAACCGGGGAAGTAAATCTGCTTTTTACACCTTTCACCCCACTTCAGCCTCCTCCTCTCTTTTTATTTCATCCCTCTCAAGCTTTAGAAAACCAGGGATAAATGTGTTTTCTATTATCTTTGCTCAACTCCCATTATGGAAATGATAGAAAGAAAGACAGCTGGACTAGGAGTCAGGAAGCCAGGGGCTTTAGTCCAGGGATGACATTGGTTAATCAGGCAAGTTAGATCAATTTTTCAGGCTTTGGTTCCTCATCTGTAAAATAAAAGGAAGAAATGAGCATTTACAGGGTGCCCACTCTTTGCCAAGTGCCTTCAATTATGTCACTTTATTTAGTCCTTTTAAAAAACACTGCTTGATAAAAATTTTGATCTGCATTATGCAAATGAGAAAATAAAGGGGCAGAGAAGCTAAGTAAATTGCCCCAGGTCCAGGTGGCAAAGAGAATCTGAGCGAAAATTGAACCTAGGACCATCTGATTCCAAATTTTATGCTTGTGCCAGTAATCCAATACAATCTATGATGTTCCTTCCTATTCTAATATTATGCTGCTCTGTGAGCACGGTTAATCAATAGTTGTCTGAGTTTGTCACAGTGAGTCATTCCTGCATGTCTTGAGGTCTTATTCTGAGTGGGCAGAGGACCTGAGGAGATTTACTACCACCCTTATTTGATCAGCTGTATACCTTAATATTATAAGAAGTAGTTTTATCACCATCAATGGAAGTTTGATACTTACCTTCATCTTAAATGCTTCTCCCAATAAGGAAAACATTTCCTTAGAAGTCCTTCCCTTCCTTGGAAGCTTAATATTTATATAATTGACATTACCCTCAATTATTGAAGAGTGTTCATTAAGAAACCAAAGATATTTCACATTTATCTATTTAAAAACCTCTAACCCATATAGAATCAGGGAGTAGTATGAAAGGTACTGGATTCCTGAGATGGGGGAAGATGAGAATATTGGTGAGGAGCACAGGATGTGGAGGTCCCAGCTACTCACCATTGTAAGGAGATCTGTCCTTCTCCCTCCTCTTCTCAGGTGCCTCTGAAGTTGGACTCAAAGAAGAACTTAACACGTCTAAACTGTAACTTCACTGCCTGATGGCTGGGAGAGTGAAGTACTATAGTGGAGTGTACTTCACTCTACAGGAGGAGAGACAGGTATACTAAGTGTTACCTATTCCTTTTGTAGTCAGCCAGGTATATCATCAAGCCTAGTACTTTCACACTGTAGTTATGCTTTCTAAAGGTAAGGATGACGTCTATTTGTTGTTGCACCCTAAGGCTAGCCCAGTGCCTAGCACACAGTCAATAAATATGTGTTAAAAAATGAACTGGACAAGGCAGGCCAATAGGGAAGATAATTAGGGTAACCTAGGTCATCACTGGACTAAGTGTTAGTTAGCAATTTAAATCTACCTAAATCATGTGTTAGTAGCTCCTTGAGAGCAGTGACCATATATTACTCATCTTTGTGTTCCCCAGAATTTAGCCTTGTATAATAGGGGTTCAAATGTTTCTATGGAATTAAATCATCTTTAGGGACTCCTATGACAGTGTAGTAAAAGCACCCTAGAAGACGAGATGGGGGAGGGATGAAAAAAGATTAAGTGATTTGAAGGTGGTAATGATAAGGACAATAACAATGATCACATAATCAAACTTGGTGCTGGTGGACGACCAAGCGCTCCTGGAAAGGAATGATGCTAGTGCTGGTGAAACTGCAGCAAACGTTGTCCAGGGAAGGGTTGTGGTGTCTGAGTCCTTTCTCTGCTGCTCCAGGGGTGCCAAAGTAGGGTCCATCCACATTGGTACTTTAGGGAAAGGGATTCCTCAACATTCCACTCCATTTTTCCCCATAATATTGTAACTCTCACTGATCAGGTTGTTTTTTCTTTTTTCCTGGTCTCATATACAGCCACTTCGTGGATACATGATCCAGGATGAATTCCAGTGTCTGCCATCCTGGACCCACTACCACATCCCTCTTTCTCTCTAATGACAACTTTTCACCAAAGGGTGGGGCGGGGGATTTCATTATACCCATGACTCCTCTCCTTGCCCTATCTCTCTAAAGATAACCATGCTTAGTGATTCCAAGGTGATTCCCTATTCTACACTGTGACTGACAACTTCTACTAAAGAGGAGAAAAACCATATTTTTAAATCTTTACTGGGACAGCTCTGGTTAAGAGGGCATCTTGTTATGTAAGAAACCCAGGATGGGAGAATAGAGGATGTAATGATGCTTCATAGACTTTTGGTTGTGGGGTCAATGTAGGAATTGACTCAAATCCCATTTACCATTGCAACAAAAAGAATAAAATACCTAGGAATAAACCTACCTGAGGAGGCAAGAGACCTGTACTCAGAAAACTATAAGATACTGATAAAAGAAATCAAAGACAACAAAAACAGATGGAGAGATATACCATGTTCTTGGATTGGAAGAATCAACATTGTGAAAAAGACTATACTACCCAAAGCAATCTACAGATTCAATGCAATCCCTATCAAATTACCAATGGCATTTGTCACAGAACTAGAACAAAAAATTTCACAATTTGTATGGAAACACAAAAGACCCCGAATAGCCAAAGCAATCTTGAGAAAGAAAAACAGCTGGAGGAATAAGGCTCCCTGACTTCAGACTATACTACAAAGCTACAGTAATCAGGACAGTACGGTACTGGCACAAAAAAAGAAATATAGATCAATGGAACAGGATAGAATGCCCAGAGGTAAACTCACACATCTATGGTCACCTAATCTATGACAAAGGAGGCAAGTATACACAATGGAGAAAAGACAGCCTCTTCAATAAGTGGTGCTGGGAAAACTGGACAACTACATGTAAAAGAATGAAATTAGAACACTCCCTAACACCATACACAAAAATAAACTCAAAATGGATTAAAGACATGAATGTAAGACTGGACACTATAAAACTCTTAGAGGAAAACATAGGAAGAACACTCTTTGACATAAATCACAGCAAGATCTTTTTTGACCCACCTCCTAGAGTAATGGAAAAAAAACAAAAATAAACAAATGGGACCTAATGAAACTTAAGTTTTTGCATAGCAGAGGAAACCATAAACAAGATGAAAAGATAACCCTCAGATTGGGAGAAAATATTTGCAAACAAAGCAACTGACAAGGGATTAATCTCCAAAATATACAAACAGCTCATGCAGCTCAATATGAAAAAAACAAACAACCCAATCAAAAAATGGGCAGAAGACCTAAATAGACATTTCTCCAAAGAAGACATACAGATGGCCAAGAGGCACATGAAAAGATGCTCAACACTGCTAATTATTAGAGAAATGCAAATCAAAACTGCAATGAGGTATCACCTCACACCAGTCAGAATGGCCACCATCAAAAACCCCACAAACCATAAATGCTGGAGAGGGTGTGGAGAAAAGGGAACCCTTTTGCACTGTTGGTGGGAATGTAAATTGATACAGCCGCTATGGAGAATGGTATGGAGGTTCCTTAAAAAACTTAAAGTAGAACTACCATATGACCCAGCAATCACACTGCTGGGCATATACCCTGAGAAAACCATAATTCAAAAAGACACATGCACCCCAATATTCATTGCAGCACTATTTACAATAGCCAGCAAATGGAAGCAACCTAAATGTCCATCTACAGATGAATGGATACATACGATGTGATACATATATACAATGGACTATTACTCAGTCATAAAAAGGAACAAAATTGGGTCATTTGTAGAGACGTGGATGGAGATTGTCATACAGAGTGAAGTAAGTCAGAAAGAGAAAAACAAATATTGTATATTAACGCATATATGTGGAATCTAGAAAAATGGTACAGGTGAACCTATTTGTAAAGCAGAAATAGAGGCACAGACATAGAGAACAAATGTACGGACACCAAGGGGGGGAAGGGGAGGGTGGGATGAACTGGGAGATTGGGACTGACATGTATACACTCTTATGTATAAAATAAATAACTAATGAGAGCCTGCGGTATAGCACAGGGAACTCTGTGGTGACCTAAATGGGAAGGAAACCCCAAAAGGAGGGGATATGTGTATACGTATAGCTGATTCACTTTGCTGTACAGCAGAAACTAACACAACATTATAAAGCAGCTATACCCCAATTAAAAAAAAAAATATGTTGTGAACTTTTTCTCTGTTCAATAAATATGAAAATTCTGTTGTTAAAAAAAAAAGCTGGCATAAATGGGAATAAATTAATGCCTTTGGTGGAGGGTGAGTAAGACTGCTTTAAAGTCTGGAGGGAGCAGTGTCCTACATAGATTAATAAGACAGGAAATATTCTTAAATGGAGCAAGAATGTTGGAAACATTTGGATGAGAAAACTGAGATGAATAAAGAAATGCAGAGAGCTTTAAAGTCCACACTGAAGGTTTTGGAAGATAATAATAACTAACATCCACCTAGCACTCCTCTAAGCTCTTTACATATACTACTCTATTAAATCTTCACAACAAGTCCAGGAGGTAGATATTAGTTTTATCCCCATTTTACAGAAGAGGAAACCAAGGTACCAACCTATGGAGTAACTTACCCAAGGCTACATACAACTAAGTGATAAAGAAAGCTGGAATTTGAAGCTTAAGCTGTATCTGGATCTAACATTTATTCAGCACTATGTACTAGGTAGTATGCTTTAGTCTACATCTGGGGTGACCCCAGGAGACCTAAAGCGCTATGAGTGAGAGGGGGAAAAAAAATTCCCGTCACACTTCCTGCCATTGTCAACATGTAGATTATTTACTTTGTGAACTGATATGACACAGTCTTTAATCCCACACTTTTTATACACATCCTTCCCGTACACGCTGTAAGTGTGTATACGTTGTGGTATTTATATATTCAAATACAATTTACCACCAGTCTTCAAGATCACAAGATCATGCTTCATTATTACCTCTAGTTTTTAGTATGGTTTCCATTAGCTGTTCCTGGGGGGAAACGAGCCAGTCCTTCCATTTTACAGATGGTGAAAGTGGTTTGGAGGAGGTCAATGGCTGGAGCAAGGTCACGAATCAAGTTAGCAGCATTTGGCTTAAATCAGGATCAGTAACCTCTGTCTCTCCAGCCTGATCCTCAGAGGGTCTGCCTGTCCTGGGGCCTGGGCCACATTCCAAATTGGGTAATCTGGTGCACGTTGCCTGTCTGAAATTCCCCTTGTGGTTTTGCTCACATCTGGTGTTTTTCACTTCTCCTTCTAAACACGTGCTTTGATCCTATTGCTGCTACAGCAGAAAGATGTCCATAGTTCCAAGGAGCATAGTTAATTTAGTGAGAGGTGAAAGATACTCCTCTCAACAGGACTTCTAAAAATAAACAGTATCAGGGCCTCACCATGTCATGCTTGAAGCACTTCCCGGAAACCTCCACACTTGGTAACTTCTTCACAGTGTCTCTATGGCCCCCAAACCTCTAATGTGCCTGGACTCCTAGCTCTCCAGCTCTTCTCAAATGCCAGGCAGGTCTGAAGTCTTGTGTTGTTCTTCCTTTTGTTCATTCTCAAAGTAGACAGGCTGACGTGTGGTTAACTGTCTTCCATAAGAGTTCTGTGGTCATATTTCTCCATTGGTTCACATACACTGAGCTGAGAGCTATGTATATTTACTTCCAGAAAACCTTATCTAGAATTAGCTTTCCTGTTTTATTTATTTTATCAGACTTCCTTATTCAATCTGCCCTTTACCTAATCTTAATAAGTCTGTTTCTTAATTATAAAAGCATTTTACCGTTACATTAAAAATTTTAGATCAATAAAGAATAAGAAAAAAATCCACAATCCTAGTACTCTAACATAACCATTATTAATTATTTAGTTTGTTTTCTTCTAGGCCTATTGTCCTTGTACGTGTGTGTGTATTTTTTATTTGTTTATTTGTTTTTACATTGCCAGAATCATAATTTACATGCAATTTTTGTGTTGACTTCTTTTCACTATTAAATAGTATAACTGTTTCCCACGTTGCTACAGAATCTTGCAGGTATAAAATGAAAGGGGACATGATGGTTTTGGCAAGAGGAGTGGGCAAAAGCCATCAGTGACCTCCCATAGAGGCATGAATTGTGAATATCATTTGTGAGGACCCAATTTTTCCCTAAGTTGCTGGGATTTCGAGTGGGGATAGAAAAGACACAGCTGAGTATGAAGAAGCAAAAAAGCCCCCAACTTTTGGAGACCAAGGATTAGTTTGAAGTCATAAATGGCTAAATTCAAGATTCAAGACGATTCACCCTCCCTGCTCAGATAAGTCAGAGGCAAAGCTAAATGTTTTAGTAGCATCTACCTAAACAGTCTCCAGAAAAGAACATCTTATCACAGGTCTGGATAGAAAGGGGATGTTTGGGGAACAACCCTCCTCAGGAAAGAACATCCTCCCATGGGCTGTGGAAAGTTATAAGTAAATTGTGTTGCCCACACCATTCCCGGAGTGTTTTCAGAGAAGAAATGAGGGGGCAGGGCATTCTTCCTATTGGAGGGAATTGCTTGACTTCCTGACTATGTTTTCTACTTTATCTTGGTCCCTCTTTCCTTTTCAGTCGCCCCATCAGACACCCACCCCAAATCGAGAAACATTACCCCAAATGGACTGTTATCCTCTTTTAATTAATCTTCCGCCAATCAACCTTCCAACCTCTCTTGCTTTCCTTTGCAGACCCTCCCAAGCCCAAGGCATCCAGCCAGCTCCTTCGTGCCCTCTCACTCCCCATATCCACCCTTACCACACGAGGAGACCAGTGCTTAGTAGTCTTGGCAAAGCCTCCTTTTATGAACTGAGCAGTCCCCTAATGATGAACGGAAGAACCACAGGCTGTTATGCCCGGCTTTACTTCTTTGGAGCTGCTCTCCCTAGTCTAGGGACACCAACTGACATACTGTGCGTCAGACACTTTAATCCTCACAACAATCCTGGAAGATTGGTATGGCTGTTCTCAAATTACAGATGAAGCTAGAGGATTTGTCTACGTAATAATAAGTAATATTGCAGAGATGTAAGAGAATTGAGAAAATACCTAAAGGTGCAGGGAAAAATACAAAGCAAAATTACTCATCATCCACCTCCCCCAAAGAACCACTGTACACTTTTGTATATATTTTATTTTATTTGTGGGTATGTGTGTGTGTGTGTGTGAGAGAGAGAGAGAGATAAGAGAGGAGAAGGAGAATCCCTAACATACACAAGTCTGTTTTGTTTAACAAAATTGGGATTATACTATTTCTATTAGTTTGCTAAGGCTGCCACAACAACGTACCACAAATTGAGCAGCTTAAACAACAGAAATGTATTGTCTCACAGCTCTGGAGGCTAGAAATCTAAGATCAAGGTGTTGGTAGAGTTGGTTCCTTTTGGGATCATGAGGGAGAGTCTGTTCCAGGCCTTTCCCCTAGCTTCAGGTGGCTTTCTGGAATCTTTGTTGTTCCTTGGCTTCTGCTGCCGATCTCTGCCTTCATCTCCATATGGTGTTCTCCCCGGGTGCATGTCTGTCTCTCCACATTGTGTTCTTTTTATAAGAACCACAGTCATACTGGAGCAGGGACCCACCCTACTCCAATATGACCTCATTTTAACTTGAATAATTACATTAACGATGACCTTATTTTCAAATGAGGTACTGGGGCTTAGGACTTCAACATATGAATTGAGGGTAGATAAAACTCAACTCATAGCCACTATTTATACAATATTTTATCTTACTTTGTTATTTTCACTTACCATTCTATTGAGAACATTTTCTGGGACGGGTACATTTTTGTCAGCGAAAGGGACTAGTGTGTGGGCAGGGAGAGGAGACCTGAGTGGGGCACCACAATGGGGAGGAACCCAAAGCCATAGGGAGAAGGCAGGAAATGAGAAGAGAATATAGAAAGTTCAGGGGAGCAGTCAGAACGCTGATGAGCATCACGGTTTGCCTGCCTCACAGGTTTTCTGAGGGCTTCTCAGAAACATGTGTTAGAAAAGGAAAGCTGCCAGGACCACCCTGTCTCCTCCACGACCATTTCCCCACCAGGCACCAGTATCCAGCTTGGAACAGATTCGGGGAGGAGGACACAAGAGGAAGCGTGAAAACCATCAAGAAGGCATAAGCGTGAGGGCAGTTTTGGAAGGTGGATGTAGAAGGTTTGTCAACTAGGAAGCCCTATAACATGATAATTAAGAAGTCCTACATAGAGTCAGAGAAACGTATTTTCAAATTCTAGCTCTGACACTCACGCTCCTGTAAGATCTTGAGTACTGTTACTCAGTCTTTCTAAGCTTCAGTTTCCTTGCCTGATAATAGGGGTTGAATATGGGTTGATGTGAGAATAAAAATGAGGTGACTTATGTAAAGAATTAACTGTAGTGCCTGGCATGAAGAAATCACTTCATTCATTCATTCACTCATTCATTCATTCAACAAAAATTAGTATTTACTGTTCAAGGGACTGTACTGAATGCTAAGTATAAGGTGGTAAACAAAACTGACACGGTTCCTGTCCTCATGGAATTGATACTCTGGAGAGAAAGGTAGATATTTAAACAAATTAACGTATAATGAAACGAAAGCCTGTGATTACAAACTGTAAAAATACTTTGAAGAAAAAAAAAAAAGATTTCTAAGACCAAGAAGTGGGAAAGCAGATTTAGTTTTGTGGGGGTGGGGTGGGGAGGCCATTCAGGAGGAGTAGCCTGAGGAAGTGATAGGAAGCTGAGACCTAAAAGTCAAGCTGGAAATAGCCAGATGGAGGGGAGGGGAAGAGCGGCCCAGGTAGAGGGAAGAGGCCCTAAGGCAATAAGAGCTGGGTGCATTAGAGGAGCTGAAAGAAAAGTCAGTGGGACCAGAGTGTAGTGAGCAAGGGAGACAGGGTACACATGAGGTGGGAGACAGAGGCCAGATCTGGCGGGGAGTCAGTGAATCTCTGGGGATGCCCATTCTTCAGAGGCGGATGGAGGAGAGGGCAGCCAAAGAGAGACTCTTAGAGAGGTGGGAAAACCAGGAAGTGTGAGAGGTGCAGAATATGGGAGAAGAAAGCGAATCGAGAGAGAGACAGAGACAGAGAGCTAGCAGGAAGAGGTTTTAAAAATCAAAGGCTTAGAGAGGTTGAAGAAGATGAGGACTAGATAGGACCAAGGGTTTAGCAGGTAGGAAGTCCTGAGACCTCTGAGGTAGCAGGTTCAGTGCAATGGTCGGAGTGAAAGCCAGATTGTGCAAGGTGAAGAGGTAGCCTGTGGTGAGGAAGTAAAGGAAGAAAAGGAAGTTAGCGTATATTCTTTTTAGAAGTACTATGATGAAGGAAAAGAGAAAGTCGGGGTGATAGCTAAAGTGAGAATTTCTTCTTTGATCATTTTTTATTTTAGACGGGTAATTTTTGAGCATTTTTCTAGGCTGAGGAGAAGGATCCAATGGAGAGAGATTGAAGACAGGATGAGAAAAGAGGACTGAGTCAGCTTTCAAGAGGCCTCATCCCCACGGTATTTAGCCTGCAATAGAAGGTGGCAGACTCTGGTGTCTTGATGGGGCCACAGACCTAAACAATGTGATTTCAGTCATAGAGATGGTTAAGCAAAACTCTGTAGAAAGCATTTCCATGTTTTCTTTAAATTAAAATTATAAATCAAAATAGTCATATTTTTAAATTTTGGATTTTAAGGCAATAGGCATTTAAAGTAAAATTTCAAGAAGTGTATATCCAGACACAATTAAGAATTTATTCCATTGACACTTTAGTGCTATTAATATCCCCCTTAATGTAATGCTGTTTTTATTTTTTAATTTGGTAGAATTATTTCTTTGCAATTACCTGGATCATTTCCTTGGGTCAAAACCCTCCTAGGTCAGCCCTAGATTTCAGGTCAGTTTGGCATCAACAGCTGTTTTAAAATTTTTTAAGTCTTAATTTCCCAGTTGCTCATAATTTTTTTTCCCTGCCTCAACAGGAGATGAAAAGACAATGGCCTTGCTGGGTTGATAGGCTCAAGAAACAAGTTTCACTTTACCTTCCCAGCTTCCTTCTCAGCTGGGAATGATGCACATTCTCCATCTCACTTCCTCCCTTTTTCATACAGCAGAATAAAAAAGATAAATTACCAATTTTTATTATTATATCAAAATTAAGTATGCACATAGTTTAAAGAATTGAATAGTTCTACATTACTAAATAGCAGTCCCCCACTCCACATCCCCCCACTTCTCACTCCTTAGAGGAAAGCACTTCTAATGCTTTAACTAATCCTTTTTTTTTGACTCACCATATCTCTAAATAGCTCCTCCTTAATGTAATCTATTGACTTTCTAATGTGGGAAATGGGGATTTAGCTTTCACCCCTTCCATACCACACATACACACATATATTTCCTGGACTTATATAGCTATATCATCATTAGGTTGATACACAGTATTTATATTATTTTAACCAAATAAATACTACTCACACCTGTGTTGTATAATAAATTATAATCATTTTCCTGAAAAACATTTTGCTTTCTCTGGAGTTAATAATTGCCTAGATTTCCTATGCATGCCACTAATTTAATCCCTACTGTCCTCCAGTTGTTTAAGTCTCCTCTCAATTCCACCTCTTCCTCTTTCTTGATTCACTCCACTGTTTGGGCGGAGCACATCCTCCAGTAGTTTCCTAAGAAACAGTGCAGGAAAGATAGAACAGCTGCCCTCAGTGCCTGCCCATATTCTCTTGGTACCTACTAAATCCAGGCATTCTAAATTACCAGCACGATGTCCCTTTGCATGAGGGCTTTTTCTGGCCAGTGAAGGTTTGCTGAGGAAGTATTGGTGAATTAACCCCCTCCTCCCTAGGAGCAGCCCTTAATGAGAATTGATAGATAAATACCCCAGCTTTCCCAGCCCTGAGTGGGGGTAACATTGAGGTATGATTTCTACACTAGCCTCCCAGAGTTCCCCAAAGGAATCAAGTTACAGCTATTCACAGTAACTTGCTGGTTATATTGGTTTCCTTGTTTCACTTCCCTACTGCCCTTCAGGTGTTTGCTGGGATCACCTCCAAAATAAACTACTTTTGCTCTTTATCTTCCATTTCCCATACCTCATCTCTCTGCTTTATTTTCTACCTTCCAAAGCTTCTACTGAGCTTTTTCATTTCTGCAATCATATTTAAATTTCTAAGATCTCGCTTTTGTTCTCTAAATGTTTCATTAAAAAATAGCTTTCCATTCTTATTTCATGTGTGCACTATCCCCTCTTATCTCTCTGACGATATTAATACTTTTTTGTTTTCTTGTCCTCTCAGAGGTTTCCAAATGGTCTTTAGGGCATTTCTCTCCAGCGTGTCAGGCTCTGAGAATGCTTTCCTATCTCCTGGCTGGATGCCAGGATTGTACAACCTATGCAAGGGAAGAAGGCAGGGGGTCTCTAGGTAATGTTTTCAGTATTTTGTCCTTTCACACAACTGTGCCTGGTCCTCCCTCTGTCTTGCTCTCCCATCAGAAGAAAAAAAAAAACCCTCTGTTCTTTGGCCACTGCAGGGAAGGGGCCATCCACCTGACAGCAGCAAGGGGAAAAAGGGGTCTAGGGACCTCGCTGCTTCTTGAACTGAATTTCAACTCAGCCTACTGTTTTAACCACAAATTTACTCACAAATTACTCACAAAAGTACCTGGTGTCTCCAGTTGCTGGGTACATGGAGGATTCTGAAATGTAAAGCAAGTTGCTGTAGCTTTCTCTTCTGCTGGCTTAGAACTCAGCTTTCTCTTGATTCAGGTATCACTCATTTATCTACATTCCAGCTATGAAAGTCATCCTGCTGTTGTCCCTTTCACATTCTCTTTGTCTTTGTAGGTTTATCCTTTTACCTAAGTGCTTATTGCCTTACATATGCATAAAGAAACTCTGGAAACACACATGAGAAACTAGTAACAGCGCTCACGTATGAACAGGAAGGAGGTGGGTCCTGGGCCAGCGGGAGACATGGATGAGGGAAACGTTTTGGTCTGTGCCTTTTTACATTTTTTGGTTTTAGAACCACATGAATGTATTACTTCATCAAACATTAACTTTTGGTTGAGTTCTAGGAGGGATCAGAACACAGTGCATGAGTTTAATCTGCTGTCTTCAACCAGAAATCTCAAGTATTGTTTTTCTAAATAAGCAGCTTTGATGTTGAGACCATAAGAAGTTTCCCAACCAACAGGCCTTCCAAGCAAAAATATGGGCAAATTTGACTCCATAAAAATTAAAGATTTCTGCGAGGCAAAAAAAAAAAAAAAAAAAAAAAAAAATTGGGTAAAGTGAGCAAAGTCAGAAGACAAAAAAAAAATTGGGAAAAAATATTTGTAACAAATATGAAAAAGGGCTAGTTCCCTTAAAATATAGAGTTCTTACAA
Organism: Balaenoptera ricei; assembly: GCF_028023285.1. Classification (NCBI taxonomy): domain Eukaryota; kingdom Metazoa; phylum Chordata; class Mammalia; order Artiodactyla; family Balaenopteridae; genus Balaenoptera; species Balaenoptera ricei. The sequence goes on from NC_082639.1 coordinate 106,170,217, forward strand.
AATAATTTAAAACAGATCAAAATCCAATTTAAAAAAACAGGCAAAGGGCATGAATAGAAAACATAGGTAAATAAATAGTACATATAAGAAAATGCTTTTTCTTTTTATATATAAGAAAAATACTCAACCTCACTTATGGTTTAAAGAATAAACATTAAAACAATGAGAAATCATTTTTCACCTATCAGAATGGCAACACTATAAAAATCTAATAACACACATTCATTGGGTGAGAATATGGGGAGACATGGAGTTTAAAGCATTTTAGCAGGATTAAAAATTGATGCAATCCCCTTGTAGTATAGTTTGGTGCTACCTGTCAAAATTAAAAAGTTATACCCTTTGACCCAGCAACTTCACTGTCAGAAATTTATCCTATGAATATGCTTGCACTGAGCATTAAGACATATTTAAGACATATTTTCAGCTTCTATAAAGGGGGGTTGTCTCTGTAACCCATCAGGGCCCATAAAGTGGGGTGAGTCCCAAATACAGAAAGTTTAGATAACGGGTTGTAGCAAAGAAAAGAGGGGTAGGGGAGGAAGAGAGTTTTCCATCAATTTTCACTTTGGTTTGGAGGAAAGTAAGAACTTCTCTCCTGGCTCCCATCTGTCATGCTCACTTTCCTAACTGGGTCTTTGCATGCACCATATTCAGAACCATAGGTCTTCAGAGTAGAAAGGTCCCTATAGGTTATTTGGTTTAACAGCCTTGTTTTATCATCGAGAAATCCAAACTCAAGTTAAGTTTGGGCAAATTCAAGTTGCCCAAGATGACTAAATGAGAGTTTTGATGATGTGATTAGGGCCTCCCAGTCTGGGCCTCTACCCTCTGTAGAATCTGTGCATACTCAGTACTTTAGCAAGGGCTCTAATGAAGTATCAAGATGCAGATTTGTTTCTAGCAGAGCCTCTTCTTGAATAGCAGGTGCCACTTATTACAGCTATTGTTGAAACATTTGTATAGGACTTCTAAGCTTTATTTTTAAAACAATTTTATCTTTAATTATTAAAATAGTTTATTAAAAACAAGCTAACGATATAGAAGGATTTAAAGTAAATGATAAAATTTCTACCCTCATCTTCACTCTCCTACGCCCTAGGAATAATCAATGCTAAACGTATGGTGGGTATCTCTCAGTTCTTTTTCTGGGTATAAACACATATATTTATATTTATTTATAGATACATACAACATACAAATAGTCTTTTATAAGTTGCTGTCTCACTCTACATATATAACGGACGTTGCTGAGACTGAATGAAAGTGGCTGCATGTCAGTAGTTCCTGGTGGTTTGCTAAGCCCCTCATAGAAACACAGTGTCTGAGGGGGGGATGTCACGCACCATGGAAGGCTGGTGGTAAGGTGATGTTTTTGGTCCAGTGGGCCTCACGGTGCCCCTCAAAGTGTAGTTGTCTCGTGTAGAAAACCACCAACTTCATCTATATTCACGGCTGCTTCAGAGCGTGAAGGGACCTCCATAATCATGTAGTCCAACCTCATTTGTAGGTAAAGAGCTATTTTCCCGAGAGGAGAGGAAGGAGAAGTGGTTAGGGGCCTCACCCAAGATCACCCAGCCAGGGAGAGTGACAGAATTGAAACTTCTCCAAGATCCTTGCTCATTGTATTGTGTTGTGTTGTTTTCTGAAGCTTTAGGAGGACGAGGGAAGGCAGTGCTCAGTTTGAAAACATTCAGATGCTCAGACCACACTTGATTTCTCAGACAGCAGAGCTGGTGCTCCATATCTGACTTTGTGCCCATGGTTCTTCCATGATGTTTTACTTTTGCCTGTTGTGTGCATTAAACTACCGTTAACTATCTTCTTTGGGACTTCCAGTCTTGCACTTTTAATTAATTAAATAATTTATAATTGAAGCATAGTTGATTTACAATGTTGTGTTAGTTTCTGCTGTACAGCAAAGTGATTCAGTTCTATATATACCTTTATAGCTGAATATGTATATATTTTCTCTTTCACATTCTTTTCCATTATAATTTGTTACAAGATATTGAATATAGTTCCCTGTGCTATACAGTAGAACCTTGTTGTTTATCTATTTTATATATAGTAGCTTGTATCTGCTAATCCCAAGCTCCTAATTTATTCCCCTCCCCCTTTCCCCTTTCGTAACCATAAGTTTGTTTTCTATGTCCATGAGTCTCTTTCTCTTTTGTAAATAAGTTCATTTGTGTCATTTTTTAGATTCCACATGTGATATCATATGATATTTGTCTTTCTGTGTCTGACTTACTTCACTTAGTATGATAATCTCTAGGTCCATCTATGTTGCTGCAAATGGCATTATTTCATTCTTTTTTATGGCTGAGTAATATTCCATTGTATATATGTACCACATACTCTTTATCCGTTCATCTGTAGATGGAAATTTGGGTTGCTTCCATGTCTTGCCTATTGTAAATAGTGCTTCAGTGAACATTGGGGTGCATGTATCTTTTTGAATTAGAGTTTTCATCTTTTCTGGGAATACGCCCAGGGGTGGGATTGCAGGATCATATGGTAAGTCTATTTTTAGGTTTTTTTTTGGTTTTTTTTTTTGGCCATGCTGCACTTTATGTGGGATCTTAGTTCCCTGACCAGGGATAGAACCTGTGCCCCTTGCAATGGAAGCACGGAGCCTTAACCACTGGACCGCCAGGGAAGTCCCTATTTTTAGTTTTTATACTGTTTTCCATAGTGGCTGCACCAATTTACATTCCCACCAACAGTGTAGGAGGGTTCCCTTTTCTCTACACCCTCTCCAGCATTTATTATTTGTAGACTTTTTAAAAATGGCCATTCTGACCTGTGTGACATGGTACCTCATTGTAGTTTTGATTTGCATTTCTCTAATAGTTAGCAATGTTAAGCATCTTTTAATGTATATTGGCCATCTGTGTGTCTCCTTTGGAGAAATGTCTATTTAGGCCTTCTGCCCAATTTTTGATTGGATTGTTTGTTTTTTTGTTATTGAGTTGTATGAGCTGTTTGTATATTTTGGAATTTAATCACTTGTCAGTCGCATCGTTTGAAAATATTTTCTCCCATTCTGTAGGCTTTTTGTTTTGTTTATGCTTTCTTTTGCAAAAGCTTGTAAGTTTGATTAGGTTCCACTTGTTTATTTTTGCTTTTATTTCTATTTCAGTTTTGTACTTTTCAACGTTCTCATGGCACTTGCACTCTTTACTTCTCAAACACAGCTTTATTATTTGCTCAGGTCTTGGCAGAATATTGAACAAGACATGGGATTATGTCAGATGGATGACAAAGAGAGGGAAAAAAGCAAAGAAAGACAACCAAGTTCATATAGATGCCAAATTCATTTGTTTGGGGAATGGTTAAGTGCTAGATACTGAGGATGAAGGTGGGATACAAATCAGAAATAAGCACATCTCTTGCCCTTGAGGGGCTTACATTCTAGAACAGTTATGTCCAAATTCTTTTCATCATTCCACTCCATCAAAAATATTGAGCATGCACTCCCAATAATTGCATATTTGTTATAAATTATATATGTTATACGGTACTAATCTTTAAATATTGGTAAAGTTTAATTTTCTTAGTATTTTAAAGAATAAATAGAAGCAAGTGTTCACATATTTCCTTCCCACGTCTCAGTGTAGCATCTTAGGCAACCCACTTTGGAGCTCACTGTCCCAAGGGGAAATCAGATGGATACTCAATAATACTGTAACATGAGAGAGTGTGGAGAAGGCTCTAATAGCAGGGTAAACAAAGTATTCTTAGAGCATCAAGGAAGCACTGCCAAAGGAAAGGAAAGTTGAGAATATTCGAGGACTTCTGACCTAACCCCCAAGCCCAACTTCCCCGGGATTGGGCTAGGGATTAGTGCCAGGCTTCATTTCCTAGCTGGTGTCTGTGTAAAGACTGCTTGATAAAAAAGCTGCACATGAAAGCCTACCTCACCCCTGAAGCATCCATTTCCCAGTACCTCGAGCATGTGAGGGCTTAATAAATAACATGTCATTCTGTGATGCTAGGGACAGACGATTCTGACCCGTGGCCCAGAGCCACCTTCAACCATCTACACTCAGCAGTGGAGTGGCAAGTGCCCTGGATGTGGTGTAAGGAGGCTGAGCTGAATCCTGACTCTCTTACTAACCAGTTGTAAGACTACAGCCCTTTAGCCTCTCTGAGCCTTAATTTCTTCATCCGTAAAAAGGATATAATAAATGCCTCCTAGGGTATTAACAATTTCTACATTTGTTGGGTTTTTCATTGTGCATGACATGTACCATCCCATGAAATCTTCACGAAAATATGACGAAGTAGATGCTGTGATTGTTCCCGTTTCACACGTGTGGAAACTAAGTTGTGGAGAGAGTAGATAATTTGTCCAAGTTCACACAGCTACAATGTGCAGAGCCTGAGTTCTGAGGCTTGTTGGACTCTAAAGCCCATGCCCTGCCCACTCTGTTCAGCCACTGACCTCACAGTGCTGCCTGGAGGGGCAGATGAGTAACATGAACTCTGACGTACACACAAGGTACACATAGGGTAAGATTTAGTTCTCGTCCTTAAGTCTAAATTCAAAATACGTTTTTCTACATAGCCCTGAAGGTCAACAAAATAGAATTTGGTTAGAAAGAAAAGGTGGAGAAAGAGAACTTTAAAGCTAACGTCCTTACTTTTAGCCCCTTACAACAGTGTATGATAGTCTGGAAAGAGCACTAGGTTAGGAGCGAAGAGACCAGTTCTGCCCCAGGCTTAGTCTCCACCTTTGGGCACATCATTTAAGCCGAGTTTACTCGTCGATTAGGGGTCCTAGTAAATGAGCTCTACAGAGTCTTCTTGTTTGACGATCCCCAAACTCCAATCTAAAAACACTCTGCAATGTGGACTCTCCCTGCTCTCCGGGGAGAGCGCTGGAGAGAGGCCTGAGGACGGGACACGCTGGCCAGGTCAGCCAGGGCTTACCCAAACAAGGCCATGGGGGCAACAGAGAGGGTGGGTGGGCACTCTAGCCAGAGCTCTGGTGGGCCGGGCCAGTAATTTTAAGGAAACATCGCAGAGAAAGTTTCTGTTGTGGTTGTCCCCTCTGTTTACTTTGGGCAGTTCTGTCATTTTTTAACTGACCCTTCCCAGATGAGATCGTCAATTTTCAGCTGAGTAAAGTCAGAGCCTTGAAACTGATGGAGTATTTGAATTCTCTGTGGCTCCGCGTTGTTAGAGGGAGGCTGGGGCAGCTGACCCCCCCTCTCTCGGCCCCGTTCAGGGAAGTGAAGCCAGGGCTGCAAACTTGCTGACAGTGGCTGGCGGCCTGCAAACCCAAACATCCCCCTCTCCTCTGCCTCGGTGTAGCAACGCGAAGAAAACAAAGCCACAAGCTTGCCAGAGCAGGGGAAGGCTCCAGCCCTTCCCTTCCAGCCTTTCCCTCCTGGCTTCAGCTCACAGCCATGTGGGTACAAGGTTATAGTTACAGTTGAAAACTGCTGACATCTACTTTTCAGTCACTACTTTAAAAAAAAACAAAAACAAAAAAACCCCACATACATACACTTTCCTTCATGGCTTAAAACTTCACATAGTTGATTCAAACCCAAAGGTGAATATTTATTTTGTTTTGCTTTTCATATTTTCCTAAGTTTGAACAATATGAATGTGACGGTTTAAGAGTCGGAGAGAAGGAAAGCTCATCTGCTTAGTACTTTTCCTAAACTTTCCAGTTTCTTTTGGCTTCTGAAAACCAAAGAATAGAGTCTTTTATGCCTAAGATTAGAAACATCTGGCCATCACATTTGAGTAAGGCTGGGCCGAAGTGGGGCAAAGCCAGGTGGAATGGCTTGCCTATTTGAATTATGAAATTCTAAGCACTGATGGCACTAAAAGTCACTAAATTCAACCTCTTCATTTTACAGTTAAGGAAACAGGCCCAGAGAGGTTAGGATTTGCTTAATGTCACACATCTGGTAAGTGTCAGAGGTGAAACCAGACTCAGGAGGTAACTGGGAGAACCTTACCCCCAGCCTACCACTCTGTTCACATACCCATGCATAGGGAGGACTTGATTATTAAAAAAAATAAAATGAAATATTCTTAATCCCTCTATTTGACATACCCAACTATTTCTACTTTTGTATCCACCCAGTGCTTATCCACTGGATATACAGTCTTCCTCAGGAGAAGATAGGAATTTAATGTTCATAGAGCACCTACTATGTGCCAGGTGTTCACTTATAGTTTCTCATTGAATTTTTACAACAGTACTACGAGGGAGGCATTATCATACCTGGTTCACAGAGGGTGAAACCGAGAGGTTACGTCCACTTGCCCAAGGTCACACAACTAGAAAGTGGCAGAGTCAGGATCTGAGTCCAGACCTCTCCAATTCTGCAGCTCCCAGACTGCACTACTCCCAGGCCACACTGCCACTGCCACCATGCACCATGGTGCATGCACCATGTCACCGTTTATATCTTTATATTTTCCCACTTGCAAAATTACAAACTAGTTTTGATAATTACTACTTTTATGGAAGTATTCATTCATTCAACAAATATTTATTAGACAGCTACTCTGTTCAAGGCAAGTCAAGACACTGACAATATGGTAGCGAGCAACATACATAAATCCCTGCTCCCATAGAGCCCAGATTCTATGGGGAGAATCGGATAGTAACCCAAATACATAAGTCAGATAAGTGCAATGGGGAAGAATAAAGCAAGGAAGGGAAATAGGAAATGCTGGGAGCTGGGCGTTGGGGGCAGAGAGCAATTTTAAATAGGATGGTCCAGGGAAAGAAAGTCTCACCTGTGACGTTTGAGCAGAGAGCCAAAGGTGGTGAGGGAACAAGCCAAATGGATATCTGGGAGAAGAGGGAAGAGTGGGTTCGAAGTCACTGAGGCAGGAGAAGGCCTGGTGTGTTCAGGAAACAGTAAGGAGGGCTATATGGTCGGAGTGGGGCGTGAAAGATGAAAAGCAGCATCAGATGAGGTCAGAGAGTAATGGGGGCCAGAGGAGGTAGGACCTGCGACCAACAAAAGGCATCAGCTTTAAATGAGAGGGGAGCCAAAGTTTTTACATAGAGGATTGACATGTTTAAGTTTTTAAAGGGCTCCAATGACGATTGTGTTGAGAGTAGACAAGGGAGTGAGGTGAAAGCAGAAAAACGAGTTGGGAGGTCACTGAAATAATTCAGGTGAGAGATTATGTGACTTGAACCCGGGGTAGTAGAGAATGCAGTGCGAAGTGATGCCATTCAGGGTATATTTTGACCATGGAACTGGTATGATAATCTACCATATTTACATGCCATGATGTCATAAAACATTTATTTTAGAGATTTAGGTTGTCTCAGCTGGTGCTATTATAGATAACATCCTCATTAACATTGCCACTCACAGCTTTTTCATGTTTTATTTCCTTAGGATAAACTATCAGGAGTTGGATTCCTGAGTCAAAGAATGTGATCATCCTGACACCTCTTGTTACATATTGTCATATTCCGTAGTGGGCTCCTCCCACGGTACCTTAAAGATCTTTTATTTTAAGTGCTCCAGAATTCCTCTCCTACTCCAGCATCTCTAACCCTCTTCCCCAGTATGGTTTTCTTCTTTTTCTCCCTCCCCTCCCTCTCCTTTTGGGGAACTTATAAAGGGGAAGGGGAACAAAGATGGACAAAGGTTAGGGCTGGCCACAGAGAGAGGTAAGAAAAGAAGGGGAGGAATTTCTTCATTTTTTCTTGTCTTACAGCCCTAAGAAAAGGCCAGCTGCTTCCCTTAGTTAGATGAGAATCTTCTTCTGTAAGAATCAACAAACTAACAATACTGCTTACTTGGAGATCTTTTTTTCTTCTGGGGAGATCAATGGACTTAACAATTTCAATTATCTTTCACAATGTCCCCTGGTGCTAGATCAAACTGCCTCCTCTGAGCAAACATTCCTCTCACTAGGGTGGGAAGTTCACCAAACTTTTTGGCTCCCTATTCCCCTCCTCCATCAGTTTGGTCCCCCTTTCAAAGGACCACCCTGCTTTACACAACTCCAAAGTGTACTTTACTCAATCCTTCTTATCCAATTTCATCTTGAGTATGGAAGAAAATGTTTTAATAATTTAATAAAAGTGAGGACTGAATTTTAGGATCAGTTTGTCAATTTCAGCTGATCCTAAAATTCATATGGAAATGCAAGGAACTCAGAATAGTCAGATGATCTTGAAAAAGAAAAAAGTTGGTGGACTCACACTTCCTGATTTCAAAGCTTACTGAAAAACGACAGTAATCAAGACAGTGTGGTACTAGAATAAGGACAGACATATAAATCAATGAAACAGAATTAAGAATCTACAAATAAACGCTAACAGTTCAACTGATTTTTGACAAAGAGGCCAAGACAATTCAATAGGGAAAAAATAGTCCTTTCAACAAATAGTGCTGGGACAAGTGAATATCTACACGTAAAAGAATTAATTTGGACCTCTACCGAATAGCATACACAAAAATTAACTCAAAATGGATCACAGACCTAAATGTAGGAGCTAAAACTATTAGACTTGTAGAAGAAAACATGGGAGGAAGTCTTTGTGACCTTGAGTTAGGCAACAATTTCTTAGATACCACACCAAATGCACAAGCGATAAAAGAGAAGATTGATAAATTGAACTTGATCAAAATTAAAAACTTTTGTGTTTTAAAAGAGGACTGTATGAAGAAAGTGAAAAGACAACCCATAGAATGGGAGAAAATATTTGCAAATCATAAATCTGAGAAGGGACTTGTATCTAGAACTCTTACAATTCAATAATAAAAAGACAAATAATCCAGTTTAAAAATGGGTAATTACAATAGACATTTTCCCAAAGAAAATGCTTATACAAATAGTTAATAAGCACACAGAAAGTCATTCAGGAAATGCAAATGAAAATTACAATGAGATACCACTTCTCACTCACTAGACTCGCTATAATAAAAAAAGGCAGACATTAACAAATTTTGGTGAGGATGTGGAGAAATTGGAACCCTCATACACTGCTTATGAGAAAGTAAATAGTATGATGCAGCCACTTTGGAAAACAATTTGGCAGTCCCTCTAAATGCTAAAAATAGAGTTACCTTATGACCTAGCAATTCCAATCCTAGGTTTCTATCCAAGAAAAATGAAAACTTATGTCCACACAAAAGCTTGTACATAAATGTTCATAGTAATTTTATTTGTATAATAGCCAAAAAATGAAAACAACCTAAAAGTTCATCAACCGATGAATGGATAAACAGAAATGATATAGCCATACAATAGAATATTATTTGGCAATAAAAAGGAATGAAGTACAGATGCCACATGCTACAATATAGTTGAACCTCGAAAACATTATGTAGGTGAAAGAAGCCAGTCACAAAAGACCACTAATGTGTGGATCTCATTTATGTAAAATGTTTAGAAAAGGCAGATCTATAAAGAGAGAAAGTCGATTAGTGGTTGCCTAGAATTAGCGGGAGCAAAAGGGTGAGGAGGGGAGTGAAAATAGTGAGTGACTGTTAACTGGTATAAGGTTTCTTTGGGGGATAATGAAAATGTTCTAAAATTAATTAAGGTGATAGATGTACAACTCTCTCTACTTATATATCAATACTATAAACCACTGAATTGTACACCCTAAACATTTGAACTTTACAGTATATAAATTATATCTGAATATGGCTATTTTTCATTCATTATTGGAAAAAGACACCAGGTTGTTCCGTTCAATGCCCTCAAAAAATTTGTTCATGTAATGCATGAAGGAGCATGCTATGGATTGGCCTGAGGGGTTGCTAGTAATAAAAGCTGGAGGTGGAGAGGGGCTAGGGGAAGAGGAGTATGGACTAAGGGATAGAGGAGGGACAATAAGGAATAGGTGAAGAGATGCGCCCAGAAATGAAGGCATAAATCATCTCAAGGTTGGAAAGCCACACGGGAAAGGGAGAGGAAATGTGGGAGTGGAATTTGTAGGATATCTTTACTGCAAACTGTGTAGGAATGGGGGTGGGATGGCTCAAAGCAAAGTTGCAAAGCAAATAATTACGAGGATAAAGACTGATTCGCTGAGTATATAAGGCTGTGTAGAGCTGATGGGAATTGTTTGATAAAAGGAATCATGATTGCTGTGGCCAAATTTGCTTCAAAGCAAAATTATAATGTGATCCTGTAAATAGCCAGAAAAGATAAGAGGTTAACCCTTCCCACAAAAGCTGTGGATTAACATTAGGTAACTTCTAGGAAACTGCTTCTTTGTCTAAGCAGAAATTCATGTCTATAATATTATTTGCACATTCCCTTGCATTTCAAGAAGGGTATTTTTAGTTTCTAAAAATGTTTTCCCTAAATTAGAGCTTTTTGGAGAGATGTTGGATCTGAACGTGTCCTTTTTTTAAATAAGAGTTTAAAAATAATAGATAATAAAATAAGAAACAAAAATAGCATTATTTAATATTATTATTATAAATAGTATTATTAATAGTATTATTTGGTAACAAAGTATCTAGTAAGACACATACATGCACACACACACAGACACCATCCCCCAAGGTTCAAAGCATGACAAGATACAAATCATACCGCTATTAATTAGCCTCTTCCTTGTATGTCTTGGCCCTGCCTACTCAAGAGCCCATCTCGTCCTCACAGCTCTGTCATATAGGGTGGAAGACACAGAGACAGGACAGCTGTGACCAGGGCTTACTCATCTGTATAGTCACTAGATGATGATAGTTATAATAATCAACATGTTTGAAAGGGCTTTGTGGTGTTCAAGCTACTACTGTGGATTTGATTTTAATTTAATTGTAATCTTCATAGAAACTTCTTTTTTTCCCCAGATGAGAGAATCAAAGTTTAAAATGAAGTAACTTGCTTAAGATCTCTCACCACACTCTTTCTCCTCAAGTATGTGCACGTCCCTAAACCTCTCAATTTAAAAAAAAAAAAAAAATGAAATCCATTCTTTACTCCGTATGTCCTCTAGCCAACCTCTCTTCTTTCATAAGTAAGCTTTTTCAAAAAGTAGCTCACACTCCCTATCTCCCCCTTTGCACTCATATTGTGAATTTTCCTTGTCTAAGGAATGGAACGTATTAAGGCAGGTCACCGGCTGAAAGATGGCACCTGGGGAGCACAGTCACCCAGCTCCGGCAGCTTGGATCACACACAATTATTAAACACAACTGGAGGGTTTAACAAGAGGAATGTCCTTGACCGCTGAAGAAAGTAGGCAACCTCTGGGCAGGCACTCAGCCTTGGGAAGCTTGCAGCATTCCTCTGAGCTTCAAGGAGCTTCCCATTCTATGGCTACCTTTCCCTCCCCTCCTTTCTGAGAGGAAGGGAGGAAAGAAGGAGGCAGGAAAGGAGGGAAGGAGGATAGTTTCAAAACAAAGTCATCTGACTACAATTCCATTCCCTTTTTCCTTGATTAGGATCCCTTCCAACTCACTGCTGTTGGTGTTGCTAAAACAGAGGCCACATTTTTACCACTTGTAGCTCTGGCCTTGTGAGAGAAGATGGTCCATCTACTCAAGAATTGTTTCCCTCACCTCCTATCAAAGTGCCCATACTCCTCCATTTAAATTTCATTGATGATCTAGATCTTGGAAGATTTTCTGGGTTGAAGAGAAGAAAGAAGCTGAACACGACCGGAGAGGTGAGATTGCTGCAAGGGAAGGGGGTACACCTCAGGGGACGTTTCACCTGCTTCCCAGTGCTCCCCACACTCGGTCCCTGTCACTTACAGGATAGAAGAGTGTGATGCAGAAAGGTCAATGGGTAACTTAATGGTCTTGGGTACACAGTAGGTTCTCTCTCACCTCTCAGCTGCACTAACCATACTTCCTGTTCTGTTATCTGAAGTGTGAGTCTGGCACTCTGTGAAGACACAAGTGCCCACTTCCAGCCAAGCAAAGCAGACTTTCTTCCAGACCAAGATGGTCACCCTTGGTCTCCCGCTGTGCTCTCCCTCTCCAGCTACAAAAGTGGGACCCAGCTCTCGCCTCCCAAGATTCTGAGGTAATGAGTAATGAGCTGCTGTGAGACTCTGCAATTCCAAGGAGTTCCCAACCTTACCAGTAATTAAAATCTAGACCTAGTTACTACACATTTTTCCATACTTTTCATCCCCTTCCCTATAATTCTGGCTGCTGAAGAATTAGTATCTCCTTTGATAGCAAAGGTGACAAGCATAACTAGTCAGGGTAGGCATGGGTTAAATCATAAAGTAGGTGGAATACATCTCTGATGCTCTCACCTCCTTCCCTTCTCCTTCTCGCTCTACTGAAGTCAGGAAAGAATCTAAAAATAGTCATTTATACCTTAATGTGAATTTAAAGCTCTCTAATTATATCTCACGGGGGCTTTATCTTCAGTTATAAAATAAAAATGTTTTGGCCACTACTAAAGCAGCCTTTCAGCCAGGTAGCAAAGGTATTTTCAGGGAACATGGGAGCCTACATTTGGGAATCACCAAATTCAAAGAGCTCCTTTGAAACACTCATATACCCGGGATCTTCCTGCTCACAGAGCTGGACCATGTGGGGAGTTTGACATAAATGGGCCACAGTCATTCATTTTAGGGACTTTCCCCCAGCCTCTACCTCTCTGGTGGCTTTTCTGTCCTCACCGACCTTCTTAGGCCAGTACCTGGTGACACTCATGGTGACCCAGGAAGGCTGGATCACGGGAAATGGAGAACGCGCTGTGCTGATGATTTATTAAGCTCTGTGGCTTCTTACTCCTCCACAAGACTCCTCATCAGAGGGTGCGGCTTGGGTCATGCTGGGCACTCAGCAGCTTTGTGGTGGGTATCGGTTTGTGCTTCCTCCCCCTTGCTTTCGATTCAATGCTTTCCTGTTGCAGTCTGAGCAGTTCTATTTAACCGCAGCCCCACAGCAGCTACCGCTGCATGCAAACTGGATCCACCGAGGGGCAAGTGTAGGGTAACCAGAGGGGAAGGGTTGAGAGGTAAGAAAGGAGAGTAGTAGAAACCAACTGGAAATGAACAAAAAATTCCAAAGATAGAATGTCATGATGAATAATAATCAAGAAAACATTCCAGTAATTTAAAAAATATGTTCCAGTTCACATTCAGCTATGGAAAAACTCAATCCCGATCTAAGTTAATTAGTTCAAATACATTTTCATTAGAACACACCCTTGGATGTATTTTTCAGAGAAATAAGAAAAACATCAGATGAGATAAGGTTAATTTGGGTTTTAATTCAAGAACTGATTTAAAATTAAGTATCCAAATTCAGTTCTGATTGAGGAATAAGATAAATGACAATTTGGGGGTAGAATTTAGACTGGATATGTTTGAGGTCCTATAATAGAGTGTTCCAGGCAAAGGAAAGAGCATTTGTGAAGGCCAAGAAGCAAGAGGAAGTACTGTGTATTTGAAACACTGGAATCCAGTGGGAGTGGAGCACAGACTGATGGCAGGTAGGCAGGCCGCCGATCATGAAGGGCTTATAAGCCATGCTAAGAAGTTTGGACTCTAGCCTAAGGACAGTGGGAAGCAACTAAATGATTTTAAACAAAGGAGGTGAATTTATCAGAATTACATTTATAAAAAGCTTTCTGGTAACTGGTGGAAAACAATCCAAGGGGAGAAAAACTGGAGGCAGAAAACTAGTAAAGACTTGTAAAAATCCAGAGGTGATCACTTAGGTCAGATGGGGATGAGGGTAAGTGGGTAGATCCAAAGAAGTAGATTTTACTGGACTTGGTTATTATTGATTGAATGTGGAGGGTGAGCAAAAGAGTAATCGAGGATGAATCCTCCGTTTCTGGCTAGAGTATCTGGATTGATGTTGTGGCATATATTTGGATAAGGAACATTAGAAGAGGAATAGTTTGAAGGAGTGAGTTAATATGGTTTTAGGAGTTTCCAACTGGACAGATTCTAGAAGGCAGTTGATACATAAGTCTGGAGTTCAGTGGAAGTAGAGATTTGGAAGTCACTGGCATATAGATCTCAACTAAAGCCATGGAAGGGGATGTGACTTCTCAGAGAATGTGTAGAAGAAAGAGAGGCTGACATAAGATGGGGTCCTAAGGAACACCAACACTTAAAAGTTCCTAAAGAAAGAGGAGCTTGCAAAGGATACTGAAGATCCATGACTAAGGTAGGAAAATAACTGTGTGTGGAAACCAAAGGAAGATGGTGGGTCCATCAAGAAGGTCAAGAGCATCAGATGCTGTGCAGTCAAGTAAGATAGAGACTGATGTATCCACTGACTGCATTTAGTAATATGGGGGGGGGGGCATTACTGTCCTTAGTGAAAGCCCCTTCAACCGTTCAACACAGTGGGAGCCAATGCTGGATTAGACTGGGTTGAAAAGTGAGGGTGAAATGAAGAATTAGAAACAACAGGGTAGACAGCTCATTCAGAGAAGCACACATACTACTCCCTCTACCTCAGAAGCCCTTCCACACCGTTCCTACTTGGTAAAATCTTGCTCATTCCAAGGATATGGCCGAAGTGAAGGGGATTTATAAACAAATAAACAAAAATCTGAGATATATTTTTTTTCCAGAGACAAATTCAGCCAGGGCTGGGAGTCAGGAAGTGAGTGACATTCTGTGCTCACCAGACAAGAACTTTCAACCAATAAAGAAGAGGCCTGTGCACTCCCTGGTGCCAGCGTGGGGGTGCTGGTCTACCGTAAGCCCAGAATGTGATGCAATTCTTAGGAACAGGAAGAGGTTTAGCTGGAATGGAAAGAGGACTCTGACTTGGGGAAGGCAACAGAGGGGGCAGAGTGAGAAACAGAGGAATTTTTTCAAAAGTGCAGAGCCAGAAATGAACTGACAAAAGCAGAATGAATTGAAAAACTGTCACTGAAAGCCTTTCTACCCCATCTCTGATTGTAGTAAAGCAGACAGAAAAAGCATCAGTTTCTGAATTGGCTCTTCTATCATTCATTAGTAAAAGAGAAAACACCCACCCCTTGGGACTCTCTTGACATATGAGGCATCTCCCTGAACTTCCCTCTTTAAGCAGAGAGCAGCTAGTCTGCTTACAGATGAGAAAATTTATCTGTAAAATGGGGAGCATGGCTATCAACCTCACATGAAAACAGGTATGAGAGTACCTTATATGCTAGTAAGAACAGTTCAAAAAAAAAAAAGGTCAGTTCAAATGTTAGCTGCTGATGTTCTTAGAAGGTATAAAAGCAGAAGGATATTTTAAAACAAATTTAAATAATAAAAAATAAGAAAGATAGATACAGATGATACAGATAACATTTGCTCCAAATGACACAGACACACTCTATAACAGACATTTAGACACCAGTGGAAATCATTCTCTGGACTTTTAGCCGGGCACCTTAAATGGAAAGAATCAGGCCTAAGAATCAGGCCTAAACATCTTACTTTCATCTTATTGAAAACATTATTTAAAAACCGGTGCAATGTGAGATCTAAAAATCTGGGGTTAAATGGAAAAACTGGCTGGAGGCGGGGGTGTGGGGGTTCTGGCTACACAGGTCAAATCACTAAAATGAGATTAAAGAAACAGCCCCGATTATTTTCTTCAGAGGTTACAGAAAAGGAA
This sequence comes from Balaenoptera ricei, assembly GCF_028023285.1. Taxonomy (NCBI): domain Eukaryota; kingdom Metazoa; phylum Chordata; class Mammalia; order Artiodactyla; family Balaenopteridae; genus Balaenoptera; species Balaenoptera ricei. The sequence continues at coordinate 106,185,759 of NC_082639.1, forward strand.
AATATTATTTGAAATGAGTGAATGTTTGTTGTGGCATTTATAGTATCGGGATTTGCCTCATCTGTCACCTAAAGACCATCATTTTTTAAGGGCTGTTGTTCTCTTTGCAGTACAGTTGTTTTCCTCTCAAGGAAACACTGCTTTACCTTGAGGAAGTGGCGGACTCCTCACATTGGAGTTTTGCTGCCCTCTTCTGGAAACACTAAGTCATGGCCTGAGAAATGGTCTGTGCTAAAGGATCCTAAATACTGCAGTACAGCCAGACTGCAGTATCAAGAGTAAAATAATTATGGAACTGGGTTGTTAGTTTTCAGAGGATCAGGCAGGACTGCACTCATAACGAATGCTTTCCTTGATCAGTTAGAATAATAATAATAGTAATACAGTGCAGTATTTACAGGTCACTTCACAGTTCATAAAACCCTCAGAACTATTATTGCATTTTTACTTCCTTTTATACTCAAATAGTCCATGTGAAGTAGGCAGAGCAGATACAATTCCCATTTTTTCAACCATGGGAAATTGAGGTACATAGTGCCTAAATAACTTACCCAAAGTCTTACAGCTGCAGAGTGTGAGATGATCTAGAAGCCAAGTCTCCTGACTCCCAACTCAGTATTTTCTACCCTTTCATATCCACAGACCACTGCTGCATGTGATGTCAGTAATTTGTCTCTGTTGCAGTTCATATAAATCTCTATCCTTCTTCAGCAATGTCCATTTTACACTATAGTGTTCACCTAATTGATGAAAATAAGTATGTATATGATTCTAGCAAGGCTATGGTTATTGTAGCAAAAACAATAACAACAAAAAACCCCACAAATATATCTACATAAATACCACAAGCAAGTGGATGGGCTACAGCAGAAATTCTTAAACTTTTGCTTGGAAGTTCTTTACAGTCTTTTTATTTTTAAAGAATCTTTAGCAAGCAGCGTTTTGTACTATTAACTCCCAACTCTACTGCTGGGGAAAATCGAGTTTGAGAAAGATGGAAGAAAAAGCAGAGTGTAAAAATGAAAAACAAATCAAGAAAAACCAATTTGAAAGTCAAATTACTTTTATTCTAAAGTTCTAGGTGTGCAAATTAACACACTCTGAATATTTATGCAAATAGCCAAACAAAAGACATACAAATGATAAGCTCTTCAGTCCTCACTACCTCCCCCGTGTGGCCAGTTCAACATACCTCATTGCCTACCTACACTATTTGCAAGGGAATCCTTGAGAGAAGTCTGGCAGGTGCAAACTGCCGTCGGTTGGTCAAAACTAAGTCTTAAACCAGTTTCTTATCTTTAGCATGGTAAAATATGTCTTACTTTGTATGGCATATGGGTCAAGGTATTTATAGCTGAACCACTATAGTGGAGTCACTAAGTGGAGTCACTTTTTCAGATGACAAATTGGTAAGGAGTTAAGTGACATGAAAAGCTCATTTAATATTATCCACACAACAGAAAAGCAACCATAGGCTCTGTGGTCAACTGGAAACATTTCCAGACTGAGATCTGCGTCTGACTTTTGTGCTTTCTCTTCAAGTCTAATTTGACTCCATGCCTTACTCTTCACCCTTTTACCTTTCAACTGTTTCTGTCCTAAAGAACCAATTTCATTTGCTATATTATCTTTCTTCCTCTTCCCCAATGTGTTTACTATATATAGATAGAATCTTCCTGTTGGTCCTCTTTTTTGTTCTGACTTCTTTTTAATGTGCCTCTCTCCTTTCCAATTCCCTTATTAGGCCTATACCATTTTATCCCACTTTGTTTTCCCCTTCCATTCAAATTATGTGTATATCCATGACTTAAAGCACAGCCCAGTTCCAGAAAACTGGTGCATAAATTTTTGTAATCCAATGTACTCATTCTGCAATTATTTGCTGAGTACCTCCAACGTGTCACTGTACTGAGTGCCAAGCACTCAAAGACATGAATATCAATTTGTCTCTACCTTAGGGACCTCACACGGTATACAGCCAAGGAGACAAATGAGTACACGTCAACCACTATTTTAAATTGGTAAGTTCTACGCTGGAAATATGAACACGTTGCTATGGGAGGATGAAACCACAACTTCTCCCAGGTTGATAAGAAAGAGGATGTGAGAACGTTAGAAAGGCTTTACAAGGAGGTGTTAGAGCTGGGTCTTTGAGAGATGAGCAGAACTTTAGTAGGTTGAAAGTGAAAAGGAAAGGGGTAAAGTACACACACAAAGAGAAATTCTGGAGAGAAGGTCCCAATGAGCCAAGGCACAAGGTAAAGTGGTAATCTGACTGATTAGAAAAAATCTAGAGAATTCGGTGTGGATGAAACAAAAGAGGTGGTGGGGAGTGGCAGATGTGTCTGAAAGGATACGAGGTCACACTGTGGAAGGCAGACTGGAGTATGTGACCTTTTATTCTATAGGAAATGGGGGTGCGATTGGCTCTTTATGAGTTTTTAGTATTAACATTGTAGTAGTACTGGGTTGAAAGAGGGACGTGTGTAAGGAAAGTAGTAAGAAGCCTACTGCAAGAGTACAGCTTAAAGTTAATGAGAGTTTGAATCTAAGACCAAAAAGAAAGGAAGTGATGAATGAGAAATATCTTGGCCGTTAAGAAAAACAAGTTTTGGTTAACAGTTGAGAGGTGGAAGGAGAAAACAGAGGAGTCAAATGCAATTCATGACTTGTAGCTCAGGTAAAGGAGTTGCAGGTGATGTCTAAAAATTAGAAATACATTAGGAAGTACAGGTGAGGTTTTAACTTTGAAGGTAATGGAATGAAGGTAGTAAGATGTTTTAGGTGCACTTAAGTTTTATGGGGTACTCAAACACAGATATCCAATAAGAAGCAAAAAATTGGATCTAGATCTCAAGTTTAAGGATAGACAGTATATTTGGAGCTATCAGTAATACAAGTGATAGTTGAAGCCCTAAATATAGAAGACAAACTAGAGGAGCTTCCTCTTGAATTCTTGCAGTGTTTGAAATATTTTATAAAGGGATTCCTTAAAGCAGGGGCATATCTGCATTGACTAATAAGAGAACACAGTATATTATGAAATCAATTAAAGGTAAGATAAATTAAGATCTAAAAATAACGAGTAAGTATAACAGTTAATTTTAAAGCTCTCGCTCACAGAAGTAAAGTTGTAGTAAAATATTAACTGCTAAGTAAAAGCAGCATCTAGGGAAATGAAGTAAAATGGAGAGGAATAGAATAGGAGTGAGGAAAAAGTAGGGGGAAAAGAGAAGAGAATGGGCAAAAGGACGTAAGAAAAAAAGGGGAGATTTATTTTAAAAAATCACTTTGTTAAACATTAAGTGAATCAGATGTAGAAAAATGTTGAATTAACACTGAGATCAAATGTAAAAGTAAAGGAACAAATAAAATAAGATGTATTATAGGAGATTAGCTCAAGATGGAGGAGTAGAAGGACGTGAGCTCACCCCCTTCTTACGAAAACACCAAAACCAAAACTAACTGCTGAACAACCATTGATAAAAAACGCTGGAACCTGCCAAAAAAGGATACCCTACATCCAAAGACAAAAAGGAGGCCACAGCAAGATGGTAGGAGGGGTGCAATCACGATAAACTCAAATCCCATACCTGCCAGGTGGGCGACCTACAGACTGGAAAACAATTATACCACAGAAGTTATCCCACAGGAGTGAAAGTTCTGAGTCCCACGTCAGGCTTCCCAGACTGGGAGTCCAGCGATGGGAGGAAGAGTCCCCAGAGAATCTAGCTTTGAAGGCTAGTGGGATTTGATCACAGGACTTCCACAGGACTGGGGGAAACAGAGACTCCACTCTCCGAGGGTGTGCACCAGGACCCAGGGGAAAAAAGCAGTGACCCCATAAAAGACCGGGCCAGACTTACCTGCTAGTATTGAAGGGTCTCCTGAGGAGGTGGGGAAAGCTGGGGCTCATTGTGGGGACAAGGACACTGGCAGCAGCAGTTCTGGGAAGTACCCATTGGCATAAGCCCTCCTTGAGGCCATCATTAGCCCCACCAAACAGCCTGTAGGCTCCAGTGCTGGGTTGCCTCAGGCCAGACAACCAACAGGGTGGGAGCACAGCCCCATCCATGAGTGGACAAGCAGATTAAGGTTTTACTGAGCACAGCCCTGCCCACCAGAGGGACAAGACCCACCTCCACCCACCACCAGGCCCTCCCATCAGGAAGCTTGTACAAGACTCTTAGACAGCCTCATCCACCAGCCTCACCCACTTCTGCAGACAGCAGAAGTAAGAACTACAATCCTGCAGCCTGTGGAATGGAATCCACAATCACAGAAAATTAAACAAAATGAAATGGCAAAGGTATATGTCCCAGATGAAGGAACAAGATAAAACCCCAGAAAAACTAAGTGAAAGTGGAGATAGGCAAACTTCCAGAAAAATAATTCAGAATAATGATAGTGAAGATGATCCAGGATCTCGAAAAAGAATGGAGGCAAGGATCAAGAAGACGCAAGAAATGTTTAACAAAGACCTAGAAGAACTAAAGAACAAACAAACAGAGATGAACAATATAAAAACTGCAATGAAAAATACACTAGAAGGAATCAACAGCAGAATAACTGAGGCAGAAGAACGAATAAGTGACCTGGAAGACAGAATGGTGGAAATCACTGCCACAGAACAGAATAAAGAAAAAAGAATAAAAAGAAATCTAAGAGACATCTGGTACAACATTAACCATACCAACATTCACATTATAGGGGTCCCACAAGGAGAAGAGAAAGAGAAAGAACCTGAGAAAATATTTGAAGACATAATTGCTGAAAAATTCCCTAACATGAGAAACAAAACAGTCACCCAAGTCCAGGAAGTGCAGAAAGTCCCAGGCAGGATAAACCCAAGGAGGAACAAGCTGAGACACATAGTAGTCAAACTGACAAAAATTAAAGACAAAGAAAAACTATTAAAAGCAACAAGGGATAGGGAGGGTGGGAGGGAGATGCAAGAGGGAGGGGACATGGGGATATATGTATACATATACCTGATTCACTCTTTTATACAGCTAACACAACACTGTAAAGCAATTATACTCCAATAAAGATGTTAAAAAACAAAAAACAAACAAAATAAAAAACAAACAAAGCAACAAGGGAAAAATGACAAATAACATACAAAGGAACCCCCATAAGAATATCCGCTGATTTTTCAGCAGAAACTCTGCAGGCCAAAAGGCAATGGCACGATATATTTAAAGTGATGAAAGGGAAGAACCTACAACCAAGAATACTCTACCCAGCAAGGCTCTCATTCAGACTTGACAGAGAAATCAAAAGCTTCACAGACAAGCAAAAGCTAAGAGAGTTCAGCGCCACCAGACCAGCTTTGCAACAATTGCTAAGAGAAACTTCTCTAGATGGGAAAGACACCAGCAACTGAAAACAACCTTGTACATATATAGACTGCTATATCAAAACCTATGGGATCAGCAAACCCAAAAACACAATAGATACATACACACACATGAACAAAAAAAAAAAAAAAAAGGAAAAAGAAAAGAAAAGGCAACCCAAACACAACACTAAAGATGGTCATCAAATCCCAGGAGAAGAGAACAAGACAGGAAGGGAAGAAAAAAGACCTATCAAACCAAACCCAAAACAATTAAGAAAATGGCAATAGGAACTTGCATATCGATAATTACCTTAAATGTAAATGGATTAAATGCTCCAAGCAAAAGACACAGACTGGCTGAATGGATACAAAAACAAGACCTGTATATATGCTGTCTACAAGAGACCCACTTCAGACCTCGGGACACATACAGACTGAAAATGAGGGGATGGAAAAAGGTATTCCATGCAAATGTAGATCCAAAGAAAGTTGGAGTAGCAATACTCATATCAGACAAAATAGACTTCAAAATAAAGACTGTTATAAGAGACAAAGAAGGACACTACATAATGATCAAGGGATCAATCCAAGAAGAAGGTATAACAATTATAAATATATATGCACCCAACATAGGAGCACCTCAATATATAAGGCAAATGGTAACGGCTATAAAAGAGGAAATCGACAGTAACACAATAATAGTGGGGAGTTTAACACTCCACTTACACCAATGGATAGACCCTACAGACAGAAAATTAATAAGGAAATACAAGCCTTAAATGACACATTAGACCAGAGGCACTTAATTGATATTTACAGAGCATTCCATCCAAAAGCAGCAAAATACACATTCTTCTCATGGGTACATGGAACATCCTCCAGGATTGACCATATGCTGGGCCACAAAGTGAGACTCAGTAAATTTAAGAAAATTGAAATCATATCAGGCATCTTTTCCTACCACAACGCTATGAGATTAGAAATAAACTACAAGAAAGAGAACTGTAAAAAACACAAACACGTGGAGGCTAAACAATATGCTACTAAACAACCAATGGATCACTGAAGAAATCAAAGAGGAAATCAAAAAATACCTACAGACAAATGAAAATGAAAGCATAATGATCCAAAACCTATGGGATGCAGCAAAAGCAATTCTAAGAGTGAAGTTTATAGCAATACAATCTTACCTTAGGAAACAAGAAAAATCTCAAATAAATAACCTAACCTTACACCTAAAGCAACTAGAGAAAGAAGAACAAGCAAAACCTAAAGTTAGTAGGAGGAAAGAAAATCATAAAGACCAGAGCAGAAATAAATGAAATAGAGATGAAGAAAACAATAGCAAAGATCAATGAAACTAAAAGCTGGTTCTCTGAGAAGATAAAAAAAATTTATAAACCTTTAGCCAGACTCATCAAGAAAAAAAAGGGAGAGGACTCAAATCAATAAAATTAGAAATGAAAAAGGAGAAGTTACTACTGACACCACAAAAATACAAAGGATCATAAGAGACTACTATAAGCAACTGTATGCCAATAAAATGGACAACCTGGAAGAAATGGACAAATTCTTAGAAAGGTACAATCTCCCAAGACTGAACCAGGAAGAAATAGAAAATATGAACAGACCAATCACAAGTAATGAAATTGAAACTGTGATTTTAAAACTCCAAGAAACAAAAGTCCAGGACCAGATGGCTTCACAGGTGAATTGTATCAAATATTTAGAGAAGAGTTAACACCTATCCTTCTGAAACAGTTCCAAAAATTGCAGAGGAAGGAAACCTCCCCAACTCATTCTATGAGGCCATGATCACCCTGATACCAAAAGCAGACAGACACCACAAAAAATAAAATTACAGGCCAATATCACTGATGAACATAGATGTAAAAATCCTCAACAAAATACTAGCAATCTGGGGCTTCCCTGGTGGCGCAGTGGTTGAGAATCTGCCTGCTAATGCAGGGAACACGGGTTCGAGCCCTGGTCTGGGAGGATCCCACGTGCCACGGAGCAGCTGGGCCCGTGAGCCACAACTGCTGAGCCTGCGCGTCTGGAGCCTGTGCCCCGCAACGGGAGGGGCCGCGATAGTGAAAGGCCCGCGCACCGCGATGAAGAGCGGTCCCCGCACCGCGATGAAGAGTGGCCCCCACTTGCCGTAGCTGGAGAAAGCCCTCGTACGAACCGAAGACCCAACACAGCCAAAAATAAATAAATAAATAAATAAAGTAGCTATAAAAAAAAAAAAAAAACCAACCAGCCACACAAACAAAGGCTAAAAAAAAAAAAAAAAAAATACTAGCAATCTGAATCCAACACTACAGTAAAAGGATCATACACCATAATCAAGTGGGATTTATCCCAGGGATGCAAGGATTTTCCAATATCTGCAAATCAATCACTGTGATACACCACATCAACAAATTGAAGAACAAAAACAATATGATCATCTCAATAGATGCAGAAAAAGCTTTTGACAAAATTCAACACCCATTTATGATAAAAACTCTCCAAAAAGTGGGTATAGAGGTAACATACCTCAACATAATAAAGGCCATATACAACAAACCTACAGCTAACATCATAGTTAATTGTGAAAAGCTACAAGCATTTCCTCCAAGATCAGGAACAAGACAAGGATGTCCACTCTCACCACTTTTATTCAACATAGTTTTAGAAGTCCTAGCTACAGCAATCAGAGAAGAAAACGAAATAAAAGTAATCCCAACTGGAAAAGTTAAACTCACTGTTTGCAGATGACATGATACTATACATAGAAAATCCTAAAGATGCTACCAGAAAACTACTAGAGCTCATCAATGAATTTGGTAAAGTTGCAGGTTACAAAATTAATACACAGAAATTTGTTGCATTCCTATACATTAACAACAAAAGATCAGAAAGAGAAATTCAAGAAATAATCCCATTTATCATCACATCAAAAAGAATAAAGTATCTAGGAATAAACCTACCTAAGGAGGTAAAAGACCTGTACTCCAAAAACTATAAAATGCTGATGAAAGAAATCAAAGATGACACAAACAGATGGAAAGATATACCATGTTTTTGGATTGGAAGAATCAATACTGTCAAAATGACTATACTACCCAAGGTAATCTACATATTCAATGCAATCCCTATCAAATTACCAATGGCATTTTTCACAGAACTAGAACAAAAAAATCTTAAAATTTGTATGGAGACACAAAAGACCCCAAATAGCCAAAGCAATCTTGAGAAAGAAAAGCGAACCTGGAAGAATCAGGCGCCCTGACTTCAGACTACACTACAAAGCTATAGTCATCAAAACAGTATGATACTGGCTCTAAAACAGAAATATAGATCAATGGAACAGGATAGAAAACCCAGAAATAAAACCACGCACCTATGGTCAATTAATCTATGACAAAGGAAGCAAGACTATGCAATGAAGGAAAGACAGTCTCTTCGATAAGTGGTGCTGGAAAAACTGGACAGCTACATATAAAAAAATGAAATTAGAACATTCTCTAACACCATACACAAATATAAATTCAAAGTGGATTAAAAACCTAAATGTGAGACTGGACACTATAAAACTCCTAGAGGAAAACATAGGCAGAACACTCTCTGATATAAATTGCAGCAATATCTTTTTCGATCTGTCTCCCAGAGTAATGGAAATAAAAACAAAAAAAAAAAACAAATGGGACCTAAATAAACTCAAAATCTTTTGCACAGCAAAGGAAACCATAAACAAAACGAAAAGACAACCCACAGAATGGGAGAAAATATTTGCAAATGATGTGACTGACAAGGGATTAGTCTCCACAATTTACAAACAGCTCATGAGGCTTAATATCATCAAAACAAACAACCCAATCAAAAAATGGGCAGAAGGGCTTCCCTGGTGGCACAGTGGTTAAGAATCTGCCTGCCAATGCAGGGGACATGGGTTAGAGCCCTGGTCCGGGAAGACCCTACATGCCATGGAGCAACTAAACCCGTGCACCACAACTACTAAGCCTGTGCTCTAGAGCCCGTGAGCCACAACTACTGAAGCCCATGAGCCTAGAGCCTGGGCTCCACAACAAGATAAGCCACTGCAATGAGAAGCCCGCGCACTGCAATGAAGACTAGCTCCCGCTCTCTGCAACTAGAGAAAGCCTGTGCGCAACAACAAAGACCCAACACAGCCAAAAATAAATAAATATATATTTTTTTTAAATGGGCAGAAGACCTAAATAGACATTTCTCCAAAGAAGACATACAGATGGCCAAGAGGCATATGAAAAGATGTTCAACGTCACTAATTATTAGAGAAATGCAAATCAAAACTACAATGAGATATCACCTCACACCAGTCAGAATGGCTATTATCAAAAAATCCACAAACAATAAATGCTGGAGGGGGTGTGGAGAGAAGGGAACCCTCCTACACTGTTGGTGGGAATGTAAATTGGTGCAGCCACTATGGAGAACAGTATGGAGGTTCCTTAAGAAACTAAAAATAGAGCTACCATATGATCCTGTATTCCCACTTTTGGGCATATACCCAGAGAAAAACACGGTCTGAAAGGATACATGCGCCCCAATGTTCACTGCAGCACTGTTTACAATAGCCAAGACATGGAAGCAACCTAAATGTCCATCAACAGAAGAATGGATATAGAAGATGTGGTACATATACACAATGGAATATTACTCAGCTGTTAAAAAGAATGAAATAATGCCATTTGCAGCAACATGGATGGACCCAGAGATTGTCATACTGAGTGAAGTAAGTCAGACAGAGAAAGAGAAATATCGTATGATAGCGCTTATATGCAGAATCTAAAAAAAAAATGATAAAAGGAACTTATTTATAAAACAGAAACAGATTCACAGACTTAGAGAACATGGTTACCAGGGGAGAAGGGTATGTGGGGGGGGAGGGATAGTTAGGGAGTTTGGGATTGCCATGTACACACTGTTATGTTTAAAATGGATGACCAATGGGGACCTACAGTATAGCACATGGAACTCTGCTCAATATTCTGTAACTACCTAATTGGTAAAAAAATTTGAAAAAGAATAGATACATGTATATGTATAACCAAATCACTTTGTTGTACACCTGAAACTAACACAACATTGTTAATCAACTGTACTCCAATAGAAAATAAAGTTTTTAAAAAATGTGTTACAAACCAAGAATGAGAAAAAGCAAACAAGAACCCGAGAGCAAAAAATATTAAAAAATAAAGGGAGAAATGACAGATAAATGAAAAATAGATGGAAGTAATAAAATGAAATAGTATTTTTTAAAAGCCAACCTTTTCCAAAAAAAAAACAAAAACAAAAGCAATTGACAGGACAAAGTGAAATAGTGCTTAGGACAAACACTTCTACATCATAATTTAGGAATAAACAGTATATGTAGTGGTCGGGTGTCTAGCAGTCCTGGATTTGAACCCAAGTACTTCAACTTGCTATGTGACCTTGGGCAAGCTGGGAGAACGGTTATGAGGACTGTAATAATACATGTAAAATGACTAACACACATGTTCAATTAATGAAAGTTATAGAAGGTTAGTCCAGTTTTGATTAGTATACGGAAGTCAAATTTCCAACAATTTTTCTAATCTAAGACATGGATTCAGTTACAGCACTTGAAATAAACTTTATTAGAATGGAGTGATTAAATTGCTCAAGACAGTTTTATACTGTTGGGTCAACCCTGTCTGTCATCATTAATAGGATGTGAGACTCAATTTGCCCCTTCTACCTCAAACTATGTCACACATGCTATAAATTTTTCTTTGGGACTTTTAAAAAGTACAAGCTATTTATTTGGTCCAATTAGTTAACGTGCATTTACAGTAGTAACATCTTTACAACCACTGTTCTTTGCCTTTTTGCTGAGCTGTCTAAAAAGACAACAAGGTGGGGCTCAGTCAGTTCTGCTGAATACACTAACTAAAAGCCTTAATTGTGTGTCCACCAACATTCAAGCCCTTAGGTCATGAAAACTCCCAATAAGATGGGATTTTAAATTGAGATGTGTTCTCATACATGTATTATTAAATACTATGTATGAAGAAATGATTATCCATTTGCCTTCTTAACTTGCTTTTGCAAGACTTCCTACTGATAAAAGTAGAAATAAAAAATTTTAAATCCTTGATTTTGATTTTGAGGAACTGGACCAAATATTTTTTTTCTGTAGAACAAGATCCAAAAATATTTGATAAGAATTTTTTAATGCAATTTTTTAAGAATGAATCTCATCCACAAAGTTAGTTCAAACTGTAGAATTTTTCTAGTTCACCTCAGCTGTACAGTTTTCAAGGTTTCTGGATTCTTTGCTTTGAGTTCCACATTCTCTATATTTGGAGTTCTTAGCTGGGGATCATGGACCACCAGGTCATGAACAGGCTTTATAGAGTTCTTGAAAACCCTGACATAGTATGTGATACTTGGTATACATGTACACATGAACATTGTTCTGGGGTAAAGGCACATACCTTTCACCAGATTTTCAAAGGTTTTCCAAAAAGCTTAAGAACCAGTTGGACATTTCAATGAACAGATGTATGTACAATGTGCCAAATATTGCTATGTTAACATTTGTGAGATTTCTTAATTAAAACATGTTATGAAGTTCAGCGTCATAACCAAAAAAGCTAATTCTAAAGAGCAGTTCAATGTCTTTACTTCCTAGTGGTTCACACAATCCTCAACCCACTGGAATCTGACTTGTGTCTCTACTGCTCTGGAATTACTCTGCTTGTATGATTACGCTCCTAATTGTTAAATTCAAAATACATTTTGTGGTACTTGTTTGATTTGACCTCTTGGTGGTATAGTATGGTGGAGAAAAGCACAGACTCTGGAGTCAAACTGTCTAGGTTCAAATCTTAGCTCCATCACTTGCTAGCTCTGCATCTTTGGATAAATTACTCAACTCTTCAGTGCCTCAGTGTGGTAAAGTTTCTTCATTCACATGGTGTGAACAGTATTTACTTCAAAATGTCAACATGAGCATTAAAATAAGTTCCTAACAAAGAAAGCATCGTGTAAATATTTCAGTATGTAGGATTTTTCCTTTCTTGAAAATCACCTGAAACCTGTCTATGTCTCATTCTACTCTGATGGCTCCTTAGTTTCATCTCCCTACTTACAGGCTTTTTCCTCTCTAATATATCTTTTATAGCATGGCCAGAATGATCATTTGAAATTATAAATCTGATGCCATCTCTTGCCACTGATGTTAGTATAGTCTGAATGACTTGCATGACAGTGTACCGTCTACTTCTTCTTCCTCAAGTCTCAGTTGCCTATACTTACCCTATGAGTTAAGTTGAACCAAGCTATATGATCCCCCGAATAGGCCTTACTCTTTTAACTCATGACTCTGCCTGGGAAATCCCACTCTCCTTCTCTTGCCACACCCCTTCCCACAGTAAATTAGGTGTCCTTTTCTAATGTGCCCCCGATAACCCTGAACAGTATTTATCACATTCTATTTTAGATACCTGTTTGGTTGCTGGTTCATTTCATCTAGTCAGATCTTCCCACTTCCTCCAATAAAGAACAGAAGTAGGAGTCATATTATGACAGTCCTGTTCTCTCATTTTCTACCATCATAATCTTAAACTACTTTCTTATCCCTTTGTTTATCAGCCCCCACCCCAACTCATTGTTTAATTAATCCACTGAGTTTAGGTAGAAGTGTATCTATAGAAGATGTGCACGTAAATTAACTAGATAACAAAACTTCACACTAAAGGGAACATTCTAGAAGTATTTATTTCATTGCTGACTACTTGGTTGCAGCATGCAACTCTCAACGAGCTGCCATTCTCCACTCCTACAGAAGTACCAAATGCTATGGTACCACTACTTAGGTTTTCAGCCTTTCAAAGGCTTTTATTACCAATATCATTACTTAGGATAAGCCTTTTAGGGACTTCAAAGCACTTATTCTCTATAAAAAGTAACTTCTTATTTCATGCACAAAACTCCAATTGGCAGACATAGGTCCAAAATGGAAAGAAAAAAATTTTATTCTAGTTCTGTAAATTATCAGGAATAAAATAAGCATTTCTCCTTGCCTTGTTTTAAAGAAATAGAATTTTTTTCTCTATCAGGAATCAGAACAGTAGGTTTGATGATCCTGAGTTATAAAATTGCTTACTGGTTAAAGTTCTTTCCAAAGATTTTAAGAAGTAGGCTCATTTTCCTGTACAATTTAAAGAAATGTTTGCAGTATGTGTAGGAATTACAGGTTATATTGTAGACCCTTGTGACAATATTTAAAAGGCCTATTCTCCCCATTTAAAAAATTCTACCTCAGAAGGTAAAAGGAAATCCCCATTATCCCTGAGCAAAAAAGGGAAAAATCATAGGTACTTTTATTTGTTAATAGAAGCTATTGTAAATGAGTTACCTATTTCTAGAACATTCTCAGAGAATTACATAACTGAAGCAGATACAAGGTGCTCTCAGATTTTCTCAGATAAATGTGTTTAGTAGTTTGAGTAGTTGCTCTGAAAAATTTCAATTTAATTAACTACGCAACTGAATATTTTCCATTTTGATATTTGAGGATATCCTGAGAGGCACATGAAACTACTGGACATAGAGGAATTTAAAAAATGTTGGCAAATTGTGGCAGGAGGAAGAGTGGGGAAAATCGTAGTGGAGAAAAAGTGAGAAAGGGGCAGGACAAAGCTGTAGTCATGAGCTGGCCTCTCTTTGTCACTAAGTCAGGGGCCTCTGGCTATCAGTATGCTACATTCACTCTTAGATTAATATAAACCAGATGCAGAAAAATAAAATTAAGAATGTCCCAAACAAAACATTTAAGTCTTTTAAGGAGTAAATGACAGAAAACATTTTAGCTTCTTAATCACGGAGTGCTATAATTTCAAGGCATCAATATAATTCATTTAACCCTAAAGCAATTGTGCAATAAGCAAAACATCATAAATGGAAAACAACAAAGGTTAACTTCCTACAGGGGCCAATAGACAGGATCTCTTGCAGCACAGCAATTAACCTTCACATACTGGAGTCTTATTTAAAAGGCCATCAACAACTCAGATTCCTGAAAAATCACAAGTGTCACCAACAAACGGAATGTTGATTAAACAGAGTCCAAAACCTTTCCAAAGGGCTGCCTTCTCTGAAGGGATTTCAGACTGTTGCTAGCACAGGTTGGTTAAGCCAAATCTCACTGACGGCTCCATTAGAGATGAGAATGCCCAGTCAGTGCTGTTTTAAAAATATAAAACACAGGGAGGGAAAAAAACAAATAAAACAATCTACTGTTCCCTAACATACATGGCTTAGCACCCAGAGAAAGCCTCTGCCACCAAAAGACACTTTCTACATAGGGCTAAGCTTCATTAAATGAGGCGTAATCTTTCATTTTCAGGACATGTCTTTCCTTGCAAGGTCTTTAGAGGCAGAAGTTCCACTTGGATTCTAATACGCATCTCTGTGAGCTCAGCTTCCTGAAAACATACACCTGCTGGGTTCTAGGTTCTCCCTTGCCAGTGACTGGATTCACTACTTCACAGCCACCAGAATCTCACATACACTATTAACATGATGAAAAATACAGCTACTGCTGCAAGTTTGGCGTAAGTGGAACGCATGTTCAAGTACTTCGCATCCTGGCGGTATTTCTTGGACAGACTGGACAAATTGTTAGCCTTCGAATCCAATGCTGTCAAAAAGGAAAAAAGGATAACATCAATTAGTCCCTTAAAGTATTTTATCAAATGTATTAAGACATAAAAATAACCAAAATGAGTGGCACTTTTTCAAACCATGAAGCTTAAATTATCATTTTTATTTTAAGGGTAAGGTTGCATACACTGATTAACTCATGATCCTGAAGCACTGTAAAATCTACAATGCATTTTAAAATTATCAGATCAATTTATGTTCAAATTCTTGAGGCTGTATGCAGGCTCTGGCCTCAGACCCTGGTTCAAATCTCAGCTGTATCAGTCATGTGGTATTGGTCAACTCAGCCTCTCTAAGACCCAGCTTCTTTTGTCTATAAAAATAGGGATTATATAGTAACAATAAACATACCATAGGATGCCTGTAAAGTGAGCACAATGCCTACATACAGTACACACTTGACAAATGTTAGCTGACCATAACTATCTTCATAATCTCTTAATGGTCTAAATCATATTCGCTCATATTTTGACAAATGATAATCCAGGTAAGATAAAAGATGCAGGTAACCAGAAACTTCAAAGAACCAGACAATGAGTATTAAGCTATATCTCAGTGGTGACTGCTACCAAATTTCTAAGACTTTCCACATAGTAAAGACTATTATTATGAAGATAAAGCTATCAGAAATTATATTTTAACAGATATAGGAAAGCTGTACTATAATGAAAATACAATCACAGGTGCTAGAAAACCACCAATATCTACTAAATTAAGCTTTTTAGAATCTTAGGCAAAAGTTTTTCTTTTTTCCTATAAGGACATTTGTAATGTCAGTATCTTCTTTTAATTGTTAACTGAGCACTTAGAGAAATAGTCAGATATACACAAGCTAGACTGGGCTTAAAATATACGGCATATTTTTAATAATGAAAACAAACTCTCAGTTTGGCATAAATAAATTCTAATCAAACTTTTTACTTCTTTAAAATTTTGAAAAACTATTTTGCAATCTGAATTTATTTGTTCTTCCTTGGAGAATGCTTTTGGAATATTTGGAGTTGCTTAATAGAGACTGGTTTTGATTGAGAAATGTGGCATTACTTAATAACACAGGCATGCCAGCCATTTCCAAATTAGAACTTGTCCTGTAAGAAAAGCACCTAGTGCAAAAAAACAGTTAAGGGATGAGAAATAGCCATGACAATGCTGCAAGGAATCTTTCCAGCCAATCTACTAGAAGGTACAATCCATTGGACAGAGGTTTTTAACTACTACTGTGTTTATTACTATATTCCCAGTGCCTAGAACATGATCTGGCATACAGTCAGTGAAAAATACAGTGAAAAATCAATAAATAAATATTTGCTACATGAATCTCAATCTGCTGAGAATAAGTGGGCAAAGAAATAAATATTAGGTCATATGAAATAATTAATAGTTAAGAGAATTCCTTTACACTGGAACATTTGGAAACACATAGTATCATAAAGACAAAGCTATTGCTTGGAGAAGTCATTTAGCAAATATTCATGTTATGGGCACCATGAGAAGTGCTAGAGGATACAATTATGATCAAAACATACATGATCCCTATATTTGTGGAATTTACAGTCTAATAGGGTGACACCTTTGAATAAAAAATAAAACCTATGGCTTAAAAGAAACAGGTATATTTAGGCAGTAAAAAAGGCATAATTTGATCTTGCTAAAAGAACCCACAGGAACTATTCTTGGGTCATAAATGCAAAGTTGATTAGCTCTAAAACTTTAAAACTTAGAATGAGAAAAAGGCATAAAAGATGGATTCTTATTATACAGAAGCTTAAAGAGGAAGAAAACATTTTTTGAGGTGGGCTAATCTTTCCACTGTCTTCATATATGCTCTGTTCAGCATATGCTTTTTCTTCCTCTTAAAATACCACTCTTCACTTCTTCCTGATCTATCAAAACTCAAGAAATCTTTCCTGTTCATTTATCTACTTCCTTCTACATTTTTATAGCTCTTATTGTCTACAGATCTATATATAATGATTTAAAACTATCTTTCACTGAGGATGGACAAGGACTCCATAAGCCAACAAATTCTGCCAGGTACTAGCAGTGTAACTTTTATAGTAAGCTACTTTTCTGAGTCTTTGCTTCTTTATCTGTGAAACTGGTTTGATACCACCCACTTCACATGGGATTACTCTAAAGAATAAATAAGATATATGTAAAGTCCCCCTACCATATTGCCTAGCACAATGTAAGTGTTCAATTGATGTTTGTTCCCTTATCCTATCTATAAATTACTCTGTGACAATCTTTCTTATCTTCCCAATCACATGAAGTTATTTAAGGGTAGAACTACTTCTTTTTTAATCAGCATATCAGCTTTGTAGCAATCAGCAAAGCACTAGAAGAAAATCCGTTACACTGTTGATAAATTGACCAGTATATAAATTTTGGATTTAAGAAAAATTCCTGAGCTGGTTTACTTTATCCCAAGTAGAACCTGTGAGTCTGTAATGATGAAAATTTACACAGACTCACTCATCCAAAATTTGATGTTTAAAGAGTTTGAAGCTATATGCTGGGACAACTGCTGACTACAAACATAAAGGTTAAAATCTGCAATTCATAATAAGGGAAAACCCATTATTCATGAATATGTAACAAGGCTGAATTCAAAAACTACACATTAAGGCAACTACTTGTGATGATTACTGTGAAAGAAATAAAAGAAGTATATGAAATAGATATGAAACATAAATACTACTTTTAAAAAGTATATGCTCACATTAAACATTTAGGTAACATTTAAGCATTAGGTAAACATATATATTTTTAGGTAAATTAGTACACACACATACACATAACATATTATGTGCTAAAAAACATTACATATGTAAGTGCTTTAAGAATTTGAAGGACAAAAGAGATTAATGCATTGTGGGATATAAGGATCAGATAAGGCTTCTTTGAAGAGGCAGTTCTTATCTAGATCCTAAAGAAGGTCCAGGATGATAAGGACACTGACCTGTGAGGCAGAATGTTTGTGAACTAGGGAGAATGAGAGACGTTTGCAATCTCCTTATCTTCCATTATAGAGAACACAGTGCCTTGCACATTACAAGTACTCAATTAATAATGACTGAATGAATGAAAAGTAAGTTGAGATGAGACTAGATCTTTTCTTGTAGTCACAGGTTTTAAAAGTTTTTCAGCAGAGGAATGCCTTGATGAAAATGGCATTTTATAACATTTGACCTGGCAGCAGTAAAGTCTCCCAAAGTGGCTACTCAGGAAACTACTGCAATAGATCTTTGACAATTTCCTCTCATTCTTCTTTTCATTTCCCTTAACTTATGTGTTCCTGTAAATATTGATCTAATTTTGTAAATATCTTGGAAACAGTAATTGCTTCTGATATGGAATAAGACTACATTGTTCCAACTCAATAGAAACTAACCACACTAGGAAGAAGCATATATCATATTGGAAGCTTGCAATGTAATCCATTTTTGAAAGATGAATTCTTAACTGTACTAGATAGAATCTGACAGCATAAAAGGTACTCCCAAATAAGCTATCCTTGCCTATGGAATAACAGCCACTTATTCATAAGACTCATACTGCTTTTAGAGACCTGAGAGTGCTTCTCCCCGTTGTAGCACTTCTTCAATATTGGCCACCATGATCCTCTGCACATCTTGCAATTCAGTGTTGATGGAGCCTAGGTTTCTCCGAGCACGACTGTCAATGTAAAGCTTCTTGGTTTTCTGAATGTAGGTATCTAGAATGATGAAGAAAAGTGACAGTTAACAACTTCTTTCATGTCCATCAAAGAAGTAGGAAAGAGTAAATTCTGAGTTTAGTCCTGGATCTGCAACTGTCCGTGATTAACCAAGCTCTTGAATGAGTATCAATGGGACAGGCGTTTCCCAAAATACTACTACAAAACTGCATGCTCATTCATTTTTGCCAATGTCTATATATCGTAAAGCTATGAAAAGAATAATTATTAAAGATTATATTTTCAACTTTTAGCAAAAATCTTAATATGTGTGTGCTGGATACCCTTCATTTGCCTCTAGATCTCCTCTCCACCCTTCTGGGCCTGCTTTCTGCCTGCAGGAAGCTGACCTGCATGGATTACATCAATGGGTTCCTTGCCCTCTAGCTTCCGGTTAGGTTCAGCCAATGGGGGAGCCCCAAGAGTACGGAAGAAGGGGAGTGGATAGTGATGTCAAAGTATTTATTCCTCTAGCTCCTCCCTGAGAAGTCATCTTTGGCTGTCAGTATACCTCCACCAAAAGTTACTGCTCCTCTCAAATGGGCCTTTTCCATAATTTTCTCCTTCCTAGTTCCAGAAACTGCTTTCTCTTATCCATTCAGGCTCAGGGATGATAACAATTACCATGCTACTGGTCTCAGGTTACTGTACCTTACAGCTCATCTATAACCCATTCATATCTCTGTATATAATCCTTTAAGCTAATTTGAGTATACCAACTATTTCCTGTGTGACCTTGATACAGCAGTCTTATTTTTTTATTGGGTTTACTGAATCACTATTGTCTACAAAAATAAAATTTGCAAAACCAGACATTATAAAAATTAGCACTTGGAGGGTTTATAGTTTTGAAACACTGGAATGCTTTGCTAGAGTTTCTTTATTTCTAAAAAGCAAGAGGACCCATTCATCTAGCAAACTCGAAACACTTCAGAAATTCAGAGATAGTAAAACCCATTTCTTTTTTAACTAAAAATGTCAGTGATGTAGTCTAATCATACTTGTTCTCACTTCCTCTACTTAAAGGCCATTTCCTTTGATCTATTGCCATCAGATACTTCACCAGATCTCACCAGTAATGAGTCTTTCTATAATTCTTATACAAATATGGACACCCATGCTCACTACTTCTGCATGTAGTAAATGTTATGCCCCAATACCATATACCCTCTAGTACTTAAATTAGAGGATCTCGTTCACCATTCCTTCTGATTTCCAAATTCTGATTTCCATAAAACAAGTCTCACTGTGAGTATGTGAGTGTGTGTGTGGCGGGGGAGGTGAGGAGGTTGGGTTGGGGGAAAAAAGAACTCAGTTATTATATGTCAATCTAGATCTTTAGACACAGTTTTTTACCCTAATGAAGAATCAAACTAAATAACAAAAAAGAGCAAAGGGCAACAAGTTCTATGAGGAAAAAATCAAAAGACCAGAGAAAATTACTTATGAGAAGGAAACCTTATTCATTCAAAAGGACAAAAGACATGGACTAGGAGGGAGAATCCAAAACTTCAGTAGGTAAGCATAAAAAAAAAAAAAGTGTCAAAATTATATCAATAGCTTCTGCATATCGACTACTCCCCTGATAGAGAGGTGAGGTGCAAAAACTTACCGAACTCAATAAAGGAATAGGGTCTAGACACAGTTGGCACCTTCTTCCCATGCTGTTCATCAAACTCTGAATGTAAATCTTCTAGGTAGGCAAAAGCCAACTTTTTAGGGAAGGCAGCTTCACACAGAACCAAATAACACACCCCCTGTTCAATAATGTAGCTGCAGAGACAAAAAAAAGCAAGAAAAAGTTGTTTGTAGATTAACAATACCTCCAACAATCTGAAATAGACTCTCAGTGCCATACAAACCTTTTTTTTTTGGCCATGCCACACAGCTTGTGGGATCTTAGTTCCCCATCCAGGGACTGAACCTGGGCCCTTCGCAGTGAAAGTGTGTAGTCTTAACCACTGGACCGCCAGGGAATTCCCTATACAAAGTTTTGAAAATATTCTAGCCCAAGCCCTTTGAGGCTAACTAAATCAGAGAGTCAATTTCAAACCACAAATCACTGGAATCAGAAAGCAAACATCTTCCCATTATTAGAAGTACATTCCAAAAGGAGTATTTAGACATATTTATTCATTACATAATTCTTCAACTAAAATATCTTAATACCTAAGACTTTTTCTTGAAAACTCGGAGTTGTGACTCCATCTACCCTTTGATTATGTGTGGTAAACAAGTATATACACATTTAAATTTCTTCCAGCTGTAAGAAAAATAGTAGAACTGGAAATTTTTGTGGATACTTAAAAGTTGGAAGTTAATGTCACAATATTTACTGGGTACAGAAAATAATCTCAGGACTAATAATATTCCTGAATTTCCAGGATAGGAGAACTCTGTATTGACTGCAAATTGTTCAATAACAGAACTGACTCCTCCTGTGAGAGTGAGCTCCCTGGCAGTCTGGAAGAGGCTATATGACTACATGTCTGAGACAGTTTTGGGAAGAGGTTGGGTTACTCAGTGGTATTCAAACTTTTTAGCCATAGTACTCTTTATTTCAGCAAAAATTATATCCAGAAGACTAATATGTACAGCAAATAAAATCAGAAGTTCTTTAGCTTAAGTAGGAGTTTAAGGGCCCAAAGCATTACACATACCCCTACCCGTGCCCTTTCTATGTGGCTCCTAAGGCATCCTATGACTCCACTGAGCATAGTTTATAGTCTATTATATTATATGATCTCTCATGTCCTTTAAAATAATAATAATAACAACAACAACAATAATAACAATAACAATAATACTGCTGTCCTATTTCTTGCTTGGGCACCTAAATTAACCAGTCTCCTTGCCTTCAGTCTAGACCATCTTCTAAACCACTAGCTTTATTCCTACAAAGTAAATATGATATTGCTTAAAAACTCTAGAGGTTCCCTAATACCTATAAAATAAAATCATACACCTTGGTATACTATTTGGAGCCCTCCAAAACAAGTGTAGGCTGCTTTCCATCATATATCCTAACACACCAAACAACATGTTGTTCTCCAATAAGCTAGGTTCTTTCACATGCTCGTGGACTTCTGCTTATATTGTTTTTTTCTAACTATAATATTCTTTTATGTACCTGGAGAAACCTTGTTCATTTTCATATGCTCAATTCTACTATAATTTTTTCTGTGAAATTTCTCTCTATTCTCCCTCCCTCTTTCCCCTTTCCTGAAACTTACTCTCTATAAATGGGAATTTATTGTTTCCTTCTCTCTGCTCTACAGCACTTCTTGTCCTAAGGTATTACAGTATAGTTGTTTGTGTATGTGTCTCTCTCTGCTAGTAAGAGGATAAGCTAAAACATTACAGGCAAGACTTAATACACTGTCTGGCAAAGAATAAATCTTTAATAAATAGTTCTTGGATGGAAATAAAGGAAGAGATGAGATTATAAAGAACCAAGCAGAAGAAAATCTCTTTTCAATTCCATGAGATCTTTCCTAGATCTTTTTTGTTCCTAACCCATGGTAGAGATAAAAATACTATATTAATACTATATAATTAAGTGCCTCTAATATTTTTTGATGTTGAAATACCTTATAAAACTTAATAGTCACTACTTTCTTAACCAATAGGCCAGGGTTTTGTTTTGGTTTTGATTCTTTATACTTGTTTGCTTGTTCTTGATGAGTAGAGGGTTTGTTTGAGTTAAACAGAGCAGATTCTTCCCAGGTCTATATTATCTTAGTATCTGCGTTCCTAACATAGTAAGGATTATTTAGCTTATTCTTTTTTATTGTCACCTGATCTTCTTGCCCTCTCTTTTCTTGTTTAATCCTTCCTGTTTTATCACCTTCAAACTTGACATGTATTAAACATTTAATACCAATTATTTGTAGATAATTTGAAATCCAATAAAGTCCCTTTGATCCCTCTCTCAGCTGTATTCATTGTCTATAACCACTGATTAGATGCTCTTAAATTATCTTTTATAATTTTCTTTTTTCTTAATAATAACTAACACTTATTGACTATTCTCTATGTGCCAGACAAGATGTTAAGTGATATACATGGATTCTCTCATAATCCTCACAAAACTATGATTCCCTATTTTACAGAGGAAACTGAGGCCCAGAGAAGTACATGTGAGTTGCTCAAGGTTACACTGTCAGTAAATGTTTGAGCAAGGGCACTAACCTACATATGTCGGGCTCCAAGAAGCTCCCAAAGCAAAAGTTACCTATTACTGCATGATATGTATAGCATTTACTAGACACAGGATAACAGGTTGAATTATTGTATGGAAATTGAATAAAGAAACCAAGATTTCAGTTTTGCAGAATTAGAGCCAGGAAAGTTGCTTCCATGGAGCAACTATATTTTTAAAGTTACCTTTACTTTTAAAAAAGTTACCATTCTTATCAGGTGTTACTTGTATTTACTGTATTTCATATTTAAATAATCACAAAGAAATCAGGACTATACTCACTGAAAAGTCATGGCACCAGCTTCCAAGGTGCATCTGGTAGGGGACTGTTCATTCAACTTTCGAAAGAGTTGCTTAGCCTGACTCTGGTACTGTTGAAGATCCCGGCCAGACTGAAAGAAGACACCTTCATTTAAGAATTTTCCACCAAAAAAGCAGTACCAATTTGTGAGAAGCATCATATTTTGAGGACACTATGTGAATACGGTCCTTCATTTACAGGTTAGTAAGATTTATTTTAACAAAATAAAAGTGGCCTATTTTAGAGAAAAAAGGAGGACCAAATCCCGAGTTTTTCAACAAAGTCACAATAGTTATTTGCTAAAAAAGCAAAAGTGTACTCCTTAAGGCACTCTTTCAATCCAGTGTTCTTTCCACTATTAGGTCAGTGCCCTCCTCCTAACCCATTTCACTTGCACAGTTACTGGCACAGAACTGTACAACATGTTCCATACTCAGGGGAAAGTCCTGGGAACAACAGACTGAATGAATCATCTCATTTTTATGCTGAAATATCAAGCAAAATCTTCCATAAAGTGTTACAATATTGAGCATTTAAGCAAAAATGTGTGCACCCATGACTGCAAATTATTATGAACACTATAACTGCAATTAGGTAAAAATGAATAAGAGCAAGGACAAAGATTGGAAAGTCAAATATCCTTTACTAAATAAATCTATTTGGTTCCTGAGTTTGGATAGCAAAAGTCTGGGTAGCAAGGGATATGTTCATATAAAAATGAAAATAATAACATTTGGATGATAGAGTTATAGGCAATATTTTCCTAAACAATTTCTAAATGATTTTACAATATTTTTTAAAGAGAGGAAGAAGTCTACTGGGGGAAACAGCAATGTCATTTCAAAAGGAGAAAATCATACCTCAATAACCTACTAGATCCAAAATGGAAAAGAAGTGCATGAAGAATGGGAAGCAAATATACATTATTTATTCATCCACATACTGGGGGAAACAAACAAATAACTTTTGCCATGTGGTGGGAAGGAATTATTTTATTTTGGATTATTTAGTTTGAATTGAAAGATATAACACTGTCTCTCCTTGGTAGATGTTTAATAACTAAATGTTTAAATAGAAAAGTGTTTACACAGGGTTCTCCCAGGGATTGGACCTACGGTATAACTATGAGAAAGTACAAAGTGAAACTTAAAATTCCAGATAGTGAACCACTGAGCTGAGAGTAAAATCAGTCAAGGAAGCAATGATAAAATCGTGTAACTGGCAGATAAACAAATGTACAACTATAGGATTCTAAGCTATATTTAAAATAGTGAACTGGAAATGCAAATCAAAACCACAATGAGATATCCTCATTGTCACTCCTGTTAGAATGGCTATTATCAAAAAGACAAGAAATAACAAGTGTTGGTGAGGATGTGGAGAAAAGGGAACCCTTGTGAACTGTTGGTGGGAATGTAAATGGGTGCAGCCACAATGGAAAACAGTATGAAGGTTCCTCAAAAAGTTAAAAATAGAACTGCTACATGATCCAGCAATTCCACTTCTGGGTATTTATCTGAAGAAAACAAAACACTAATTAAAAAAGATATATGCATCCTATGCTTACTGCAGCATTATTTACAATAGCCAAGATATGGAAATAATCTAAGTGTTCATCAACAGACAAATGGATAAAGAAGATGTGGTATATATACACAATGAAATACTATTCAGCCATTAAAAAAGACTGGAATCCTGCTCAAAAAACAAGCTCATAGATAGAGAATGGACTGGTGACTGCCAGAGGGAAGGTGGGTGGGGGAGTGGGCGAAATGGGTGAAAGGAATCAAAAAGCACAAACTTCCAGTTATAAAATAAGTCATGAGGATATAATGTACAGCATAGTGAATATAGTTAATAATACTGTATTGAATTATTTGAAAGTTGTTAAGACAGTAAAACTTAAATGTCCTCATCACAAGAAGAAAAAAGAATAAAAATTTTTGTAACTATTTTTTCATGATGGAGGGTAACTAGACTTATTGTGGCAATCATTTCACAGTGTCTACAAATATTGAATCATTATGTTGCACATCTGAAACTAATATTATATGTCAATTATAACTCAAAATAAGATAAAATAAAAAAAAAATAGTGAACTGGAAATTTCAATATAATAAGGAAGTAAATAAGCATGAGGTGAACCAGGGGAGTTAGGCAGAGACCACTAGAAGTATCGATTTGTAGTTTAACACTGTTTTTATGGCAACGATTTGTTATAAGGCTGTTCACTTGAGAAATACTCCTACATTAACATGTATATGTATATTGTTATATATTAACAATACTTTGTAATAATTCACATTATAATATATATTAACATTATCATATTAAACAGTATTGCTAATCTATATATTGTTTTTCTCATGACTGGCCAGCCAGTTGGGGAGAGTGAATACCATCACATGCTTTGAACTAGTGCACAATATCCTATGTTCCTAAATTTGAGTGGTACTGGTCAATCTGTTGGCTTCACCAATGTTGTTATGTGGCATTCCGAAGATATCTGACCCCACAACAGTAGATTAAAGGGATGCAAACAAAGTGGGAGACACTACTAAAGTGCCAAGAAATAATACCAACATAGACCAATGATTTTCAACCTAGGCTTCACACTAGAATCACCTAGAAATCTTAAAAAAACTGCTCCTGCCCAATCTCCACCCCCAAATCAATTAAATCAGTGTCTCAGAGGTATTCATAAAATAACCACAACCATAAATGTTAATTATAAGTTTTTTTGTTTTTGTTTTTTTTAATTTATGGCTGTGTTGGGTCTTCGTTTCTGTGCGAGGGCTTTCTCCAGTTGCGGCAAGCGGGGGCCACTCCTCATCGCGGCAAGCGGGCCTCTCACCATCGCGGCCTCTCTCTTTGCGGAGCACAGGCTCCAGACGCGCAGGCTCAGTAACTGTGGCTCACGGGCTCAGCCGTTCCGCGGCATGTGGGATCCTCCCAGACCAGGGCTCGAACCCGCGTCCCCCGCATCGGCAGGCAGACTCCCAACCACTGCGCCACCAGGGAAGCCCTATAAGTTTTTTGACAGCTAAAGGCAGGTGAGCACCTTAAAGGAACTAGTTAAATAAATACATGGCAAATAAAAAGAATGAAATTCTACCATTTGCAACAACATGGATGAACCTAGAGGGTATTATGTTTAGTGAAATAAGTCAGAGAAAGACAAATACTGTATGTTATCACTTATAGGTGGAATCTAGAAAATAAAACAAATGAATGAATATAACAAATCAGGAACAGACTCGCAGATATAGAGAACAAACTAGTGGCTACCAGTAAGGAGAGGGGAAGGAAGAGGGGCAAGATAGCAGTAGGGGGGATTAAGAGGTACAAACTACTATGTATAAAATAAAAAAGCTACATGGAGGGGCTTCCCTGGTGGCACAGTGGTTGAGAATCTGCCTGCTAATGCAGGGGACATGGGTTCGAGCCCTGGTCTGGGAAGATCCCACATGCCGCGGAGCAACTGGGCCCGTGAGCCACAATTACTGAGCCTGAGCGTCTGGAACCTGTGCTCCACAACAAGAGAGGCCGCGATAGTGAGAGGCCCGTGCACCGCGATGAAGAGTGGCCCCCGCTTGCCACAACTAGAGAAAGCCCTCGCACAGAAACGAAGACCCAACACAGCCAAAAATAAATAAATAAATTAATTAATTAAAAAAAAAAAAGCTACATGGATATATTGTGTGGCTATATATCAGAGAATATAGCCAATATTTTATAACAACTTTAAAATGAAGTATAATCTATAAAAATATTGAATCACTATATTCTGTGTGAAACTAATATAATATAGTAAACCAACTACACTTCAATTTAAAAAAAAAAGAAGTGGCAAAAAACTGTCAGTGAAATGAAGATTAGCACAAATCCGTTGACTTTATAAGAGGCACTGTAAATATTACTGCAATCTGAAAGAAAGAGACTAACAACTGTACGAACTACAAGAAACTATGGCCAAAAGCATGCTACAATTTCAGGAATTTACAATGAACAAAGCAGTGACTGCCAATGTATAACACTGGGGACATACCTACATAGGAATTACAGCACGTAAACCAACATTTTACACTGCTGGTTCAGTTGGCATTACCATTCCTGGGAACACAATGCTGGCACAATCTTTCTGGTAGTTATTTTGACAATATGTATTAGAAATTAAAAAAATTTGCATAATGTTTTATCCAACAATTCCACATCTTCTAACACAACATTGTAAAGCAATTATACTCCAATTAAGACATTTAAAAAAATAACAACAACAACAAAAAAATAACATATGGTATATATATTTATATAATGGAATACTACAGAGCCATTAAAATGATGTTGTATAATATTTAATGATATGAGAAGATATTCATTATACACTAAGTGAAAAAACTTAGGTGGGACAGTATTACAGTATTACCCATTATTTGATTTTAAACACACACAAAGATTAAGGTTAGACATCAAGTGGATATAATTTAAGTAGGGATTACTTAATTTTACCACTACTTTTAATGGTAAAAAAAAAAAAATCAACTTTTTGGTCCTTTTATTTGTACATATTTACTGAATTTTCTACAATAATCAGAAATTAATTTTATAATGGGAAAATTATTCATTCATCCATTCCTATTTACTGTGTATTTGCACCCACAATATTAGGACTTGGGGCCAATAAGGGGAGGGGCTAGGATTTGAACCCAGGCAGGCTAGCTCTGAAGCCCCTGCTCCTAAGCATGCTATATCACCTGTATAATTAAAATTGCTTCAGTAATGGTAGATCCACCTTCTAGGTGATATCTTACTCTTTAATATTAAATCTAATTCATAGGAAATGCTCAAGAAACCATATGGCAGCTCTGATCTAGATCTCACATAACAACATAATCATGGCTTTACAGATAAACCCTAGGTTCACTTTTAAGATTACAGTCACAAAGGGCTCACAGTCAGCCAGTCTATCTAAAAATAGTTAGATTAGATGTCCTAATTCTGTTTTCTACTTCATCTAGAACAGACTTGATGAAACTGATACACAGTATAATGGAAGACAGCTGTTAGCAATCCAATAATGAAGTAGATGTGAATTTCTACACAAATTCTGAAACTAATTTGAGATCATCAGTATATTTAGGATGTGGTTCGGTATACAAAATGCAGGAGGTACAGGGTAGTAAATTGCCACACAACCACAATCCTTTTTATTGCTGTCACCTATGACTGCTGAACAAGTAGTTGTATCAAATGCCATCTTTTGCCTTTATAAGAATGTTTAGCTAAGCTCTTATCATTTGTAAATTCCTGTTGAACTCTACTGATCAAAGGCCAGGGGCACCAAGAACCAACCATTTTCTTCTAACAGCAATAACAGTAAGGTGATTAATCAACCCTCAATGATTGGGCGAGTGCGCTAGTTTAACTGTACAAAAGACTATCTGCTTCTTGGGAGTTCCCTGCCCCGTACTCAGTTGTATCTAACACCTGAAGAGACCATGGTTCATTTTGAGGTAGAACAGAAAGGTAGATAAAGAAATTGCAAACATCTAAAAAGGAGAAATACATCAGAAAGTAAGAAATAGATAGAATATCAGAGAGTCTAGGTTGGAAAAGAAAAGTTTATCTGTCTACCTGTCTTAGGCCTACATTTCTAGTTATAGCACAGAGGAAACAGTGCATAAGATACTCTGTATCTTTTTTTTAATGCTCTATTGTATTATTTGAATAATTGTTCATCTCCAGTAAGAAGACAGTTTGTACAAGGACTAGCATCTAGTAACCACCTAAGATATGGTATCTGTTATCAATGTAAATAATTGAAAGAATACATTGAATTATTTGGCCCGGACAATTAGGGTACTTAACTATAAAACTATTTGATCAAGATATCCATTTCTTAAAAAGTTACTTCCAGACTCCTAAGAAGTAAATACATTATTAAAATGTCTTAGAACAAGTGAAGCAGTTAGGTACTAAGCCTGTAGTGTAGAATCAAACAGATATTGATTAAAAAGGACAAACTAGTGGTTAGTTACCAGTGGGGAGAGGGAAGGGAAGAGGGGCATGATAGGGGTAAGGGATTAAGAGGTACAAACTACTATGTATAAAATAAATAAGCTACAAGGATATATTGTACAGCACAGGGAATACAGCCAATATTTTATAGTAATTATAAACGTGTATAACTATAAAGGAGTATAACCTTTAAAAATTGTGAATCACTATGTTGTACATCTCAAACTTATATTAATACTGTGAATCAACTGTATCTTAATTAAAAAAAAATTTTTTTAAACCAAAACAGTGGTTCTCAACCAGGGGTGATTTTTGCCCCTCCTCCCTGCAGGTGACATGCAGCAATGTCAGGAAATATTTTTGGTTGTCACAACTAGACAGAGGGTGGTGGCAGTGCTATTGGCATATAAGGTGTAGAGGCCAAGGATGCTGCTAGACATCCTACAATGCACAGGACAGTTTTCCCACAACAAAGAATTATCCATTCCAAAATGTCAACAGTGCCGAAGTTAAAAAACCCTGATGACAGAACTATCAAATCACTATGTTATGTACCTGGAACTAACATAGTGGTTGTAGGTTAACAGGGAAGGAAGGAAGGGGAAAAAAGGAGGCAGGGAGGAACCCTGGTGAAAAATTCTGTTGTGCTACTTATTAGCTGTGCGACTTTAAGCAAGAGACCTATGCTCCCTTAGCCTCAGAGATTCCTTATCTATAAATGGGGATAATAATAGTACCTATCCTAATAGTTGGTATGTAGATTGAATGAAATCATGCATTTAACAGGCTTAACACAATGGTTGGTATGTAGTAGGCACTGTATAAATGTTCTGTATACTATTATAATAGTAAAAATAAGTCAAAGATTCATATTTTTGCAGATATTAAAAGTTTTGGAAAGACGTTACCATTCAAAGTCAAAATTCCTAAAGGAAATCACTATGGAATTACAATCACAAAAATATTTTTGTGTAAAATATCTTTCCTTGTCAATTAAACAAAGCAACCCATCTTGGTAAACTGATACCTAGTTTGGAATTAAGAAACACACAGTAATAAATCAACTAATTTTTTCAATAAAGTATGAAGGCAGAGAATAAGAGCCTACTGTTATATGGAATTTCAAATCCAATTTATACTCTTTGCCCACATTGGAATTCAAAGCAATAGTTGAAAAACTGACCAGATTTCTGTCCCCTTGGGAAAACTATTTCTTAATCAAACTACATATCCTTCAAGGAAAATTTCCCCCACACCATCTCCCTTGTTTCAAATCATGTCCCTGCATTCATTTTAACAATTTCACTCCTGCACAGTCCTGGAAAATGTTTAACATTGGACAAGAGAAAAATATTTCACAATTGAAAATTCAGGGTATGCTATATTTTTCAAATTTCATCTCAACTTAGACTTTGTCTTGTGGAATAAATAGAAAATATTTCACTTAGCATGACCTGCTAAGCAACTTAGCAACTTCACAATCTGTATCATTACTCTCCTAGAAGTGAAAGTAAACATATTTCCAAATCAAACCTAAAAAGGCATATAACCAAATAGAAGCTTTCCTAATTAGGAGACACTACTGTTGGCTTAGATGTCATTTCTTCTGGGAACACTTTCCTGAGGTCCAAAAATCAACTTAGATACCTTGTCCATGTTCAACCACAGAAACTTCTTCCTATTCCATAGCAGTTATACTACATTATAATTGTTAGTTATATGGTTTCTCCACTAAACTGTAAACTCCATGAAAGTAGGGACTATGTTCCCCAAACCCCTGCATTAACACCATGCTTGGCACATCTGATGTGTTTAATGAGGTTTTTTTTTTCATGAATATATGAATGAAAAGTTCAAAAAAATGTGCAAAACATTCATCTTATTTTAGGCCTTGAGGTTTTTGTTTTTGTTTTTAAATTACATTACTTGGGTTGTATGAGAAAGTAAAATAAAGTTGAACACTTTAAATAAATTATATAAATTGCATTCTCAGCCTCCTTTCTTCAGGAACTTCCTGACCTTGCTCCAGGAACTTGTCTCACACCAGAAATTTGCCTTGTGATTTTAAGGCACAAAGCCTCTTCCTCTCAAGCTATCTAGAGGTTTTGTTTTGTTTTTTTCAATTAACGCAATACATTTTTGAGCACCTACTAGCACAAAGCTGCTATTGTAAAAGCTATGGGAAACACATAGATGACTAAGGTTTCTCATTTGCCTGCTAGGAAATTTTGAAAGACAAAGGCAAAATTGTAAAATAAAGGTACAAAGCATTACAGGAATATAACACAAGGGTTATAATTCCAACAACAGAAATTTAGTAAGGCTTATTGGAGGTGGAAATTGGGCATAACTTTGAAAGAAGGTACTGTACTGAACTTCAAGCAGGTGCATACATGTGGCAATATTACCTCATCTGCTTTCACTAGATGTCAGTAAACTAGGTCAAGGATCAGGTGCTACGGAAAGAGGACTTAACTTAGGAGCTGATTTTTCCCAGGACCTGTCAGTCAGCTTTATTAACAGCAAAAAAATAAAAATAAAAAAATAGAAATCTTGAATTTTAACAAAGTCCCTAAAGAATTACAGAACACTGGATGATCACAATCAGCCAAACCTTTCCCTTCTCCAGAGAGGTTTTCTAAAAAGAAACAGGTAACACAAAAATCTACCTCCGCCTTCAGGAAAGATTTATTCTAACAGGTAGTCTTCTCCACTGCCAAAAGAGGAAAAGCACTTCAGAGGGGTCAGAAACGCCTGGGAGGCCACAAAGGTCTCCCGCGCCCTAAGGAGGAATCCCGTGCTGAGAGCACAGCGCTCTGACAGGAACTTGGGGTCCCGGGGATCTAGTAGCTCACCTGTTCGTCCTCCTGCATCGAGGCGGCCAACGGGAGCCCGTCCGCCACTCGGGCGATCATCGTGAGCAACACCATCTTCACAGGCTACGGAAACTCAACACTGGCCCGGGCGGCCGTAGGTGCGTCTTGACTTGCTCCGCCGCGACAACAGTTATACCTCTACCTCAGTTCCCAAGGACCCAGCTGCTCGCGTCTCCGATTCCCGCTGAGGTGGCCGGAAACAAGCTCCAGAGCTCTCCACTACCGGTCCTCAGAATTGGCTTCCCACCGAGAACCACAGCTACCGCACACAAGTTCCGCCGTCTCTCCTTCCACCTTCAGAAACTTCCAAGGCCCCGCCCACTTTTCTGGATTTCCAGCTTCGAATAAGCCTTGACGCGTGAGAGGGCATGGCACACAAACTGAAATAGAATTTTCTAATTTCTGATACTTTAAGCTTGGGGAGAGGGCTGGGAAGGAGGGTGGGAGTTAATGGGTACTTAGATGAAGGGTATATGAAAAAACTGACAAGCTATATACTGATATTTTCATATTTAATTTTTAATTTTTTATATTGTATATCCTGTACAAAATATTTTCTGCATTTGTATATTTGTAGGCAGAGATTTTTGTCTGTGTGTGTGAGTGTGCATGTTGTTTTGGGGTTTTTTGCTTGTTTGTTTATGCTGTATCCCCAGGTCCTTGAACAGTTTCTGGTAAAAAAAATATTAATTGCATGTGTGAATAAATGACCAAGTTACAGGACCTCAGAAATCACCTAGCTCAGTCACCCTTCCAAAAGCTGGGATCTATGGTGATAGGTAGCAGGACAGCCTTGCAAAACTTCCAGTAACTGCATTCACTCCCTATCAAAGCAACCTCTAGACAATTCCACTTGAGGAAGTGTCATCATCTCTTTTGTCTTTGGTGTCCCTATCTCTAAAATGAGAATATTATCTGCCTCTCAGGATATTTGTGATTATTTAGCAAGAAAGTGTAGGTGCACACATTTTGTAAACTAAAAAAGAAGTTATATAAATGTTGTATTTTATTATTTATACTAATAACTACACCTTATTAAGCGCTAATTGGTGTTTGCATTAATAGAAACACTGCTAAGTGCTTTATGGATACTAGTTATTTAACCAAACAACTCAGCAATGTTATTTAATATGAGGTCCCCACTTTGAGTCGGAGAAAAAGCCTCAGAGAGTAATTTTTCTAAGGTGACACAGCTAGTAGTAATGGGACAGGATTTGAGCTGAGGTTGAACTCCAAAACCTATGCTCTTAATCCTGATATGACTCTGTCTTAACATTTAACCATAGGTTAAAGAGCTCATGCTTTTGTTACCTTTTCTACAACTCTACAGCTACTAGGAGAAAACTAGTATTATTTCTGGAGAGGATTTTGGGAGGAAGACCTAATGATTGACTCCACACAAAAGATGAAGGACTGGGATACAGACAAGACAAAAAAACTGATGGTGCTATTAACAGAGACAGTGAGAAAGTGAAACAGAAAGCAATCCTTGTGCAAATGGGAGCCTAAGCTGGTAAAATCATATCTTACATTTAGAATAGCTCACAGATATAACCTGATCTAACTTCCCTTCCGACCAGTCAACAAAGACATGTCTTCTACCACAGTCTCAAATTATGGTCACTCAGCCTCTGCTGGAACAATTCCAGTAATGAGAAATTAATAATACAAGTATTTTAACCAAGGGTATGGCTATGTGGATGAGAGAAGCAGAGAGAGAAGAATGCACAGAGAAGCAGATTTGGAGCAAGAATCCCAGCCTCTTTCCAGTTCCTGAATCTAGGCTCTTCCCAAGGCCCATTGTTTGCCTGAAACCCGACAACAACTCGGTGAAATGGGCCAAATTCAAGAATATTGGAGCTTGTAAACGTTGTACTGGGGGGAAAAAAAAAGGTAAACAGAAATTTGAATATCAGAGCTAACAGCAAATTCTTACAACTTATCAAAGAAACCGAGTAAAGCACATATATCTAAATCAAATTAGCAGATAAAACAGAATGAGACTTTGCATTAAAGCAGAGTCAGAAGATTAGAGATTTTACAAGTGAGATCAAAGGAAGCAATAGTTAGAGGCTTGTGTCCATTTATTTTTAAACAACTCTTGAGTGCCTAATTAAATGCCAGACACTGAGCTAGGTGACGAAGATGAATAAATAACAGCCCCAGCAACCTGTGGCCCGTAACAACCCCCAGACCAAACACCGTCGTTTCAGAGGTCTACAAGTAAACAGCAGCTTCTGTTTGAATTACATAATTGCAAAAATGAAAAAAGCATTTCTTAGGAGGTGGCGCTCTTGGCAGACAAAAAATAGATAGCCACTATATCTGGGCTGCTATCCAGACACATGCGCTAGTATGGCTGACCGGTTATTTATTTATTTCTTTAATAAATTTATTTATTTATTTTTATTTTTGGCTGTGTTCGGTCTTCCCTGCTGAGCGTGGGCTTTCTCCAGTTGCGGCAAGCGGGGGCCACTCCTCGCCGTGGTGCCTGTGCTCACTGCGGTGGCTTCTCTTGTTGCGAAGCACGAGCTCTAGGCACGCGGGCCTCAGTTGTTGTGGCTCGCGTGCTCTAGAGCACAGGCTCAGTAGTTGTGACACACGAGCTTAGCTGGTCCGCGGCATGTGGGATCTTCCCGGACCAGGGCTTGTACCCGTCTCTCCTGCATTGGCAGGCGGCTTCCCAACCACCGCGCCACCAGGGAAGCCCTGACCGGTTATTTAAAAATTGAAACGCTTTCTTTTAGATTAGTAAAAAGAACCTTCTCTGAGCTCCCTCTCTTCAGCCCGCACCGCCTACCAAACAGTGCCCAAACTCTTCGGGTTCCGCCTCAGCAATTCATCCAACTTAGCTTCTGATTGGTCGGTTTCCATGCCAGTCAGTTTCAAAAGCTCCGCCTTCCAGGTGGCCATTGGCTACCTCCAGGAACACCAGAACGGCCCCGCCTTCCACCGTGGCGTCCGCCCTTCCGCCTCGCGTAGAACGCGCTTCTCCACGTAGGTCCTGACGTGGTTTGGAAGCAGCGACCCAGGTGCACGTACTGATGCTGTCAGTGCTGGTGATTATTTTGAATTATCATCCCTGACTAAACCTTCTTACGATGCGAGCTCCGTGAAAGCAGAAATTTATCTTGTTCAGTCTTCAGTTCGTTCACAGACTTGGTCCAGACATTAAAGTGAAAGTAAAGATTTGAGGGAGGAAGGAGGAAAAACGAACAAAGTGCACATTGTAAGTAATGTGAAAGCCCCTATTTAAAGTAATTACTACCTTAGAGACCCGCTTCAAATATCGAGGCTTAGCAAAACTTCTCCCTGCCTTCTAGAAGCTACCTCATGAAACTGTCTTTCATCGTGTTTGTCCAGTTACCCTACTTTGTCAGGAAAGCCAGGCAGAGACCAGGCCCATCCCTTGGAGTTTGAGAAGGTGGGATTGTGAGGATAGTTGGAGTAGTTTTGATAGCATCTAAAATATTTTATTGAATTTAAAAGAAATTTTTAACATGTTTCTTTTTTCCCCTGATAGCCTCTAAATCCTTTCAGAGCAGAAACAGTAGTCATTTGTTATTCCCCAGAGTCTAGTATCCTGTTCCTGGAACCTAGCAAATGCTCAATTAATGTTTATTGAAAAAATGACTGAATGAATGGCATGCTTATGGATTGAGACAATACTTCATTAGTTGTACAGCATATGTGTACAGCATAATTCACAGTTGATACTGTACTAAATTGTACTAGGATAAAAAAGGTAAAACTTAACACTTATCAAAGAAACTGAATAAAACACATATATAAATCAACTTAAGCTGCTGAAACAGAATACTTTCCATTAAAGCAGAGTCACAAGGTTGCAGAGATTTTAGAAGTGGGATCAAAGGAAGCAATAGTTAGAGGCTTGTGTCCATTTATTTTTAAACAATTCTTGAGTGCCTAATTATATGCCAGACACTGAGCTAGGTGACGAAGATGAATAAATAACAGTCCCAGCAACCTGTGGCCCGTATCCACCTCCAGACTGAACACTGTCACTTAAGAGAAGAGGTCTGCAAGAAAAGAGATCTATACTAAGTGAAGACATATCCATCACCATTCTCTACATTCATCCAGTTAGTTATTCAACAAATATTTATTGTTCAATTGGCTAGGAATAGCAGGCACTGGGTTATACAAAGGTGAACAAAAGGAACATGTTTGCTGGTAGAGGTTACATTCTTCTAACAGAGACCTGGTTCTGTCTCTCTCCCATTATCCCCCAACACACTTCCACCTCCATTGCTTTCCCACCACTCAGTCTGGAATAATAAAAGCCTTGGGTGGTTCTTTCTTTTTTTTTTTTTTTTTTTCCCCTGAGTGTCTACCCAGCTTGTCCGCTCAGACCTGCAGCCCTGTTCCCTTTCTGTGGAGTCCAAGTGGCTTGAATTGTTCCTAGCAACCATGACAATTTCCTGATTGTAGCTGCCGTTGTCTCAACAACTTCAAGTGTTGTTTGGCTTCCTCCGCTTATAGTCATTCAGCTCCTGCTTCTTTGCTGTCTTCTACCCATACTGGTGTTTCAGAAATGAGTGAACAACTTTCTTTCTGAGTGATTTTCTTTACAATCTTAAGGGTCAGATCTTTCAGTTATTACTAATCTTTGTTATCCTTCCTTATTTAAAAAAAATTATTAGCCTGACTTACTCAACTCTACGTGCCATAAAACCGAATCCAATATGACATTAAATGTGACTAAATGGGGAACAACCTAACTTACTGTTGTTTCTTCTTTGTGGTAAATTCTGTCCTTTCCAAAGACACAATTTTTGTTAATCTGTCTCTTGTGGTCATCCTCCCCCAGCTCCCTAGCCCATCCTTTCACTCCATCACTATCTGATATGGGACCTTTTTCTCCCTACTTTGTTAGGGAGTATGATCCTCTGGTTCTGGGAATCTGACAGTCAGACCCAAAGGTCTATGTGCCATTTCTCGAAGGAGGCTTACCTCCTTCAGAGCCCTTAGGTAGATGATAACCAAAATCCCAGAAGCAATTCCTTTTTTTAAAATCTTCTATGTATGCAACCTGTTGCTTTTTGAGAACATGACAGTGGCAGCTATGGGTTGGGGTTTTAGGGGATCAAGACAACAATCCTTTCTTCCTCTTATAAGTTGATATCAAATTGGGAAATAGACATAGGAACCAAACAGAAATAATAATACTACTTTTACTACTGATCAAACTAAGTGGGGAACATGGATTTAGATCTGTGATGACTCAAAGGTCTTACTAACATTTTACCCCAGAATTAGGCAGACTTACCCATCTAGCTTAGAAACAGCAGGGCTTTGCTAAAGAGGCAGGCAGACTCTTTACCACACAGAGAGAGCAAACTAGAATGTACCTGCACTGAGGCCAGCACCTTCTCAAAAATACTCACCTACTACTGGATACAGCCCTACACAGAGGAGGACCTAGGCCCTACCAGGGGACAGAAGTGGTCTTAGCACCTTTGCTTCCCTCTAGTTTAATGGCTGGAGGTCATAGACTTCCAGCTGTTCTCTCTCTGCTAGCCTTTAGCTGGGAAGAGGTTGTATTACAATATACATTTTGTGGAGGATTTGAATTTTTTAAATTTTGTATGATACATGCCTTTTTTATTAGTCTCTTCATTCTGACTATGTGTTGTATGTACCCCAGTTTATGAAAAAGTTCTTGCTCCAAAAATAAAATTATTAGATTTTTATATTACTCTGGGGATAGGAAGTGTATTTTTGTTGGTATCCATCATTTTTGTTACCACAAATGGCAAAACTTCAGCTTAAATTACTACAATTGAGTTTGGGTTTTTAACAAGTTTTATGTTACTATTTGATTTTTTTTTAATATGCTCTATGAAAAAAGATGATAAATACTGCTTAGAAAACCTAAAAATACCCATAGGACAGAAGCCTCAGTTGAACCTCTAAAGTGCTTCAACACTCTGGGAAGCAGGTATTATGTATATTGGATGATATTTGAGTGCTGTCAGAGCTCTTATAAAATTTGTATAAATTTTAAACCACTTTTTTTGAAGAGTGAACAAAAAGAACTCAAGAAGGTAGTTTACATCCATGTTAGGCTGGATACAAATACCATTTACCACATTTATGTATATGCACCAGAGGCATTTTGTGTTTTTTTTTTTTTTTTAAGTTGGTCTTTGTAACTGTTGAAATTTGTCTCGAATGGAATTTTCTGGAGGTTTTGTTTTAGGGGAGGAGATGCTGGTGGGGACACAATTTTTTCTTGAAAATACATAGATTAAATTACAAATGAAAGAGGGCATATTACTACTGCCCATAGAAATAAAAAGGATTATAAGGGAATACTATGAACGATTGTATGCCAACAAATTACATAAACTAGATGAAAAGGACACATTCCAAGAAAGACACAAGCCACCTAAACTGATTCAAGATGAAATAGAAAACCTGAATAGACCTATAACCAGAGATTAAATGAGTAGTAGTAGTCATAGTAGTAGTAAAACTTCCCACAAGGAAGAATTCACGTCCAGAAACCTTAACTTGTGAATTATAGCAAATGTTTAAAGAACACTAATCCTTTGCAAATTCTTCCCCCTACCAAAAAAAAAAAAAAAAGAAAGAAAAACAAAAATAGAGAACACCTCCCAAGTCATTTTATGAGGCCACTATTACTCTGATACCAAAACCAAAGACTTCACCAGAAATGAAAATGACAGACCAATATGCCTTATACAAAGATAAGTAGCAAAGTAGTAGTAAACTATTCCCAGCAGCATATAAAAAGATTATACATAATGACCAAGTGAGATTTATCCCAGGAACACAAGGTTGGTTCAACATATGAAAATCAGTAAATGTAATATACCATACTAATATAATAAAGGACAAAACCCACATGAGCATCTCAAAAAATGCAGAAAAGCATTTGAGAAAATCTAACACGTTTTCCTCTTAAAAACAATCAACAAACTAGGAATAGAAGAGGTTTTCCTCAACCTGATAAATTATATCTATGAGAAACCCACAGCTAACATTATACTTACAATGAGGGACTGGGGACTTCCCTGGTGGTGCAGTGGTTAAGAATCCGCCTGCCAGTGCAGGGGACACTGGTTTGAGCCCTGGTCCGGGAAGATCCCACATGCTGCGGAGCAACTAAGCCCGTGCACCACAACTAGTGAGCCTGTGCTCTAGAGCCTGCGAGCCACAACTACTAAGCCCGTGTGCCACAACTACTGAAGCCTGCGCACCTAGAGCCCGTGCTTCACAATAAGAGAAGCCACCACAATGAGAAGCCCACGCATGGCAACGAAGAGTAGCCCCTGCTCAGTGCAACTAGAGAAAGCCTGCGTCAGCAACGAAGACCCAACGCAGCCAAAAATAAATAAATAAATAAATGAATTTATATTAAAAAAATTTAAAAAGTGGGAGACAGAAAACCTTTTTCTCTAAGATTGGGAACAAGACAAAAATGTCCACTCTCCCCAATTCTCCTCAACATTGTATTCGAAGTTCTAGCTAGGGCAGTTAGGCAAGAAAAAGAAATAAAGCCAACAAAATTGGAAAGGAAAACTCTAAATCTGTTTGCAAATGGCTTGATCTTGTATATAGAAAATTCTAAGGAACCCACACAAAAATTTATAATTAGTTAATTTGTCAAAGTTGTAGGATACAAAATCAATGTGCAAAATCAATTGTATTTCTGTGCACTAGAAATGAAGAATCCAAAAGTAAGAATTCAATTCCATTTATAACAGCATCAAAATAAATGAAATATTTAGGTAAATCTA
Organism: Balaenoptera ricei; assembly: GCF_028023285.1. NCBI lineage: Eukaryota > Metazoa > Chordata > Mammalia > Artiodactyla > Balaenopteridae > Balaenoptera > Balaenoptera ricei. The sequence continues at coordinate 106,225,721 of NC_082639.1, forward strand.
ACAAAAGAAGTAAGATTTATGCCCTGAAAACTACAAAACATTGTTGAAAGAAATTAAAGAAAGCATCCCATGTGCTGGATCAGAAGATTTAATAGGGTTAAGATGACAATAATCCTCAAACTGAACTACATATTCATTGCAATCCCTATCAAATCCCAGCTGGCTTTTTTTTTTTTTTTGGTAGAAATTACAAGCTTATCCTAGAATTTATATAGAAATGCAAAGGACCCAGAATAATAAAAACAATCTTGAAAAAGAACAGCAAAGTTAAAGGACTCACACTTCCCAATTTTAAAAATTACTACAAGCAACAGTAATCAAGACAGTATGATACTAGAATAAGTATGATACTAGACATACAAATCAATGGAACATAATTGAGAGTCCAGAATAAATTTATACAACTACGGTCAACTGATCTTTTTTAAAAAATTTTTTAACATCTTTATTGGAGTATAATTGCTTTACAATGGTGTGTTAGTCTCTGCTTTATAACAAAGTGAATCAGCTATACATATACATATATCCCCATATCTCTTCCCTCTTGCGTCTCCCTCCCTCCCACCCTCCCTATCCCACCCCTCTAGGTGTTCACAAAGCACCGAGCTGATCTCCCTGTGCTATGCGGCTGCTTCCCACTAGCTATCGATTTTACATTTGGTAGTGTATATATGTCCGTGCCAATCTCTCACTTTGTCCCAGCTTACCCTTCCCCCTCCCCATGTCCTCAAGTCCATTCTCTAGTAGGTCTGCCTCTTTATTCCTATCCTGCCCCTAGGTTCTTCATGACCATTTTTTTTTCAATTCCATACATGTGAGTTAGCATATGGTATTTGTTTTTCTCTTTCTGACTTACTTCACTCTGTATAACAGATGCTAGGTCCATCCGCCTCACTACAAATAACTCCATTTCATTTCTTTTTATGGCTGAGTAATATTCCCTTGTATATATGTGCCACATCTTCTTTATCCATTCATCTTTCGATGGACACTTAGGTGCTTCCGTGTCCTGGCTATTGTAAATAGAGCTGCAGTGAACATTGTGGTACATGACTCTTTTTGAATTATGGTTTTCTCAGGGTATATGCCCAGTAGTGGGATTGCTGGGTCGTATGGTAGTTCTATTTTTAGTTTTGTAAGGAACCTCCATACTGTTCTCCATAGTGGCTATATCAATTTACATTCCCACCAACAATGCAAGAGTGTTCCCTTTCCTCCACACCCTCTCCAGCATTTATTGTTTGTAGATTTTTTGATGATGGCCATTCTGACCGGTGTGAGATGATACCTCATTGTAGTTTTGATTGACATTTCTCTAATGATTAGTGATGTTGAGCATCCTTTCATGTATTTGTTGGCAATCTGTATATCTTCTTTGGAGAAATGTCTTTTTAGGTCTTCTGCCCATTTTTGGATTGGATTGTTTGTTTTTTTGATAATGAGCCTCATGAGCGGTTTGTAAATCTTGGAGATTAATCCTTTGTCAGTTGCTTCATTTGCAAATATTTTCTCCCATTCTGAGGGTTGTCTTTTTGTCTTGTTTATGGTTTCCTTTGCTGTGCAAAAGCTTTGAAGTTTCATTAGGTCCCATTTGTTTATTTTTGTTTTTATTTCCATTTGTCTAGGAGGTGGGTCAAAAAAGATCTTACTGTGATTTATGTCATAGAGTGTTCTGCCTATGTTTTCCTCTAAGAGTTTTGTAGTGTCTGGCCTTACATTTAGGTCTTTAATCCATTTGGAGTTTATTTTTGTGTACGGTGTTCGGAAGTGTTCTAATTTCATTCTTTTACATGTAGCTGTCCAGTTTTCCCAGCACCACTTATTGAAGAGGCTGTCTTTTCTCCATTGTATATTCTTGCCTCCTTTATCAAAGATAAGGTGACCATGTGGGCGTGGGTTTTTCTCTGGGCCTTCTATCCTGTCCCATTGATCTATATTTCTGTTTTTGTGCCAGTACCATACTGTCTTGATTACTGTAGCTTTGTAGTATAGTCTGAAGGCTGGGAGCCTGATTCCTCCAGCTCCGTTTTTCTTTCTCAAGATTGCTTTGGCTATTTGGGGTCTTTTGTGTTTCCATACAAATTGTGAAATTTTTTGTTCTAGTTCTGTGAAAAATGCCAGTGGTAGTTTGATAGGGATTGCATTGAATCTGTAGATTGCTTTGGGTAGTATAGTCATTTTCACAATGTTGATTCTTCCAATCCAAGAACATGGTATATCTCTCCATCTGACTGTATCATCTTTAATTTCTTTCATCAGTGTCTTATAGTTTTCTGCATACAGGTCTTTTGTCTCCTTAGGTAGGTTTATTCCTAGGTATTTTATTCTTTTTGTTGCATTGGTAAATGGGAGTGTTTCCTTAATTTCTCTTTCAGATTTTTCATCATTAGTGTATAGGAATGCAAGAGATTTCTGTGCATTAATTTTGTATCCTGCTGCTTTACCAAATTCATTGATTAGCTCTAGTAGTTTTCTGGTGGCAGTTTTAGGATTCTCTATGTATAGTATCATGTCATTTGCAATCAACTGATTTTTAACAAGGGTGCCAAGATAATTCAATGAGGAGAAGAATAATCTCCTCAACAAATGATGTTGATATAACTGAATATTCACATGTAAAAGAATGAAGATGGACCACCTACCTCACACCATATATAAAAATTATCTCAGAATTGATCATCAACCTAAATATATGACCTAAACTATGTATCTCTTTGTATAAAATATAAGAATGAATCTATGACCTTAGATTTAGCAATAGTTTCTTAAGTATGACCTCAAAAGCACAGCTGGGGAAAATAAAATAAGATAAATGGACTTCATCAAAAGTAGAAACTTTTTTGCTTCAAAGGACATAATCAAGAAATCGAAAAGACATACCCCAACATGTGAGAAAATATTTGCTAATCATGTATCAGGTAAGGGAATTGTGTGAGTGTGTGTAATGTAAAATCATGCAGCCACTTTTGAAAACAGTTTGACAGTTCCTCAAAAAGTTAAACAGAGAGTTACCATATGGCCAGCAATTCCACTCCCAGGTATCCACCAAAAAGAACTGAAAACATATGTCCACTCAAAAGTGTGTACATGAAACTTCATGGCAGCATTTTTCATAATAGCCAAAAAATGCAAACAATCTGAAAGTGTATCAACTGGATAAACAAAATGTGGCATTTCCATACAATATGATATATTTTCAGCAATAAAAATGAATGGAATACTATGACATGGTACCTTGAAAATTTTATGCTAAGTGAAAAAAGCCAGACATGAAAGACTATATATTGTATGATTCTATTTTTATGAAATGTCCAGGATAAGCACATCTATAAAGACAGAAAGTAGATTAGTGGTTGCCAGGGGCTGGGAGGAGGGAGAACAGATGATAGGAATGGAAATGGTGAGTGATAATGGCTATGGAGTTTCTTTGGGGGGGGTGATAAAAATGTTCTGAAATTAGATAGCAGTGATGGTTGCACAATTCCGGGGATATACTAAAAAAAAAAAAAAAACAAACAAACTGTGAAATAAAAAAGAACTAAGTAAATGGAGAGATATCTCATGTTCATGGATAGGAAGACTCAATATTGTCAAGATGCTGTTTCTTCCCAACTTGATCTACAAACTCAATACAATCCCAATCAAAATATCGGCAAGTTATTTTGTAGATATCCACAAAATGATTCTAAAGTTTATATGCAGAGGCAAAAGACGCAGAGTAGCCAACACAATATTGGAGGGGAACAACAAAGTCACAGGATGACATTACCTTAGTAATCAAGACAATGTGACATTTGTGAAAGAATAGATGAATACATCAATGGAACAGGATAGAGAGCCCAGAAATAGACCAACAAAATATAGTCAACTGATTTTTTACAAAGGAGCAAAGACAAATCATGGAGGAAGGATAGTGTTTTCAACAAAAGGTGCTAGAATAACTGGACATCCACATGCAAAATAATGAATCTAGATATAGGCCTTATACCTTTCACAAAAATTAACTCAAAATGGATCACAGACCTAAATGCAAATGCAAAATTATAAAACTAGAAGATAACATAAGAGAAAATCTAGACGACCTTAGCTTTGGCGATGATTTTTTTAGGTACACATAGATATGAGCCATGAAAGAAAGAATTGCTAGATTGAACTGCATTTAATTTTAATTAAAAACTTCTGCTGGGTGAAAGGCACTGTCAAGAGAATGAGAAGATAAACTACAGACTGGGAGAAAGTATTTGCAAAGTACATATCTGATAAAGGATTGTTATCCAAAATACTCAAAGAACACTTAGAATTCAACAATCTTAAAAAACTATTAAAAAAAATAAGAAGATCTGGCCAGACACAAAAGAAGATATACAGATGGCAAATAAGCATATAAAAGAGATACTCAACATCATATATCATTAGCCAATTGCAAAATGTAACAAAAATGAGATACGACTACACACTTACTAGAATGGCCATCTGCAAGCTGGAGATCCAGGAAAGCCAGTGGTATAGTCCAGTCCAAGTCTTGAAGGTCTGAGAACTGGAGTACTGATGGTGTATATTTCAGCTCAAGCAGTTAGGCAGAGGGAGAGGATTCAGCCTTCTTCTGTCTTTTTGTTCTATTCAAGCTTTCTATTGAGGCCACAGGGTGCCCAGATATCTGTTTAAACATTATATCTGGGTGTGTCCGTGAGGGTCTTTCTGAAAGAGATTAGCATTTGAATTGGCAAACTGAGTAAAGTAGATTGGTCTCCTCAATGTGGGTGGGCATCACATTGATTTACTACACTTTGTTTATCCATTCATCCATTGATGGACACTTGGGTTGCTTCCACTTTTTGGCTATTGTGAATAATGCTGCTATGAACATGGGTGCAAAATATCTCTTTGAGACCCTGCTTTCAGTTCTTTTGGGTACTATATACCTAGATGTGGGATTGCTGGATATGGTAATTTTATTTTTAATTTTTTGAGGAACCACCTTACTGTTTTCCATACATTCCTACTAACAGTACACAAGTGTTCTGATTTCTCCGCATCTTTGCCAACATGTTATTTTCTGGGTTGTTTTTGATAGTAGCCATCCTAATGGGTGTGATTTTATGGGCTTTTTTTTTTAAATCTCTGTCATTTTAGGGTTTTTGAAAATATACTTGATATCAAATATTGAAGTCTTGTTTTAAAACAAATTTATTATTACTAAAGCAAGCAAACAAAAAACTAAAACAAGTTCATTATTATTAAAACTTAAAGAAAAAAACCATGGTTCAGATAAATCACTCCTTCCTGGAGGAATGATAAGTGAAAGGGATGAGAAAGAATAAGGAGCATTCCCCTAAAAGGAGTCTAAATGGAAGTTTCTCTGTTATGGAAAGATGGGCACTGTGGCAAAAGAACTTCCTCCTAATATTATCTAGCTTTTTGTTCTCTTAGCCGTTTGGGCTTTGCCATTAAGCCAAACCAGAGGTTGGCTTTCTTCCTTGAGGAGGAGATAGCAGTCTATTAGGACAAGTTCTCCCCCACCTTCATGTGGCCCCACTCTGAAAACCACAGGAGGATAGTTAAATTTTATGCTAAGAAAACTCTGAAATGGGTCAAGCTAGTCCATATTAACTTAATTCGAAAGCCTTACTGTAAGCAAGGCCAAAAGATATAATCCCTACTATTTCCTATTCCATTTGCTAGGTTAAACTATTAACCTGTTATGTTGTCTAATCTAGTACACTAAAAATTATGTAATGAAATAAAATGTCAGGAGAAAAACACTAAAATTGTACATTATCAGAAGATACTTCAAATTTGGATATTAACCTTTTTCATTATCAAATTTCCAGGAAAGAAATAAAGTTGGCAGATTAAATCTCCATCCCTTTGTAAATTAAACCCCATAGAAAATCCAGACTCCTTTACTTAAAGTTCACAGAAATTAAAATGCAAAAATCATTATTCTCCAATTACTTATTCTACTCAGTCTCGGCTAGCAGTGTTCTTAGACAGGTGCACAGGTAGAATCAGGGTTCTTTCATCAGGTATAGCTTGAGCTGTTTTCACTGGAAATTTTATTTAGTATCCTAAATTTGAATTGATTCAGTAAAAATTTCTCATGTCTCTTACTTTCAAACAATCCAAAATGTAATGGGATACTTAATACTAAATTACTGAATTATTAAAAATATTAAATTAATATTAATTTAATCAAGCCAAAACATTAAAATAAAAACATCAACTCCAAGGCCATAGAGCTACCCAAACAAATGGTGTTATCAGAACACAGTGTAGTACTTGGTGAGATATGTCAGAACCACATAGCTGTTTCTAAACATCATAGCAGAAACTCAGTGTCAAGAGTAGAGAAAGAAGAGAAAATCTTTACAGGGTTAGCTTCTCTGGCTTACTAGTTGCTTTATGCCAGTTATCTGCTTTATGCCAGTTATCTATGATTTGTAAACATAGTCTCATTGAGAGAAATGTTTCCCATAAAGAGGTTAATTATGGTATTGTGTTTAAAATGTGGCAGGTAGAGGTGGAACTCACTTACATAAATTGTTTCCTCTTTCAGGGAAGGACACTTGAGATCGTCCTGCCTTGTTACAAAATTTAGAAATTTACAGGTTGGCAGTCTCATTTTCAGGTTACTAACTATGGTATTGTTGACGAAAAAAATTGATCAGAAGTCGATCTAAGAAAGAAATGGAGAATTTTACTTGAGCCAACCTGAGGATTATAAGCTGGATGACAGTCTTTCAGAAAACTCTGAGGTCAAAGCACAGTTACACAAGTTTTTGAGACAATGGGGTACACGTCAAATGATGTATTATTGACAGTTTACACAATTAGATCTACAGGTGCAAAGCCAGTTGTGGGTCATGGGTCATTGCAGCCCCTTACAAGATTAAGAAGGAAGGTTATCTCCTAACGAATTGTGACCCTTGATAGTTTAAGAAGGGGTGTAACTTCCTAAGGAAGTCTGGTTAATGCAGATGCACAACACACACTAAAGGGGAGGGTGGAGGCCCAAACGGGCAGAGAAAAATTTTATGTTTAAATTTTTCTTGTCTTGCCATAAAATATGAATTTTATTTCATCAGTCTAATGAGCTTATTGGTTTTGATTTTACATGAGCATAATCAAAATTTATTAATTTTCATTTCCCCTTTGAGCCCCCTTTTCTTGTGGCACCCAAAGGCTGATTTGAATATAGGCTCTGTTTAGTGACATAATTTCCTATACTCTCTTGTGCGTGTTCATTTTCAGCCCTTGCACAATGACTCCTGCCACTGTATAAATGCTATGGAATTGACTAGGTCTATGAAAACTGCCTCTTGGTCAAGATTTCCCCTTTGTTTTAATTGGAGAATTCTCTTTAGCAAATTTCAGAATTTTAGAAACTGCTTCTACTATTCTGAGGGATATTGGTCATTTATTCTACATGGGGTTTGCAGAACTTCTGGAATCTGAGGAGTCAATGTCTTCTACCAGTTTTAGAAAATTCTTGGTCTTTATCTACTGGAACACTTCTTCTAGCCCTTACTCTTTCTCTTCTTTTTCAAGGACTGTAATTACACATATATTATACTTTTTTGCTGTATTCCACGTGTCTTTGATGCTGTGCTCTTTTTTTTTTTCTTTTTTTCTGTCCCTCATTTTGGAATCACCTATTGACCTATCTTCCACTTCACTGATTCTGACTTCTGCTGCATTCAGACTGCTGTTACACCCACCCAATGGGTTCTTATTTCCATTTATTGTATTTTTCATATTTAGAATGTCCATCTGATTTTTTATAGATGCCAACTCTATATTGAAGTACATTATCCATCTTTTCATCTTTGCCCATCTTTTCCTCTATTTTCTTAAACCTACTAGTCATAGTTAATTTAAAGTCCTGTTAGCTCTAATATCTGGGTATGTTTCCGTTAACTTTTAGTGTTTAGTCATTTGAATTTCACTTTTACCATGCCTTACAATTTTATATTGGATCCTATACATTGTGGATGAAAAAATTGTAGAGGCTCTGGATAATGTTATCTAACTTCCGAAGAGTTAAGTTTTGTTCTGGTAGGCAGAAGGAATACTAGTGGATCACTTTGATCCTATAAAGACTGGGTCTTAAGCTTTGTTAGATCTATTCTGTTTCATTACTGTACTACCCTTACTCTAAGGGTATGGCCTTTTTAGGGGTCTCAACTGAAAGCTCTGGCTGTCTTTCTACCTTGGAGAGGCTTGAAGTCCAAATTGTGTTGGATGCTGAAATCTCTACTTAGCTCATTACCCTCCAAACTGCTGTTTCCTGGTATGCTTTTTGGCATCTTGTTTTGCGTATGCTGGGTTTAGAAACTGGCCACTATCTTGAGGGGAATTTGTACCGAGATTATTGAGCTACTACTTCTCTGCCATTCTCCCCTCCCTGGGAGTCCTCCTTCAAGTCTCAGCCACTTTGGCAGCTCTGAACTTTGACATTTGAGTCTTCAGCCCAGTAATACTGCATCTTTTACTTGGCCTTTATTCTCTAGCACCTGATTTGGAAAATTCCCTCAGGAGAAAAATCCCAAGGTGAATATGGAGTTCATTTCATGTGCTTCTCTTCTCAAGGATCATAGATTCAAGTCCTGTCTGCTTAGGTTACTCGTCAGTGCCTTCAAAGAGTTGTTTTCATATTTTTCTATATTTTTATATATAATACTTACATATTTATAAATATTTGTATATTCTATTCTATCCCACTCCCGCCACCCAAGGGGGGCAGAGTCAGTCTGATACATGCTCCTCCATCTTAACTGGAACTGGAAGTTTCAGCACTTCTTAGCTTTTGAGTTTGCAGTAACTTCACTGAACTGTTTATCTGCCTCAACTAATGAAGACGGCGTATTCATTTTAAATTTGGGAACCCCATTTGTTTCAATTTGTGTATTAGATAAAATCTACCGCTAGCCTATAGGCAAAGCCAAAGTCTGAGTCTGCTAGGAGAGCAACTTCAGCTAATAGGATTAGAAGCCTGATTTCAGAGAATTAGGTGGCAAAGAATGTATGTAAAGTCAGGAAGTATAGACATCAAATGCATACAGTGTATATAAGCAAACTGGTTATGAAGGGAAGTGAGAGATATGATGGTGGTTAGAGGGGGAAGGCTTTGTTTTAGGGATGAGGAAACTTGAGCATGTTTATAGCCTGGGCATGGAGCTAATGGAGAAAGGGAGGCCAAAGATATTAAGACAACAAAAGATAATTAAGAATTCCCTAGTAGAGATGAGAGTGATAGAGTAATTTGCTTCAGTAAGATAGATTAGGGGAAAAAGAGAGGTAAAGATATAGATTAAGTTAGGAGGTTTGAAAGAAAGAATGAGATACCTGATAGTGTCATTTTCTGGAAGCAGTTGGAATCATGATGGGAGAGACTACTTAAAGATAAAGAAATAGTAATGAAGCAGAATGAAAGACTGGATGAGTTTCACGAGTGAGATACGTCTCTGATGACTCCCAGTTTTGAGGCTTAGGCAACTCAGTGGATGGGAGTGTTGGGGTTAATAAAACAGAACTGAAGAGCAGATTTGGGAGGAAAAAATGAGTTAAGAAGAGTTCAGCTTTATTCACGCTGAGTTAATAATAGTGACTATTGCCTATGAACCTTGGGATCCATAGCACCCACTACAAAGATAAACCTTCTCCCTTGCAGGTCTTGCAGGTCACAATGGGGTTACCTCCCTATAAACCCATTGTAAGTTGAAAATATCTTAAGTCAAAATGCATTTTATATACCTAACCTACCAAACATCACAGCTTAGCCTAGCCTACCTTAGATGTGCTCAAAACACTTACATTAGCCTACAGTTAGGCAAAATCATCTAACACAAAGCCTATTTTATAATAAAAGAGTGTTGAATATCTCATGTAATTTATTGAATACTATACAGAAAGTGAAAAACAGACTGGTTATATGGGTACAGAATGGTTATTAATGTATCTGACTGGGAGCCCAGCATCACCAGGGAGTATTACCCCATATCTCTAGCCCAGGAAAAGATCAAAATTCAAAGCTCTAAATCTGGTTTCTACTGAATGCATATCGCTTTCACACCATGGTAAAGTCGAAAAATTAAGTGGAACCAGTAAGCGGGGGCCTTCTGTATAGAATAGTACAGCAGGAACGTTCTGCTTTGCTGGAGACTCAGCTTCCATTCTTAGAGGACACTTGAATATAAGAAAAGGGTTTTCAGAACAAACATTTAGTGGATGATTTATTTGACCTATGAACTTTTTTTTTAACCATGAAAACTCCCTCTGACTTGATGGTGTATACCAAGCTATATATAGTTTACTATGAGTTCTTCATGAAAAATGACAATCAGAAAGTCTCAACAGAAAGGAAAATTGAGGTTGTTTAGGAGAAAGGTTTGTTACAATAACTAAAGGAAAAATTGAAAGGAAAAGATTTTAAATGAGGGGATAAGAAGGGAAGAGAGGGAAAGGAGGCTAGACAACAACCTGGAGAAGTAATGATTCTGAGGAGAATAATATAAAATATAAGAGGATGACTGATTTGGAGGGTGGAGGACAAAAAACCAGGAAAATATGGAGAGAGGGAATGAGAAAAGGAGAAACTTTTTGAGGTTGGAAATTGAGGACGGTGACAATGAAGGAGACAGGAAGAAAAAAGAAAGCAGGTCTGGGAATGAAAAGCTCTCCAGGTTGAGGTGGTGGGTGGAGAGAAAAGGGGGAGATGACAGAGGGTTAAGAGGCAGCGGCGGGTGTTTGTGCGAGAGGGACCGAAGCAATCTGGGCGGAGCAGGTGGCCGAGGCAGCCGCGGAGGAGGCCTGGTCTTTCCAGGTCTCCACCACGGCAGTGGCAACTGGAGTGGATGGTCATCCACGCCCAGAGGATGCGCCCTGGCAGTGCGGGAAGACCTTAGGAAAACCAAGCAAGGACGGTAACCAGGACTGGGCTGGCCAGGCCCTTGAAATTCATGAAGAGGACTGACAGCGGGTCCTGCAGCCGCCGCCGCTGCGACTGCGGCTGCTGCTGCCGCGCGTCCAGCCGGGCGCGCCACGCGCCCTACTGGTCCAGGGACGCGGCGCGAACCCCGCAGTCCTCACGGCAGTCTCCCGGCCGGGAACGACGGCATCCCGAGCCGTCCGGGAGCTGGGCAGCAGCGGCCGAGGAGGAAGAGGCAGCCGCGGCAGCCGCACCCTGGATGAGGTGAGAGCAGCGCGGGAGCCCCGGAGGCTGCAGACCGCACCGGGAGTGGCGGCGCCCTTTGCGCTGGGTTAGGAGAACCGCTTTCGGGGCTGGGACCCACGGGCTGCAGCCCCGAGCGCTTGGGAGGGGTTGGCACAGAGTGACATTAGCTTGGAGCAAGTTGGAGGGCACGGCTGGGGACAGGGGGGTGATGGGGCTGGTGGCGGGGACGGGTGGGGGAGAGACAGTAGGGAGTTGCCTAGAAATACAGGTGTGGCGCTGGATTGTACCGGACTAAAGCTTAGGAAACCCAGTCTCTACCCCAAGGTCTTTGCTTAACGTGTAGTCAACGGCTTTGTTGGTGGAGGTGAGATGGAAGGCCATGACGGTTGGGTCGAGTCAAAGGAGAGATGAACACATGATTCAGAAGGCCATGCCAGGTTGGAAGCGCTAAGAATGGTAAAAAAGATAAAGGACCAGGAAATGTGTGTGGGTGTACAGTTGAAAGAGTACCCACTGCCTTATCTTTTCCTTTTTTTTACCTCCCAATCTTAGATACAGACAGCAGGGTGGGGGTTGGTGATGGTTCTTCCTTCCTAGGCGACCTCTCTTCTCCTGCAGAGCTGGAGCCTTGCCTATTGGCTGGATGACGCCGAGCAAGATGAGCCCCACCTAAACCCAGTCACTTCTGTTGCTCTGGCTTGGAAGACCAGACAAATTAGGCCCAAATTTTCTTCATGTAGCAGCAGCAGGATGAAAGTCTGCCATACATACTATTTTTTTGGAGAAGAGACAGATTGTGCTGCTGACTTTTTGAAATAAACATTTCCTTGTCAGAGCATCTTTAGCTTACTCTTTTATGCGAAGCTAGCACTCATAAATCAAACTACAAGGCAATAGTGGTTTCAGTATCTAAGCTGCCATTAACCAACTGGGATCTGAAAAAAGTTTCTTCATTTCTCTAGGCCTGTTTCCTATGCATAAAATCAGGATTTGGGTCTTTTGAGTATTAATTACAGAACTAAATATTAATGGGATCTGTATTTTGTGTTCAAGACTATGTTTTATTTGTGAATGAGGAAACTTAATTTATTCACAGACAATTGTATTTATTCATCACACTGTCCACTGTTTATCTGAGAAAACTGAGTCAGACTATTCAGTTAACAGTACTTAAAGGAATCACATTTCTATTAAGAAACTCATGATAAATTATTGCTTTTAAGAAGGAATGAAGCAAGAAGTATTCATTATTTGATTTTTTATAAAGTGGAATTTTAGCCCAAACATAATTACTTTTTAAAAATGTTTTATTTATTTATTTTGTTATTTATGGCTGTGCTGGGTCCTCGTTTCTGTGCGAGGGCTTTCTCTAGTTGCGGCAAGTGGGGGCCACTCTTCATCGCGGTGCGCGGGCCTCCCACTATCGCGGCCTCTCTTGTTGCGGAGCACAGGCTCCAGACGCGCAGGCTCAGTAGTTGTGGCTCATGGGCCATTGCAAAATTTTAAATGTGTCATGACTCCTTATCCTAAAGATGTGATTTTTCTTTCTGTGCTTGGTAACAAAAAGTTTGTAGTGTTAGAATTAGTTCTCTAAATTGTGGTTTAATTGTTAAAATAGAAGGTATATGCTTTCATTATTTCCTTAATAGTTATTCACCTGACACATCTCTACATTCATCTTAGTTGATGTGATGAGGCTTGAAATGTTTTTAAACATTTCAGGAATACTCAAATGAAACAGTGTCAGAAACTTCACTGAGGTTGGTGCTACTCTGACCCTCATTTAAAATCAGTTCTCTAGGAATGTGCAACATACTTTTAAAAACATACCTGTCTTGGACTTCCCTCGTGGCGCAGTGGTTAAGAATCCGCCTGCCAGTGCAGGGGACTTGGGTTCAAGACCTGGTCTGGGAAGATCCCACATGCCACAGAGCAACTAAGCCCGTGTGCCACAAATACTGAGCCTGTGCTCTAGGGCCCGCGTGCTGCAACTACTGAAGCCCACCCACCTAGAGCCCGTGCTCCCCAACAAAGAGAAGCCACCGCAATGAGAAGCCCGCGCACCGCAATGAAGAGTAGCCCCCACTCGCCGCAACTAGAGAAAGCCCACACGCAGCAACAAAGACCCAAAGCAGCCAAAAAATAAAATTAAAAAAAGAAACCAAAACCAAGCAAACAAACAAAAAAAACTACTCCATATTAAAAAAAAAAAAAACCCCAACAAACCTGTCTTAGCTATAGTACTAGAGGTTTATGAGTATTAGAGGCTTGCACTTGGGAAGGAGTGTTTCTGGTATCCAATTTTCTAACTCCCAATCAACTAAAAATGGAAGTAAGCAGCTCATTTTAATTCAGTGATTTTTTGGTTTTTTTTTTTTAATCAAGCAATGATGGTGGAGGCCAGTACAAAACTGGATGCAAAACTACCCTCAGGTAGTTGAGAATCTATAGTTCTAAACTCTGCTCACCTAACTACAGTACAGAAAAAGGGCTATAACAGTAAGATGGACTGTGGAAATAAAAAATAAATAAATACAAGACTACTATATAAACCTAGAATGGCAAATTACTAATTTATAATGAGGAGTCATCTTAGGGAACTAGACCCTCTTTTTTTATTTAAGTGAGGTCTCTTGGCATACTTGCCACATTTGGAAGCCAAATTATAATCAAAATGTTGTTTGTGAAACTTGAATTTAGAATAAGGAGAATTAATCAGTGAATTCTAAATTTAAAAAAAAAGTAATAGCTTCAAACAGAGTATCAAAGGATACAGATGGGTTCTTTCTTCCCTGGATAGTGAGTGGCATTAATGATCAACCTCTCTTCTCATGTGCACGTTCTTTTTTTCGCTGACATGTTATTACTTCAGGTAATGGTCTGTTTGGCTTGGGAATCTTTATGTCTGTTTCAAGCGTCTGCATATTTCTTCTCTGAACCAGTTTGTCTTCATTGTAAAGTTTAAATTCCAAATGGCAAGCTTACTTTCCTTAGGCAAAATTCATGATGGAGGTATAGGGAAGTGGGGCTGGGGGACCTTGTTATAGCCCCTACATGCTGGTAATATGAACCATGTGGTTAATGGTAACTGGTTATGGCGCTAAGAGGCAGAGGATCAGAGAGGGCTTCACACACACAGATGAAATTTTTCTGGCCTAACAAGATAACAAAGCCAGGGTTGGATGGGAAGTAAATTTTATTTTATTTTTTTTTAAATTTTATTTTATTTTTATTATTATTTTTTAACATCTTTATTGGAGTATAATTGCTTTACAATGGCGAGTTAGCTTCTGCTGTATAACAAAGTGAATTAGCTATACATATACATACATCCCCATATATCCTCCCTCTTGTGTCTCCCTCCCACCCTCCCTATCCCACCCCTCTAAGTGGTCACAAAGCACGGAGCTGATCTCCCTGTGCTATGCGGCTGCTTCCCACTAGCTATCCATTTTCCATTTGGTAGTGTATATATGTCCATGCCACTCTCTCAGGAAGTAAATTTTATCAGAGGGGTGTAAGCAAAATGTATCACCCTGGGAAAATGCCTTATTGAAGTGAGACGCATGCTGTGATAGAACTTTTCTATGAGGATTTAATTCAAAGGTTTTCCTCTTTCAAGTATACAACTATTTAAAAAGAGGAATGAAGTGAGTTGCCAGATTATGGCAATGTGCCTCAGTGGGCACTTGTGAAGCCTAGCAGATTGCACATTCTAGGTGGATAGCCTGGAACCAGCAGGCAACTATTGGAGGTTGGGGGTGGTGGGACATCATGTCAAACAAGGATCAGTACACTTCTAACATCAAACTTCAACCATTGTGTCTCTTTAGCCATCTCTCTTTTTGTTATTTTCTTTTTATTGCTGCTTTATTGAGATGTAATTGACATACAGTAAACTGGGCAAATTTAAAATGTACAATTTGAAAAGTCTCAATATGTGTATCAATACATACCTGTGAAATCATGACATGTCCATCATCCTATTAAGTTTCCTTCTGCCCTTTTATAATCCCTCCCTTCTGTCTCGTCTTGCCCCAGTAACACACAGGCAACCACTGGTCCTTTTGTCACTATATGATAGTTGCTTTTTCTAGAATTTTATATAAATGGGATTATACAGCATGAACTCTTTGTTTTTGCCTGACTTCTTTCACTCAGCTTAGTTATTTCAAGATTTATCCATACTGTTGTGGGTATCAATAGTTCATTTTCTTTCATTGCTGAGTAGTATTCCATTGTATGGATATACCACAATTAGTTTATTCATTCACCAGCTGTTGGGTTGTTTCCAGTTTTATGGCTATTACAGATAAAGCTGCTGTGAATATTCGTGTACAAGTCTTTGTGTGTACATATGCTTTCATTTATTTTGGGTGAATTTCTAGGAGCAGAACAGTAGGCATATGTTTAACTTCTTAGGAAATTGCCAAAATCTTTGTCAAAGGGATTTTACCTTTTACATTCCCAGTAGAGATGTATGAAGGTCCCTATTTCTCCACATCCTTGCTGACATTTGTTACTGTCTTTTTTTATGATAGCCATTCTAGTGAGTGTGAAATGGTATCTTATTATGATTTTGATTTGCAATTCCCATTGACTACTGATATTGAACATCTTTTCATGTGCTTTATTACCATCTGTATATTTTTGGTGAAGTGTTAACATTTTTTGCCCATTTTTTGTGGAGTTGTTTGCTTTTTTATTGTTAAATCTGAGAGTTCTTTATTCTAAATACAGGTTTTTATTATATAGGTACTTTGTAACTATTTTCTCCCAATCTATAGTTTGTCTTTTCATTTTAGTAACAGTATCTTTTGAAGGCCAGAAGTTTTTAAAATTTTGCTAAAGTAAGTCCAAACTATCAAATTCTTCTTTTAAGGATTTTGCTTTTAATGTTACATTTAAGACACCATTACTTAACCCAAGGTCACAAAAATATTTTCCTATATTTTCTTCTAGAAGTTTTATAGTTTCATGTTTTACATTTAGGTCTATGATCCATTTTGAGTTAACTTTTGTATCTAGTACAAGGTATTGATCAAGGTTCTTTTTTTTGCATGTAGTGTTGTTCCAACACTGTTTCTTAAGATATCTATCCTTTCTCCATTTAATTGCCTTAGCACTTTTATTGAAATCAATTGACCATATATATGTAAGTCTATGTCTGAATTTTCTATTCTGTTCCATTGATCCATTTGTCTATCTTTAGACCAATAGCATACTATCTTGATTACTATAGCTTTGTAAGTCTTGAAATAATGTAGTGCAAATCCTCCAATTTCATTCTTCTTATTCAAAATTGTTTGGGCTATACTAGGTGCTTTGCATTTCCATATACATTTTGGAATCCACTGGTCAACACAGACAAAAGGCCTGCTGGGAATTTGAATGGGATTGTATTGAAGTCTATATATTAATTTGGAGAGAATTGATATTTTAACAATATTGAGCCTTCTGATCCGTAAACATGGTATATCTCTTCATTTATTTAGGTCAGTAGTTCTCAACTGGGGACAATTATGCCTCACAAAGGACATTTGACAGTATCTGGACACATTTTTGATTATCCTAACTCACAGCAAGGGTGATACTGGCATTTAGTAAATAGAAGTCAGGAATACTGGTTAATAATCTACAATACATAGAACAGTTCTAACAATGAAGAACCATCCAGCCCAAAACATCAATAATGAGTGAGGTTGAGAAACCCTCATTTAGTTCTCCTTTACTTTTTCTCAACATTGTTTTATGGTTTTTAGCATATAGAATTTACATATCTTACGAGACACATGCTTAAATTCTTCATATCTTTAATTCTATTATAAATGATAATGTCTTTAAAATTTCAATTTCTGATTGTTCATTGCTAGTTTATACTGTTTTTTGTATACTCATCTTATATCCTGTAGCTTTGCTAAATTCACTATTTAGTTCTAGTAGATTTTTTGTAGATTCCGTAGAATTTTCTACATAATAATTATGTCATCCACACGAAGAGAGGAAGAGGGAGGGAAGGTGGAAGAGACAGAGAGAGACAGAGAGACAGTTTTACTTCTTTCTTTCCAATCTCTATGTCTTTATTTATTTTGCCTTATTGCACTAGCTAGCACCTCTAGTACAAAGTTGAATTGAAATAGTAAAAGCAAACATACTTTGCCTTGTTACTGATCTTAAGAGGAAGGCATTCATTCTTTTACCATTAAGTTTATACCTGTAGGTTTTTCATAGGTACTTTTCATCACATTGAGGAAGTTCTCTTCCATTCATAATTTTCTGTGAGTTTTCATTAGGAATGGATGTTTGATTTTACCTCTGATGAGGTAAAATCATTTTTCTTTTTTATTCTATTAATATGGTAAATTACATTGATTAAGAATATTAAAATCAACATTGAGTTCCTGGAGTAAATCCCACTTAGTCATGATATACTATCCTTTCTATACTGTTGGATTAGAGCTGCTGAAATTTTGTTAAGAATTTTTGCATCTATGTTCAGGAGGGATATTGGTTTGTATTCTTCACTTGTAATGTCTTTGTCTGGATTTGGTATAAGGGTAATGTTTTCCTCATAAAATGAGTTGGGAAATACTCCCTCTTCTTCAATTTTTGGGGGAGAGTTTGTGTAGAATTGGCACTATTTCTTCCTTAAATGTTTGATAGAATTCAAAGGAAAATTATTAGCATAATGTCTTCAAGGTTCATCCATGTTGTAGCATGTGTCAGCATTCTGTTCTTTTTTAAAGGCTGAATAATATACCATTATATGTATATATCACATTCTGTTTATCCATTCCTTCACTGATGGACATTTGGGTTGTTGCTGCCTTTTGGCTATTGTGAATCTTCTATGAACGCTGGTGTACAAATACCTGTTTGAGTCCCTGCTTTCAATTCTTTTGAATATTTACTCAGAAGTGGAATTGCTGAATTATGTGGCAATTCTATGTGGAACTCCCATACTATTTC
This sequence comes from Balaenoptera ricei, assembly GCF_028023285.1. Classification (NCBI taxonomy): domain Eukaryota; kingdom Metazoa; phylum Chordata; class Mammalia; order Artiodactyla; family Balaenopteridae; genus Balaenoptera; species Balaenoptera ricei. The sequence goes on from NC_082639.1 coordinate 106,243,863, forward strand.
CTACAGCGACTGCACCATTTTACATTACCAATAGTGCACAAAGTTTCTGATTTCTCCACATCCTCACCAACACTAGTTATTTTCTGGTTTTTTTGGTTTTTTTGTTTTAGTAATAGCCATCTTAATGAGTGTGAAGTGGAATCTCATTGTGGTTTTGATTTTCATTTTCCTAATAATATTTTCTAAGGTCTCACATTTACTCACATATTTCCCATTTCCAGTTTTCTTTATTAATTTGCTTAGATCTAGATTTCAATCTTGTATCATTCCCCTTCTGCTTGAAAGAATTTCTTTAACATTTCTTATTCTTATTGTGCAGATAAACTGTTGGGGAATTCTTTCAGATTTTGTGTGTCTGACAAAGTGTTTTTTCCACCTTCATGTTTAAAAGATACTTTTGCTGGTTATTAGGACTGACTACATAATTTATGGGGCCCAATGCAAAATGAAAATGTAGAGCCCTCTCTTCAGAATTATTAAGAACTTCAAGCCATCAACAGCAGAATATTAGGGGAATTCCCTGGTGGTCCAGTGGTTAGGACTCGGCGCTTTTACTGCCAGGGCCTGGGTTCAATCCCTGGTCAGGGATCTAAGATCCAGAAAAAAAACAAAAAAACAAAAAACAGCAGAATATTAAACCAAACACAGTCTTTTTGAGCATAGTACCCTGTGTGACTATACAAGTTGCACACGTAAGAAGTCTACTCTGCTAGTTATAGAATTCTAGGTAACTTTTTTTTTCAGTCTTTTAAGGATGTTGTTATGCTATCTTTTAGCGTGCAATTTTTCTGATGATAATTCTGCTCTCATTCTTATCTTTTTTCCTCTGTACATAATGGAGGTTTTTTCCTCCTCAATGTTTTAAAATTTTTCTCCTTTATCACTGATCTTAAGCAATTTGATTGCAATGTACCTTGGTGTAGTTATTTTCATGTTTCTTGTGCTTTGGCTTTGTGGAGCTTATAGTTTTCATTAAAGTTGGACAATTTTCAGCCATTATTTCTTTGAAAATTTTTTGTCACCCCTTCTAACTTTTTTCGTTTGGGAACTCTAGTTACACATGTATTAGACCACTTGAATTTTTCCCACAGATCACTGATGCTTTGTTCTTTTTTTAAAGTCTTCTTTCTCTCTGTTTTATTTTGGATTATTTTTATTCGTATGTCTTCAAGTTCACTAATCTTTTCTTCTGCAGTGTCTAAATTGCTCTTAATCCCATGCAGTGTATTTTTCATCTCAGATAATATCTTTTTCATCACTAGAAATTTGATTTGTGTCTTTTAAAAAAATAACTTCCATATATTTTACTTAACTTGGTCATTCTTTATTCTACCTTCTTGAATATATGGAATGTTATAAAAATGGTTTTAATTCTAACATCCATGTCAGTTCCTAGTATGTTTCTAGTGATTTATGTGATTGATTTTTCTCTTCATTTTGAGTAGTGTTTTCCTGCTTCTTTGTATACCTGGTAATATTTGATCAGATGCCACATATTGAGCATTTTATTGTTGGATTCTAGATAATTTTTTATTTCTGTAATTATTCTTGAGCTTTATTCTGGGACATAGTTAAGTTGCTTTGAAATAGTTTGACCCTTTTGGGTCTTGTTTTTAAGGTTTGTTAGGCGGAACCAAAGAAATATTTCATAACTTTCCCCTTTACTGGGCTGATACTTCTTTGAGTACTCTACCCAATATCCCATGAATTATGAAAATTTTTTCTACTTCTGTTGCTGGAAAAGCAAACTCTTCTCATCCTGTATGAGCCAAGAAGATTGTCCCTCTGATTCTCTTGTGTGGTTCTTACCCCAGCCTTAGTTTCCTCATACAAACATGCTGATCAGTACACAGCTGAATACTCAAGGGGGTTGCTTTGCAGATCTCCGGAATTTTCTCTCCTTTCTGGTACTCTGTTCTATGAACTTTTGCTACCTTGGCCTTCCCAAGTTCCTAGCTTTATCTCAACCTAGGGAGATAACTAGGCTCTGCCTTGGCTCCCTCTCTTACCACTACCAACTATAAACTCTCTCCAAGAAGTAAACTAGGGCAGTTATGTGCCTCACTTTGTTTCTCTTTTCTCTGGGATCACTATCTGTGTTGCCTAATATCCAGTGTCTGAAAATCTTTCTTTTATATATTTTGTCCAGGTTTTTTGTTATTCCTATCAATGGTGAGTGGTAATAAATATGGACCCTGTTACTTCATGCTGTTTGGAAGTAAATGTGGCTTTCTAGTTATCTTTTAAATTGCATTTTTAAACCCTGGCTATACATTTGAATTACCTAGGGAGATTTTTAAAAACTTATGTACAGGGTCCACTCCAGACCAATTAAATCATACTCTTTCAGATTGAGGCCCTAGCCTCATGTACAAAAGCACTCATGTACAGCAAGTTTAGAGAACCACTGAATTAAAGAACTGTTGCATTCATAAACAGTTCTGAGAGACTTTTGTGTTCTGTCACTCCAACTAAGACACAAAGGTGGTTAGGTTTTTGTTTTTGATAAGCAGTGTGGAGCTATAGAAGGTTTTAAAGCAGGGTAGTGATGTACTTAGATCTTTGTTTTAGAACCGTAAGTGTGACAACTGTGTGGGAGATGGAGTGAAGTGGGTTGAGTGAAAAGAAAGGATAACTAAGAAGCTGTTACAAATGGTTTGGGGTCTGAGGTTACAAGGGCCTGAACTTAGGCAGTGGTAGTAGGAATGGTGAAGAAGGGATAGATTTGAGAATTTCTTTTTTTAAAAATTTTAATTAATTAATTAATTAATTAATTTTTCATTTTTGGCTGCATTGGGTCTTCATTGCTGCGCGCGGGCTTTCTCTAGTTGCAGTGAGTGGGGGCTAGTCTTCATTGCGGTGCTCGGGCTTCTCATTGTGGTGGCTACTATTGTTGCAGAGCACAGGCTCTAGGCACATGGGCTTCAGTAGTTGTGGCATGCGGGCTCAGTAGTTGCGGCACAATCAGTAATTGCGGCACACAGGCTCTAGGGCATGCGGGCTTCAGTAGTTGTGGTTCACAGGCTCTAGAGTGGAGACTCAGTAGTTGTGGCCCACAGGCTCTAGAACGCAGGCTCAGTAGTTGTGGCACACGGGCTTAGTTGCTCCATGGCATGTGGGATCTTCCCGGACCAGGGCTCGAACCCATGTCCCCTGCATTGGCAGGCAGATTCTTAACCACTGCGTCACCAGGGAAGCCCCTAGATTTGAGAATTTCTGAGGTAGAATTGATGGCACTTGTTGATCAATAAAATATGGGAAATGAAGAAGAGGGAGGAAACAAGAATTACTCTTAAATTTCTAGGTCAACTATGGAATGATTACTAATGTCATCTACTGAGAGATAATATGGTAGGAGAAGTAGATTTCAGGGAAATGAATTACTTTCATGTGGGACATCCAAAAGGAGGTGTCTTGCAGAACTGTATCCTGACCACTAAATCTTTCTGGGGCATAAAAGAGAGAAAACATTTAAGTGCATATCTTTTGAGTGTGTTGTATGGTTTTGAACAGATGTTCAAAAGATGTATCGTTCTGCTTTTATTTGATTTAGGTTAATATTAAAATCTGTTTGCATTTCTTAGGCATACATCAGTTTACATTAAAGTAAATTAGATGTCTTCTAGATGACAAGGTATCACGTCAGGGATTATTGCAGACATTTGTTTTTCTTTCTCTTTCTTTTTTTTTTGGCTTTTTTTTTTGGAGGGGGGAGCATTTACTCATTCCTCCTTTCTCTGGACAAGAACTCTACATCTCCTTTGGAGAATTACCCTTTTTTTTTGCCATTGCTTTATTAAAGTCTTATGCGATGGTCTATTAAGGTACCCTGCCCTCTTCTGGATAGATGAGGGTAATGAGACCCACACTAGTATAACCAGACTCTCTGCATGAACATCGCATCTTCATGGAGCAACACAAGAGTAGAAAAAATGGTTGGGACCAATTGGTTTCTTCTTGCTACCTGGGTTCTTATTGCTTCCCCTGCTTCTGTCCCTTCTGAACCCTTTTTTTTCTTTTTGAGTTTTCAACTGTTCTGTTGATTCTGTGGGTCTCCCCTTCCAGTATCCTCTTTTTAGAAATGAAATTTAGCCAAATTTAGTTCTGGTGAGGAGACAGACAGTAAACAAGTAAATAAATATACAAATAAAATGATTTCTAGTAGTAATAAGGCTTACAAGGAAAATAAAATGTCATTGGTTAGAAAGGAACGGAGGCAGATGATGGGAGAGCCTCAATTGTAAAACCCTTAAGGTAGGAATAAGCTTGGTATGTTTGAGCAACACAAAGAAGACCAAGGCAGCTGGAACATGCTAAACAAAAGGAGAATGGCAAGAGATAAGGGGGATGAGGTGGACTGGGCTAGGTCACCTGAGACCTTGTAGGCCACAGTAAAAAGTTGATTTTATTCTAAGGACATTGGGAAACCAAGGAAGGGTTTGAAGCAGGAGCATGATATGATCTGGAAAATGTTTTAAAATATCACTCTGCTATTGTAAAACAGACTTTAGGAGTGAAAGAGTGCTTCTAATAGCGGAAGCAGGGAGGCTGCTTTGAAGACTATTCCAGTAAGTAGTACAGATATAAGAAAATGGTGATTTAAATCTTGGTGCCAGCAGTGGGGCCGGTAAGAAGTGAACAGATTCAGAATAAGTTGGAGGTAGAGTCAACAGGATTCATTGGTGTATTGGATGAGGGGAATGAAGTTTAAAAAGGAGGTATCACAGACCTTTTAAAAAAGAGTAATTTAACTCTAAAAATTAAGTCTATAAACGGAAAATAATTGTAATGTCAGTTTAAAAAGAAAGAGAGTAATTTTTCCTCATAGTCTCAGGAATTAATTCAGGGATGGGCACTGACTCAAGTTAGTCCAGACAGGATTCTTCAGGAACCTTCTGAAAGTGGCAACCTTTCTTCTAATGAATGTGAACCTGAAGGAGAATGTAAGCCTGGGCCTGCTGGCAGATAACTTGCTACCTTGCAGACACTGAAAATAAAACCAGCACAGAAAATAATTGACAGAAGGAGAGAGAAAACTCCATTTTTGGAGTCTCTGTATTAAGCCGTATTTGAAACCACTGGTTGAGGTTTTTGCTTAACCTTAGTTGAAGTTTTATCCCCACTCAGTATGGGAGTGGTGGTGTTTAGGTGAAGGGACAAAAGGATGACAGTCACGCCCATAGAGAAGACCCTGGATAATGTAAAAAATACCTTCACAGAGGGTCGTGTATGTTGACCAGATGGTGGTAGTGTTTATGGTGGGAAGGTGTAGCAGGCAGGGAGATGTTTGCCTCAGGACACTGCAACCTCTTCTTCAAGTTACTTGTTCTCTCAGTCTTGTTTGCCAGAACATACTCATAAGTATAGGGGATTTGTACTAGATCTCACAGGAGTTCCAAACAGAGTTCATAATTTAGATTTTTGATCACTGACATCCATGGCAGCAACATTATCATTGTTATTATTATTACATGTATAATTTACATTATTAATAATATTTATTGAGTTCTGGCTACATGCCAGAATTATACATATCTTAAGCAATGTATAAGCATAAGCTCATTTAATCCTCACTACAGTTCTGTGAGAAAGATGCTATTATTATCCCTGCTTTTTTAGAAAGCTTAAATGATTTGACAAGATCACACAGTTATGAAGTGGTAGAGGTGGTGCTCAATTGGCAGGTGCTAAATTTTTGTTTCATCTGCATTAGAGTCATTATTTTTCTTCATCTTGTATGCTTTAAATTCTTTTTCCTTTTAATGGCCCTAGATCTGCTTTTCCTTAAAAAACAAATCAAAACAAACAAAAGCAACAAAAAGCCTTTGATAGAGCTTAGACGAAAAAATGGTTTGGTCTCCAAATTAGCATAACAAGCGTGAAATGTCATCTGTTTTAAAATAATAAAGTGCATTACTAAAATCTGACCTTGTGAGGGTTTGCTTTCAATTCACATGGCAAAATGCCTGAAGGTCAACACAGAGAAATGAATGACCTGTTTAAAACAAAAGGAAGTGTACCTAGACATGAGTGAGAGTCTATCACAAAAGCATCAGATAGCTCCATATTCAGGTTAATAAAATTAGGTGAATTGCACATTTCAAAAGAGAATCTGGGACACTGTGCAAATAACAAAGACTTAAAGCAAACTGGGCTCACTGCCCAGAACAGTGGGCACATGTGGGGGGCTTTTCGCCACTCTGTGTGTGCTCATGCACACCCACATTTAACCATACAACATTCGCCCAGAGAAAGTGGAACCAATAATAGAATTGTCAACATGAACAAGTGATCTTAGTATACAAACAGAAACAATACCATGTTTTGGCATCCTTTTAGTCTCCATAATATTCCAATCTATAACATCTTTTTTGCCTCATTGCTATATAAATCTTGACTTTGGAATCTCCAACTAAATATTGAAACTAAAATGTACAGCTTTATTGTTGTTTCAATAAGAAGGCACTTCATGGATTTCACATATCTTCTAAAAGAAAAAAGAATGTTCTTGGTAGTAATTAAAAGCACATCTGGAAAGAGAATGCTTAGGCAGTATATTCTACAGAGTGGTCCTACAAAAGTACTACTTATCATTCCCTTCATTTTCACCATAAATCTACTTTCCAGTTGTGCAGCCTTAAATAAATGCTCTGAATTCCTTGTCCTTCTTTACTGTAAAGAGAATAGCTTCTTTGTGAGTGGGAGGGCTGGATCTCTAACTCTACAGCATGACCTTGGATTGAGGGAAGGTTCAGGAATCTGTGTATCAGTTGTCTATTGCTGCATAGAAAATTACCCCAAAACTTAGGGACTGTGATGGTTAATTTTATGTGTCAACTTGACTGGATCACAAGGTGCCCAGATGTCTGGCTAAACATTTCTAAGTGAATCTGTCAGGGTGTTTCCAGATGTAATTAGCATTTGAAATTAGTAGACTGAGTAAAGCAGATTGCCCTCCCCAATGTGGGTAGGCACCATCCAATCCACTGAGGACCTAAATAGAACAAAAAGATGGAGGAAGGGAGAATTTGTTCTCTCTCTCTGCCTAACTACTGAGCTGGGATATTAGTCTTTTGACTTCGGACTGGGACTTATACAGTGGACCCTCTAGATCTTAGAACAACACCATCGAATTTCCTGGGTTCCCAGCTTCCACAAGCAGATCATAGGATTTCTTAACCTCCATAATAACATGAGCCAATCACTTATAATAAATCTCTTTCCAATACCAAGAGTGTGATTACCAAGGATTATTGGGGGCCCTCTTAGAGCCTGGCTACCACAGTCTGCATCCGTTACCTGAACTCCTGGAAATTAGAGGAACAACGCTATTTATTCCTTTCCTTCCTTCCTTCCTTCTAGAATGAGACTATTACAAATCAAGCACAAAAATCAAGGAGGAGTATAACCAGAGCTGAGGCTAAAGACTATGCCAAGCTATGTATGTCTTGTTAAAGATTTTTGACCGTATCCTCAGAACAATAAAAACCTCAGACTCTGCTAGCTCAGTCAGCTCTCCAAGCATCCCTGGAAGGTATTGCTGGCAGTGACCAGCTCTGGCTGTCTTCTTGGATGCCTTAGGGTTGAGTTGATTTCTGGGTAGACAGTGTAACCTGTTTGCAGCAAAAGCGGGGGACTGGTTGGGGAGCTCTGCCTTAGGTAACCTATTGGGAGACCACGCTGTACATGTAGTTTAGTTTCTAATATAAATTAGCAAAGCTGCTTTCAGACTGGTCAGGGCTTGAGAGAGCCAGAAACTGGGGGAATATATGCAGTTTAAATAACTATTAATAGTGATATTAATGTTATTAATAAAAGTAATAACTATTGATTTTTAAATTATTAACTTTCACAATCATTTTTCATTGTTGCATCATTTCACTCTTGAAGTAATAACTAAAATTTTATGTTTGAAGGATTACCAGAATTTCAACATGTAAATCATATAAGGAGGTTTTCACTCCAAATAATATCTTGAATACTTACTTGTATCTGAGAGTGATTGTTCAGATATTAACAAAAATCTAGATGGCATACTTTATTTGTAGTACCGGCATGTTATGCTGATTAGCTATTATGGGAACCCACATGAGCACAAGTTCAGAGATGTAAGATGTAAAAAAGAATATGAAGTTAGCATTCAGTTGTTGGGTTTGCCAAAGCCAAAGCCAAATAACAGATTTTGGCTCAATGGCAATGCCAAATTTTGATGTATCTCTAAATTTCATACCCTCTTTATACTCTTCTAGTTTGACACAGGGGCTAGTTTTTCTCAGCCTTCAACTTCAGCTCTGCAGTGGCTGCAGCTGTTTTCTCTTTTCCTTGCTTCAGTGAAACCTTAAAAGACTTTCACCTCCCTCCTTCTCAGCTGGCCCTCAAGACTTCCCTTCCCTTTGCCCCGTCCTCTCAGGACAGTTCCCTACTTGCTCTGTGGATGTCAAGGAGCACCAGAAGCAAGGCCCAATTCCTAAAAATAAAGCTATTTATTGGAAACTGAGCTAAAAAGTCAGGCCCTGCCTTCCATAAAAGAAAACTGGAAGCAGAGTCTGGCTCTCGGTGAAGGAGCTGTCAAGAACCTGGCAAATGGTTCAGCTCCCCAGGCTAATGTTCAGAGCTATGACTCTAACATCCTGCCCAAAGAGTAGGTTTTTTTAAAAAAATTTGTACAATGGACCCAAGACTAGCAAGACAGGCTGTCCTTGTGAGGCCGATGTAGGTAGAGAGGCAGAAGGAAGGCCTCCGTGCCTCACCACTAGGAACCAGGCAAGCCACATGAAGGAACATGCAAATGCCTGGTGCCTACAGAAGGCCTGGCAGGTCAGGTGTTGATCATACGTAGGGGGATTGTTGGTGACTGTGGTTACCTGGACCTTTCATGTCCCAGCTAATGGCCAAACAAGATACATTGTAAGGCTGAGTCCATAAGATAGGTTCTGCCAGCAGGGGCACCTGTAGGGGTTTGCACTGTCACACCATCAGCTCTGGTACTCATGGGTGAGCAGCTCTTGCCAAATGAGAGGCTCCAGTTTGATGAAGTTTCCTAAGCAGCTGGAATTCATTACAGCCTTTATGGAGGAGGTAGCGTGGCTACTTTGATTTCCAAAGCCAACTGCAGTTCATGTGACAGACTAAAGGTGAGGCAGATTTGGTTTTTGAGTTGAGTGAGCAGGTACCTCAAACTGAGAGTAAGGGCTCAGGGTTTTCTTAAAAAGGATAGGTGCTTGAAAATCCCATTCTAGTTATATTAGCAGCAACTCATGAGGTAAACTGTTCTTTTTTCCCTCTTCCACCATCTCCCCTTCTCATCTATTCTATTATCTCCCTGATGCCCTATAAAACCCAGAAACGTTCCCTTGAGCCTTAAAACTATTTGGGAAGGAGGTTGGAAGAGCTGGCCTTGGCTCATATAGTCACTTGTGCCCTGTGGTGTCTTAAAGGTGCCACCTGATATCTGGCAGTTCATTACACACAGAGAGCTGTTGCCAACAAGGTCAGCAGAACACAGCATTAGAGAGTACTGGTTTGGCTCTTGTCACACCACCTGGGATGAACAACAGGGTGCCGACCAGAGTGAAGCAAGTAAGGCGCTCACTGCCAGGATTATGCACATGCAGATCCTGTCTTTATTTAAGATTTTGACATTTTGTTCATTATGGGTTTTTTGCAAGAATTTTATTTTTTAAAATATTGCATTTGAATATTGCATTTGTCTTGATTACTGAGCTTCTGACATCTTTTACAATTTGTACCACAGGTGACTACCTCCCTCCCCTCACCTTAGGTCCAGGCCTGAACACCTTCACAGTTGAATCAAAAGCTTGAACCAGTTGTCAGCCCATCAGTACCAGGAAACTTCTGGCCTTGATTTTTCCCTCCCTCTATCTCCTGAGAATTTACCAAAGCCAACAAATAGAAGATGCAGTAATTCTTTTCTTTATATCACAACCTTTGATTTAGAATCAGCTAGTATTTCTATACCTATTGGTATATCACAGACCTAGCCTAAAAATGGCAAATACTTTTTGTCTAATTTAAAGATTATTTTAGTTGAAAAGAATCATAGTGGTTAAAGTTGGGTGTGTTTGTCCTTTTACTGAACTGATATGATCTAGAATGGATTAACTCTTATGGCCACTCTACTCACGTGAACTTTGCAAGGATAAAGGACTGTTGGGGTATGCTCAGTTTTTGTCTAGGATTGCCAGATGTTTGATATTGAACTCCACAGCTCAGTATTTTGGCTTCTTATATGCTAAGATGAAAATGAAAACAAAAGTGCATATACAAATGAGGGATTTTTCTCATTAAAATTTTTTCTTGATTGTGTGAGTCTTTCTGGGGCTGTATCTCAATATTTCTGAACCCTTGCCAGCTTGGAGAAAGGGCAAACAGCTGTTCTAAGCTGCCAAGAAATTTACTTCCAGTAGTGCCAAGTGTAGAAGAGGGAATTTGTCTCTGTTGTATATTTCGCCTTTGTCCTTGGAGTGATTATATTGATGAGCCCTCTTGGTTGTGCAGATTTAAGCCAAATAGCTACCAGGGAGAGCTCCTGATATTAATTAAGTAACAATGCAAATACATCAATCAGATTCTGTTTAATAGTGACAAAAGCTGACCTGGGAGAGCTAGTATATTCTTTTATATAATCACAGTAATTTAATAATTTTAGTTATTCTTAGGAGATACACACTGAAATATTTAGGGGTGAAGTGTCTGCATCTTTCATATGGTTCATCAGTAACTGTGTGTGGGGGAGAGAGAGAAAACAAATGTGGCAAAATGTTAACAATTGGTGAATCAAGTGAACGATTTGTAGAACTTCATTGTACTATTTTTGCAACTCTTCCATATGTTTGAAAAATTTTTAATTTTTCTCAAAATGGAAGGTTTTAAAAACTGATTCACATTGTAGATAAATACAATGTGAAAATGAAAACAGAAGTGCACATACAAATGAGGGATTTTTCTCATTAACATTTTTTTCTTGATTGTGTGAGGCTTTCTGAGGCTGTATCTCAATATTTCTGAACCCTTGCCAGCTGGGTCTATATACATGAAAATGTATATATAGATACATCTATATGAAACATAATATATATATATAAATGTGTGTATATATATATAAAGCCTTATCTATCAAGGAGACAGAACACCAGGGATTCTTAGTGTCTGCCAGAATTTTAAAGCCAGAAAAATCCACCTTGATCAATTGGGGGACAAGCTAGTAGATGGTATGATATGAGAAACAAAGACAGGGACCATAGCTGTATGGCTGCCTTGTCCTTAGCAATGTTTCCTAATTCAGAATCCAATCTGAGCTCGAAACCAGGATCATCACTGCCTTTAGTTATAATCTCCATGGGTTTTTTAAGCTGCCTAGGTTGCCTGATACATGCTTCTTGGCCTTGGACTGGAGCTGCTTGTCCGGTCCTGGAAAATGACTCGGGTTTTAGTGATGGTGAAATTGTCATGAATGCCTTGAAAGCTATTTGTTAATTTATTCCAGTATTGTTTCTGGTTCCAGAAATTTATTTATTAACCTTCACATCAGTCCCTTCAATTTTTAAGGCCCAATATCTATGTTCAAAGCAAGGAGAATTATCCAGGTAATTCACACAAGTCTTTCTTCACTGTTCTAACTCCTTTTTCCTAGAAATTTACATACCCCATTTCTTGCATGATTCCCCCTCCTCCAACATCAGATACACATAAATAGTGGGTGTTGAAAGGAAGGGGATTGTATGAGTAAATTACCACCAGCTGTCTGAAAGCTTGGTCATAATTTCTTTCCTTGAGGTTTTTGTTACAGCTGACAGACAAAGCTAGCTAGTGAAGTGTGAATAAACACACACACACATACATACACACAGTCCTCAAGACAGGGGGAGAAGTTTTGAGATAAAGGGAGGAATACAAGACGGAGGAAGTATCCACTTTTTTGTCCCTAGAACTCCACCCGGGAAGTGGGAGAACCAGCTTATTCAGCTTCCTTGCCAGTGTCTTGGTCTCATATGATAAATCAGAGAGCTGAGAAATGGAAAATCTGGGTCACTGGCCTAGCCCGAGAGAGCAGTTTGGAGCAGAACTGAAATTAAAATTCACAACTTCTATACAGGGTTGGAATCCTGCCTGGTTTGCAAACATTAACAAAAGAATAGCTGTGATTTATTGAATGCTTAAAATGTGCTGGGCAATGAATTAAACACTTTTCTTGTATTATTTCATTTTGTTCTCACAACTACCCTATTATGTTGTCATTATCATTACACTTATTCTACAAGTGAGGAAACTAAAACACAGAGTTTAAGTAACTTGTCAAAATCACAAAGCTGGAAATTGACAGGGCTGATCTGAGCCCAAGTCTCCCTTAGCCAGTGACATCAGCTCTGCTGCACAGCTCTTCCAAATGAATGGGACCCTAGGCAGTCACTCAGAGGAGACTGGGAACATTTCTCCTTCTACCAATGAAAATTTAAATTAATAAAACTACTGTCTTTTGCAATCCTAATATATGATAAAGTTTTTTATCCCTAGCATCCTTCAGGACCCTACTCAGACACTACCTTCTTTATGAAACCTTCTCTAATCAGATTTAATTAATCACTCCCTCCTTTATGTTCCTCTTTGTACCTTTTTGGTAGCACTTACACAATCCGATTTGTATTATGGTTTGATGAATGCCTGCCTCACTCCCCACACTAGATTTTAAACATGTAGTACAATGCCTAGCACATGCTCTGTAAGCATTTGTTGAACCAATGTTGAATTGAGTGAACTAAGGTAACCAAGTTGTCCCTGAGTTTTATCAGCTTGTGGGAATAAATGAAGTCTCATGAGCATTAGCTACCTTTGAACTCCCACCTTTTCATTTAGGAAATGAAGTATTTTACAAAGCCCCCTTCCCCATCACAAGTATTTCTGCTTATCCCAAGGGGTGTTTCCCAATCTCTCATAAACTGTTCCTGGTTTTGACTTCTGTTGCTCTGAGGCACAGCTGCCACTTACTATGTATAGTCCCCAGAGTCACACGTCTCCCCAGTCCCTGCCCCACTCCAGCTACTGAAGGGCAGATCTTTCAATTCATATAGTACTTATAATCTTTTCTCTCCAGGTTACTTGCATGGCCTGGGTAACCAGGTACATCCATCCAAACCTCAATTCTGCCAATTAGATTCCTCTGTTGCACTAATAATACAGATAACAGATTTGAATTTATGAACTCTATTGGACAGTTTTTCACCACACGAAGCTCCAGTTTTACTATACCTGGGAACCTGTTCCTCTTACTGGCCTATCATTTAGTCTCTCTAAGGCCCCATTTCCTCACTTATAAAAGAGAGTTGCCTTGCTGGGTTGCTGTCTTAACACTACTGGGTTTCTCTTCATTGCACTTATCACCATCTGGCATATTGTAGTTTTTTCTTTGTTTATTGTCTGTCTATCCCAGTAGACTGTAAACCCCATGAAAACAGGGTCTTTGCTGGTTATTTTTTTTAACTGCTATGTCCCTAGTATATAGAATAGTGCCTGACACATAACTGTCCTCAGTAAGTATTTTTGAATGAATGAATGAAATAATGTATCAGAATTATTGTGTACATTTTAAGGTATTGCTCCAGTTGTCTATTTCTGCATAATGATGTACTTCAAACAACACCATTTTATTATATCATGTGATTTTTGTGGGTCAGGAATTTGGACAGGTCTCAGCTGAGCAATTTGTCTGCTTCATGTAGCATTCACTGGGTCGCTCAGTAGTATTCAGCTGAAGGCTGCTCTGGAGGTCCCAAAACAACTTCACTCACATCAGGCATAGAATCTGAGTGATGCCTGGTGCCTTCATGTGGACTGCTGGGTAATATTGAATATTTCACAAGTGGTCTTGGGGCCTCTCCTCAGTGTCTCTACAGCAAGGTAATCAGACTTCTTTCATGGCAGCTCAGTATATCAAGAGACCTAGGTGGAAGCTGACCCAGCCTCAGAATTTATGACCTCACGCCACATTCTATGGGTCAAGAAAGTCACTAAAACCAGCCCAGATTCAAAGGGAGGAGAATTAGACCCCATCTCTCAATGGGAGAAGTAGCGAAGAATTTTCAACAATCTTTAATCTATGATATTCTTGCACCTTTTGGCCATAAACATTACTATGTGCATTGCTTACTTCCTCCCAAATCCCCCAGAAGTTTCACAACTTTTACTGTGTCGGTTCAGAAGTCCAGAATCTCACCATCTAAATCAAGTTCAGGTGAAGAGGAGGCTTCTGGGGTCTGTCCTCTGGGGTTTTTTCTTTGAGTCATTCTTCTTTTTTCATAAGAAATGGTCCTTTTCTGCAGTTGGGTAACTTTCTCAGCCTGCTTCCCCTCAGTAGCTGGTTGAAGGTCCAAAGGTATCTTTTCATGCTGTGCTGTCTTAACCCCTTTCAGTCCTTGCTGGTACAATTTGCTTAAAAACTTTGAGGGCATCTTTTGTACTAATTTATAATCAAGTCTCCTAGACAAAAGACATACCACTTTTTATTCTGAAACAAGGTCTTCTGTACCTTGGGCTGCCTGAGAGGCTGCTGTAAAATAATGGGCCCTTAAAATTTTAGAAGTTCTTTTGTCTAGTGGAAAGGCACACCCTTAAGATTCGTACTGGCCTCTTTGTTTAACTGAAATGGTATATGAGGTGCCACCTTAAACCTTCTTGAGGTCTTAACCATGTGTCTAATAGTTACATCTTGGATTTGATTTTTTTTCCCTGAGACTACTTCTTATTTTGAAAGCTTTTGCTATTTGGAGAAACTGAAGATGAGAGAAGCAGTTTGATTTTTGAATCTAGCAAATCCTGGCTATATTTACTCTAAATTCTGCTTAAAAACTGAATGGTTCTTTTCTTTTTTTAGCCCATCTTTTTCTATCCATATCTCATCATATGTGGTTAAAAGCAACCAGTTAGTACGTTTGAAATTCTGCCTAAAAATTTCCTTTGCCAGATCTACCGATTCATTAGGTGCATTTTCTATTTTCCACATTCCCACGGGTAATGGTTTTGCTAAATTTCTGCCAGTATATAACACAGGTCATTTTTTTTCAGCCCCCAATAATATTTTCTTCACTGTCCTTCACAGTCTCTCTAGCAGTCTCCTCAGTGTCCTTCCAGCTTTCACTAACCCTCTCCTAGAGGTCTTTCCAGCTTCTGCTGCATCCGGGTCCCAAAGGCACTGCCACCTGTGTTAGGTTTTTGTTATAGCAACAACCCACTTACAGGTACCAAATATGGTTCCGCTATCTATTGCTATTTAGTAAACTACTCCAAAACTTATGGCTCAACGCAAAAAAACATTTTATTAAATCTCGTGGTTTTAGGGATCAGTAATTCTAGCATAACCCAGCAGGGCAAATTTACTCCATATAACCACAGCTGGAGCTGCTCGATTACATCCAGCTGATGGCTGAACTGATCTAGAAGGTCCCAGACTGCTTCACTCATATGCCAGACACCTTGGTGGGAACTGCTAGATGGTGGGCTCAACTAGGCCCCTCCCCATCTCCATGTAGTATCAGGGCTTCTCCACATGGTT
This sequence comes from Balaenoptera ricei, assembly GCF_028023285.1. Taxonomy (NCBI): domain Eukaryota; kingdom Metazoa; phylum Chordata; class Mammalia; order Artiodactyla; family Balaenopteridae; genus Balaenoptera; species Balaenoptera ricei. The sequence goes on from NC_082639.1 coordinate 106,259,428, forward strand.
TCTCTAGCATGGGAGTTTGTTATATGGCAAGTTTGTTATATGGGGAGTTTGTTATATTTGAAGCTCAAGGCTTCAAAAGCAAGTGCCTTCAAGAGTCTTGCATGAAGGTGCAAGGCTTTTTTCTTTTTTGAATTAGCCCTGGCAGGCCCAGAACATCCCTTATATTGTATTCTATATTCAGTTAAGTCTAAGGCCAACCAAGATTAAAGGGGAGGAGAATTAGATTCCATCTCTCAGTGGAAGAAGAAGGAAAGAATTTGTGGCCATCTTTACCACAGACACTCTATCCTTGCCTGCAGAATGATTCCTCTCTGCAAAGGACATTTTTTAAACCCAGGGTTAGAGAGGTGGACGTGGAGCTGTGAGGGACAAAGGAGACATCTGCCGACTAACCAAGTCAGCTGGGCAGTGAAATGGTGGGCGGTGAAACGACAGACGCTGCAGACATCATCCTCCTATCTAAGTCTCAGTGAATGTTAGGGGTCAAAATCAGGGAAGCAGTGCATATAGTGAGTGGTTAAGCATGACGTTATGGAGCTAGACTGGTTTCAGATCTCAGCTTTGTATACTTAGGCAATATACTTTACCTCCCTGTGTCCCACAGTAGTCACTTACAAAACAGAGTTAACTAGAGCCTATCTCATCATGTTATTGTGAGGATGAAAGGAATCGGTACATATAACACTTTTAGAAGAGAACATGGCAAAAATATGTTAGACATGGTTATGTTTATTATTGCCTTATAGTTCATGGAGTAATCTATATCAAGAGCAATAGTCCTGAGCTTCCCTGGTGGTGCAGTGGTTAAGAATCTGCCTGCCAATGCAGGAGACACGGGTTTGAGCCCTGGTCCAGGAAGATCCCACATGCTGCAGAGCAACTAAGCCCATGTGCCACAACTACTGAGCCCTCCTGCCACAACTACTTAAGCCCACATGCCTAGAGCCCATGCTCCACAACAAGAGAAGCCACCGCAATGAGAAGCCCACGCACCGCAATGAAGAGTAGCCCCCGCTCAACACAACTAGAGAAAGCCCGCGTGCAGCAATGAAGACCCAACGCAGCCAAAAAATAAATAAGTAAATAAATTTATTTTAAAAAAAGAATCTGCCTGCCAATGCAAGGGACACGGGTTTGAGCCCTGGTCCAGGAAGATCCCACATGCCACGGGGCAACTAAGCCCATATGCCACAACTACTGAGCCTGCGCTCTAGAGCCTGCGAGCCACAACTACTGATCCCACACACCACAACTACTGAAGCCCACGTGCCTATAGCCCATGCTCTGCAACAAGAGAAGACACTGCAATGAGAAGCCCATGCACCGCAACAAAGAGTAGCCCCTGCTCGCTGCAACTAGAGAAAGCCCACGCACAGCAACGAAGACGCAATGCAGCCAAAAATAGCTTAATTAAAAAAAAAAAAAAAAAGAGCAATAGTCCTTTTTTTTTTTTATTTTAAACATCTTTATTGAAGTATAATTGCCTTACAATGGTGTGTTAGCTTCTGCTTTATAACAAAGTGAATCAGTTATACATATACAATATGTTCCCATTTCTCTTCCCTCTTGCATCTCCCTCCCTCCCACCCTCCCCATCCCACCCCTCTAGGTGGTCACAAAGCACCGAGCTGATCTCCCTGTGCTATGCGGCTGCTTCCCACTAGCTATCTATTTTACATTTGGTAGTGTATATATGTCCATGACACTCTCTTACCCTTTCACATCTCACCCCACCCGCTCCCCATATCCTCAAGTCCATTCTCTAGTAGGTCTGTGTCTTTATTCCTGTCTTGCCACTAGGTTCTTCATGGCCTTTTTTTTTTTTTTCCTTAGATTCCATATATATGTGTTAGCATACTGTATTTGTTTTTCTCTTTCTGACTTACTTCACTCTGTATGACAGACTCTAACTCCATCCATCTCATTACAAATACCTCCATTTCATTTCTTTTTATGGCTGAGTAATATTCCATTGTATATATGTGCCACATCTTCTTTATCCATTCATCTGTCGATGGACATTTAGGTTGCTTCCATGTCCTGGCTATTGTAAATAGAGCTGCAATGAACATTTTGGTACATGACTCTTTTTGACCTATGGTTTTCTCAGGGTATATGCCCAGTAGTGGGATTGCTGGGTCGTATGGTAGTTCTATTTGTAGTTTTTTAAGGAACCTCCATACCGTTCTCCATAGTGGCTGTATCAATTTACATTCCCACCAACAGTGCAAGAGTGTTCCCTTTTCTCCACACCCTCTCCAGCATTTATTGTTTCTAGATTTTTTGATGATGGCCATTCTGACTGGTGTGAGATGATATCGCATTGTAGTTTTGATTTGCATTTCTCTAATGATTAATGATGTTGAGCATTCTTTCATGTGTCTGTAGACCATCTGTATATCTTCTTTGGAGAAATGTCTATTTAGGTCTTCTGCCCATTTTTGGATTGGGTTGTTCTTTTTTTGTTATTGAGCTGCATGAGCTGCTTGTAAATCTTGGAGATTAATCCTTTGTCAGTTGCTTCATTTGCCAATATTTTCTCCCATTCTGATGATTGTCTTTTGGTCTTGTTTATGGTTTCCTTTGCTGTGCAAAAGCTTTTAAGTTTCATTAGGTCCCATTTGTTTATTTGTGTTCTTATTTCCATTTCTCTGGGAGCTGGGTCAAAAAGAATCTTGCTGTGATGTATGTCATAGAGTGTTCTGCCTATGTTTTCCTCTAAGAGTTTGATAGTGTCTGCCCTTACACTTAGGTCTTTAATCCATTTTGAGTTTATTTTTGTGCATGGTGTCAGGGAGTGTTCTAATTTCATACTTTTACATGTAGCTGTCCAATTTTCCCAGCACCACTTATTGAAGAGGCTGTCTTTTCTCCACTGTATATGCTTGCCTCCTTTATCAAAGATAAGGTGACCATATGTGTGTGGGTTTATCTCTGGGCTTTGTATCCTGTTCCATTGATCTATATTTCTGTTTTTGTGCCAGTACCAAACTGTCTTGATTACTGAAGCTTTGTAATATAGTCTGAAGTCAGGGAGCCTGATTCCCCCAGCTCCATTTTTCGTTCTCAAGATTGCTTTGGCTATTCGGGGTCTTTTGTGTTTCCATACAAATTGTGAAATTTTTTGTTCTAGTTCTGTGAAAAATGCCAGTGGTAGTTTGATAGGGATTGCATTGAATCTGTAGATTGCTTTGGGTAGTATAGTCATTTTCACAATGTTGATTCTTCCAATCCAGGAACATGGTATATCTCTCCATCTATTTCAATAGTCCTTTTTACCCAGAGTCCAGCTGGGGAGAAGGAAGAGAAAGGAAATTTTAAAAACTAAATAAATGGAAGGTAAAAGTACCACTGGAGTATTTGGAGCTGAGTATGAAGACAGAGATACTTTCCTATTTTTTGTCCCTTATCATCAATTTAGACATTTCCTGAAGCACAATCAATTGACCATTTCAAAAGCAGTGTACTCAGGAAAGAATAACGTTAACTGGTTTAATTTATCAACATTATCTATCCAGATTCTTTGAGTTCTAATCCAGAAAACTGGGAGAGATATGCAAAAAGGAAGATGTGTGACTTTCTACCATAATGATCCATGGGATCTATAGTCTTCTCTCTGCCTTGGTCTCAAAGTGAGTTAAAAAATAAAATGAAATGAAAAAAATTTTTAAAAGTGTGTCAGGATAGACCACATTATGCTGCAGTAATAAATAGTCCCCAAATCTCAGTAACTTAATACAACAAAAATGTATTTCTTGCTCATTCCACATGTTCAATTTGGGCCAGCAGGAACACTGATCGTCAGAGTCACTCAGAGACCCCAGTTGATGAAAACTTCATCTTGACAAATATTGTCTTCAAGGATCAATACAACAGTGGAAATTGACAGTAACTGGTAGATTTTTATTGTTGTTCCAAAATACTCACCCCTTCTGCACTCTGTGGGCAGAGTGTACTTTTCTTCACCAAGGACTCTGGACTTGGCCATGTGACTTACTTTGGGGAATGGAATATGGCAGAAGGGACAATGTGCCCGTTCTGAGCAGAGATTTTAAGAGACATCACAGTCTCTGCCAACTCTCTTACACTCCTGTACTCTACCATGAGAAGAATATTCCCCAGGTATCCACTGCTTCTTCAGTGGGGGTCCTGGAATAAGAGCTACATGAAGCAGACTTGAACCCATGCCCAACCAAGCCATACCTGAACCACAGATCCTTGAGTCGAACTGGATGTTTGTTGTACAATGCTGATATTTGGGAGCTCTTTGTTAAGCAGCATTGTTTCAGCAAAAAGATGACTAATACAATGACTCAACACAGCAGGATTTCATGACTAGCTACTACAGATAATCGTTTTCAAGTAAGCATATAAAAGAGGAATACTGCTTACTAGTTAGTATTCTGAGAAATATAAAGTAAAATGAGATGATATTAAATTATTTATATACTATATAAATAGATATAGACATATCTAAAATACCTTATTACTATTAAGTTATTTGTTATCTATTAAATAAGGAAAAATTAAAATGATAAAACCTAGTGCTCTTGAAGCTGTGCAATATGTTAAAATTAGAAGGTCCTTTTATCCTAAAATTCCTATACCTTAAGAAGTTATACTAGGGAAATAATTCAAAAGACTAAAATAATGAAGGTAGGAAAACTTCATTAAGGCATTGTGTATAAGAGTCTAATATTAGAAACAGCATAACTATGCAGTAATAGAATATTATTAAGTAAACTATGGTTATATTGATTTATATAATATACAATCATTAGAATAATAAATATGAACATTCTCTAACAATAGGGACAAATATCTAATAAATGAAAAAAGAGGATATAAACATGTCTAAGCTGTACGTAATTGTAACTATACAAATAGGTATGTAATATATATGGATAATAATTGTAGGGAATATGGAGAAATTTAAACTGTTGTGCTGGAGGAGTGGATATGTGGGTGAATATTTTCTTTTAAAATATAAGACAAAAAGTTAGTTCTTTTGACAATACATTTAATTTTAAAAACAAAAAAAAATTCTTTTTTCAATAATATACTCTTATATTGTAAGAGAGAGTCAGCATTTGGGTTAAATGATATATTTTTAAAAGACTGGAAGGAAATTAAACTTTCAACATTGATTATCTCTGGGTATTATGGGTAATTTACTTTCTATATACTTTTCTGTAATTTTCAAATCTTTTACAATGAATGTGTTATAAACTTAGTAAACAAGTTATTTTAAAACTGAATAAGCATATTTTCTAGCCTCACTTCTGGGACTCCACAGTTTATCTAGTTAGTGCTATAATTTCTTGAATGCAGCACATGTCTGGCTGTAGACAGAGTTCCTCTCCAAACTCAGTAGCCCATAATTTGATTCAAGACAAAACTAAATATAGTACCAACTTTAGCATGGAAGATGGAACTCTGACTCTCCCTGCTCCCCCTTTTTTTCTTTCTTTCTTTTTTGGCTTCAGAGGCAGCAGGAGATTTTTTTCTAGAGAAGTGACCTGTAAGCCTTGTCAATCTGGACAGGCTTGACCTTGTCAATCAGGTCAATCTGGACCTTAAAACATTTCCTGGAAACATTCTAAGCTCAGGAGCAGTGTGGTCTTAGGTACTAGTTGTGTTGAGGTTGGGGGGTTCTAGACTAGGGGCCTTTCAGACATTTCTTCTGAACTCTCAAATGTTTTAATGTTACCCTGCCCTCCCAACCCTAATTCTGTACTGATAATTAGGGGAACTAACCCAAGAGATGGGAGGCAGAATGATAGTTTGCCCCAAGAATACAGGCTCCCCATAGTCTCAGCAATACTTAGGCATGCTAGGGTCCTTCCTGAGTTAAACTCTTAGGATACCTGAGAGAATCAATTCATTCTAGAGAAGGCTTGTTGGTCTTTTCTTCAGAGGACATGTCTCCAGGGCCACACCATGTAGAAGATGGCCTGTATCAGAGCCTTAACAGAGACCTTCAGCCTTTTTGGTCTCAAATTTATCATCTGTGAAATGAATACAACTAAGTCAACATTGCCACATGTGGGCACTATAAAGCTTTCTGTAAATTAAAAAAAAAAAAAGGTCAGTGGTAATGCTAATAATAACAGTGATTATGTCACTTAATAAAAAGTTTTTATTTTAGAGCTAAAAAGGAGCTTCAAGGCTGTAAGCCCTTTAATTATAGCATGTCTGACATGTCTAAACTTTGTTACATAAATAGATGATACAGGGTCTCAGGCAGCACCATCTCCAAAGAGCCCTTTTCCATGATCTTAGAACAGTTATAGGGAAGATCCTAGGTCCTGATGGCCACTGTCTTGAAGCTTTTCTAGCATTCTGGGAAGTTCAGGAACCCTCTGCCCTCTTGAAGCTAGTGGAAGAGCCCAGTAGCCTCTGTGCTTGGGAAATTGAAACCCAGGGAGAGAGAATACTATAAAAGCAGGATGTCTGAGATGGAGGCAGCTAATAAGGCTGCAAGGTGTTGTAAGGCTGCTTCCCTTACTGAGGAAGGTTCTGGTCTCCGCATCAGTGGTGACACTAACATATCAGATCTCTAAGAAAATAACATCATGTCCTATGATCATTTAGTGTCTGCATCTGCATTCACCCAGGATTGCACCTAAAACCTTCCTAGACTCCAGCTCTGGCTCTGAGGTTACCTGTGGGTGGGGTGATGCAGGCACACAAAAGGACATCCTCTCCAAATTTTCCCGACTGTTGGTTGGTTTTTTCCAAAGCCCCTCAGTGGGACAGGCGAGGGACAGAGGGCTGGGTATGGAGGCCTCTAAGCTCCCTGCTCGTCTGCCAACATCATCCAGGCAGGGAAGAAGGAAGGGTGTGATCAGGCAGGCGGCGTGCAACCTGGGCCGGCTCGGCCCCAGCACACTGGCTGTGGGGAGCCCCGCCTCCCCTCGCGGTTGACAGCTCAGCTGGTGCAGAGCAACTCGTGCCAGCCAGTCGTGTCTCAGCCTCGGAGTGTGTGCGCACACCGCGGGCTGCCTCTGGCCCCAGCTCCCAAAACAGCTCCGCGCGCCGCTCCGCTCTACGTCCAGCTTCCTACTGAGAACAGTCCCTCCCTTGTGTCCGTAGCACCGTTAGCTGGAGGTTTGGCCACGTCAAATCGGTTTTCTAAAAAAGCGGGGAGCAGAGCTCTCTCTTCGCCGACACAGAAAGAGGGAACTGGGGAGGAAAGGTTCTTTGCGCTGGAGGATCGTGGGCCAGGCTTCTCATTTTCCCAGGCTGCTTCCACTCCCGGGTGAGGAGCGCCCCGCGAGTAAGGACAGCGCCTGGAAAATGGAGCAGACGTGGACAAGGTGGGTGAGCTGCTTCTTCCCCCCCGACCCCCGCCGCGTTCCGGATTTGGTGTCCCTCCACCGCACCCCACCCCTGCCCTTGCGCCCTTTTGGAGAGGTCGCCCCTCACCGCTAGGGGCCTTTGAAAGCTTCTCTTTCGATTGCCTCCCCCTCCCTAATTCCCGGCCTACTTCTCTTGGTCCTCCTGCACATGTTCTGTTCTCTGGTGTTTTCCTGCTTAATGAATCTCCCTTCCACCTAGTCTTGATGTTAAAGATATCCAATGAGGCTGCCTGGAAGTTTTTGTAGAAATGTTTCTCTGTCTTATAACTATTCCACAGATGAGAGGGATTCCCCCAGGTCTTTCCTTAGAGATACCTTTGATTTCAGCTATCTTGAAAAATATCAGATTCCTTCTCACCCTGACATGTTTTCCTACTCAACCTCTACTAGTCACACAAAGGCAACGGACTGAGTGAGCAGAGCCTGCAATGCTCATCTCCAGCGTCTCCAGCTGGAACTGTTGCTGGGAGAGGAAAGGAGAAAGAAACAAACCAGGGTGCCCGTCATTGCTCAGGCTTTGTTGAGGTCGGGGTGACAGCTGATCTTAGGTCAGATTTTGGAGATGCACGGTGGAATTGTGTTTCCTCCATGCCCCGTTGCTTCCCCCCCACCCCCAATATACTTTAAAATGGGGCTCATTCAAGGATAAGAGACGATGTCTTGAGACAAAGACTTCATTTTTGTTTTTAAGGGGGGAGGGTGATGGAAAGGCTATTCAGAGGTGTTTCCGTAACAGGTAGGCCTCCATCTCCAAGATTTAGCTTTGGAGAACTGGAGCGGGGCCAGATGCGTGTTCTGAGTCCTAACAGAGGGCAGACTGTACTAACACAGAAGGTAAATGTGGGGCTTAACAGTACTTTGGAAAAGACCTGGCGGATCTTAGCTGATTGTTCAACAGGAGAGAACTGTATAATGTGAACTTGGAAGAAAGGGCATATTGAAGATTAGAGGGTATTGATAAGAAGTTTACTCTCTAGATTTACTTTTTGCTGTTTTCTGCTCTTCACAGGCCTCTCCTAGAGGCTAGTGCTCTGTTCTGAGCATCACTAGATAAAAGGAGTGCAATCAAGAGACACGAGGGGACTGAGAACCATACCTGAGGGGTGACCAAAGGACCTGGGGCTCTTTAGTCTGGAGAAGTAAAGACTTGGGGTGGGGACATGGATATGGTAGCTCCCTTCAAATATTTGAAGAGCAGCTGGTGGTAGAGGGATTAGGTCAATTAGATCGATTTGGAATCTCTTAGGAGGACAGTACAACAAATTGGAGCAAGTTATGAAGATGCAAGTTATGGCTTACTGTAAAGGAAAAGCTTTCTCACAAGTGACCTGCCTGGACAGTAAATAGGTTCCTGACCTTGCCTATAATTATTCAAGCAAACACTAGGTGACCACTTGATGGTAATGAGGGTGAGTGTATCAGGGATTCTTGCTCTCTATCAGTGTTTTTCACACTTAAAACAAAGTATTATTTATTAACTTGTTTGAACTCTAGATATAGCCATTTCAGACAAATTCAGAAATAAGTTAGAAAAATCACAAATCATATGTTTATAGTTCAATTAGTTTCACAAACTGAGTATACCCATGTAATGAGCACTAAGATCAAAAAAGAGAATAAAACCAGCACCCCTGAAGCCCTCATGACCCCAAGGATAACCATTATCCTAACTTTTTTTTTTCCAATTTATTTATTTTTTTATTTTATTTTATTTTTTTTAAACATCTTTATTGGAGTATAATTGCTTTACAATGGTGTGTTAGTTTCTGCTTTATAACAAAGTGAATCAGTTATACATATACATATGTTGCCATATCTCTTCCCTCTTGCATCTCCCTCCCTCCCACCCTCCCTATCCCACCCCTCTAGGTGGTCACAAAGCACAGAGCTGATCTCCCTGTGCTATGCGGTTATCCTAACTTTTAACACAATAGGTTAGTTTTGCCTGGTTTTGAACTTTATGTAAGTGAAATTATCCACTGTGTACTCTTTCGTATCTGGCTTCTTTCACTCAATCTTATGTTGTGCAAATCTTCCACATTGTGTGTAGTTGTAGTTCATTCATTCTTGCTTCTATATAGGATTCTGTCATGTGTAGATATATCAAATGTATTTATCCATTCTGTTGTTAATGAGCATTTGGGGCTATTATGAATAGTGTTGCTATGAACATTCCTGTACATGTCTTTTGGTGAACATATGCACACATTTCTTTTGGGTAAATACACAGAATTGCTGGGTAATAGGAAATGCATGTTCATCTTTTGTAGATACTTCCAAATAATTTTCTAAAGTGGTTATGAAGAGGATATTCAAAGGGCTGAGATACAGCGTAAAGGTGCTCCACATCACTGGTCATTAGGGAAACGTAGATTAGAACCACAATGCCATTCCACTATGTACATATCAGAATGGTTGAAATGGGGACTTCCCTGGTGGTGCAGTAGTTAAGAATCTGCCTGCCAATGTAGGGGACAGGGGTTCGAGCCCTGGTCCAGGAGGATCACACATGCCGCGGAGCAACTAAGCCCGTGTGCCACAACTACTGAGCCTGTGCTCTAGAGCCCGCGAGCCACAACTACTGAGACCATGTGCTACAACTACTGAAGCCCACGCGCCTAGAGCCCATGCTCTGTAACAAGAGAAGCCACCACAATGAGAAGCCCGCGCACCTCAACGAAGAGTAGCCCCTGCTCACCGTAACTAGAGAAAGCCTGCACACAGCAACGAAGACCCAACGTGGCCAAAAATAAATTAAAAAAAAAAAAATGAATGGCTGAAGTGAAAAAGACAGAAAATAACAAATGTTGCTGAAGTAGAAGAGTCATTATGTTCACACTTTTCTTCTATCCCTACCCTCAAAAAGAAAGGTATTTACATTACAACCAAGTACACTCCCATATGTAACTGAAACAAATGTATCATGTAACAATACTTAAGCTTACTATGTGTTTTGTACTCTGATCTTTCCCCACCCTATTCTTTTCCTTTAAAAAAAAAAATGCTTGTGTGACTCAATTTATTTCACCACCCAGTGGGTCACAGATGGAAAAATCCTGTAATCATATATCGTAACTGATGTCTCAGATACTTCCTAACTGGAAGCTAAGATCAGTTCATAAACATTTATTTTAAATGTGAGCCCAATACAGGTGAGGCACTGTGCTGAATGCTAAGAGTAAAACAATGAATGAGAGAGACGGTTCCTGCCTTTGAGGGTTTGACTTTGTTGTCTATAATTCTAATAGAGGCTAAGGCAGACATATGCATTGGCGGTTTGGGAGCACAGTGGAATAAAAATTAACTCTAAAGCTGCCATTTATATTAAGCTTGCATTTGTTAGCTTTTGTGTTAATCCCTTTGTGTACTTTATTTCACCTAATCCTCACAACCCTATGAGGTCTGAAGTAAATGTTATTATAGTCATTTTTAAGACAAGAAAATTGAAGTTCAGATTAAAAATTTGACCAGGTAACACACACAGCTGAGGAAGAAATATAGCCTGGAACTATCTAATTCCAAAACCTATTCTTCTTAGTTGCTTCACTTGAATTGAGTCTTGTAGGTGACTTGGTTTCTGAGTTGCTTCTGAACCCAGCTACTTATCCTGACAGTGATTAAGCTTATGAATAAGTTTAAGACTATGATTCCATTCCCAAATCTCATTCTTGGCAGTTCTGGAAATTCCCCTCTCTGAGGGGTTCTTCACATGAGCCTCCATATCCTTTATCTTGCTCAGTCTACCCACAGAGGACAGGGTGCTGAGTATTTGAGTTCTCAAACTTAAATATCTCCTACTCCCAGCTGTATATCATCTGCCCTCTACAAGTAAATGGGAGTATTTTTTCCCAGGGATGTTGCCTGACTGTTGCCAGACTCTTTGGTTAAATCATTTGGAGAGAGCATGGTTTTTTCTGGAATAGCGAATTAATAAGCTAGTTTGGTCCCTAACTGAACTGCTATCCATGAATTGGGAAAGAGTTGTCAAAGGAATATACTCATGGAGGTGATGAGGAACCTGATGATGGAGGTGATTTGCTTGCTTCGTTAGTCTAGTATCAACCACGCAAACAGCTTCTGCTGCTCTAAAGGTTTAGCATTCATCTATCTGGACTAGCAACTCCCTAGAGCAGTGTGAGTGTTTCAGAATCCCTGTTTGTATTAGTTTCCTTTTGCTGCTATGACGAATTACCACAAATTTAGTGGCTTAAAACAACACAAACTTATTATCTTGCAATTCTGGAGGTCAAAAGTCTGAAAATTGGTCTTCTAGGCAAAATCAAGGTGTCAGCAGGATTGTGTTTCTCCTGGAGGCTCTAGGGAAGAATCCATTCCTTGCCTTTTTCTAGCTTAAAGAGGCTGTCCACATCGCTTGGTTCATGGTCCCTTTCCAGCAATGGCATCACTCCAGCCTCTGTGCTGTCCACATCCCTTGGTTCATGGTCCCTTTCCAGCAATGGCATCACTCCAGGCTCTGTTTCTTCATCCCACCTCCTCCTCTCTCATTCTGACTCTCCTGTGTATCTCTCACAAGGACCCTTGTGATGACATTGGGCCCAATGGGGTACTCCAGGATAATCTCACCGTCTCAAAATCCTTAATCACATCTGAAAGTCCCTTTTGCCATGAAAGTGGCAAAGTCACAGGTTCCAGAGATTAGGAATGTGGACTTCTTTGGAGAGCCCTATTCAGCCTGCCACACTGTTAAGTGCTGGAAAAGGCATTACTAATTCTCCTCCCCTTTTACATGGACATTTTCTTGTTTCTAGCATATAGGAAAGCTGAATAAAAGTCAGATAAATCATATATGAACCTTATACAACTTCCCTGAACAAACAACTCAAGAAAAAGAGAACTTGAACTATTTAGGGGCTACCTTTAAGATTGAAGGTTAGGAAAGGAAAGCAAATTAATTAGTCTGTTTTGTTTTGTTTTCTCTTACCCTGTAATTTGATTTAATAAAATGCAAGCATTAATTGTATTTGCCTGCCATGCCTGTGAACATTTGGAGAAGGGAAGTAACATCCAAGAAAAATAGTGATTAGGTCTCAAAATTTAAAAATTCTTTATTTTGTTTCTCCTCTCCCATATGGTTAAAGTGTAGCCTTCAAGTAAGACAAAATGCCCATTTACCCCAGTTATATTGCATTTAAAAGATACCCCTTTAAAGCTTATTTGCAATTATTCTGCTCAGTATTAACTCTCAGCCTAAAGGAAGCAAGGACTTTTATTTCTCTTTGAATTTGTGGTGAGTTAGCAGAGAGTCCTGTTTACAAACGCATAGTTACAACCAGAGATGGCATTTCTCCCCATTTTATAGATGTGGCAGCTGAAGGTAGAGAGGTTAAGCAGGCATTGGAGCATGAAGGTCTGGTTGATTCTGGTATCTTTGCTTACAGCGGTGCTGCAGCTTTGCATACAGCGCTTTTTATTAGGAAAATGCTCCTTTTCGTAATTCTATAATTGAAACATGTTTGGATATTGGATTTCCTATTTAACATTCAGCACTTCTAGTGATTGATTTTCTGCATTTGGGGTAGGAAAATCTCTGCCTTTGCAACTCTGATCTGCTTTTAAATAGGCCTATACTTGGATTTAGGCTTGAGAAATTTATCTCAATCAGTGCTTTCACTCCCACTTTCTTATTTCCTATACACTAGATCAGACTGGACCCCCTTCTTCTTCTTGCAGCTTACATGCTAAGGCTGGATGTAAAATACCAGAAGTCTGGGAAATGGTTATTTCTGTCTCTGAACGGATAAGTTGGCTGACCCTCATCACAGGGCCCTCTGCATTCTGGGTGGCTCAGGGGTAATTTATACAAGGCTGTGTGGAGTATCCATCCATTCAGTAGATGCACTGGGACACTGCTCCTATTGAAATGGGCAGAGAAATTGAAATTTTATTCTATAAATAAAATTCCAAACTGGGCTCAGAACATTCCACAAGTTGTCCCTGGCAAAAATTCAAATAGCATTTAAAGTTAGAAGAAAAAGTCCAGAATAAAAGAGATGTCATGGTGACCCAAGGTAGCTCTATCCAATTCTATTTTAAAACATCCAGAAGCACTGAGGACTTGTTTTCCTCTGTCTCAGGACATCTTCTGAGCTCTATGATCATCAAGACAAGTATGATCTGAATTTTCTTTTTTTTTCATGGCTGAAGCACTTCACTAGTCATAGACTATTTATTATAACAACAACAACTTGTATTTTTCATAGCATTTTAGTAGTTTCTAATACATTTTCCCTTAATCTGTCTCATTATCTCCATTATCTCATTATCTCCTTTTCTGCGTGTTCCATTCTGCAGAAACTTCTTTCTCCCTTTTCTTTTCCAAGGCCAACTAGGGAAGAGGTAACCTGCACCTGGTGTCTACTTATCCTGGCCAAGGTAGAAGAGTGTAAAGAAGCAATAACTGCTGATATATAGAAAGCATTGACTGACAAAGAAAATTGAGTAATTTCTAGCACTTCATACAATTTGAGAATATATTTTCCACTTCATAATGTGGAATATTATTATTCATGATGTGGAATAACATGTCATGTCATATTATAATACTTTACTTAATCATTACCCTATAGTGAGTCCTTTAGGTTTCCAGTTTTTAACTATTATAAGTAATTCTTGATAAACTCTAGGTGCATAAGGCATCTTCTTCCATGGGATTATTTTTGAATGATAGATGTTCAGAAGTAGAATAACTGTGTCAAACACTTCTAGTTCTTGAAAATACATTGCAAATTGCTCAGAGTTTAGACTCATATAACTCATATTAAAATGAAGGATATTTCATTCCATTTAAATATCTTTTTCAAGACCTGAGTCCCTATATTGCAGAAGGGGAAGTGGAGGCACACTGACATAAAATGGCATATCCTAGGATAATCCCAGGTGAATCAGTAGCAACATTCTCAACTTTTAGCCTCTCCAGAGTAAAGTGCTTCACTATTGCTATTAATCTCTGTTACCATCCTAAAGTGTTTCCTGAAATGATAAACAGAAAATTTCAATATAAGAAAGTAAAAGTGGATATAAATTACTTCAAAATTCTGCATACATATTAGGATGTCTATTGCAAGGAGAGGAAAAAATTGATGCTGTATTTGGTTATGGGATTGTGGATAATACCCCTTATATGCTGCTTTAAAGCTAAGTCAGTATATGTTTTTATAGCAGAAAGAAATTTACATTTATTCTACCAAGTGACAACATGTAAAGTTTGGAACTGAGTTGGTCTTAGAAAAGATTCTTCTGTGCATTATTTATAGATTTCCAGATTATTGGTGCCTTGGGGGCAGAGTTATTGCCAGCAGACCTAGGGAGCTGGTGTCTCTTTACTCATCCTGAGCTAAAATTATTGTGAGTGGGCCTTAATATACCAGTTGTTCCCGCCTACACACCTAGCCTTGCCTTTGCTAGGATAACTTTGTTTATTCTTTAGAGGTTAGTTTCAGCATTATCTCCTTTTGGAATTATTTTTGGAACCTACTTCTGAATGTTCTCTATAGCCAGAGCACACTCTGCCTTCTCTGTTATTGCATGTGGCTAGTTAGTTTACTTGGTATTTTACATACTCTTTAAGTTTATTGGAAGAAGGGACCGTCTTTTGTCTCTAAATCTTCAGTATCTTACAATATTTCTAGCATATAGCAGATCCTCAGTTAAGAACTTTCTAGAGAACATTTCCTGCAAGGCTTATGTGAATATCTGTTTGGTAGGTGTCTCTTTCCTACGGAATGGATACAGCAGGTTATCAAATCTTGATGCCATTGTACATTCAAATTGTATTTATTCGTTGTTTAAGAAATATACATCAAATTCCTGTTACGATCTAGACTTCTTAAATGCTGGGTACCTGATAGCGAATGATACAAAAGCCCTGCCTTCAGGGTGCTGACATTCTAGACAGGTCACAATGCACAAGTATATATTACTGCTGTAACTTGACCTCACAATTCCTTAACTCTAATTCACTTCAGCACACCATGAACACAGCCATCCTTTGTAGCTCATCTTCACTCCAAGTTCTCTATCCTTAGGATCCTTAACACTGAAATTATATTCCCTGACCACAAGGTCAAGTCCTCCATCTCTTCATTCTTTCTGAATATTCAGTTTACCTTATCACTTACTCCTTCATATCTTCCAGGCCATCTTCTCTTCATTCATCTCCCTACTGACCCGAGACCTCAGGGTCAGCTATTCGAATCATTTTCAGCATTGCTTTAGAATCTCTTACTGCCTTAACAGTCCCCCACCCTTGGTAACCCTCAGTTAATTTTATTATCCTCTGGGATTCTATAAGCTTTGTTCCAGTACATTGTAAAACCACACTGAGAAGGAAGACTCTAGATTCATTCTTTCTAACCTCGAGCAGGTTAATGGGCAGCCCTTCTCCTCCTCCCCTGACTCTTCATCTTCCCCTAAGAGTGCAATCCTCAAAACCTCTGATTTCAATAATAGGAATAAAATCTAGATGCAAAATTGCATGTTCGGTGTTATTTCTATTTTGTGGAATTCACACAGGCATATAAACTGAAGAACAGCTAAAAAGAAATACATGAAAATCTTTCTCAATGTTGCCTTTAAGTGGTAGCATTTTTTATTTTATTTTTTTCCTGTACACTTTTCTCCTTTCCAAAATTTCTGGAAAGAACACATAATTCTTTAAAAATCATTAAAACCAGGCACTATAAAGGAAGGAAAAAGTAAAAGATTATGCAAATAAAAGATTAGGTGAAAACAGAAAAAAAAATCATCTATCTCTTGATGTTTGGTCAGGGGCTCTGAGATAGACTGAGCCACAGCCTCGGGATTCCCCAGTGCCTTGTGAATAGTGGTTGTTAATGAAAACTGCATTGCCAGGACCAAGAGTAAAAAGCACAAGCTAAGTTTTAGAAGTAGGTGGAGGGACCATATACCATCCCTGAGTGATGTGGCTGAATTCAGAGAAGATTATTTTCACATCTCTTTTGAAAGCGTGATGTCAGTGTCTTGGCTGATTCAGGGGACAGGGAAGAGAATTTATTAGATATTTGCATGTCTAATAACCTCATAAAGCAAAGTGAGGAAAATAATTATTTGAACTGCCTTTTATCTGTTTACAGTATTAAGAGGTTTCTCTGAACCTTGAGGAATAGCAGCATGAAAAATGTTAGTTCCTTTTAGGATAAAGACAGTGCAGGAGGAAAATAAGTCGTAAAACTCAAAGTTGTTGCAGATGCACAGTGATGCTTGTAGCTCCTGGTAGCTATTGAGGACTTAGCACTACAGAAAACTGCCTCCCAGAGATCCATCTGGCCACGGCCACACTCAGTGAATAGATCCTGTTGAGTGAAGGGTGTAATTGCAGCCTGTACTGGAGAAAAGTGGATGTTACTGTATCCATGCCAAGTCAGCTCACACTTAGTCAGCATGCAGAGGGAGACTCACAAGTGATGCTTTCTCTGTTCTGAGGGGCTTTGCCAGTTAAGCATTCTAGCTTGCAGAGGCTATAATGATAGGTCTTGAGATGAGAAAAAAAATTATAATCTCGCTGTATTTATTATACTCCCGTCTTGTGCTCTGCATCTGTGACTTCTACCCTATTTGCATTTGAATGTGTGTTTTTGCAATTCTGTTGCCAAATGGGAGATATTGGCAATATTTGGAGCGGAGAAGATATACTCAGTGTCTCTCTTGGCAAGAGAAAAAGAGATCTGAGAAGTCTCAGAGCTTGTTCACTAATGGCCTTCCCAATTTTGATTGTGTCTATTTCCATCGCCTCTCCTGGCTGTCAGCTTATTCCCTTTGTCTTTTAGGGACAATGCCAAGTGTTATCACAGAAAGGATTCAGGGGAGGCATGAATATTTGGAGGAATGTGGGTAGAGAAAGGGAAGTATAAAATAGTGGATGACTCACTTTTCAGGATAGAACCTATGTAAAAAGTCATACTTGCCACTTCCTTTTTAGGATTTTAATTCATTTGTCACATGGTGTCTGTTATACCAGTACTCAAATACTCCATTGTGAGCTCTGTATGTATTGGGGATGAGTTGGTGTCCCAAGAAACAAATCTGTGTCAGAATTTGAGTCTAAATTGCATCTCCTCCCCACAGCAGCACTGCCCACATTTCCCTTCACCTCACTTTCTCAGGGGTCATTTCCCTGGAGTCAAGGCGGGTACAAAGGAGGCTCCTGGCAAAAGTGTGGGTAGAAATAGGGCATATTGGACGAGTAGAAGTTTGGAGTCAGACAGATACAGCTTTCAAGTTCAGGCTTACCACCAACTAGCTGGATAATCTTGGGCAAATTACTTCATCATTCTAGGCCTCTTGTTTCCTCATCTGTAAAATAGGGGTAACAGTACCTACTGAATTTTGTGAGAATTGAATGAGATAATGCCTGGAAAGTATCAGTCAGTCAATAAATGGTGGTGGGTGGTGATGGTTGTCCACAATATAATGATAACGGTCGTTTAATTCAAGATGAGTGCTGAGGAAAATTCCAGTGTAAGAAAACACGTGGAACTGTAAAGTTACGCACAGGCAGTCTGAAGACTATTACCTGTGGATGTCTTTGTTTCTAAGTTGGCACTGCTTGTGAAACCCTACCATTCAAAAATCACGTATTAAAGAAAGTAGGCCACAGTTCTCCTTGTCCTTCTGGCCCTTTTATATCTGCAAGGGTTGATTGTGGATATAAATTTAAAACATGAAAAAGAGATGCTTGAACATTAGAAAGATTTCTTTTATTTGAATCCGAATCTGGAAATTCCTGTCAAACGAGCTTTAAAAATATGGAATTAGAACAGGGTGTGTGTTTGGGCCCCAGTAAACAGCAAACTTGAGCAATCTTCCTGTCCCCCACTATCTGAGACGGCCACACTGAGACTAATCCCTTACGTATTTTATCTTTTATCAAGGGCCTTAAAAGAAGACTAGTGTAAATAGATCAGAATATGTTCCTTAACTTTTTAAAGAAGAATTAACCTTTTAGTATAAAAATAGTAAGAAATTTTAAAAAAGGAAGATATTCACTCGTATTTTCTACCATCGTAAACCCCCAGCCTTTTCACTCCTCTGGATTCTCTGCTACTCTGTATAGCCTCTATCTGTACACATTTTTACTCTAGTATAAATCTTAGTCCTAAACCTTTCTTGCTGACGTTATTTTAAATCACCTTTAGGGATTCTAAGTAGTTAGATGAAGATGTAGTGTTTGAGGAGGGAAGTGTAGATGAAGAACTGGTTTTCCCTTTGGCTACCCCTAATACTCCTGCCTCAGGATTAGAGTTTGGGGGAGGAAGGCTTGAGGAGGGGAAAGGTAAAAAGGAAGTTGGAAGGGGTCCTGAGGAGCAGTTAATACTTACTCAGGTTGGGGGGGGGAGCAAAATAAAGCCCTGAACACACCCTTTATTTTCCTATTTTGGGGCCTTTGTCATGTTTCCTTATGTATTCATACCTATCCTCCAAGGCCTGAATTCAGTGTTCTCTGTTTTCTGTAGGTTTCCTAGACCCCCCTCTCCTCATCGGGACAAAATTAATTGCTGTCTCATTTGTGTTCTGAGATTTCTGTTTTCAGTCTCATCCTTCTACTCATTCTCTCTTTGAATCCTGTCCACCTCCCCCAGTAGACAACTCTGAGCACCTTGATTTCAGGGCATTTCTTTTTCACCTTTATGATCTCGGAGCTTGTCATACAAGCAACTTCTCAATAAATGTTTATGAAATGGAACGAAAAACTAGCAACCAAGGCCCAGTTTTTTCCTCTAAGTGCTGGTATGGCAGATTGCTTTTCCTCCTCCTGAACTTTTGTTCATAACAAGAAAGCCATATAAGAAGGAGTTTGAGAGACAGAAAGTGCCTCTGGGAGATGGTCTTTGTCCCTCAGCCTCACCGTGAAGGAAGGGTGGTGGCGCTCGATAAAGTGGGGGGGGGGGGGCAGACTGTGTGGTGCCCCGATGACCTGAGTGTATGTGATTGCCTTGGGGAGGCAGCCTGAAAAAGCAACTGCCCCTTTGGGGGTTTGGACACGCTTATGGGAAGAAGTAGCCCTAGGTTAGTCATCTTAATAGGCTGACCAAGGAAAAGAAATTAATGGGGCCTCGACAGACAACAACTCCTTAGATACAGTTTGGGGTGGTTTTGGTCTGCGATACTAGTATCTCGTAGTGTTCAAAGACTTGTTGCAGACCTGCTTTGTAATGTGGAAGTTGTATGATTGCCATCTTGCCCTTGCTCATGAATAATATGGTCCATTAACACAATCCATTGCTTTTCTCAGTCCACAAATTAAACAGACCAAAACACAAGGCAATAACACCAAATACGCAGTTTGCAAAGGGTGGTCTATGGCTGCCTTATAGAAAATATCCCTCTGCAGACTGCATCTTGGTGTTACCCTTTGGTAAGGAAGGACCCAAGTTTCGACCCCTCCTCCCAATGTTATGAGAGACCAGACTAGTGGGACCAGTGAGCTGCTCACATCTTGGAAAGGAGCCATATGAATGGCCATTTTCAAGAAAAGCAAAATTGAGTGCTTGGCTAGTCCTAATGTAATTGAAACTACCATACTTAGAAAACTACTGGAAGAAATCACCAGAGCAGAGTTTGACAGCATCAGAGTATCAGAATGTAGCAGATAGATAGCTCTGAGAGGAGCAGTTGTTTTCTGATCATCCTCAACCTAATCACCCTGGAAAGCTGTAGGAAAAGCTAGTACTGTGGGATATTGAATGTTGATGTATTGTTTGGGTCCAGTATCTTCAGAGCTCCTTATCAGCAAGTCAGGAAAATGTGGGTAGTACACCAGGCAGAAATTAAGTGGGTGAACAGCTGGTAGGTGGGTTGTACTTGGAAAATGTTTGGTTCTTCAAATTAAGCAAGAGAGTGTCTCAGCAAAAATTAGTTAAGTATGGGGAATTCCCTGGCGGTCCAGTGGTTAAGACTCCGAGCTTCTACTACAGGGGGTGCAGGTTCAATCCCTGGTCGGGGAACTAAGATCCCGCGTGCTGTGCAGTGCAGCCAAAAAAAAAAAAAAATTAGTAAGTATGATTTTAGTGGAATTTGTATCAGTATTGACACATTGGTGAGGTAGCGAGCAAAAAGATAAGGCTCACTGAGGGAGAGTTTAGTTCATTTATACAAGAAAAACATGTAAGGTAAAACATGCAGGTAACACGTATTGATAAGATAGGAGTATCTTTGGGGAAAGATTATATATGTACATCTCTGCAGGAGAGCCGTAAGTGCCCTGGTGAACCACATGCTAGCTGAGCATGAGTCATTCATTGACTGATGTTTTTTATAAAAAAAAAAAAAAAAAAACTAGAAACACTTGAATTTGAGAAACTAGGACAAGGGTATACAATTTTTTCTGGGCTTGGGTAATAGAGAAAAATTTACCAACATCTGTTACTGCTCTGTGTGTGTGTGTGTGTGGCCAGGCTTGGAGTCTGTCTCTAGCATACCCCGATTCTCTTTGCACTTTGGTTTATCAGATATTGTCACAAATTGCAATCCCCTAGACATATTATACCCTGTGTTTCTTCACCATGTGCCCCTTCTCTGGGGGAGCATCAAATTCCTTACCAACCTTTTGGAGCAGCTGAGTGAGCCCCACTCTCTGGCAATATGAGAGGGAACTTGAGCTGTTAGCAGAGTTAAAGTGATTTTTTAAATATCTCCTGAGACTACAGAAAGCCCATTAACTCAGTACTCATCCAAAGTGACCTCTCTACCCTTCTGGTTATTGCTTCATAGGCAGGCAGCCAGCTCAGGGTGAGTGTGGGGTTGGGGAGAAGGTGAAGTATCTTGTGGCATATGCATCGCCTTGTTGTAACTTGCTCCTGGTCTAGAATGTGGACTCTTCGGAGCAAGGAGAATTGAATGAGATCATGTCTGGAAAGTTCCCCCATCCTTGGAAAGTATTAAAATGGGTTTTAATACTATTAGCATCTAGGAGAATAGAATTGTGTAATTACTGCAAGGAACCTTAGAAATTCATGAATGTCTTTTACACATATTTAAGGAAGCTGAAGCCCAGAGGTAAAAGTGACTTTTAAGCCCCTTAGTAGCTTGCCATCGCAAATTAATGAATTGTGTACTGAAGCCAATAGGTAACCCAAGACAGTGTCTTAAAGCAGAAATGAAACTTTTGTCTGCATTTGATCTATACCAGCGTGACAGCCTCAGAGATCTATAAGGAGCCAGGCTAGTATCATAAATGAGCGCACGAGCTGGGATTACAAGAAGAGGGAGTGACGGGAACTGTGGCAAACTGGAGAACAAGTCTCTTCTGTTTAAAGGCAGCAGGTTATCCCTCTGTGTGGGAAGGCAGGCCCAGTATTGCCAGACCCATTCATTTTGCAAGAGAAGTTAGAAATGGATCAACCTTGTATTGACCAAATCAAACATGTTGGATGGGCTGAATTTGGCCTGAGGAATGGCTTTGCTCCTGACAGCAGATACACAGTTACCCAGGTCTGTGGGCTGAGCACAAAGGAATCCATCCAATGCATGAATAGCAGCATCTAATTATAAGTTTTTTCCCCACAAATTTTTCAAGATATTGTTCTAGCTGATAGTTTCAAAATCCTTGCCCTACTTTTTCTCAACAGAGGGAAATCCATAAGTAGTACATTCATCTCTTTCCTTCTTCACTCTCAGGGAAAGTTTTTAATGAGAAGTGGAGAAGGGGAAGAGACAGAGGGCCTGGAAGAACCCCAAGCTGGTGATCTGCTTTTGACTAATAAAGAATCACCAGGTGGTGGGTATAGTCCAGCGTGCCCTGTCTGGTACTTTCATGTCCATCTGGAACTTAACAAAGTGAAGATTTATGCCAAGATCCAGCCCTGAGGCAGAGAAGAAAGAACACCAACAGTTTCTAAATAAATGCCAGGCTCTCTTCCGCCTTTCTGTGAATGTCTTCTGGCTTTTAAAAAGAGAAGCCCTCTAAATCTCTGGCAATATAATTATTTTTAGAACAACTAACTGGGAGTACCCAAGGGTTTAAGGAATAAGCTAAATGTTGAAAGCATCTCTCTGTAGGATTATTGCAATCACCTCTCTGTTTCTGCCTTCCCCACCCAGAGAGTCTGTTGTCAAAACATTAGCCAGACCTTTTAAAACATTCGTCACTCAGTTCACCTCTTTTTTTGACTCACAAGACTCCAGTGACTAAATTTCTCTCAATGCCCCAAAGGCTTTATACAATCTGCCCTCTGCCCAACTTTCCTATTATTTCCTTCACCACACCTCCTGCTACTCAGTCTGCCCAGCCACACTGGCCTCCTTGTTGTTCAAAAATTGCTCTGGCATGCTCCCTCCTAAGAGCCTTTGCATTTGATGTCCCCTGCTTAGAAGACTCTGCCCAAATACTCATATTATTGCTTCTCAGAGAAACTTTGCCTCCTGAAAATTGCAATCCCCTCCTCCTCCCCATAGCTCCAGGATTCCCTACCTCTATTCCCTACATTAATTTTTTATAGTATCTCTCCCCAATTGCTACTGTACATTTTGCTTTTTTGTTTCCTTTTACTGTAATATTAGTTCCATGAGTGCAGGCATTTTGGTCTGTTTTGTTCACTGCTACATTTGTGGAGCTTAAAACTGGTGCCTAAAAACATAGTAGGTGCTTCACAAGTATTTGTTAATACATTTTGAGACTTTTTTTCCCCTTCTGTGCTAGGAATGGTGGCCTTCACTGTGCTGGACACACCAGATACACCTCTGGCTACTGCATCGTGGTGTTTTTAACATTTCCATTAATAGACTTTGTCTGTTTTCCAAGTTTTCTAGGTCAATTCTACTTCCTAAACATATCTTGATTTTTTTTTTTTTTTTTTTTTTGCTTCTCTCCATTTCTCCTATTCTATCCCTTAGTTAAAACTATCACAACTTCTTGCTATCCCCATCTACTTTTGTTCCCTCTACACAGTGTCACTCAACAGCCAGAATGATCTAAAGTCTAAATCTGGTCACTTACCATTCATTCCCTCATTTAAAATCCTTCAGTGGTTTCCCATTGACCTGCACATAAAACTCATATCCTTACCCCATCCCTCAGGGCCCTGCATGGTCTGGTTGCAACATTGGCTTTCTCTGTTCCTCTAACAGGCCAAGTTCCTCCCTGACTCAGGGTCCTTGCTGTTCCCTCATGATGGAACACTCTTCTGTTCCCATTTTTCATCTGGCTGACATTCTCTTCATCTCAATTTAAATGCTCTTTTCTCTGAGTTTCTCTGAGTCTCTCTACTAGTTAAGTTACTCTGCATATTCCTTCATAGCACTTGCTACAATAGTAATTCAGTGCTTGTGGAACTGTTTGTCCAATGGCTGTCTCTACAAATACCTACTGAGGATAGAAACCCTTCCTGTGGGGTTTGTCTTTGTCTTTCCAGCACTTAACACTGTCCCTGATACATAGTACTAGCTTAATGATTGTGGAGAAATAAATAAAAATAGATGTCTTGCCACCCAGGGATTGGACACTGTGTGGGGTGGTATCTCATTAATTAACGATGTGTTTCTCTCCACAGAGATTATTTTGCAGAAGATGATGGGGAGATGGTACCTAGAACAAGTCATGCAGCAGGTAAGGAGGTTGTGGGCCTTGCTTTGCTAAATTCTTGGTCTCCTGCTGATCATAATTCCCTTAAATTATAGACCCTTTAATGTCACCATGGCATGTAGTATATAATTCCCCTCCTTCCCAGCACAGTGCAGTAAATCATAACTGAAATACTTATGTGAACTCTTCATACTTTTTTTTTAATTTTTAAATTTTTTAAAAATTTATTTATTTTTCGCTGCATTGGGTCTTTATTGCTATGCGTGGGCTTTCTCTAGTTGCGTCAGGCGGGGGCTACTCTTTGCTGTGGTGCTCAGGCTTCTCATTGCTGTGGCTTCTCCTGTTGTGGAGCACGGGCTCTAGGCGCACGAGCTTCAGTAGTTGTGGCGTGCAGGCTTCAGCAGTTGTGGCTTGCGGGCTTGGTTGCTCCGTGGCATGTGGGATCTTCCCAAACCCGTGTCCCCTGCATTGGCAGGCAGATTCTTAATTAAAATTAGCCTTTGTAATTGTGTATGTGAAATCTATAAATTCTACGGGCCTACCATACTCATTTTGAGCATCAAGAGTCTCCATTTTGAGGTAAAAATTGAAGGACTAGGGCAAAATGGAAGGGGAATGAAGAAAATGCCTACTATACGCAAGATATTAGGTTGGATACTTTCACTGATTATTTCATTTAATCCATATAAATGCTCTGTGAGGTAAGCATTATTATACCCATTTCTACAGAGGCAATGATGCTCAGCAAAATTAAGAGATTTGCCTAAATTCCCACAATTAGCAAGTGGTCAGGATTCATAACCAATCTTTTTTTTCTTTAACATTTTCGTTGTGTCCATATCCAATCTTCAAAGGCTCTTATCTTTGTACCATATCCTATGAATCTAACTGTAATGTATTGTTGTTTTCTCAAATTTTCTTCCATTTAATCGCCTATTTAATTTCACCTAAATGTGGAAGAAATCATTTTTTTCTAACTTATTTTAATTAAAACATTTGCATTTACTTAGAAATATCAAGTTATCAACAAAACCATTACTATTACTACTATTATTATTATTAATTTGCAATCACAGTGTGGTATACAAGTAACAGAACAACAATTATTTTGAACAAGCTGAATCAAAGACAATTGAAAATGGGAAAATACCCAACTCTATCTGTAATTAATTTGTGCTGTGTACCAATAAAACCTGCTTTAAATTTCTGTGCTAATTTAAACCCCTGTACTCAATCAGGCAAGGTTAGTGGCTATTGAAAATACCATTAAGGATAGGGCTATCTAAAGACACACTTGATAGTATGTTATTTTTACAAACATGAATAGACACTGTACAGTGTCCAGTTTAAAAACAAATCATATAAATCATATGGCCTTACATTCCCTCCCCCTTTTTTTTTCTTTAAAATTGGTTATGTAATGAGTAGTTAAATACTTCCAGACAAGAAAAAAACTGCCCTGGAACCACACTATTTATCATCATTATTTTTTTTTTAATCTTCATCTTGTTCATATTTCTCCTTGTCATCATCTTCTTGACCCTTTTGTCTTTCTTCTTTTTTTTTTTTAAACAGGGAATGCTCTTCTGTTTTTTTTTTTTTTTTTTTTTTTGGCCGTGCGCTGTGGCTTGTGGGATCTTAGTTCCCTGACCAGGGATTGAACCCCAGCAATAAGGATTTTAAAAAAAATTCTGAGAAGTTGATTGAAGCATCTGGGGACTTTTTCTTGCATTCCTTCTGGAAAGTCTGTAGAAAGAAAGAGAAAAGAGGGAAGGAGGGAGGGAGGCATATATTCTCCCATCCCATAGGTTGGCCTTTCATTCTATTGATGGTTTCCTTTGCTGAACAGAAGCTTTTTAGTTTGATGTAGTCCCACTTGTTTATTTTTGCTTTTGTTGCCTTTGCTTTTGGTGCCCATGCCTATATGGTCCATTAATTTTCGACAAAAGAGGTAAGAATATACAAGGGAGGAAGGAAGGAAAGAGAAAAGAAAAAGGGGGAGAAAAGAAAAGGAAAGGAAAGGACAGAAAAAGAGCATATTATGATATTTTTCTTCTTGGCCCTTTCAGATCGCCTTTGCCCATGTGTCTATGTCTAGTTAACTTTTCCTCAGTGGGGCACAGAGTCACCTAGAGCCCATTTCACTCTCACTTGCACTGACACTGTCTACGGATCTCAGTGTGTTGCTATGCCTGTCATTCTTTCTGATTTAAAAAAAAAAAAAATTTGTTCAGTAATAAAGGTGCATTGCTTCTTACTGTCAGCCAAGAAAGATGTATTTTTCTATGTCTTCTGCCTGAGTCTACAACCCCAAGCCCACCTCAATCGGAGGTCATTTGCGTACCATGCTTGAAGGAAGCCCTGATTTCTTATTCTTTCACAGTGTTACTTCTCCAAGGCAGGCCGAGGGTGAGTAGCAGCTTAGCCTTCGCTAGCTTCTCCCAGGGCAGTGCTTCCTTTGGTTAATGGAAAGACTGTGTCTCTTCCCCTTTGCCTGTTTTTCCCTGACTCTCAGGCCTGTTACAATCCCCTTCCCTGCTAAAATAACACAGTATTAGCATACTGCTAGGAAGGTTGAACGGAAGGAACGTGGGATTGGTTCTGCCACTTTTTGCAATGCAATCTTGGGCAAACAAACTTGCTGAACCTTTATTTACTCATTAGTTAAATGAGTGTAATAATCACATCAGTCTATTTCGCTGGTTGCAGTAACTATAAATGAAATTATTCCTATACAATAACCTAAAAGATTCTCTGTAGAGAGATTTTTGTAGAAATACTTCTTAGCTAATAACTTGATTTTTTATTTCAAATAAAGCTATTTCAGTTATCTTTGGTCATGTGACACACCACTCTAAAACGTAGTGGCTTAAATACGTATAGCTGATTCAGTTTGTTATACAGCAGCAACTAACGCAACAATGTTAAGCAATTATACGCCAATAAAGATGTTAAAAATAAATAAATAAATAAATAAAACTTAGTGGCTTAAAACAGGGGTCAGCAAACTGCAGCCCATAGGCCCAATCGCCAGTATTTGTAAACAAAGTTTTATAAAAGCACAGTCATGCTCATGCACTAACATATTTTTCTGCATCTTCTTTGAGCTATCAGGTCAGAGTTGAGTAGCTGTGACAGAGTCGATGCCCATGAGCCTAAAATATTTACTATCAGGCCCTTTAAGAAAAAGTTTGCCCACTCAAGGGTTAAAACAACAATGGTTTATTATTTCTCACAATCCTGGATGTTAGCAAACTGGGCATTTCTTCTGTTGGTCTCACTTGGGATCACTCAAATAACTGCCATCACTCAAATAATCTGACAGCTTTTTTTTTTATGTCTTTATTGGAGTATAATTGCTTTACAATGGCGTGTTAGCTTCTGCTGTATAACAAAGTGAATCAGCTATACGTATACATATATCCCCATATCCCCTCCCTCTTGAGCCTCCCTCCCACCCTCCCTATCCCACCCCTCTAGGTCGTCACAAAGCATTGAGCTGATCTCCCTGTGCTATGCAGCTGCTTCCCACTAGCCATCCATTTTACCTTTGGTAGTGTATATACGTCACTGCTACTCTCTCACTTTGTCCCCGCTTCCCCTTCCCGCCCCCCGTGTCCTCAAGTCCATTCTCTACATCTGCATCTTTATTCCTGCCCTGCCCCTAGCTTCATCAGTACCATTTTTTTAGATTCCAAACATATGCGTTAGCACATGCTATTTGTTTTTCTCTTTCTGACTTACTTCACTCTGTATGACAGACTCTAGGTCCATCCACCTCATTACAAATAACTCAGTTTTGTTCCTTTTTATGACTGAGTAATATTCCACTGTATATATGTGCCACATCTTCTTTATCCATTCATCTGTCAGTGGACATTTAGGTTGCTTCCATGTCCTGACTATTGTAAATAGTGCTGCAATGAATATTGTGGTACATGTATCTTTTTGAATTATGATTTTCTCAGGGTATATGCCCAGTAGTGGGATTTCTGGGTCATATGGTAGTTCTATTTTTAGTTTTTTAAGGAACCTCCATACTGTTCTCCACAGTGGCTCTATCAATTTACATTCCTACCAACAGTGCAAGAGGGTTCCCTTTTCTCCACACCCTCTCCAATGTTTATTGTTTCTACAATCTGACAGCTTGACTGGGACTGAGGGTCCAAGACAGCCTTTCTCAAGTGTCTAGCAGTGGTGACTGGCATCTTCATTCCCCCTGTACTTGGCCTTTCCTCCGCAAGGAAGGTAATCTGGGCTTCTTCACAGCAAGGTGGCCTTGGGGTTTTAGGAAAGCAAGGACAGAAATGCAAGGCCTCTCAAGGCCTAGTCTCCTGAACGCATCCAACAGGAGCATTTTATCACATTCTCTAGGTCAAAGCAAGTCACTAAGCCAACCCAGATTCAAGGGGTAGAGAAATAGATCCCACTTCTTGATGGCAGGAGAAGGAACATCACATGACAAAGGCGTGTGGACATAACCTAGTGTGCTGCACTGGGGACCACTACTAATATGATCTACTACAAGCTACTGTATGTGAACTGCTTCTCTGTGGCCTAGAATTGGTTCTTTTTTTGCAGAAACCAAATTCTGCTGGAACATGCAGGTTGGAATGATCATAATGCCACTGTTATATAAAATTTTCTGTTGTTCTGTTTCACTGGCAGCTTTTCTTAGTGACACCAAAGATCGAGGCCCTCCAGCGCAGTCACAGACCTGGAGAAGTGGTGAGAAGGTCCCCTTGGGGCATTCCTTGAGATCATTTGAAAGACCTCTTCAGGTGCAGACCCAGGCTCTTCGAGACTTTGAGAGGGTAAGTCACATGGGTGGATAATTGTTATCCCAGTTAGAAGGAGTATCAGGGGATAGTGGTGTCTTATAAAAATATGACCCATAGTTTAGCTTGGATTATGTGTATTCTTATCAAAATGTTGTCTCTTTCAATAGCATTTATCCCAATAAGCTTATGCACTGTTAACTATATGCTGAGCACTGTGGTTCATGGGCAATTGCCTGTACCACTATTTCTGCTTAACATTTTTACCCCTGGTTTACTTCTCAGATAAATTTAGGAAGTTTAAATGGCACCCCAGGAATCTGTAGGTGGGCCATAGTGAGCCCAGTAGACCTAGTCAGTCGGCTGGCATTATATGCTCTGCTGCTGGCTTGGACCACTCTGGATATCTGGATACCATCTGCAGCATGAGGTGGTTCAGCCACAGCCATTTGCTTCTCAACAAGAATCCGGCATTGTTGCTTGAAACTCCTGATTTAACTCTTGAAGTGCTCTGCATCTTGATAGGTTGATCCTTAGATTTGGCCAAAAGCCAAATTACTGACAATGTAATACAGGCCCCCAGCTCCCTGTGCCCTGGTTTGATCCAAGGAAGTCTGCACAATAGAACCTATCTACTGGAACCTACCTACTGGAACCTATCTACGGCCTGGAAAGAGCACCCAGGATTTCTTACATCCCTGTGTGCTAAAAAAGGAAACAGCTCTTTGGTGCCCCCTGGGGGTTGCCCAGGAATCAGGACACACATGAAACTGTAAAAATGCCCTGAGATGTGTGGGTTTCTTTCATTCTTGAATTGACAGCTTTTGTTATATAAAATAAAAATTCCATTTTCAAAAGAAGGTTAATAAAGCAGTGTTGACATGCGTTTACCCTGTCTTCTTTCAATTTGTAAATAGAAATGTTTCACTAGGACTTAATGTACATCCTACCAGACATTCCTGTGGACAAAGAATATGTTCCATATAATGTGTGCCTGAGAATTTAAACAGCCTACTCTTGGTTTTTGTGCTCAGAGTTGTCATGGATACCGTTTTTAAAAAAAAAGACAAAGAGTTTGCAGGAATATTAAGCTGTTTTGAAGACTAACCCTCTGAACAGCTGTGGTGCTGGTGGTAGGAGTGGGGGCAGTACAACCCAACCCCTTCCTCTGTTCCCCCTTTTGCATCTACTGCAGTGCAGAAAGGGTGAGCAGAGCTGCGGCACTCCCCAAAGCTGTTGAGGGTGCTCTCTGAAAGGCAGTCTGCCTGCATGTTCCTTTTGGTGGAGAGGTGATTTGGATCATAGAAATGAAGGGTGTCACCTCCACTGCTCAGATGAATGCCCAGGTGCTGTGGGAGAGGGAAAATAATGGGCTGAGCTGGGTGATGAGCAGGGGTCAGCTGACTTTCAACTGTGGAGTCCTAAGTCTTTTTCTCTGAGCAATAAGGTCTAATATCGCTGGTTAGTCCTTACTCCTCGATGCTGGGAACCACTGACAGAAGCCAAGGTAGGATGCAGAGAAAAGGCCAATAAGAGATATTTTACATGTCTCTCCCCTATGTGTCAAGCGATATATAAATAACAATGAGACTACAGCACATGCATTTGTCAGAATGGTCATTGTCAGTAAACCAAGCTGTGACCTGCTCACAGGTGTGTTCATTCTTACATCCATTCATCCATCCATCCATTCTGTAGACTTTGAATGATAGCACCTGCTGTATGAAGAACCTCCATGAAAGGATTTGAAAATTAGAGGAAACATTAGTTAGAAAAAAAAATGTAGGAGGGAGAGTGACACATTCCAATGTCCCACCCTAAAAACTGGTAAAACACTAAATAACATGATATTTTCTCTAAAGTTTAAATCATGCATTCCTTGGGATGAAGGATGAGATCTGTACTCGGAAAGGGGAAAGGGACATATTAAAGGTTTGTGCCAGAGAAAGGTCGGCTCCTCCAGGGCATGAAGCAGATGTCAAAGAGATACAGGCCTGGGCTGGGCAGCCAGGAATCCATCTGTCTTAGTCCATTCAGGCTACTATAACTCAGACTGGGTAGCTTATAAACAACAGAAATTTATTTCTCACAGTGCTGGAGGCTGGAAGTCCAAGATCAGGGCACCAGCAGGGTTACCTTCTGGTGAAGGCCCTCTTACTGGTTCATAGCTGATGCCTTTTCACTATGTTCTCACATGGCAGAAGGGGCTAGGGATCTCTCTGAAGCTTCTTTTATAAGACATGAAACCCAAAGGCCCATCTCCTAATACAGTACCATAATCTTTGAGGATTAGGATTTCAACATATGAATGGGGGCGAGGGGGACACATTCAGACCATGGTGGCATCCTTACTTCACTTATCCCTGCAACAAATACTTGATCACTTCAAATAAGATGCTATTCCTATCCTTAGTAATAGTCTATTGGGAAGTACAGACATTGCATTACTTACAATATAATGCGTCCTTATGGTAAAGATAAGGACAGTGTACTCTGAGATCTTGGGAGAGAATGTTTAATTTTATTAAAGGACAGAGAAGGGCCTCCTACAAGAGAACACCTCTCATGGGGCTGCACATTGAGTGAGATCTTCAAAGTTGAGTTAGATTTTACCGGTTAGAGAAGGAGATTATAATATTCCAGACAAAGGGGAAATTTGGGTGAAAGGAAGAGAAGTATGTTCATGTATAGATCTGATAAGAGACTGGGCTAGAGGGATGCTATGGTCTGAATGTTTGTGTTCCCTCAAAATTCATATGTTGAGATACTAACCCCTAAAGGTGATGACATTGGGAGGTGGGGCCTTTGGAAGGTGCTTAAGTCATGAGGGTGGAGCCCTCATGGATGAGATTAGTGCCTTATGAAAGAGGCTCCAGAGAGATTCCTAGCCCCTTCCACCATGGAGGATACAAGAATTCTGTGACCCAGAAGAGACCCCTCACCTGACCAGGCTGGCACCATGCTCTTTGACTTCCACCCTCCAGAACTGTGAGAAATAAACTTCAGTTGTTTATAAGCTACCCAGTCTGTGATATTTTCTTAAAGCAGCCTGAACAGACTTAGTCAAGAGAGGTAAGGAGGGAGACTTAGAACAAGGAAAGAAGTAATATTAAAGATACTTAATCAGTAAAAATTAATTGATCAGTTAATGTGATTGCTTCTGAAATATTTGTTGATGTAGGAAATTCTAGGGAAAAGAGCCTTTGATTCCAGAGTAAGTGATAATAGGCTAAAAATGTAAATACTGGCACATTATGGAAAATACATCATTGGTCAATTAACAAGTGAAAGTGACAGCATCTTTCTTCACTATATTGGTGCAGGAGGAAGGGGCAAAGGGAACAGAGCTTTGAAGATATAGTTTTCTTTCCTTTTCTTTTTCTGCGTTCTGTATCCCTGACCAACAGTATGAGTGGGGCTAGGGAAGGATAGGCAGGGGGAAGGGGTCAGAAATAGTGACACAGATGAGCCTACTCAACTTTCCACTGGTAGAAGTAAATTAATAGGTGTTGTTCCCCATGATAAAAGAGTTTTGCTTAGTATGTATGCTTCATTTGTACATTTTGAATGAGTGAATGATTTAATTAATTTTTAAACCTTGTCAGCTTTGTTTTAAAGGCGCTTCCCCCCGCCCCCCAAAGATACATTGATGGAGTGATCTCTGTTCTTTCCAGAACTATAGACTTGAGAAGTGGGTTAAGTGCTTCTCATAAATTGTCTTATTTTGTCTTTATAAACCTGCATGAAACAAGCATCACTGTTCCTATTTTCAAGTGAGGGAACCAGAACTCATAGAGATTGTGACTTTTTCAGGATCATGGAGTTTAGGTACCATGATTACAAATCCTGACAGGTTGTTGGGTCATTTTACATAGTCATATGTCAAATGGCCATAGTCATATGTTGAGAAAAATTCTTTCCTATATGTTTTCTCACTGATCACAGCACCCACCCCACCTCCAGCATCTCTGGGGTGAGTGAGACCTGAGCAGCACATAGATAACACTAGCTAGCGTGTGTTGATCACTTTCTGTGTGTCAAGTAGTGTACTAAGTATGTGCAGTATCATCTCATTTAATGCTCATGGAAACCCTGTGAAGAAAGCATGATTATTACACCAGTTTATAAATCAGGAAACAAAGGCACAAAGAGTAACAAAGGAACTTACCAAGCATCTCATAATGTGCTGAGAATACTCGTCATTTTTGTGACCTAAAATAGTACTTTATATGTTGGTGGTAATAAAAGTGCTGACTCCTATAGGCCTGGAATCA
The DNA here is from genome assembly GCF_028023285.1 of Balaenoptera ricei. Taxonomy (NCBI): domain Eukaryota; kingdom Metazoa; phylum Chordata; class Mammalia; order Artiodactyla; family Balaenopteridae; genus Balaenoptera; species Balaenoptera ricei. Next base: position 106,292,399 of record NC_082639.1, read on the forward strand.
TGAGCTCCTCCTATTTAGATGGGCACAGAGTACAGTTCTATCTTCCCTAGGTAAACTGTAAATCCACTTTTATCTCCCAGTATTCTCCATCACATGCTTTCTATTCCACTAATTCTGAACTGCTTGCAATTCAAAGTTGTTTCATACTTCCAAGCCTTTGTTCTGGCTGTTCCCGCTGCCTAGAATAATTTTTCTCTCCTGTTCTTTACCTGGTTAAAGCCTACTCATCCTTCAAGTTTCAGTTCAGGTTCAGTTTTTTGTTTATTTGTTTTTCTTTTTAGGATGCCTCCGCTCATTCTCCAGTCTCAAAATATATACCCAGACTCTAGGCAATTCAGAGGCAGAAAGCCTCTTGTTCACCTTTTTCTAGTCTCTAGAACCTAGCATAAATGCTGGTACATAGTAAGTGCTCAGTAGATGTTCATCAATTAAACTAAGTTTGTTGAAAAGTGTTGAAGATTAGGTGTTATATTGGATTTATATTCCCCCTGGCCTCTACTTCAGTATTCACTGAGTGTATTCACAGTAAGTAAAATGATTCTAAAGAGGGTATTGGTATATTAATTAATTGGTTAGGATAGGAAACTGAGAAGTCAGGAAAAATACATATACTTTTAGAAGTCCAATGTGCTATCCATTGTACTACAGAGCCAGGTGGGAAAAGTACATTTATTTTTAATGGTGAGTTTAAAGGGAGATAACTGTCTACCTAAACTGGGATCATAAAATTATAAATGTAAAGTAAGAGAAAGAAAGCAGAGACCTTTTGAAATATTTGACAAGATTTATTAAGAAGATCATAATAATAGCTAATAATAATATTTATTGAGTGTTTATTAAACACTAGGCACTTTTTAGACATTTAACACATTTTATTTCAGCTCTTTTTCAGTTCATTTTCCTAACTTATGAGATAGATATTAGATATTATATTACATCCATTATATGAGTGAAGAGACCAAGACTCAAAGAACTTGATGAAAGCTATTACAGGTATAAAGTGGCAGAGCCAAGATAATTCCAAGAGTCAAGGTTCTTGGGGGAATGAGAGGACCATTCAGAGAAGGAGAGGTTACATTAGTGCAATGTGTGCAATTTGGTTTTATGCAGAGAATCAAAATGGCAAATGCTATATATAGAAAAGCCATGGAGAGGGTAGGGGTCTGTGGCTTTAAGGTCTAGAGGAGGCCTCCACTGCCCTCCCCTGTTTACACATTTTCTAATAATGTTGTCTTTCACATGAAAATGCCAACAAGACCAGCTGCAATGTTTGCTTAATTATAGTCTGAAGCTAGCTTTTCTGGGCAGTCTGAATCCAACCACAGTGAGTCAGCCTGTTGAGGCCCCACCCATCCTGGCACATTTTTCCACTTGGGTCTTGAAGTCGCGGGGGGTGGGGGGCGTGCGGGGAGTGAGTCCTAAAAGAGACTTTTCTACCTTTATGGAGATCTGAGTTATCACGGCCTGGGTTTCCTGTTCTAGTTTAGGTGAGTCTGGGTCATGTCACTTCTGCCTTTAGGTCCAGCCATTTCAAGTGCTTCTTGAGTTTCTCTTTAATTACAGCCTTGGAAAATGAAAGCTACTGGTGAAGTACATTTTCTTTCTTTCTTTTTTTTTTTGAAAATGGCATTTATGTTCCTCAAACCACAGTGCCCCAAGCATACTGGTTTTGGTTTCACTAGTGTCTTGAGACTTTCAAAAAGTTATTAGATGAGAAGGGAAGGGGGGATAAATCTGAAACTTTCAGCAATCATAAGGACAGGATTTTTTCTTTCTTGTTAAACATGACTTTTCAGAGGGATTCCACACAGTCATTCCACAGAACTTCGGCAACATTTTCATTCCTAAGCAACACTGCCAAAAATAAGCATCAAATCAATCACATTTTTCTTAAGAACTATGAATTAAAGGAATGAGTCTGAGTGCTGTAGAAGATGCAGAGGTGTATATGAGTTACCATTCTCAGAGAACATACACTCTGATTAGGGACATAAGAAATTTAAATTACATGAAATTTAATTTAAATAACATCTAAGGCACCAGTGGAAGAGATCACAAGATGAGAGTAATTGCCAATCAAATGTATGTCTTTAAAACCTAGATGTTAGGACAAAACATTTTTTCTAATTTGTATTCATACGTATAGTTAAACTTTACAAAGTTATAAATATTGGCTCACATTTGGTTACACAATTAACAAAGTAACTTTATCAAAAAGAATGAAATTACAAAAATTGAACAACCCTGAAAGTTCTGGAAGGTATGGTTACCAACACAGAAAAGAGCAATCACTTCCACAGAGAAAATGGCACTTGAATGAGAATAATCCTTCTTATTTTTTGTTGTCTCCTCTCTGTGTCCTCATTAGAACTTGTTGTCTTCTCCTCTTCACTGTATGAAGAGAAGCTCTGTCTTTCTTCCTATGGACTTGAGGAATTTCCATTCCAATGATAAAATTTTAAAATAACAAAAATAATGATACCAATTAATATTTATTGAGTACTACAGTGTGCAGACCTCTGTGAATGCACCTGACTTGCATTATCTTATTCAGTTCTGAAAACAGTCTTTTGAGGTTGGTACAACCATTATTTTCATTTGTACATGGAGGGACACTGAAGCTAGGAAAAGACTAGTGATTGCTAGAAAGTGCTAGAGCTGGGATTTTAACAGAAGTGTACCGATTCCAGAACCTGAACTCTTAGCCACAATTTCATTATGCCACTCTATGTACAGCTGCTCCCCTTATTCATTTGTTTGTTCATCTACTCAGTATATGGGTACAATCTATGTGCCAGGCCTGTTCTAGCTTTTACATGTACAGTGATCAAGTATGAAAAGGTGTGTGTTGAAGGATGAATGTCTCAGTGTTTTTATACTAATAAAATATTAGAAACAATCTATTACTCATCAAGGCAAGGATTGATTATTTCAGCCATGGTACACATACAACAGAGCATCACAGAACAATGTACTGACTTGGAAGGATGTCTGTAATAATAATAACAAATTTAAGATTAAACAGCAGAACAACAACAACAATTTGAATATTACATAAAATAAGATCTCTTTAAAAAAATTTTATTTTTACACAATTTTTAAAGGTTACTTTCCATTTCCATTATTAAAAATATTGGCTATTTGTTATACAGCACATCCTTGAGCCTATCTTACACCCAACAGTTTGTACCTTCACTCCCCCACCCCTATACTGCCCCTCCCTCCCCACTGGTAACCACTAGTTTGTTCTCTATGTCTGTGAGTCTGCTTCTTTTATGTTATATTCACTAGTTTGTTGTATTTTTTAGATTCCACATATAAGCGATATCATAGTATTTATAAGATCTCATTTTTGAGGGAGAAAAACTAGAAATGTCTGGAAGGATATACACCAAAATATTTAAAGTGATTAGGTCTGGGTGATAGGATTAGCCATGATTTTTACCTTCTTTATAACTTTTTGTATTATCTGAATTTTTAATAATGTGCATTCCTTTTATTTATCTAATCATTCAACAAATATTTCTAAAGTGCTTACTGTATACAACATAATGTCTTAAGCACTGCACATACAATAATGGATAGGCAAACATGGTTCCTGCCCTCATGGAGTTTACAGATTAGCCAATTACAACAGAATGTAATCATTACAATGCTGTGGAGGCACTCAGGAGGGGCCCTTACCCAGACTTTAGGGTCAGATGGGCTTCCTTTAGTAGGTAATATCTAATTCAAATCCGTACAGGCTAGTTGGAGATAGTGAAGTCAGAGCTGAATGGAAATTGAAGAGGAATGACTTTCCAGGCTGACACTGCTACCCGTGAAAAGTCCTAGAGGCAACAGAGAGCAAGTTCAGCAACAGGAGGCTTTTTGTCATGGCTGGAGCACTAGAGTATAGAATGGGGTTCAAGCTGGTTTTATCTCCCCCTACCACCTGCTACTCTCGGTCAAAGCCTTATTGTTACTACCATGGTTATTCATGGTATCACTGTGAACTCAGCTCTTATGCCTAGACAAAGTCCTAATTGTGCCTTTGAAATCACCTTCTTTCCTAGAGAAGGATGGAGAAAGAATTCATGAAAATCTAGAAAAATAGGTGAGGCCATAAATTGACACGTTCCCTTCTGAATAGTAAAAGCTCAGCAAATAATCTTCCTGGGTCGAACCAGTTGTGAACAAACAACACCAAGTCCTGCTCTTGTTGGTCGGGCCAAACTGTAGGAGAATCTAGTTTGGAGCCTAGGAATCCTTGGGAGCTCCCAGCATCAGTGCAGCTCAACTGTCGTTTTGCCATGGAACTCATTTAACTGTCTCTGACAGTGCTATTTCTGGCTGGGCCATTTATTTTTGGTGACCAGGGAAGTTGTTATTTGTTTTGTTTTGTTTTTATATAGTTCGTAGTGCTCCAGTATGATGATGACAACACCCTGTTATTCCAGGGTCACTGGGGGTGGTGTGGGTGTGTATCTATGGTGGGGGAAGGCAGCAGGAACATCACTGGAACCCCTGCCATTTATCTACACAATGATGCTGCCTAAGACAGCGTTTATTTATTGACCTGATATAATAGCTCTGTTGTTAGCTGTCTTGCCATCAGGCCACTTATTTCAAGAAAAGGCTGTGTAGAGGATGGGTATCAGTATGCTTCTGAGTTGAAGGGGAAAAAATTGAATGATATTGTTAATATTTTAGCATTTAAAAGACTGAAACTTCAGGGATTATGTTGAAATTTCAGAAACAGAGTTTCAGAAGAAAGATTTGTTTATTGTGCAACCCAAAAGAAGAAAAGCCAGATGTTTGTAGAGTTCTCAGTCTGCTTTCTGAGGCAGGCATCAACAACTGACTTCTGGAACACTAGACACAAACCCTGTGTGGAAGTGTGGAAGACCAAGTTGATTGACTTCGATTGACATTTTCCTTATTAGAATGTTCGGCAGAAGTTATGCATATTCTTCAGGGCAGCCTAATGAGTATGTTTTTCCTGTCGAAATATAGGGTGGATCATGTTTTCTTTCTGTTTTATTTAAGGATTGTAACAAAACTTTAACTTTTGATAGAACATAGTAATCCATGAGTATTTAATATTGAGGGCCACTTAAAGTATACTTTATCTAGCCTTTATGTTAGGGCCCCATAATCTGAGTAGGATTAATATACATTTAGAAATGGTCAGTTCTAAACCATTTGCTTTTAACTGAACTGAATCGAACTGAACTTGAATTGAATCTTTATCATAAAAAAATCCTTTGTAAAAGGCAAAGGACTGGACATGTTACTTCTCCCAGCTTTGGTTTCTTTCTTCTTTTTTAAATAACAGCTTTTTTGAAATGTAATTTACATACCATAAAATTCACCCTTTTAAAGTGTACAATTCCATGTTTTTTGTATATTCAGTGAGTTGTGCAACAATTACCACTATCTAGTTCCAGGACATTTTCATCACCACCCAAAAACCCATCACACCCATTAGTAGTCATTTCCTGTTCCCTCCTCCCCCAGGCCCTGGAAACCACTCATCTAATTTCCCTATGGATTTGTCTAGTCTGAAAATTTCATATAAATAGAATCATGTAATATATGACTTTTTGTGCCTGGCTTATTTCACATTATATAATGTTTTCAAGGTTCATTCGTGTTGTAGCATGTGTCAGTACTTCATTCCTTTTTATGACTGAGTAGTATTCCATTATATGGATATGCTAAACTTTGTGTATTCAATCTTCTGTTTTTGGATATTTAGGATGTTTCTTCTTTTTGACTATGCGAATGATGCTTCTGTTTTGCGTGGACATATGTATCACTTCTCTTGGGTGTATACCTAGGAGTGGAATTGCTAGGTCATATAGTAACCCTATGTTTAATCTTTTGAGGACTAGCTTTGGTTTAGTCACCTTGAAAATGGAGAAAACTATGTTTTATATAGGTTCAGGTGGTCAGATCCTCTGAGGTCACAAGCAATATTATTTATAATGAAGGATATTTTTGAAAAGATGCAGGGACCTGAGGTAGAATTGGAAGTACCTTATTAGTCACAGGGGAATCCTAGGTTCACAGGGGTCATCTAGTGTCATGATTAAGGCCCTGATGAGTATGAAATATGGGTCAGACTGCTGGAAGCTGTAGTCTGTGCTCCTCCACTTTCTAGCTAAGCAAATCGGCTAACTTCCTGATGTCTTACTTTCCTGGAGTATAAAATGGGGATAATAATATCCAATCCACTTACTTCACAGTGTTGTAATGAAGATAAAATGAAATAATACATATATGGAAGTGCTTTGTATATTGTCAAATCCTATACAAGTGATTGTTGTTGTGAAGATAGTGTAATTATATCTAATTAATTTTGTAATACAAGTCAAAGTCATTCAAAACAGCCAGTAATTAAACTTCTGTATTTCTCCATCTTAGATTTTACCAGAAAAGCATAGGGACTCCCAGACACATAGATGTATTACAAATAAAATATTTATATGTGAAACAAACCATCCTCCTCCTTCTCCTTGCCCCATCCCTTCGTGTCTATCCCTGCCGTCTAATCCAAAACAAGTAGGATTCCTGGGTGCTAAAGAGCGGGAAGCACTCTCCAGCCATTGGTGTGACTTTCCCACAGGTCTGTTTTGAAAATGTAACAGTTAGCAAAGCCTGTTGAGGGTCATCCTTAGGTCCCCAGTCGTTGTTGCTGCTTTTGTCTTGGAATATCATATCCTTTATGCTCACTTATCTCCTCTTCCTCTTCCTGCGCAAGGCAACCAGAGCACTCAGTCTGAACAGGTAGACCCCCACTACCTTTTAGGGCTCTACCATAAGAGAGCTGGTGGGGGGCTTCCCTGGTGGCGCAGTGGTTGAGAGTCTGCCTGACAATGCAGGGGACACAGGTTCGAGCCCTGGTCTGGGAAGATCCCACATGCCACGGAGCAACTGGGCCCGTGAGCCACAACTACTGAGCCTGCGCGTCTGGAGCCTGTGCTCCGCAACAAGAGAGGCCGCGATAGTGAGAGGCCCGCGCACCGTGATGAAGAGTGGCCCCCGCTTGCCGCAACTAGAGAAAGCCCTCGCACAGAAATGAAGAAAGCCCTCGCACAGAAACGAAGACCCAACACAGCCAAAAATAAATAAATAAATTTATAAAAAAAAAAAAGAGAGAGCTGGTGGGGTGCTCCGAGATCTTTCAAAAAGTGACAGCTCTCTCATTGGTGCTGCCTTTGGTAATATTGTTTCTATGAGAAAATATGTTTCAAACATAGAATCTCAGGATGGCTAAAGACCTTAAAAGTTCTCCAGAACTAACTCCTAGTGGATGTGTGAAGATTCTTAACAATATCCCTGACAAGTGGTTCTTTAGTTTCAGTTGATTCCTTTTTGTGCCAGGAAATTTACTATCTCTCATAATGTAAGTGCTAAGTAAATATTTGATGTATGAATGTATGGATGGAGTGTGGCAATAAGTTCATTACATCCAACTCTACTAGAGAATTTATTCTTATATTTAATTGAAAGCTGCCTTCCTGTAATTCCTAGTTTCATTCCATTTAAAATAGTTTTTTTAAATAATAAACTATTTCACAGACAAGAGCATACAAAGAACAATAAAACACTTGTCCATGTATCCAATATCTAAATTTTTTTTAAAGATTTTTTTGATTTAGACCATTTTTTTAAAGTCCTTATTGAATTTGTTACAATATTGCTTCTGTTTTATGTTTTTTTGGTTTTTTGGCCACAAGGCATGTGGGATCTTAGCTCTCTGACCAGGAATTGAACCCACAGCTCCTGCATTGGAAGGCGAAGTCTTAACCACTGGACGGCCAGGGAAGTCCCCCGCAATATCTAAATTTTAACAAATATTATTTTCACTCTATTTGCCTCATATTGAAAAATAAAAGTTCACATTACAGATGCAATTGCAACACTCTTAATAGCCTACCCCAATCCGACCTCCTGACTCCTTTCCTACAGTTAATTACTATTAAATATTTTTCCAAAAGTCACACAATTAGAAAATAGCAGAGCTGAGATTTGAACCCAGATCTCCTTGGTTCAAAAGCTTTTGCCCTTTCCACAATTCTGTGCTATCCCACCTAGATAAATACATATAATAGTGATAATATTTATTGCCAATTTGTAAGTGGAGAATAAAATGTCAAGGGTTGCTTAAAACACTATTCTCCTTTTCCTCTGCTTACCATATTAAGTTATTTAAGAATATTTTTATTTTCATGAAATGTAAAATTATGAGTTATCACAGATATCAAATTAGTGGAGTTAAGTTGCAAAAGTTTCATTATATTTGAAAAGAATGTGTCAATTAAGATGATTAATCATTTTTAGTGGAGTGGAACTGTATTTTTAGGAGAGGGATTGGTAAGAGATTAATATGTTTTCAAGCATTTCCATTGTAAGAACTATCTGGGGGGTCTGAATATGATTAAGCAAATTGAGGCTGAGTTTTTTTTAAAGGCTGACTTGACAATCGGTTATGTTAATGGGGCATGACATACAACAGCTGGGTTGTAATCTCCTACTATTGTTGGCATTGATTGAGTTCTTATTAAAGTCTTATTTCCAGTCTGGACTAATACATTAAGAAGCAGTGGGAAGAAGAAATTAAGAAATGAGCAGGGGAGAACTGTTAACGTTTGGAAAAAATATTTTCAGAGAAGAGTAAAGATTTTCTATATACTACATTAAAAAGGAAGAACAAAGATAGAAGCACTGCCCCTTGCTCAAGAACCTGCAGTGTTTATTTCCTAAGCAGTGCAGAGCTTATCCAAAGCTCTGAAAGGCCCTGATTTAGGAGGTCTAGTGAGCAGCCCAGGTGTGCGTGGTTTTGTTTGCTAAAGCTACAAAACGCAAACAAGTAAAACAAAACATAAGCAATAAGCAAGTAAAGTAAGTAGTAAGTAGTTCCTCACCCTTTGTTCAAACTGAGAACCAGGATCTGCTAAAGGAACAAACTCAGGCTTCTCATCCTGACTTTCAAGATCTTTCTAAAACGGTTCTTCACTTCCTGTCCTCTCTGTTCACCCACTACAGGACAGCATGTGCCCTTTGTTTCAGTCCACTTGGTCCTCTGCACCTTTGCTTATGTTCTGCCTGCCTAGATTGCCTTGTATTCTCCCTCCAGCCTATACAAACTTGATTCATCCTTTAAGGAGAGCAAAAATGTCACTTCTCTCTGGAACCTTCTCTGGTAGCCTCTCTTTCCTAATTTCTATAGTTTTTACTATTTGTACAGTTCATACTGCCCTTTGATTGTTATTTATCATATATTATTCCCCATTTATTCAGAACTCTTGTACATAGTTCAGATTCTGCATTGTGCATTAAAATTAGTCTGTTAGAAGAATTAATTTTACTTATAAAATTACCTTTAGATATGCTCTGCCTCCTACAAGATCTGCATAATCTTGTATACAGATTGAATTCTATTAGGATTAAATCCAATGAAGTCAAAGTCAGCAGGTTAGTTATTCATCCATTCTTTTATTAAGTATTTCTTGAGCACCGACTATGTGCCAGGCACCATTCTGGGTACAGGTGATATAGCAGTGAACAAAACAGGCCTATATCCTGGCTTTCTCATGGAGTTCACATGCTAGTAGGGAGAGACAGACAAGAAACAAAATAAATAAGTAAATATAATATTTTAAAAGATGATAGTGCTATGGGATTAAAAAAAACAATGAAGGGAGACATGGAGAGCTGGGGTGAGGCATAGGGTGAGTTACAGTTTTAAGTAGGGTGGTCACCTCATAGAGAAAGTGACATTTGATCAGAGACTTGAAGAGGGTGAGGAAGAGAATGCAGATAACTAAAGAAAGAGCATACTATTCAGAAGGATCAATAAGCTGAAAGGCCTTGAGGAGGGAGGGTGCTTGGTGTTTTTGAGAAACAGCAAAGAGAAACAGTGTGGCTGGGGCAGAGTACGTAGGGGAAGAGTAGTAGGAAAAATGTACAAGAGAGGGTAGGGGAGAGGATCCAGATTATGCAGGGCCTTGGGACTTATGGGCTAACAAAATGACTGACTTAGCCTTTCACTCTCAATTAGATGGGAAGCCATTGGGGGTTTCCAGCAGAGGAGCAATCTGACATTTTGTATCCCTCATAGAGATATGGCTGCCGCACTAAGAATCGACTATAGGGGAGCAAGGGTGGGAGTGGGGAGACCAGTTAAGGGGCTATTCAAATAACTCAGAGGAGAGATCACAGTATCTTGGGCCAGCGTGGCAAAGGTACGAGTGGCAGTGGTGGTAGATAGCTTCTCTATATGTGTTGAAAATAGAAATCTTGATAGACGGATTTACAGACAGATGAGATGATGTGCATGAGAAAGAAGGGTCAAGAATAATTCAAAGGTTTTGGCCCAAACAACTGCAAATATTGGTGGTTACAAACTGAAATGGGGTCCAAAGAGGAAGGAACATATGTGCTGGGAAAAATTAGGAATCCAGTTTTATATATCACGAGTATGAACTGTCTATATTCAAGCAGAGATTTCTACTAGGAAGTTAGGTGTAGGTTGGAGTTCAGGAGAAAAGTCAAGATGGGCATATAAACTTAGAAATTTAAGTGAACAAAACAATATTTTTCTAGTCACCATTCTAGCAGATGCAGTTTCTTTGGAACCATTAAAACAAACTTTTCTATATCATTGGAAAGTTATGAGAATAATATTGGGTTGGCCAAAAAGTTTGTTTGGGTTTTTTCATAAGATCTTAGCCGAACGAACTTTTTGGCCAACCTAACATAAGCAAGCTAGCCCATATTTAACAGATCAAATCAGCAAAAAATGAAATATATATGCAATAATTATCTATTCATTAATTTAACAAATATTTAGGGAGTGCGTCCTAAATATTCTGCAATGAGAATACAAAGACACAAAATATGCCTTGCCAGCCCTCAAAACACTCTAGTCTGATTGAGGTGATTGTATACTGCACAGTGGGAAGAATTAACTGGAGAGGTCTTCTTGGCAATTGTGGGAGCTGAAGGAATATAGAGAGACATATAAGTCATTGACCCTTGGGCAGCTTACAGACTAGTTGGAGAGGTAGGCACATGAAAAAGTTAAAAGCTCTAAAATGTGTAAATAACCCTGCAGGACAACAGAAAAGCAGTACCATGAGGCAGCATATGAGCACTTGCCAAACGTTAGTATTTGCCTTAGGAGCTCAAGAGGAAAAAGTTTTTCCAGTCTGGCGTAGCAGGGAAAGCTTTGTTTGGGTGGAATTCAAACTTGAGAAAGTGACTTGAAAGAAGAGGCAGGGTATCTTTAGAGGGTGTGATTTTTTTTTTCTTTTATACTAACAGTGATGAGATGCCTGTGAAGGAGTTTTAAGTAAGGGAGATGACAGGATAAGATTTGAGTTTTGAAAATAATGTTTTTAAAATAATGGGTTTTTTTAGCTTTAATAAGGAGAAGAACTAGCTGGATGAGTTCTGGCAGACATGATAGACACTGTTGCAAAAGTTTTTGCCATGAGGTTTGTCGTGAGAATGGCACATTCAAGTTGAACTATTTAGCAAAGAGCTGGATATGTAGGGCTAGATCTTGGGTGAGACAACTCAGTTGGAGGTTTGGGGACTGTTTGGGAGGCAAAAGTCAAAGCCCTAAAAGTGGATAAAATCTCTAAGGGAGAAAGTGTGAAGAGAAAAAAATCAGAAGGCTAATGACTAATCATCATTTAAGTAGTAGCTTTAAAGAGCCAGGAAAAAAAGAAAAAAAAAGAAAAAAAAACAACACAGAGAAGAGGCTAGAGAGATAGGAAAAGAACAAGGGATCACAGGGCATAAGAGAAAATAGGCTTAATGTGAAGAAAGAAATATATAGGTTGGATAAGAACACCTGCATTCATATGCAATTTTACTTTCCATAAAGCTTCTATTAAATTATCGTACATGATGAAAGAATCCAAGTAGACATCAAAAGCATGATTAAACACTAATCTAGAATCTGGCACCTGGTTCCCCCCTGTGCAAAATGGAGGTAATAATAACCAGGTTATTCCTCTAGGAGCTTAGACCAGGAAAGGGCCTTAAAATCACCGTTTCCAACCACTTCATTTTATAAATGAGGACAGTTAGGCCTCTGGAGATGTGTACTCCCAAAGTCATACGGCTATTTAGTAACACAGCTGGGACCAGAAAAGAATCTTCTTGAGTCTTATCTTAGACTTTTCTCTTCCTCACTGTCTCTAACTAAGCCTAGGTGAAATTCATTTATTCTAAGAGCACAGATTTAATGAAATTAGCTAAATGCATTTTAAATGTGTGCACTTTTTAAAAATGAAGAATATATTGTCTTAAGTTGCCAGTGGTTTAGGTAAGAAATGTGTTGCCTACTTATAATCCAGCTCTAGTTGAGAGAATGCTCAGTTCTAACTATGCCCTCCTGAGGCCACTTTATTCACTCAAATTTTTTCTGTCTTTCAAGGCAAAGTGCAAGTGCAACTCCTTGTCGAAGCTTTCTTTCTCTCACCATCCCAATGAGAATGAATCACTCTTTCTTCTGGGTTCCCACAGATTCAGTATTTTTCAAACTTTAGGACAAAACTTATTAGTGGGTCATGGAATCAATTCAGTGGGTCACTCCCAAAAAGAGAAATGGAATAGGAAATATCAGAGTGCATCCTACATAGTGACGGTTAACATTACTTTGGGGAACTTTTACTTCAGTTGTGTGTGTGTGTGTGCATGCACTGGATTGCAGTGTGAAATGTAAAATGTTTGAATGACACAGGCCTGGAGGATTATAGTGTAAAACATATGCACCTACATCTCTATGGCCACCTGTCTCTTGGAGGGCTGGGACTGTCTTCATCTTTGTATTCCTCATGCCCAACATACTACCTGCTGTGTACAAAAAGGGAGGTTGATTGGAATTATTATGAAGAGTGAAGAAAGAATTAGAAGGATGAAGAGCAGGTAGGTTGGGGAGGAACCTTATACTTGAATTAAGTATGAAGTTTTTGTTTCCTTTACTTTGGATGTTAATATTAATTTTGTTTTCAAGCTAGTGTTACTGCAACCAAGAACTCGTGTTTGGTATCTGTGCTGTGGGGTTGTCTCCCAGTCACCTTCAGTGTCCCGTGTGGTGTGGTATAAATAATACTTCCTGCTAATGTTGCAGCTGTCATTCAAGGATCTTAAATTGCTTTAGGAGCAGGATCTGGTAATGAGTGCCTAGCTCCACTTGGCAGGTGCCGGAGTTAAGAACTAGTGACTGGGTAAAATCTCTGGGCTCCAGCCTGACGCCTCCCTCCATCACCTCCCACCCTCTTTTCGCCCTCATCCCTTAGAGGGAGGAACCTTTGACCCTGCCTCTTGGAGCTTGTGTAACTGGTAGACAGATTTTGCAAAGATTCCACTGAACTAGAAGATTGGCCCTTTCTTTGGAAGTGGCTCAGGTGTGTATGGGGGGAGGGGCATGGTAATAAAGGCTATTTCTTTAACTGCCTCAGGGCTTGAAAGGTCCAGGGAGAAAAACTGGGAAGGAACTGATGAGAGGTGAGCTTCTGGATCATCCAAGGAAATTAGAAACCCCTCTGATTAGTCGTTCTTTAAGATTTGCACCTGACAGAAGGGGGATATCTGATACGTGGTCACCATTTTGTGGGCCATTCTGTGTCCTTGCAACCCAACCATCACCTTGAATTACTCCCATTCCCCATTTCCTGGAAGCTTCTGAGGGTCAGCCCCCTCTCTTTTCTGAGAAACTGTTAACTGCCTACAGTTGGGCCTGAGAGGCTGAGGGAGGGTGAGAGCCGAGTCCTAGCTTGGAGTCGGGTTACACCACTTGTGTCTGAGTTCACGCAGCATGTTCCTCTGTCAGGGATTCCGCAAATATCTTCCGAGGTAAAAAAGGAAAGCGCGCTGCGCTCCAGCACCCAGAGCAGCGAGCCCAGGCCCAAGTGCGGGAGGGAGCGCCAGCCATCAGGGGCATGTCGCCGTAGCCTCGCAGCGTCGCCGCCGGCTCGCTTCATGCCGCGGTGCAGCTGCACCACGTTCCTGGGCTGAGGGGGCGATTGGGCATGTGCTCCTCCCCATGGGTTGCCCACCATGTCTAATGGATATCGCACTCTGTCCCAGCACCTCAATGACCTGAAGAAGGAGAACTTCAGCCTCAAGCTGCGCATCTACTTCCTGGAGGAGCGCATGCAGCAGAAGTATGAGGCCAGCAGGGAGGACATCTACAAGAGGGTGAGTGCGGGGGCCTGCGGCTCGGGGTGGGGGGGCGGGCACGGGCTGGTGGTGGACACATCCAGATCCCGAGCTCTTCCTAGCTGGTTCTGTGCGAATCAGTGGGGTAGGCGGGTTCCGGGCCTGGTCTGGTCACCTTAACGCCAGTGTGACCTTGGACAAGCCCATTTCACCTCATCTGTGCCTGTTTCCTACTTTCCTACTCTGTAAAGAGAGCGAGCTGGATTAAATCAGAGACGCTCGACCTCTGGTTTGGAACTGTGTAGAACAAACACCTTGGGGGGCTGGTTTAAAGTGTCGATTACTGCCTTACCCCCAGGGATTCTGATTTAGTAAGGGAGGGGGAGCTTAGAAATCTGCATTTTTAAACAAGCCCCAGAGGTGACTGAAGCTGGTAGTTTTCAAGTCACACGCTCTGCTTAGAGAAGGGACCCTTCTAGCTCTGGCACATGGGGGCAGGGAATGATGCCATGGGGAACAGGGCAGGGGCTGAGGACATTTCTGTTCCTTGAGAAATTCGTGTTTGTTTTTGAAGATGATTATGCAGATGAGCTCTTAGGACAGGGTCTTAGGCATTTTCATCTTTAGGAATAGTTCACCTTAGAATGAAGAAAGGGTATTGATGGAATGAACAGCCGTTGGCCTTGGGTGGGGTGAGAGAGGGCGGCTTCCCTGAAAGGGAGGGCTGTCTTGATTGATGGGGGAGTGAGGTTGGGAAGGAAGACAGAGGGGACTGGCTGAGTTGAGGGTGAGATGAGACAGCACCTTGGTTAAGAGGACATTAGGCTATGGTTTACAAGGATTAAGCTTCCTAACTGGTTGCCACAATGTTGGTTTCCTTAGCTTTCTTAGTGTCTGGGCTAGCAGGACCTGAAGTGGCCTGAGCGACCTGGAGCTGGTGGCCTCTGACTTTATCAGTTTCTAAATCTCCAGCTGTTGGCACCAGAGGACTATACCAATATTATCAGTATCTGTGTGTGCCCTGTCCTGTCAAGAAGGAGTTTGGGAAGCATTACAGGCTGCTAGATAATACTTTAGATCAGAGGAATAACTGGTGTCTCTGAGACCCAAACCACTGTTTGGTAAATTCAACTAAGATGAACAGCTAAATCTGAGGGATTTAGCCCTATTTTCTGACTTTCCTGGATTTCCATGTTTTAACCTGAATTTTCCTGAAATTGATCCAGACTCATCTTTTGTCTTTTATGTGGCTATATAGTGAATGTGCCTCAATGGAGCTGCCAGGGGTCGAGGAGGATATTGCCAAGTGAGGGTTGGTAACTCAGGGAGAGGGAGAAGGGGAGTGTGAGTGCAGTATTTGCCTCGGAGTAGGAATAGTGAATGAATTTGTTCACTGTGCAGAGGGAGGGACATTTTCCCATTAACTGTCTCCAAAGCAAGGCAGAAGAAAGGGGCAATTTCTTAGATAATTTGAGGGAAAGGATTTTTTTAGCTTGAATCAAATGACCGCTTGAGTCAGTTGGTCTCACCCTCTGCTCTGCACTGACTAAGGGGACACTCTGGGTAAGTGTGAGGGGGCACCGTTGCTGTTCGGGAGAAGTGTGACTGAGAGGATTATAGGAGCTGCACCGGGGTATGGTGGGGGTAAGTGGGCCACAGGACATTGTCACATGCAGAGGTGACAACCCTTTGTAAGACTCCCGTATTGCCACTAGTCCCACTCAGGAAGTAGAAACGGCCCTGTCTCTTCCTGGTCTAAGAGCAGAGTAGTCAGGCAGCTACAGGAATCCTATAGTATGGGGAATCTCAAACTACTGTGTCCCCTCCTTTCCCTTCTCACCATACCTTTGTTGCATTCGCCTGTCACATTGCTCATCCCGTTTGGCTGTGATTATTTGGGAAGCACCAACAGCTTAGGTTAAAATGACCTTATTTGGGAAGCAGAACACATAAAGCCATTATCAATCATTAACATCATAGTTGAAGTTAGTTTATCACACTATGTAGTGATGAGGGATTGATAGAAATCAGGGCAGTTGCATTTTGATGGAAGGACAAGGGATTAGAAAACCACAGATCTTGGACAATCGGAGACCTGGACAATCGGGATTAGAAAACCACAGATCTTGGACAATCGGAGACAGTGGCCTTGGACAATCGGAGACCTGGGCAAGTTACTTAGCCTCTCTGAGCCTGTTCCAGTCCCTGTAGAACTGGCATTAAGAATAATGCACAGCACCACAGGCCCTGAAAATTATTTGTTGAGAGTATGAATAAATAGCAGCCCTAAAGATTAAATAAGAAGACATAATCAAAGCACTTTGTAAACTTCATAGCATCCTACATGTATGAGAGGGCAGTAGTTGTATGCCTACTAGTAGTAATAGTTATTATGATATTTAAAAATGAGGAAGCAATTTGGTTCCTTTCATCTCACCCTCAGACAGTCCCATGAATGTGTTTTACGTTCATCCATGTTAGTCCCTTTGTGACTCCACAAGGTTAGGACAATTAATTAGCAGCCATGTTGGCAGAGACAGGGAGAGTGGTGTGCAGTGCATCACATGGTAAGTCAGGTAGTTCAGATAAGAATTTAGAGCCCTGTTCTGTGACTAAACTTAGCTTGATTTTTCTTTAGCATTGGAAGGACTCTTTAAATATAGTAAAAGCATTAAATCATGCCCAACTGAGAATCTGCAATAATTTGGGTGCTGTATACATGGATTCTCTTAAAGAAAACCAGTATTTGTGAAACATATGTAATAAAATTCTGTTACGAATAGTAATTATTTTATCATTTCACATATTTTTACTACTGCAGACTTTTGTTGAGATATTTGTACTGAAGAGTAAAAAGTTACTGTCTTAGTGAGAGGCAATCAAGCATTTCACCATAATGACTACAGGGAAGGGAAATATGAGAAACTGCAGGAGAAAAGGACTGGAGCATGGGTTCTGTCTTTTTCTTTCCAAGTGGGAAGTCCTCCTTTATGTAGCTGATTGAGGGAGAGACTAAAGTAGATATATATAATTCTTGATTGTAAAGGAAGCTACAAGGCTATTTAATTTTAAGAGAAGTTGTAAGAGTTAGAGAGTTATATAAAAACCTAAAAGTATCAACTTCAGAGCAAGTAAATAAAAAAGGAGTTAAGGGTTTCTCTCTTTCAAGATGCTCAGAGAATTCAGAAATAAAATAATATTAAATTATACATAAGAATTGGTTCTGTGAGACTGGCTATTTTTGGTTGAGTGTTTAAGTTAAACTACCCTTTAAGCTTCAGCTTCTGTAAATATTTAAACACACAGGAGAAGGCTGCGTACCCTCAGCACAGAACAACTAGGGCATATACCCACATGATTAGGTACCACTGCCCCCTCTTGATAGCAAATATTAATTGTAGGTTCAGTTTTGGGGGAAGACAATATATAAAGCAAGGAAGGGAGAAACTGTTGCGATACACAGAGCTCCTGATTCTGGAGCAAAGTAAAGTGAGAAAACGCTGTAAGTGGTCTACAGCTGAGCATGGCCCACTCCCAGGAAGACTGGCTTGTTAGCATTTCTGAACTGCAGCTGCTCTGGTAAATAATTTCTGGGCGGCAACTTGGCTGACTTCCTCGTTGTTGTTGATTATCTAATCCTGCATCTTCTCATGATAGCCGAGCGTGCCCCCACTAGAAATATGCCCAACCCTGGAATTTATGAAATCCACTGCTGTGTGATAAACACCCAATCCCCAAGCAGCACACAAAACCACCATCCACTGTGTTTTGCCACACGATGACTACTTAACTTGCTAAGCTTGTGTGAATTTATTATTATTCAAGGTTGCTTTGAAAAAGATTTAAGCTTCCATTCTAAGAATGGAATTTAAAATCTGACAGGGTCAGATCCAATGACAAAAGCGACAGGAGAAACTGAATGTTGTCATCCTGGACCAGACAGAGTCAATGTTTAAATATGACATAATTGATGTTGGACGGTTAAAGTCGATTTGGCCTTTAGACAGGAGTTGAAAGAGTTGTGTTCCATTGTTTTATGGCCTTTAAACTGCCTGACTTCTTTGAGCTGTGGTTTCTCACCTTTGAGACTGGATATTTTTCCTGAACAAACTTTGAAGTTTATACGTAGCTTATTTCTGCAGCTAGGTTTGTTTGTTTTTTGGTTTTTTGGTTTTTGCAGCTAGGTTTTTAAAATCATGATAGACAGCCCACTGACTTTACTTGCCTACCAAATTTTTATCATTTCTACTGTTCTGCTATCACTGGGCATAGTAGTTAAGAGTTAGGAATAAGACAGGCTTGAAATGGAATCTTGGTTCTACTACTTGCTACCTGGGTTAACTTGGGCAAATACTATAATTTCTCTGAGCTGAAGTAGGTCTTGTAGTAATTTCTATCTTACAGGGTCCGGAGCAGGATCAAGTGAGCCAATCCGTTGAAATCAGCACAATGCCTCTCACATGGTAGTAAGCCCTCAAACAATATTTGCCCCTGTTGTGACAAACTGGGAGATGGCAGAATTATCTGGATAAGTCCAGTTACTGGACACATCCAATTTGGGCCACTTTTGAATTCCAGATCAGTTTCTTCTTCTTCAGTAGTGGATTTGGGACAATTTGTCCTATTTGTCTCAATTCTCCATTTTAGTTTGCCCATGTATAAATAACATAATATAATCCAAGTGTCCCTATTACAGCACAATTACTGTCACCCTCGCATACAAATGTTTCTTCAAAAAAAAAAAAACAAGAAAGGCTAGATTTGTTAAATTTTTTAATAAAATATTTTATTTAGTAATAATACAAAGTCCTTTGCTTTCACAAAAATTATTAAGACTATGGTTATGATTCAGAAATTTTTATCATCTTTGTTTAATACCTTGTAGCTTGGCCTGGTTCTAAATTATTTAATTTTTAAGACCTAGCTTTCTTTTTAATGGAGATATAATTAATATATTGTATTAATGTCAGGTGTACAACATAATGACTCTATATGTATATGTCACGAGATGATCACCACAGTAAGTCTAGTTCACATCCGTCACCACACATGGTTACAATTTTTTTTTCCTTGTATGAGAACTTTCAAGATCTGCTCTCTTCATTGAATTTCTTTTTGGCTCAATGACTGATTTTCTTTAGTCCTAACCTGATTTCTTTAGGCTTTGGGAAATACGATGAGTAACAGCGTACGTGCAGACTTACTGTGTTAAGCACCCAAAAGTTCAGTGAAGCCCCAAGGAACTCCATCAGGCCATATAATTTAGGAACCTTGACTTGAACCAATGGAGGCAATTACAGAAAAACAAGTATCTTTGGGGGATATCAAAAATGTAGGGACACAAGTTTTGAACTCAGTCAGAAAACTTGAATTCTGTGTTCCTTTCTTTTTTTATTTTGGCTGTGCCACATGACTTGCGGGATCTTAGTTCTCCGACCAGGGATTGAACCTGGGCCACCACGGTGAAAGCATCAAGTCTTAACCTACTAAACTGCCAGGGAATTCCCAGAAAACCTGAATTCTGAATTTACCTTTTCCTACTACATAT
Organism: Balaenoptera ricei; assembly: GCF_028023285.1. Lineage (NCBI taxonomy): Eukaryota > Metazoa > Chordata > Mammalia > Artiodactyla > Balaenopteridae > Balaenoptera > Balaenoptera ricei. Next base: position 106,312,110 of record NC_082639.1, read on the forward strand.
CCTTGGCCTGGTCCTTAACTTCTTTGAACCTTAGTTTCCTGAAATGGAGGCATGAGTTCCCGCCCTGCCCTCCTCCCTATATGTAAACATGTTTAATGTGTTAGATGTTAAATAAATGTAAAGGATTATGACCGTCCTGCGTACCTGGAGACACATACTAGAGAGTGTGCACCTTCTCAGGTTACTGTCTAAAGTAACTGTTGCAGCTGCTGTTGCAGAATAAGTGGTTTTCTTATATTTAACAGAGTTGACTGTTTTCTTTTTATAGTTGGATACCTTGTTTAGTCAGCTGCTAAGTTTTTATCCCCTATGTTTTACTTATGTGAACTTTAAGTAATGTGTACAGTAAGGAAGGGGGAAATGTAAATAAAGAGAAAGAAATAAGGGCGAATTTGGCCAAACTATTTTTAAACATTTCTGTGGAAGTCACATAGTCTCGTGTGTCCATGTCTGTACGTAATGCGTGTGCTGACACCTCATTCTCTGCTTTCTGAGGTTCTTGAAGGCTTGCTTGTGCATTTCCTCCTCTTTTGGGGAGTAGAAGTAGGAAGAAAGTAGGGAGATTTCATTCATTAAATAGTTGTAACCAATAGTTGTGTTTTTGGTTAAAAAAATTTTTTTAAACTTCACACCCATTAGGATGGCTATGATAAAAACAAAACAAAAACAGAAAATAACATATGTTGGCCAGGATGTGGAGAAAGTGGGAACTCTGTGTATAGCTGGTTGAGAATGTAAAATGGTTTCGCCACTGTGGAAAACAGTATGACAATTCTTAAAAAAATTGAACATAGAATTATTATATGATCCAGCAATTCAAATTCTAGGTATATACCCAAAATAAGTAAAAGCAGGAACTCGAACAGATACTTGTACACCCACATTCGTAGCAGCATTATTCACTTAGCCAAAAGGTAGAAGCAAACTAAGTGTCCATTGACAGATAAATGGATAAACAAAATGTGGTATATACATACAATGGAATATTATTAAGCCTTAAAAAGGAAGGAGATTCTGACACATGTTACAGCATGGATGAACTTTAAGGATGTTATACTAAGTGAAATAAACCAGTCACAAAACGACAAATATTATATGATTCCACTTACAGGAAGTACCTAGAGCAATCAAATTCATAAAGACAGAGAGTAGAATGGTGGTTGCCAGGGGCTGTGGGGAGGTAGGGAATGGGGAGTTATTGTTTAATGGATATAGACTCAATTGGGGAAAAAGTTCTGCAGGTGGATGGTTGCACAATGTTAATGTACTTAACGCCACTGACCTGTATACTTAAAAATGGTTAAAATGGTAAACTTTATATTATGTATATTTTACCACTAAAAATTTTTTAAAGCAACTTTCCCATAACTGTCATAGTTACTTTAAAATTTTGTGAAATCCTTAACAAATACAACTTTTGGCTTTGTTTTGTTTTTGCTTAACCCAACTCTTCTCATTTTTAAGAGCTCTTAATTAGATGTCATAATACTTACCTGTTCGGAAGAGGAAATTTTTTTCCTTTGAATACTTAAGATCTTTTCTTTCAGTCACTAGGAAACAAATCTAAAACTAAATCCTGGAGCCTGATTTAATTTTAAACCACTTTCAACTAATTCCTTAACTATGTCTACATAATTTGTACTTCTTCATGAACCTATCACAAAGCCACTTCTTCCTATTACTTATGTACATCCAGGTTTACACACTGATAAAAGCAGCGTAATATAGTTGAAAGACTAGGCATCGTAGGTCCCTGTCTCAAGTGTTTACCTTATTTACATTATCACCTTGGCCATTCATTTACTCATGTCTCTACACATGCATTCATTAACTCAAACATCTATTGACTACTGTATGCCAGCTACTGTGCTAGATGCTGGTGGAGAAAGTTATCAACAAATAAATAAAAATGGTATAATAAGGGCTACTATAGAGGTATGTACAGATTGCTCTATAGTACTAAGGAGAACAGTAAAATGCACCAGAAAAGGCCTTGCCAAGCATGTGAAGTTTGAATTGAATCTTAAAAAATAAAAATAGAACAAGGAACGGGATAAAGCATTTCAGGCAGAAGAAATAGTATTTACAAGGGCATAGAAACAGGAAAAAGCATTGCGTGCTTGATACACTTCAAATCTTTCAGTATGACTGGAACACATGATATTGAGGACTTGTGGTGGTGGATGGAAAGGTAAGCAGGGGACAGATCATGGAGAACTTTGGATTTAGCCATTCATGCATTAATAAACATTAATTGGGCGCCTAGTATATTCCAAGTACTATGCTGGGAAGTTGAGGCTTCAAAGATGCATGAGACACAAGTGATATAGAGTATGGTAGGAGTCAGTAATAGAGATCCTATGAAGTATAAGGGAACTCAAATGAGGCATCTCTAACCCAATTGAATAGAGGAGATGGAAGGAAAATCTACAAAGGAGTCTTTGAGGAGATGACCCCTGAGCTTTGTCTTCAAAGGAGAGTAAGCATTGGTTAGTCAATGGGAAGGGGGGGAGGATTAAAAGAAAGAAGCAAAAGCTTAGAGACAAGAAACCACATTGTAAGTGTGGAGAATTGTAAGTGGTTTTGTGTTGCTAAATTTAAGTTCTAGGCATAGAATGAGGCTGAAGGGTCTGCAGGGCGTAATCCTTTGTGCCATTTTAAAGAGTGTAGACTTTATCCTAAGGAGGATAGGAAGCCACTGGTAGGCTTTAAGCAGCAGGGAACACGCTAGATCCTTCTGATAGGTGGGGAAGATGGATTCAAGGATGATAAGACAGGAAGTCAGGAGAACAGATAGGCCAACCAAGAGATGATGAGGGCCTAAATGAGGCCCATGGCAATAGGAGTGGAGGAGAGGGAGCTGATTTGCGAAATATTTGGGAGGTAAACTATCTGTAGGACTTGGTGATTGATGGGATGGGAGGGTGGACGGAAAGGAATCAAGAAGACTGCCAGGATCCTGGCTAAGACAAGTCACTTTTTCTGGGTCTCTGGTTCTTTAGGTATAAAATGTGTGGGCTGAACTGGGATTGACACTAACATCTCTCCCAGCTCTGAAGTTCCGTGATTCTGAGCAGCCTCTTTGGATACTCTCACCTTAACTAAGGTAGTTGCTTCCCTTCTCCCAGTCTCACAGCTCCTCTGATGCCTTCTCAGGAAGGCACGTGCCAGCAGAGCTGAGATGGTTTTAAAACTGCCAGTCAATGTCAGGAAAATCTAGTGCTGTTACCAGGTAGCTGGAGTTATAATTAGCCCAGTTGCTAGGGAAAAACTGAGATTCTGTAAGCATGGGCTGCCAGAAAGAGCTTTTTCCAACTGGATGAATTTATTTGTTTACGAGAACAAAGAGGATATGGATGGAATGTTTTTAATGTGTTCTTGGAGAATTCAGCTTTTGCCCAGGGTACAGGATATGCATCAAATCTTTAACCGTGGTCATTTTTAAGTCTTTTGTCATTTACAGACAGTTCTGGGTGTACTCTGATGCTTTTGCAAATATGTTCCTATAAAAGGGTTTCATCTTCAAGGAATTCATGGAAAAGACTCTGACAAGTACAGGTTTCCGGTAACTGATTGTACTGCTGAACTGAATGAATAAGCATTTTCAGAATTCTAATGAAAAACTGATGAACTCATAAAAGTGCTAACAAAAGATCAAGATAAAAAAAAATTAATTACATGGGACTGAGTGAACTGATGAGGATGATTATAATTTTTGTGACTTTGTTTGAATTAAAAAAAATGCAAAAAAAAAAAAGGATGTTAAAAGCAAAACATAGGTTTGTGCTTGGGCTACTCAACATCTTGTCTGCGGTAGGAGGAGTGGATCTGAAAATTCTGCTTTGATATATGTTTGGGTAGCTGGAAAATGACTTACTTTCACTTGAAAGGAGATAAATAAGAACATAGAATCACAGTTTAGAATTACAAAAGATCCTGGAGATAATCTGTATGCCCCCTTCACTTTTTTTAAAAAATAAATTTATTTATTTATTTATTTTATTTTTTGGCTGCGTTGGGTCTTCATTGCTGTGCGCAGGCTTTCTCTAGTTGCGGTGAGCAGGGGCTACTCTTCGTTGCAGTTTGTGGGCTTCTCATTGCGGTGGCTTCTCTTGTTGTGAAGCATGGGCTCTAGGCACGTGGGCTTCAGTAGCTGTGGCATGCGGGCTCAGTAGTCGTGGCTCACGGGCCCAGTAGTTGCAGCACAGGGGATTAGTTGCTCCATGGCATGTGGGATCTTCCCAGACCAGCGCTTGAACCCGTGTCCCCTGCATTGGCAGGCAGATTCTTAACCACTGTGCCACCAGGGAAGTTCCCCTCACTTCACTTTTTAAGAAAGCTTTTCATTTTAAAGGAACTTTAGATATACAGAATAGTTGCAAAAGTAGAGAGTTCCTATGTACCATTCACTCAGCTTTCCCTAATGAGTAAAACCTTTATTTTAAAGATAAAGAGACGGAGATCCAGAGTGGTAAAGTAACTCGCCTAAGGTCACACCGCGAATTAATGGTCATGTTGAAACTAGAATCCAGGAGGCCTTGCTTCCTTTCCAGACACTTGCAGTGACTTCCTGGGTCTTCAAAAAAAGTTCAAGGAATTTATATGCTTGTCAGAAGTTTAGACTTTCTTCTTCTTTGTATTGATAATTCTGGGCTAAAATAGAGTAAACACAGCAGAAGCTAGAGTACTTCACAGATAAATGATTCTGTACCCTGTGCCTGCTGCCAAATATTTAGTTCCTCAGCCTACATACCCCTTCTCTAGGAGTTTCATCATTATATGTTTCCAAAAGCCATGGGGATCTTTTTTTTTGTGGGGGGGAGGGGGTGGCTGGGGGGGTGTTTCTTCCTCCTCTGGCCTTTGCCATCTCATCTAAGCAAGTTCAACTTCCCAGAAAAATGAGGCTGTGTTATACATGTAGAAGGTACAGAGCAGGGGGCTGGTGCAAACTGGAAAGGGGCCCACCCTATCATGTTAAGTAGCAGCTAATCCACCCACACACCAAAAGACAGTGATCTGACTTGGTACATGCCGTTCTGTGGGGAGCTAAGTGACAGTCAGGTGGCTTTCTGCCAAGCAACTTGAGAACAGACTTTGGGCCGCCCTGGGCAGTTATCATCCCTGTTATTTGGAAACTTGGCTCAAAGAGGTTGGGAGTGAATGAAAGGCACCGACTGCCTTGTCCTGCCAGCTTTTTACCTCCCAACCTCACATAAGGCCCCACCGGCGTGCCGGAGGAAGCCGCCTCTTTATACACACAGAGAGCCTTAGCCCACATGGAGGCTTGAGGAGGAAGCCCTCCTCTGAGGCCCCTGGATGGACAGAGGCTGCCAGCATGCAGGCCGTGACCCAGAGCTGCAAAAGGAGAGTCTGGGCCCTGGCTGAGGGCCAGAAGTAAGCAAATCCTTCCAGGTCACTTTTTCTTGGTAGGTTTCAGAGCTTCTTTCTGAGGCCACAGAGGTGACTGCCCCTCCTAGAAATACTCCATCAGACCCCCCCCCCCAAATCCAGATTCTCTCTAGTCAAGCTGAGTGTGTGCTCAGTACAAGCATAAACCTTGTCCTGCCCACCTAACACAACTCAGTTGATGACATGGTGTGTTGTCATCACTCTGCTGCAAAGTCAGGAGCTCCTGAGTCCAGAGCTGGATCCTAGGGTCTTCCTGGCACAGAAATCAGATGACGGTAGTAGACCTCTGGGTCTCAGAGGAGAAGGTCCTCTAGAGGTGGGGAGCAGTCTCCATCTGAAGTCTTGTTCTTTCTCTCCGATCGCTTCCAGGCTTGTGGGATTATGGAGAAGCCCGGGTTGCTGCCAAACCATTTGAAGCCTCAGAGAACTCAGAGTCAGGAGGGTCGTAACTGGTCCCTGCCAGTCTCTACAAAGCTGGGGGTGAGAGCAGAGAGGTCCCTTCAGCTGTGGAAAGCTTCGTTGTGTCGGGCCGCATCAGGGGGCTTGCCTGAATTGCTGCAGGTAGAGGGTGGTGATGTCAATTAGAACCAGAACTCCGCCTCAGGCTTTCTCTACCCTCCTTTGGCCCTCAGTGCTAACTTCCTAATTTCTCTCTCCCCTCTTTCCTCTCCTGTTCTCCCTACTTCTTCAAGGTGTCAACGTATGTCACCGGTGCCTAAGGGTCTTGATATAAGATGGAGGGCAATTAATGGTCATGAGGAAAATAGCCTGAGGACTCCTTCTCTATCTATTTCTAGGCTACTTATCTCCAGGAGAGGTTTCTAGGCCCAGGTCTTGTCCCACCTTTTGGTATCAGTATTCTGTCCTTCTTTGTCTCGTATCCTCTCTCCTCTATTCCCAAATTTGTGCATACACATGGAGAATATATGCTAAATGCTTCACATTTAAACCCTATGGAGGAGGGGATCCATTTAGTGTTTACTACGTGCCAGGCACTATGCTATGCATTTTACATATATTTAATCCCAACCACATAATAACCCTATGAAGTTGGTTGTCCCCATTTTTCACAGAACCAGATTTGCCATTAATAGCCTCAGGGTGTATAGCTGGTATCCTAGCAGCTACATGGCCTAATTCTTCAGTTAATAAGCAAGATCTTGGCACATTCTTTAGAAACTAAAGTTAGTCACTGTTCAAATGCAAATGATGTTTTTTAGTGAATAACTCTACATTGCGTTAAGGTCAGACTAAAAAGAAAAGAAGGAGCTCTAGTAAAATGATATCCATTTTCAGGGTGGTTTTTACCAAGATTGTGGCAGGAAGAGGTGGCATTGTCTCATTGATGTATCTGCCCTAAAAGGTGGCATTGACCTTATTTTTACTTGTGAAACAGGTGCAATTGCCTTGTGGAATGTGATAGAAACCAGGCTGTCCTTATCCCCGTACATTGCCCTGTCAGACTAGTGCTGTCTGGTGTAGAACTCCAGAAATTCAGAGGAAATTGAGAAATATTCAAACTTAAAAATTAGAACTTAAAGATTAGCAAATGAGGCTAATGAGAAAAGGGCGGTGGAATTGGGATTTTTAATTTGGGGAAGAACAAACTCAGAGGTGACCTAATAATAAATTTTAGAAGTCTCAGTATGTGACAGACAGTGATTAGCTATGCTCTGTCTCTGCAAGAATAAAAATAGGTTGATCCTAGTTGAAATCTAAGCATTAGGCCTCATTCATTTAAAAATATTTATTGAATATTCAATAACACCTACTATGTTATATTCGTAGTCCCTACTATATTCATTCACCTACTATATTGATAGTACCTACTATGTTCCAGGTGCTATTGGAGGTGGTTATAATAATAATATAAATGAACAAAAAAGATGAGCATTCCTACCCTCATGAAATTTATATTCTATTATGAGGGGGCAGACAATAAATAAATATTAAATAACATGTAGAATGTTGGCAAGTGATAAGTCCTAATGGGGAAAAAAATAGTAGAGTAGGGTAAGGGGGTCAAAAAGTATAAGAATGGAGGGCAGGTTGCAGCATTCAAGAGTGGTCAGGGGAGGCTACATTTAGAAAGTGGTTTTTAAAACACATTATCTCACAGTTTACATGAGTCAGCAGTCCAGGCACAGCTTAGCTGAGTTCTCTGCTTAGAGTTTTACTAGGCTACAACCAAAGTAATGGCCAGGCTGAATTCTTATCTGGAGGCTTGACTGGGGATGAATCTGCTTCTGAGCTCGCTTGAGTTGTTGGCAGAATTTATTTCCTTGTAGGACTAAGGGCCCAGACTTCTTGCTGAATGTTGGCTAGAGACTGCCCATAGTTCTTTGAAGCCACCTACTGTTCCTTGCCATGTGGACTTTCCCCACACATTCACGTCATCAAGGCAGCGAGGAGAAGCTCTAGAGCAAGTCAGCTAGTAAGATATTCTTAATACTTAACATAGTCACAGGAATGACAGTACATCACCTTTGCCGTATACTATTGTTTGGAAGCCAGTTACACATCCTGCTGTACTCAAGGTGGGGATTACACAAAGACATGAACACTGGAAGGCAGGGATTATGGGGAGCCCTGTTAGAGACTGTCCACCACATGATTTTCCTGTATCTTTTTGTAACTTTATTATACAGATATGAGATGGGAAGGGAAGTCAATAAACATGAGAATGACCAGTGGATGGAGGAAGATTTATTCATGGGTTTACCGTCACAGAATTTATAGCCTGTAAGGCTGACCTGAGGCAATGAAGCCATCCCAGATTGGTGGTCTCTATGCTGAGCTCCTTACTCACCCTTTGTACTTGGCTGTTTGTGTTGCCATTTCCTTTGCTGTTTCTGTTTTCCTCTCTCTCTCTTTTTTTTTTTTTTGTTTAAATTAACTGTATTAAGTGTACAGTTTGATGAATTTTAACAAATATATATATCTACCTATGCAATAGCCACCCCACAATTGAGATATAAAACACTTCCATCACCCAAAAAAGTTGCTGTGTGTCCCACTGGTGCCAGTCCTTTTACATCTCTGACTGCTGGAAACCATTGATCTGCTTTCAGTCTATAGTTTCATTCTGTCTATTCTAGAATTTCATATAAATGGAATCAGGGAGTATAGATTCTGGTGATAGGCTTCTTTTGCTTAGCACAATGATTTTGAAGTCATCTACGTTGTTTGTATCAGTAGTTTACTCTTTTTTATTGCTGAGTAGTATTCCATTGTATGAATAGAATGCAATTTGTTTATCCATTCACCTGTTGATGAACATATGGATTGTGTCCTGTGATTGGCTATTATGACTAAAGGTGCTGTGCATATTCATGTACAAGTCTTTGTTGTATTTCTCTTGGATACATACCCAGTAGTAGAATTGTTAGGTCATATAATAATCATGTATTTCAATTTATAAGATACTACCAAACTGTTTTCCAGAGTGGGTATGCAATAGAAAATAGTTTTTAAGCAACAACCTAAAGGAGATGAGGAAGTTAGCCAAACAGATAACTGGGAGGAGCCCATTCCAGGTAGAGAAAGAGCAGGAGAGCCATGGAGGCTGAAACAGCATGAGAATGGGCGAGGATGTTGGGAGATGAGACCCCAGAGGTAATGGAGATGGTGCACATCAGATAGGCCCTGGTAGATAATTTTAAAGACTTCAGCATTTACTCTGAGTGACAAGATGACACTCAGCCAGTGACAGTCCTATCTGACTTTTGAAAGATTGTTGTAGTTACAGTATTGAGAATAGCCTATAGAAAGGCAAGGGTAGAAGCCAGAAGGGCTATTAGGAAGCCATTGCAGTTGTCCACATAAGAGATGGTGATCAGACTAAGGTAACAGCAGTTAATGTGGGGAGAAGTGGTGAAGGTAACACCAACAAGATCGCTGATGGATTGGATATGGAATGTGAGAGAAAGAAAGAAATCAATGACGTCATCAGGGGTTTTGGCCTAAGCAACTGGAAGGATGGAGTTGCCATAATTGAGATAGGGAAGGGTATGTATAGAGCAGGTTTGAGGGTGGAGAGTAGGAGTTCAGTTTTGGACATTTTATGTTTCAGATATTTGTTGGACATCTCCAGTGGCAATATCATGTAAGTGGTTGAGTGTATAAATCTGAAGTTTTGGAGAAAGGGTTGGGCTGGAGATATAAATTTGGGAGTCATCAGCATATAGATAGTATTTTAAATCATGAGACTGGACTTCCCTGGTGGCGCAGTAGTTAAGAATCCACCTGCCAAATAGAGACACAGATGTAGAGAACAAACGTATGGACACCAAGGGGGGAAGCGGCGGGGGGGTGGTGGTGGGATGAATTGGGAGATTGGGATTGACATGTATACACTAATATGTATAAAATGGATGACTAATAAGAACCTGCTGTATAAAAAAATAGATAAAATTCAAAAATTCAAAAAGTAAATAAAAAAAAAAAAAAAGAATCCACCTGCCAATGCAGGGGACACGGGTTCGAGCCCTGGTCTGGGAAGATCCCACATGCTGCGAAGCAACTAAGCCCATGCACCACAACTACTGAGCCCACGCTCTAGAGCCTGCAAGCCACAACTACTGAGTCCGTGCTCCACAACTACTGAAGCCCAGGTGCCTAGAACCCATGCTCTGCTACAAGAGAAGCCACCGCAATGAGAAGCCCATGCACCACAACGAAGAGTAGTCTCCGCTCGCTGCAACTAGAGAAAGCCCATGCACAGCAACGAAGACCCAATGCAGCCAAAAAAAAAAAAAAAAGCCATGAGACTGTACAGATCACCAAGGGAGTTAGTCCTACCAAGGTGGAAGATAAAAGGACCAAAGACTAAGCCCTGGGTCACTCTAACATTAATAGTTTGGGGAAAGGAGGAAGAACCAGCAAAGGAGATGGAGAAGATATAACCAGTGAAGTGGGAAGAAAACCAAGAGAATCTGGATTCTGGAAGCCAAGTAAAGAAAACATACAATGGAAGAGAGAGGGATCAACCTTGTGAAATGCTGCTGATTGCTCAAGTATATGATGACTAAGAATTGACCTTTGGATTTGACAACATGAATGTCATTAGTGATCTTGATTAGAGTAGTTTTGGTAGTGGTAGAGGCAAAAGTCTGATTGCAGTAGGTTTAACAAAAAATGGGAGGAGAGGAATTGGACTGATTACGTTGAGGAGTTTTGTTGCAAAGGAGAGCAAAGAAATGGAACAGTAACTGGTAAAGGTAAGGAGTCCATAGAAGACTTTTTAAAAGATAGATAAATAATAGTATGCTTGTGTACCAGTAGAATTTTCCAGTAGAAAGTGAAATATTGATTAGGGAGACTTTCTGGATGCTACTTTTGAGAAGTAGAGAGAATGGGACCTAATGCCTAAGTGGAAGGTTTGGCTTTAGATGGGAGCATGGATAGTTATCTGTGGTCACACACGGAAAGACAGTTTGTGAGCACAGATGCTAGTAGATGATGGATAGATATGGTGGTAGGAGACTGTAGGGGTTTTCTTCTAGTTACTTCAGTATTCTTAATGAAGTAGGAAGCAAGCTTTATTCTCTCACTATGTTTTTTTTCTTTTTCTCACTATGTATTTTCAAATATATTCCTAGAGTGAGTCAGTCTCCCTCATGTGTGCTAATTCCTGCTGACACATCCTTGTTCATGCCTGGAATACCTGTATCCTTTTTCTCTGCTTATTCCAAACCCTACTCAGGTTTCAAAGTCCAACTTAGATTCTACCTGCTCAGGTGGGCCTTTCATCATAACCACTCCCTGAAACCATCTTTTACGCTCTGTGCTCTTCCAGCAGTTATAGTTCAGACAGATTATTTGGCACATGTTTAATCCCTGGCTGGCAATTATCTTTCCAATGTGTACCTTGCTTATTTCTCCTTCTAGATTATAAGCACTTTGTGGGTTGGATTGATCTCAAACTTACTCTATTGCCTTTAACATTCTCTTCAACATTGTTGAGCCCATAATAGAAACTCAGAAAGTTGGTGTTGATTGATTGCAAACACCCTGGAAGTTGCAGGTGAGGCTCATCTGTACATGTGAAAGAGGAGGCCACTTTTCCATCCTTTGATGTCCCCTCCACCTGAGAGCCCACAAGCTGGCTTTGGAGCACTGCAGGTGAACCTCCAACTCTTCCTGGAACGAAGAAGTCTCTCCAAGAGAAGGGTTAGCAGAAGTAGGAAGCAAACGACTTGAGAAAAGAAACAGTATAGGAAGAGGAAATTCTTGACAGTGAGAATGGTTTAAAGAGGGTTGTGTTTTTATTTTTAACAGCACCCATTCATTGGATAAATAATCATCTTCCATGTGTGGGCACTTCTGTGTATGGGCACTGTGCTAGCAATAGGGATGCAATGGTAAGGAGATAGAGGGGGTCCCTGCCCTCCTGACACTTGCAGTTTAGTGTCTGAACATAGTTTGAGTAGATACTGTGACCTGACTTCTTCAGTGTGGTGCCTATCACCCCCTAGATAATTTTGCTTCACTTACAATTAGCTAGAGTCACTTCTGTATTTTGTTGGTTGATGAATACCATAACCCCATAAAACTCTTACAGGTGCTCTTAGACCATGGGGTTAATTGTGATGCAGGTCAGGACACGTCTTCATGTAGTGTACTTAAAACTAGTACATCTTTTTTCTAACATTTTGTAGAACAGCACTGTCCAACAGAAATTTAATGTAAGCCACAGGTGTAATCCATCTATCTATCTACACCGGGTCTTAGTTGAGGCACGTGGGATCTTAGTTGTGGCATGCGGGGTCTAGTTCCCTGGAGCAAGGAGTCTTAATCGCCGGACCACCAGGGAAGTCCCCACAGATGTAATTTAAAATTTTATAGTGACCACATTAAAAGAAAGGTATATTAATGTTAATAACGTGTTTAAAATATCATTTCAACATGAAATCAACATTAAAAAAATCATTAGGATTTTATGTTCTTTTGTTGCGGCTAGTCTTTTCCATTCAGTGTGTATTAGGTCTTTGAAATCCTTACAGCACATCTCATTTTGGACTAGTCATACCTTAAGGGTTCAATAGCTTCGTGTGGCTCGCGGCTGCCATCCTGAATGGCACAACTTAAGAGTCTACAGTCTAAGTGCTGCCCCTGGTCTCAAGCACAGGTATAATTTCAGAGGAGTTGCCTGATCATAGGACCTGGCTTCAGGACACAGATAGGCTTCCAAGGGAGGAGTGACTGCCAGGTGTTGGAACTTAGGTTCCATTTTGTAGTGTAAGTTTCAATGCAAGAAAAACTGTCCTGGACGTTGCAGAATACCAATGAGTGGCTTTATTCATTTTGGAGAGTAGATCAAAGCAAGTGTCGATCCAGAATGGAGAGCTGAATTTGGGGATAAATGTCAGATCATGTTAGATGCCACAGATAATTTAAAAATGTTTAGATGGCCTTAGGTTTCCTATGTACCAATTTATCTGTAGAAAAATTAATATAATTTTTATACTTTATAACTCCTAATTCTGTGCCTGCTACCCAAAGGGAAGTTAAGGAAAGCACAGGATGGTTCCCCTGAACTCCAGTTTCTAAATAGCTGAGGGAAACAAATCATTCTGAGCATCCCTTTTATAGCCCCTTCAGTGGGGCCGGGTTCCTGTCTCCACACAAGGTGTCCTGGGATTGTAGGGGCTCCAGCCTCACCCCTGACTTTCACAAGAGGCCTGCACTTTTCTAAATTAAGCCCAGCCAGTCCTATTTATGAACAGAGAGGCTCCAGCCAAGTGAGAGAGATTCGTCCTGCTGAGGAATGTGCTGGGGACAGGGAGAGAATCACTGAGATCACTGGTATTTATATGGATGTTTTCTCACTTGCCAGCTCAGTTGAGCCAGATCAACAGAGGCTTTTGGGACTCGACCAAGATTTTAACAGAGTGACTAATAAGGGTTTAAGCTGATCATTGTGAACACCAAGGCAGTGCGTATATTGGGACCTCTGAGCTCAGAGTGTAAATAAAAAATGTCCCAGACAACTCATATTTTTCCCCATATTTTTAAATGGACTTTTATTTTTTAGGGTAGTTTTAGGTTTGCAGCAAAATTGAACAGAAGGTACAGAAAATTCTCGTATGTCCCCTGCACCCCTCCCAAATCAAAGCCTCCCCCACCATCAAAACCCAAAGCTTTTAGTTAATCGTTTTATCTTTTTTTTTTTTAATTTTTATTTATTTATTTATTTATGGCTGTATTGGGTCTTCGTTTCTGTGCGAGGGCTTTCTCCAGTTGTGGCAAGCGGGGGCCACTCTTCATCGCGGTGCGCGGGCCTCTCACTATCGTGGCCTCTCTTGTTGCGGAGCACAGGCTCCAGACGCGCAGGCGCAGCAGTTGTGGCTCACGGGCCCAGTCGCTCCGCGGCATGTGGGATCCTCCCAGACCAGGGCTCGAACCCATGTCCCTTGCATTGGCAGGCAGATTCTCAACCGCTGCGCCAGCAGGGAAGCCCTCGTTTTATCATTTAACCTCATTTTAATCTATCTTTCTTGGGTTCCCAAACTCAAGGTTGACCAGAAATACCGATCTCTGCTTATGATTCATACATCTTACTACCTTTGGGGAACTAATGTTTATTGAACACCTACTATATGTCAGGTATTTTCATTTACATCCTTTCATTTAATTTTCACAGTATCCTTGAAAGGTAGTGATTGTAAACACCTGAAGGAACTACAACTTAGGTTAAGTGACTTACTTCTAGAAAATAGAGGATGAACTATGTGGAACTGTGAAAAATGGTTGAATATCTGCACTTTCATATGATTCAACCTAACAGAATGTGATAGTAAGTATTTGAACCCAGACCAGTTTAGTTCTAAAGTCTATACTCTTCACCATACTGCTGCCCTAAGTACAAGATTCTTTATTTTCCCTTGGCAGCTTTGTAGTTTCAGATTTATATTCCTCCTGCCTTAAAAGATTAGAACCAGGGAGCTGAGAGGAAGGGCAACCCAAGGTATAACACATGTTGAGTTGGGTCTAGGAATGTTTCTTTGGAGGCTAAAGCCTGGAGTTATAGGATGGACTTGCATTGATTTATGCATCTGCTACTATTTATATCTGCCACCTGTGTGTATTTCCATGCAGCTATTTGATTCTGGGTCTCTTTTGTTTATCACATTCTACTATAATTATCTGCTTAATTGCCCCCATAGGCTGTAAATTCCCTGAGGACTGTGATTGTGTCTGCCTTGCTCTTTTTAATACTTATTAGAGTGCCTTACACATCCAAAGGAGATGCTCAATAAATATTTGATTTAAAAAAAGTTAATAAATAAATGCTACCGTCTCACAAGTTAGCTACCTGTCTTCTGCCCAGTGAGTACCCTTTCTGTCTGTCTCTGCCTCTCTCTCACACACACACGTGAGCCCTGGCTGTGTCTGTCCAAATACCTGGCCACCTTAGAACTCATCCACAGCCTCAGTGCTTACTCAGAGGTGGGTGTCTGTGTTTGTCTGATCAAGGTAAACTGAGCTGGGAAGGAATTGGTATTGTTTTCAGGCCTCTACTAAGGACTAACGTGGTTTGGGCTTGAAAGAGTGACCTGAACAGAGTAGTTCTGCCATCCGGATGTAGATCCTGGTACTTTGTATTGTACAAACTGAAACTTTCCACTTGGTTATTTTCCATTTCTTTGGGGAGCTGGACACTAAAGCAGTCTCTGACAGGAGAATGCCTGGCCTTGTAGTCTTCTGCTTACTGAGGCTGGGGACACTGCCCTGCTATCCTTTCCCTGGCAATGAACTATTCTTGTCACATGTTGGGGCAACCTATGTGTCTAATTTGGGGCTTAATTGCACTAGTGGATGACAATGAACCTGGAATCTGTAGAAAGGCAGGGGTTGCACCTCTGAATAAGGTCTTCCCTCCACCTGAGGGTCTGAGGACTTTTATGATTTGCATTTGAACACCTTCTGGCTAGGCGTCTTACATCAACAGAGAAGATGAGCAATGCAGGTGGTATAAGAATTCTTAGGGGCAAGAGGGAGAGGCTGTGATTCAAATTAATTGACTGTATAAAAACATAAAGCTCTGGGAGTGACTAGTCTAAGGTCACACAGTCAATGACAGAGCCAAATAGTTAGACCCTCTAGGGTCTTATTTTTGCTTTAAAACTAGGTGAATGAAAAGAAATCTCATCTACAAAACAACTCACTTGGAAGCTACTAAAATGTGTTTCTAGGGATTATATAGCAACCAAACCCTTGCCCCTTGTTCAGGACAGATAGGAGAACCCCTTGTGAAAATATTCAGAACTTCACCCTGTTTTATAGAGCTAATGCTTTGCCCCAGTGGTTTCAGAGAAGTCTGGAAAAGAAATTCACTGTGAACAAAAATATTTCTGAACTACACTTTTCCTAGAAGGGATATGGTTCTAAAAAGAAAAGAAAACATTTTAAAATAAAACGCATCCACTAGAGTGACTTTTCACTTTGGGTTAATAATCAGGAATTATAAGAGGATCTCCTCACAAGAGTTTGAGACTCTTCCTCCTATTAAACTATTTCTTTTTGAATTCCTTTAGTCTACAGAATTGATTCAGAGTAAGATCTGGCCATATTTATTTTTGTCCCAAGTAAAAACTCTTCCATGATAACTAACAAGGACCTACTGTATAGCACAGGGAACTCTGCTCAATGTTATATGGCAGCCTGGATGGGAGGGGAGTTTGGGGGAGAGTGGAGACATATATATGTATGGCTGAGTCCCTTTGATATGCACCTGATACTATTATAACCTTGTTAATCAGCTATACTCCAATATAAAAGGAAAAGTTAAAAAAAAAAAAAAAAACTCTTCCATGGAAGGCCTGCTTTTCTCTGGCTTGTTTCGTACTGTCTTACAAAGGTGCAGTACCCATTTCCTTCACTCACTGACCCTAATTCACGTCTTATCACACTGAAAAGCACTTTGGTTCTGGCAAGCTTTAATCTCCAATGCATAGTTACTTGCTGATGTTATCAATGAATGTATACTGGTATGCTGTCAAGGTTTTTTTTTTTTTTTTGAGTACTCTTCCCCCAGCAGCAAACTCTGAGGTATAAAGTAAGACATAATCCTTGTCGTCAAAAGTGCTTGAAGATCAGTTGAAACACACACACACACACACACGAAGTTAAATACCAAAACAAAAATGTAAGTTAGCAATTCAAGACAGATGGTAAAGTGTTTATTCCATAAACATATATGGAGAGCTAATGAGGGCAAAGTACTTTTCCAGATATTAAAACCTAGAAGGGAAGCCAGACATTTTAAATAGCTAATCAAAGCAGAGTGAGTTGAGTGCTATACTAGAGATAGGTGTCAGATGACCGAATCCTGGTTTACTCAGGACAGTCCTGATTTTGCCAGTTGTCCTGGTATAATTGTGATAGTGCCTCTTTTCACTTTCAGAAGAGTCCCAGTATGGATGCTAAATTATAGTCATCTTAGTTGTAAACAGTGGAAGTGAAGAGAAATAAATTATTAAGTTCTGACTAGGGGATTAGGGAAGGTTTCCTGGAAGGGGGAGTGGGGGGTGTTTGAACTGAACCCTAATGAAGAACAGTTTTAGAAAGAAGAGAGGGACTTCCCTGGTGGCGTAGTGGTTAAGAATCCGCCTGCCAATGCAGGGGACATGGGTTCGATCCCTTGTCCAGGAGGATCCCACATACTGCAGAGCAACTAAGCCCGTGCGCCACAACTACTGAGCCTGTGCTCTAGAGCCCGCAAGCCAGAACTACTGAGCCCTCGTGCCACAACTACTGAAGCCAATTAGAGAAAGCCTGTGCACAGTAACGAAGACCCAACGCAGCCAAAAAAAAATAATAATAATAATAATAAAAAGAAAGAAGAGAGAAGGCGTCACAGGCTAAAAGCAACTCAGGCAAAGCCTTGGTGACATCCAAGGGCACTTACATGATTGATTTCTCAATCAGCAGAAGCCCTTAGTTTAGAGGTGAAGAGGGTGGCCCCACCAAAGGCCAGCGGTGTCTTGGAAACTATCTTGCCATAAACTACTATCACTCAGAACTCTGGTTTTCAGAAAAGATAGCCACTGGATAATGACTGATGTCATCGCGGTGCAGTGTCAGACCAGAAGGGTGCAGTTCCAGCTGGGTAAAGTGAGCAGGGAGGGGAGGGAGAAGAAGAGGGAGTGTGAGGCAATGTGAGAGTTGAAGGAGACTGGAAGAGGGTAGGAGGTGAAGTCAGAGAATTGTGATTTTATTAGCTCCGACTGCCCAGTTAAAGAAGTCGCAGATTCCTCTCTAAAAGAATCTTGTTTGTAGTTTATTTCTGCAGATCTTCCTTCCTCCCTATGACCCAGTTGTATTCTGAGTCCCCCAGGTTTAAGAGGCAGGTTTATTTCCTTTATCCCTCAGTATTGGGGTATGGACTCAGCACCACTGTTTTGTAAGTCTGGTGGCTGAAAGGAGCTGCTATAGGGAGCCAAACGTTCTTTGCTATCTGTGACCATAGTGTAGGGAATTCCAGAGGTGAAAAGGAAAAAATTTAAAAAGAATGTGGATATCTACCTTTTTGTGATGAAAATGCCCTTTCTAACTTTTCATTAGGAAATTTTTCAAAAGTAGACAAAGATAAAGAGAACAGTGCCTCCCATGTACCTGTCCCGAGTACTGGGGACCTGTGTACCTGTCACCCAGCTTCAACAGTTACCAACATTCTGCTGTCTCTGTCCTCCCTGCTCCTCACAGCAACTCTCGGACACCACAGAACTGCATCTGGACAGACGTCAGAATGCACCGCTAACCAATAAGGTCTTTGTTTTTAACCATAACCACAATACCATTATCGTACCCAAAAACTTAAAGATAATTTCTTTTTTTAAATGTAATAATAGTCTTTTTTTTATTTTAAAAAATTTTTATTTCATATTGGAGTATAGTTAATTTACAATGTTGTGTTAGTGTCAGGTGTACAGCAAAGTTATTTAGTCATACGTATACATATTCTTTTCCCATATAGGTTATTACGGAGTATTGAGTAGAGTTCCCTGTGCTATACAGTAGGTCCTTGTTGATTATCTATTTTATATATAGTAGTGTGTATATGTTAATCCCATTTCTATCATTTTTTAGATTCCACATATAAGTGATATCATATGATATTTGTCTTTGACTACTTAGTATGATAATCTCTAGGTCCATCCATGTTGCTGCAAATGGCATTATTTCATTCTTTTTAATGGCTAAATAATATTCCATTGTATATATGTACCACATCTTTATCCAGTCCTGTGTTGATGGACATTTAGGTTGCTTCCATGTCTTGGTTATTGTAAATAGTGCTGCTGTGAACAATGGGGTGCGTGTTTCTTTTTGAAGTATGGTTTTCTCCAGATATATGCCCAGGAGTGGGGTTGCTGGATCATATGGTAGCTCTATTTTTTGTTTTTTAAGGAACCTCCATACTGTTCTCCATAGTGGCTGTACCAATTTAAGATAATTTCTTAACACCATCTAATGCTTGGTCCGTGCTCACCTTTCTCTCTAAAATGTCCATTTTAAGGTCTGGAGATCTTAATTAGTAACTCTGAGTCTCAGAGTAGACTAGGCCCAAGAGAAGAATGGCCCTTTTATGGGGGAGGATGAAAGGTAGGAGAGGAGGCTGGAATTCTTAGCTGTATTTGGAATTCTACTAGTGACTTAAGTTGCCCTGCGGCAAGTTATTTTTCCTTTTCCTGCCTCAGATTTAGCAACCTTTTATCTTCAATGGGTTAATAATATACCTCTTAGGGAATATTCACGATTTAAAACAGAGAAGGTCTTTTAAAGGCTTCAGATAAAAAGTTTTTCTGTACAATCACACAGCATTAGCCAATCCCTTTTTTCTTCAACAAACATATTGTCATTCCACTTCTGCCTAGGTGTATCTGTTCCTGTCGGTTGGTTGGTTCACTCATTCAGTGCATTTACTACACATGAAGTTGCAAAACACTGAGGGCCTCAAGTTAGTCACAGCTGCTAGATATTTGAGTCAGGCATTGTGCTGGGTACTTACGTTATTTCATTTACCCCTCACTACACCGCTCAAGGTAATTTTTGTAACCCCTTTTTATTGATGAGGAAATTATGTTCTAAGAGGTTAAATAACTTACACAAAAAAGGTCATCCAGTTAGTAAGTGGCAGAAACGGATTTCTGCCTTTCTAGGTCTGCTGTCCTGAAACCCATGTCCCAACATCGCAAAGCCAAAAGGCACAAGCTGACAACCAGCACACCTGGCTAGTTCCACCACACCGTCATTTTTCTCTGTCCCAAGGGAATCTGTAATTCAAAAGTGTAAAAGCGCAGGTAGAAAGACATAGCATTATTTGGTGTGTCAATATTGAAGTACAAAAGGAATGATAGTTATGAAAAATCAGAGGCATAAGAAATGGCTTTTAATGGGGGAAATTGGTGGAGTGTGACGGCAGATAAGGCCGGATAGGTAAGTTGAGGTCAAATTTTGAGTAGACTCCATTCTCAAGCTGAGTAGTGTAAAATTTAATTGCTATGCAATTAAAAACCATGAGAAGCTTTCTGAGTAAAGGGAGTAAACTAATCAGAGATATGCTTTAGGAAAAATTTAAATGGTAGAGAGACTGAGGTTGGGGAGATCAGTTTTGAGACTATTCACTCTGATCCCAGTGATAAGGAAGGAGTACCTCATAGGGTGGTAACCATGGGTGCTGGAGAGGAGGGGCGAGATTGGAAAGAGATTTTGAAATACCCAGTGCTAACTTCTGTTAGAGATGCTTGAAGGCAATGTATAGTTTTGCTCTTTAGTTCAGATATAATAATGATGTTCCCTAGGTGCTGGACACTGCTCTAACTGCCTGTGTGATATGCAATATGTAATCATTGTTATCATTTAATTATAACCATTATAACTTCCTAGGGCTTTTTGAAACATTTTTTATAATTTAATTGAAATAAAATTCACATACCAATACAGCCCACTCATTTAAAGTGTACAATGTACACATCAGTGTTTCTAGAATATTCACAGAGTTGTGCAAATATCATAGCAATCAGTTTTAGAACATTTTCATCACTCCACAAAGAAACCCCCAACCCATTAACCATCACTTCCCAATTCCCCTATCCCCCCAGCCCTAGTCAACCACCTATCTACTTTGTTTCTCTGGATTTGCCTATTCTGGACACTTCATATAAATGGAATCATACAATGTGTGGTTTCTGTGACTGACTTCTTTTACTTATCATAATGTTTTCAAGGTTCAGCCATGTTGTAGCATCTATCATTCCTTTTTATGGCCAAATAACATTCCATTTTGTTTATCTGTTTATTAATCCATGGATGAAATTTTAAAAATTATTCTAGGATTTTTCTGTATCAGATATCTGTGCTTGAAATAAGTGAGCTACTGAATGGACTGTAGAGAAATTTCTAGCTTAATACCATATTTCCTTACCTACAGTGACCTTCTCTACCCTTGTATATCTTACACATTAAACCTTCCCTGGGTTAGGCTGTATCCTAAACTTCCTCATCAGTGATCACCTTTAGCATTTTAAATCCATACCTCAGAATTTTGCTCCTCTCAACTGGACTGCAGGCATACTGAGTATAAGAAACAAGTGTCAGACATCTTCATTATTCCCCACAAGACCTGATAAGTCCCTTTCCACATTAAGAGTGCTGTTAACAGTGGAGGAGAGGGGTCTGCAAGAGTCAGAGCAGACCCTTTAACACTCCCTGGCTGTGACCACACTTCTTTAATTTAAACTTCTCCCTCTCCCATTCCTAGAAGTGTCTTGTGGAATACTGGTGGAACACAGTATGCAAACTATTGACCTAGTTAATATAATGGGTAATAATGCTTCTAATCTAATGATGAAAGGACTGATACATTTTGCATTAAGATCTTTTTTTTTTCTTAAGGTGGTCAGGCAAAACCGTTTCTCTTTTGATTTTTAAAAAAGCAGTTTTGTTTTGTTTCGCTTTTTTTACGATTCCTGGTGTCACAGCTTCTGCTGGGGCAAAATTTTGAAAATCTCTATTTTTAAAGGGGATAGGCACATTGTGGATTATATGAGCAGTAGATCAATTTACAGAGTTAAAATTGAAGCCTTGGAAAAAAATTTTTTTTCTATTTCCTTCATGTTGTATTTATATGGGATGATGGAGGTTCACTAAACTTATGGTCATCATTTCATGATGTACGTAAGTCAAATCATTATGCTGAACACTTTAAACTTATACAGTGCTGTATGTCAGTTATATCCCAATAAAACTGGAAGGGGGGAAAAAGTTATGGCATGTTAAATAAAAGGATAGAGTCTTAAAAAAAAAAAAAAGAATCCTTGGAAAGGAATCAGGTCATTGGTTACTGGTTTCTTTTAACCCAATTCTATATTGAACTTTTCAGTACATACCAGGGTGGAAATCAATTCAGGAGAATCCTGTATTTAACATGGATTGGCGTTAAGACTGTTCAAGTGATGTGTCCTGAAACAAAACAAGCTACCAACACAGAGAAAATCTGATTAAACACAATTAATCTATAAACTCATTGTTAGCCCAGTCCTCTAGTTCTAGGTACTAATATCATAATGAAAGTTTACTGTATTTCTTATCATTTAAGTTCAGCTTCATCATTGAAACTTTTCCTTGGGTTAGGTAGGTGGATATTCTTCTGGAGAGTAGAAGGAGAGAAAGGTGCTCCCCCCCCCCCCCCCCCCCGCCAGCCACCCTCTCTTGAGTATATGCATTTCCTTGGATATCTTGACAAAGAGCTGATAAGATTTGGTGATATGATAAGCAACTGCAGTTAATTTTGGATCCACTTCAGCTATTTTTGGAATTTAACAATTTATATATTTACTAACGGAGAATGAAGAAACGTGATTAACTATGCAGTGATTTTTCTGCAGAAAGAGGGTACAGAGGGTTAGAATTTAATGCTGTAAATTGGAATGTACTTGCATTTCCATGTGGTAGATTTCATAATGCCCATGAAATTACCTTGATCCACCAGAATAATTGATCATGAGATTTAGGATCTAACCTTGTGGGATGAAACTGTTTTAGCAGTTCTCTGTGAGACTTGTAAACTTTATTGTCTATTTGCTTGAATAGACATAGTGCTAAAGCCTAGAGAAGGAACTATATTTTTTCTCTTTTCTCTTTTTTTTTCTTTCTGTCCTTTTCATTTCTCTTTTCTACTTATGTAGAAGAATAAAGCTAACGTGAAGAATGTTCAGATCAGATTGCCTAGGATATCCCACCTTTGGTGTAATAATTTTCTTTCCTTTCTATGACATATGATTAATGTAATATGTGATTATGACTGAGAACTTCAGCTATCCTAGTCAGGGAGGGAAAACTGTTGTTCTTATAAGTAATAACAGTGAACACTTAAAAAAATTGAACTGTAGTTGATTTACAATATTGCATAAGTTTCAGGTATAAAGTGATTCAGGTGTGTGTGTGTGTGTGTGTATATATATATATATATATATATATATATTCTTTTTCAGATTCTTTTCCATTACAGGTTATTACAAGATATTGAATATAGTTCCCTGTGCTATACAGTAAATCCTTGTTGTTTATCTATTTTATATACAGTGGTGTGTATTTGTTAATCCCATACTCAATTTTTCTCTCCCTGCCCCCCCCCCCCACCTTTCCCCTCTGGTAACCATAAGTTTTCTACGTCTGTGAGTCTGTTTCTGTTTTGTAAATAATTTCATTTGTATCATATTTTAGTGTCTACATAAAAGTGATATAATATTTGTCTTTCTCTGTCTGATAGAGGGTCTGTGGCAGTTAATGACGATTAATGCCTGTGTACTTTTCAGAACATCGAGTTGAAGGTTGAAGTAGAGAGCCTGAAACGAGAACTCCAGGACAAGAAACAGCATCTGGATAAAACATGGTGAGTTGCAGTTTGAACTAGTTGAGCTCTTGGTCCTTTCCAGTCTGGCTCATTAACTGAGAGCAATAGAATTCCTTAACCTTAACTCTGGCATTTGAATGCTGCATCCAATTCAGAAACTGAAACAATGTGCTTTTCTTTCCTTGGGCGCCAATAAGTCTGAGAGATGTTGACATAGATTGGTAAATTCATCAGACCTAAGTTTATAAACTTCCCAGTCAGTAATCTACTGGTAACATCCAGGGCTGACATAGAGTTTGGCGGAAATGGTCACTCTCATATAGTGCTGATGAGAGTGTGAATTGTGATAACATTTTTGGAATGGGTACTACCTATCAAAATAAAATATTAACACTTCCCTTGATCAAATAATTCCTAAAAGGAATCTATTCCTTATAAATAAAAGCAAGAGTATGAAAGGATAAATGTATAAGGATATTAACTGCATCATTATTTGTAATGGCAAAAAAAAACTAGAAACAACTATACATCAATAGGGCAACGGTTGAAAACATTTTGATATAAACATACTGTGGAATATTATGTAGTCATTAAAAAGAATGAGTTAGCTCTATATTATTGTCCTGGTGGGAAGTCCCTGATAGACTAAGTAAGGGGGAAAAGTGCTGAGTGATATTTAGAGTATAAGCCCCTTTGTGTAAAGACAATCTATGTGTACATGTGTTTGCTTGAATATGAATAGAAAAAAAACTGCAGGGTTACATACCAAACTCTTTAACATTGCCTGTGTCAGAGGAGTGAGAGTGGAGTTTGTGATGGGGAGAAGACTTGAATTTTTTTTCTTCATACCGTCTGTATTGTTAGGATGGTTACTTTTATAATTTACAGTTTTTATAATTAAAAAACCCTTAGTTTTTTTTTTTCTTTTTTAAATTTATTTATTTATTTATTTATTTTTGGCTGTGTTGGGTCTTAGTTTCTGTGCGAGGGCTTTCTCTAGTTGCGGCAAGTGGGGGCCACTCTTCATCGCGGTGCGCGGGCCTCCCACTATCGCGGCCTCTCTTGCTGCGGAGCACAGGCTCCAGACGCGCAGGCTCAGTAGTTGTGGCTCACGGGCCTAGTTGCTCCGCGCGATGTGGGATCTTCCCAGACCGGGGCTCGAACCCGTGTCCCCTGCATTGGCAGGCAGATTCTCACCCACTGCGCCACCAGGGAAGCCCCAACCCTTAGTTTTAAATGACAAGTACTATTGAAATTGTTACTAAAAATAATTTTCAGATTATATCCTAGAATCAGTATACATTCAATATGATCTGGCGTTTCTTCTATCTCCACAGTATTTCTTTTTTCTTTTTTTTAAATCTTCCTGATTATCCTTCTTTTTTTTTTTTTATTAATTTATTTATTTTTGGCTGTGTTGGGTCTTAGTTTCTGTGCGAGGGCCCTCTCCAGTTACAGCAAGCGGGGGCCACTCCTCACCGCGATGCGCAGGCCTCTCACCGCCGCGGCCTCTCCCATTGCAGAGCACAGGCTCCAGACGCGCAGGCTCAGGAGTTGTGGCCCACGGGCTCTAGAGCGCAGGCTCAGGAGTTGTGGCGCACGGGCCCAGCTGCTCCGCGGCATGTGGGATCCTCCCAGACCAGGGCTCGAACCTGTGTCCCCTGCACCGGCAGGCAGACTCTCAACCACTGCACCACCAGGGAAGCCCCTCCACAGTATTTCTTGATGCTTAGAATGATAGTCCAGCAGTATCCGAATACTCAAACCAGACTCAACTATACACAGTATGCTGGAATTACTCAATACTTACTAAGGCATTAAGTGAACTAATAGATTTTAGGAAAACTTATAATAACAGTTGAGTTACAAGTTTTCAGATTTGTGTAGTGCTTTTAAAAAAAAATTATGTCATTTCAGCTTTTAATTAGGAGGCATTATCCTATTTTTAGCAATGAGAAAACTAAGGTACAGAGTGTTAAAGTCTTCTCAAATGAGTGGCAGAGCCCACATCTTCTGGCATCAAGTCCAAGGCTCTTCTGACTTCACAACAGCTGTAGCCTATTAAATCAGGCATTCCTGGCTGACTTACTCAGAAAATGTATAACTTCCAATCTCAAGACATTGTAGTTAGCTGTTGTCTATTGCATTTATCAAGGAATATGGAGTCAAAGTTGATGATTCCTGAGGTCTATTTAAGGGTCTTAGGTTATTCTCTTGACTTGTGTCCCTTGTACAACAAAGACCCTTCTACCGCCAAAAGGCTGCATAATGACATGGGAACTCAAGATAAATATAGTCTCTGGGACAGTGCTGAGTAGTGTCCACTATCGACCAAGGAATTCTATAATCTTTAGGGAAGTTCCATTTGGTCACCGTGGACACAACCTTCTGGGCCAAATATTAAAATACTACTGGGCTTGGATAGAGCAACTTTGATTTATCATGAGCCTATGAAGGTTCAATATTGTTCTCTGCCCTGAGAACAAGAAGATTGTCCATGGTTCTCAACAAATGGCTTAAAACAAGAATAAAACCAAACCGGAATTAAGATCATTCAGCACCTGATACTGCCCCCAAATTTCTAATCCTCAGACATCCAAAGGCAGCTGTTGTTAGCTATAAATAAGCTGGTGACACCTTACCCACTTCATGCTAGCGCCTGGGCATTCATTCCTAAGGACATCAGAGAAGCAAAGCTGGGCCAGAACCCTGAGCTTCCATAGATTAAACGTCTGCTTTCTGCATGGGACTGTGGGAAAACTGGATAGAACTCTGGGTAGGTAGCCCAGATTCAGGACAGTCTATGGGTTACTGGCTGTAAAGGAGAAAAGCATTTCTGTGGCTGTCCAAATGGATATTCTATTTCAGCAACCTAAATGGAAGGAACACTCTGAATTCAAATAGCAAGACAGGCAAGGAACTAGCAAAGCACTCTGGGAGAGCAGTCTTAATGGGAAAGTCTGGGGACAGATGATGGTGAACTTGGATGCTGAGTTCTAAACCATTTGATGACTACCTGCCTTTCAAATGCAAGATCCTTCTCTTGAAGCTATAGCAGTAATGAAGCCTCTAGGGAGTCAGGTATAGTCTGATTGACAAGCAACACAAATTAGAGTTCCTAAAAGATTACCTGAAAAGTTGGAAAGAGCAGTTCCACAAATAATTGCAGAGGAAAAAAATACTCCATTTTTATTTTCATCAATGGGACTCTGAATTACTGAAACAGCCTTAATGGGTCCACTTGCTAAATTATATGACTGGCTCTGACTGGCTAATGCTCTGTGGTTTTAGCACTGATGTGGAAAATCTCAACAGCCATAATGAAGCTGAGCTCCGGCGCCAGTTTGAGGAGAGACAGCAGGAGACGGAGCATGTTTACGAGCTCCTGGAGAATAAGATCCAGCTTCTGCAGGAGGTGAGTATCCACGGCTAAGGGTCCCCTTTTACCTCTTTTCCGACTGCTCTGCCTCCCGGCATTCACCTTTTCCCTCCCTAAAGTACCTATGTTTGCAGCCTTTCAGGTTTTGTTCTTTTCTCGTTCTTTTTACAGGAATCCAGGCTAGCAAAAAATGAAGCCGCACGGATGGCGGCTCTGGTGGAAGCAGAGAAAGAGTGTAACCTGGAGCTCTCAGAGAAACTGAAGGGAGTCACCAAGGACAGGGAAGATGTACCAGGAAACCGGGTCAAGCCCAACCAATACACTGAGGCCCTGGCCCAAAGGGACAAGTAGGTGCTTTTGGTGCTCTATTTGCCATTTGTCTTTTGCCTGTTCTCGAGCCTGTGTGAGTATATAGCAGCTGCACTGTTCCCTTTGAAGGATTTATGGTGGACCTTCACCATTACCAAGACTTTATGGTTCCCACAAGTAAAGAAATCTCTTTTTAGGGCTGCATCTTTAATAGTATCCATTAACAGAACTGAGTAGTTGGCAATCAGGAGACTTAGGTAGGTATAAGTAGAACAATGGTCAAATGGTAGCAAACAAGAGACATGGATTCACTTATTCACATTTACTGAGCACCAGCTATATGCCAGACACTGGGCTAAGCACTCAGGTTACAGAGATGAAAGACCCACTTCCTGTCATCAAGACACACGTTACACAATTTTAATAAGTTCTCTGATAGAAGTAACAAGGGATGCTCTGGGGTGTATAGAATTGTCATCTATTCCAGACTAAAAGAGCAAGGTGCCATTGAAAGTGTCCTGAAGGAGGTGAAATCTGAGGTGAGTTTTGATGAGTGAATAGGAGTTAGAAGAAAGAGTGTAGGAGGTGAGTGGGGAGGGGGATTGTCCTGTACAGGAGGAGACACCATTGAGGGGAGATACAGGGAAGGGCATATTTCAAGACGTGTAATTAGTGCTATGTAACCAGAGCAGAGGGTCTGGGGAAGACTAATGAGAGATAAGCTGTATTGGGAATAGGGGGTCTGATTGTGCTGGCTTTTTTATATAGTAAGGAACTTGAATTTTCTCATAAAGTAAGTGGGCATTTGTTGAGGCCACCACTGTGTCTTGGTTACTGCAGCAACTTCCTAACTGTTCTCTTTACTTCTGGTTCTACCCTCTGCATTCCATCCCAATCTAACAATTCAGAGCAGTTTTGAAGTGGGAAATTCAACAATATGAAATTGACAAATAATTTAGCCTCCTCAATGCATGATACTATGGTGGTATAAAAAGCCTTAAGTGGTTTTTAACTGAATAGGTGAAAAACACACAAGGTACGCACAGTGACCAGTGTGATCTTTTTGAGACACAAATCTGATCATATTATTGCACAGCCATTTAGAAAGTTCTCCAACATCTTTAGGAGATAAAATCTGTTCTTAGTGTGGCCATCAAAGCCTGTTACGATCTGACCCCTGATTTCCCCCAGACTCATCCCCTACCGTGACCCCCTTCATGTATCACTGGTGCCAGACTAGTAATAATAATGACGACTAAGGTTTGTTGGGCTCTTACTGTACAGCTGAGCTGAGTACTTTACATTCTTGTTTAATTCTCCCATAAAGTTTAATTCTCTCATAAAGTTAACAATCCCATGAGATAGGGATTATTATACTTTATAAATGAAGAAGTTGGCATTTAGAGAGTTATGTAACATGGCTTCAGGCATTGCTGGAATCAAAACCCTAAAGGCACAGCGCCTCCAGAAGCATACTGTGCTACGTCAGGTCCCCAGAATTTTGCTCATGCGCTTCCTTCTGTGGGAAACGTATGTTTTCCCTTCCTGGTGAATTCCTAATTCGTTCTTCAGAACTCACTAAGGCATCAATGGTTACTTCTGTGAAGGCTTTTGTGACAGCAGAATTAAGTCTTTATATTGTTTTCTTTTATATGCACATCCATTAGTGTACAGTTCTCTGTGTGGTGTTGTATTTTCTTCAGATCTTCCCTGCTAGGTTCCCTGAGACTGTCTCAGTGCAATAAATGCTGTCAAACCAGAAAAAAAAAAAAAAAAAACAAATGCATACCTGACAAGTAAATTGAGGGAGTTCATATCAGATGGCCTTGAATAGCTTTGTAAAGTAGGAGACTAGATTATCTGTAGAGACTGAGGGTCAAAGGGATGAATGAGGTATGAGCTTGAGAAAAGTAGAGACATTCTAGCACAGATACCGTGGGGAAGTTGATATGGAGTCCACATTCATCATCATAATTATCATTATAGATTGCATTTGTATAAAGTTTTTAAAGTTCTTTCTGATCCCCAAATCTTAGCTGATCCTCATACCTTAATTTAAGAGATTCCTACTTGACTTTCTGACACCCTTCACCTTTCTGCCAAACTATTTTCCTGCCAAGGTGCTACCACTATCTTACATACACAGGAATAATAATCACAATCAGAAACATTTCATCTAGTACCAGCACATTTCCTAGGACAGGTATCTCTAGTACTCAAAGACTTACACACAGAGAAACAGCAAGATATGCCCTGCACGTAGTAGGTGATGAATAACTGTCGAGTTGAACCTGTGGTTTATATACATCAGCACAGCACGCATAGTCTTTGACAACTGAATTCTAGTCTGAATTTCCAGTCTCTTCTCCAGCCGTTGTCTTTTCCCACCAGCCTTTCCCCCTTTTCCTTTCCAGTGATGCTTCCCCATATGCCTCATATCTTCATGCCTTCATTCTTTCATTTAAGCTCCTCCCTCTGAGCCTGGAAAATAACCCAGTCTTCACAATCTCTTCTCCTGAGCTTCCCCCCAGACTCCTCCAAGTCAAATGAATTACTTCTTTATCTTTCCTCCTATAGCTCCATGGCAACACTCAGTGTACTATTTGGTATATACCTCTGGTGTGGTAGCACTTATTATATTCTATCTGTTGATATAGCTGTGCCTCCCCATTTCCCAAACTCTTGGCACACACACCAAAAGAACTTAAGTTTCTATAGAGCAGAGATTGTGTGTTTTCCAACTTTATATTCCCAGTACTTAGTAGTGTGCATTGAGTTATATACATAACGGTTACCTAATAATTGTTTTTTTGAATGGAACAACGATAACAATTAAAAAAACTCTACAACTTCTGGCCCCTATTCCAAGAATTTTATATCTATGGTCTATAGGTCCATGGATTGGCTTCAAGAGATCTCTGAACCTGTGACAGTGTAAGCAAAAAATCGTTTGTGTATATATTTGGGGGCTGGGGCACAGAATACATGGCTTACTGAAGAAAAGTTTCAAAGAGTTCAATGACTCAAAAAGGTAAAAACTTACTGTACTGGACCATGCTATCTTTGGAGTGGGCTGAAAAATAAAGGTAGTAATAGTACCATGGCCATAATTGTTCTTACTTTTTCTTTGCTCCAGAAGAATTGAAGAACTGAGCCAGAGCCTGGCTGCACAGGAGAAACTTGCAGAACAGCTACGTCAAGAGAAGCAACAACTGCTACGTCTGTTGGAGGAGCCAACTGACATGGAAGTGCAGGTGAGGTTTGGGCTGTACTTCCTGAGGCACAAAGCTTCATGCTTTCAGGAGCCCTACTTTACATTTATATGTATTAGTTTTCTATTGCTGTGTAAGAAATTACTACAAACTCAGTGGTTCAAAACAACATTCATTTATTATTCCAGTTTCTGTGGGTCAAGAGTCCAGGCATGGTTTAGTTGGGTTTTCTACTCAGGGTCTCACAAGTCTGAAATCAAGTTGTCAGCTGGACTGCTTTCTCAGCTAGGGGCTCACTTAGGGAAGGTTCCACTTCTAAGCTCCCTCAGGTTGTTGGAAGAATATTTCTGTGTGACTGTAGAAGTTATGGCAGCTTGCTTCTTCACAGCCAACCATGGAGAGAGACAGTCTCTTGCTTCTCTCCCTTCTAGACACTCTTTTAAGAGGTTCACCTGATTAAGTCAAGCCCCTCAGTGTACTACACCTTTTGGTTAACTTAAAGTCAACTGAGTAGGGACCTTAGTTACATCTGCAACACTCCTTCACTTTTGCCATATAACAGTGCATAACTATGTAGCAATATCCCTCACCTTTGCTGTATTCTATTGGTTAGAAGCAAGCTACAGGTTTCTCCACACTCAAGGATGTACAAAGGTGTGGATATGAGGAGGTGGAGGTCACAGGGGCCATCTTAGGATTCTGCCTGCCACCCTAGTGATGTGTAACTATAGAGAATGTATAACGTGGTTTTAACATTGAAGAGAGAACCCTCACTGCTGTGAAAATTATTGCATTAATCTGTATTGTTGTTCTTGGAGGTTACCCCAGAGGGAACTCCCCTCCTTCATTCAACTTTTAATTTACTAAAAAGATGCTTTCTGAAGGAACCCTAGAATCTATCTGTGCCCAAGCAACATACACAATTGCTAGGTATTCTTACAAATCTTAGATCAATGATAAAGCAAAACATGTGCAGCTTAATTTATTGGTCACATATACAAAGGTTGGAATCAGGATAAAAAGAGCAGTGCTAAAAATTAGTATAAAGCAGTGTTTCCTCACCTTTCCTGTGTCATGACAAAAATAGCAAATGATAATAAGAAACATGTAGAAAAAGACATGATTTACAACATAATCAAATTGCTTAGAACCAGTGACTTTTTCTCATTTTTTTCATTATCCACTGCTCTTTTTTATTACTCAAGTAATAAATAGCAATTACATAAAAGTCTGCAAATCCAAATAAGCAAAAAAGAATTACAGTTTTCAATAGCTATGATAAGTATAGAAGAAAGGCAATGATTTTGTACATTTTTTAAATTGAGCCCCTGCAATAAATTCACTCATTATAATTTTAAAAAATAATGAATGATAATATTTATAAAGTGTAGCTAGCAGTAAATGGATGGAGCTTCTCACTTGAAAGTGACCATCCTGGGTGCTTAGGCCACAATGAGGGCAGAAGAAATCAATATCTTGGCTATACTGTAAACCCCTTGGACTCTGGATCCATTTTGGTTGGAAAGCTCTGGTTAACAAACTCAGGAAATGATGTGTATGCATATAATTTGATAGATATGAGTAAAAATTAAAGTTTATAGGCTTTTTGCAAGATACACATTGAAATGTATAGAAGACCCCATAACATTTTTTTTTTTTTTTAATTTATTTTTGGCTGTGTTGGGTCTTCGTTTCTGTGTGAGGGCTTTCTCTAGTTGCGGCATGCGGGCGCCATTCTTCATCACGGTGCGCGGGCCTCTCATTATCGCGGCCTCTCTTGTTGCGGAGCACAGGCTCCAGACGCGCAGGCTCAGTAGTTGTGGCTCATGGGCCCAGTTGCTCCGCGGCATGGGGGATCCTCCCAGACCAGGGCTCGAACCCGTGTCCCCTGCATTGACAGGCAGATTCTCAACCACTGCGCCACCAGGGAAGCCCCCCATAACATTTTTTAATTAGGAATAACTTGGCTGGGAATTAGGAGAAGTAGTTTTCTATCCTGATTCTTTCTTTATTAACTGTATGACCATGGATACATCACTCTCAGCCTCCATATGTGTAAAATGGGAAAATTGGCCCAAATAATCTCCAAAGTATCCTACAATTTTGACATTCTATTCTAATGAGTCCAGCATCATTGGGGAAAGTGTATAGTCCCCAAGGTAAGCACTTAGAAAGAAAAATACTCACGTAAATTCTGAAATAAGATCACTCTCATTGTTCTAGTTTTATATTTACAGACATATAGAAACATATATTTAGGTACACATACTTATTTTCATTTGTATCTTTGGTAAGCACTGAAATGGGTATATGTAGTTCAATATTTGCAATGCTAATAAGGGGAAGTGGGTTGGTATCAGTTTTTAAAACAGACTTGAAGAACAGAAAAATTATAATTACAAAGAGACTAAATTATTTACAATCTATCCTAAAGGAATGCTTAGAACAAGGTTAAGTATAGCATCTAGAGGATAATAACATTGGGTGAGTAGAAGAAAGAAATACATTGTCACATAAATTGTACTAAATTGATATGCTTCTTTAATGTTGCTGGTACCTATAAAAATTTATTATTATCGTTATTGCCCAACTCTTTGTACATTTATAAACCTGATTACATCATGCTGTGAATTCTGTCAATCAGTGTTTCCCAACATTTTTCAGAGAAAGTTCAGTTTCATAGGAGCTGATTATGTGTCTGTGTTACTCTGAAGTAAAGCGACTGAGGCTGGTCATGGTTGGAGGTGATTACCTGTGTCCACCTTCAGAGCCTCCACCACCTGAGAGCAGAGGGGCTGGCATCTCAGCACAGTGGTGGGCCATTTTGAGGCACACTGGCCAGAATACCCAAGCTAGAAAGCTCTGCCACAGGGGGGCCTCTGACAGTAGGTCCTCTCAAATGTGGAGGACAGAAAGCCTCCCACAGCTCATTTTCTAGTTTCTCCCTTTGGGTCTGTGCCTTATGAAGAAAAAAACAAAAAACTAGGCACCAAGTACTGCTCAGTGTGCATAGAATTATTTTATATTATCATTTCTAAAACAGCCCAAAGAAGCCTGGCCAGGGAGTCAGCCTTCTAGTGAGTGTTCAGATAATCCTCTGAAAACTTCCTTCTCTCAATGTGTGCCCAGATTCCAAAAGAAAAGAAATGGTTTTGGTCACTGTGCTTCTATCTTATATTCTATGGCCTAGACAGAAAGAAAGATTGAAATGATTTCTGTAATACCCTGGGAATATTTAGCCATGCTCAAGTGGTTCAGATTGACTTAACGGAAGGAAACAGCCAAGTCCCAGTTTAGAGAAAGAATCTTGGTCTTTCAATAACGGATTCTAGTATGAAGTCTCCTGGATTTTAACTGGGGAAGCAGAGTGGTATGAAAGAATGAGCTCAGGTTTTGGAATTTGATCTCAGTCAGCATCAACACTTTTTAGATGTATGGCCTTGGACAAGTTACATAACCCTTCCAAGTACAATTTCTTCCTCTGTAATGTTCATCTACTTGTAAGGGTTAGAAATAATATATGTGAAGTGCCTGCACAGTGCTCAAAACACGGTAACTACTGTCGTCCTTATCTGTGCTAACAACCTGAAAGAGAGGAAGGCTGTTCTTAAAATGAGTAGTGGCTAAAAAAGACATAGTCAATGAGTCAGATATTGTAAACTTCATTCACATTGTAACTATCTTTGTTTTACAAAAGACAATGACAAAATTATTAAGTGTAGCAGTATTAGTGAGATTAATGGTCACAGTTCTCCCTCTGGACCTGTTAGCCTTGCACGTAGAAATACTGTTTTATAGGCAAAGACCGAACTCAAAGTTGTCTATTTGTGTTATTGCTCCCCAGGAAGACCACAACAGAGTGTGAATCATTCAGGGCAAATTGATCACAATGAGAA
This sequence comes from Balaenoptera ricei, assembly GCF_028023285.1. Classification (NCBI taxonomy): domain Eukaryota; kingdom Metazoa; phylum Chordata; class Mammalia; order Artiodactyla; family Balaenopteridae; genus Balaenoptera; species Balaenoptera ricei. The sequence continues at coordinate 106,346,175 of NC_082639.1, forward strand.
TTATATCTCACTTTAGTGCCCTAGACAAAAAGAAATATTGAAGCACATTCTATAACATCTTGGGATCATGTAGTCACACTCAAATGGTTCAGATTATTATAATATAAAACCTAGAAGTAAAGTCACAGGATTTCTTAAATACATATTCCAAATATAATTTAAAATATTTATCAGTGAATATTCAACAACATTTCTGTAGTAATAACATCAGCACAATATGGTAGCATTGTCTATGTGCCAGGTGCTGCTCTAAATACCTTAAATAATTAACTCAAATTAGTTTAAGCCTCAAAGCAATCCAGTGAAGTAGATACTGAACTACATGAAACATAAAAAGAGATTAATTTATAATAAACTAATGTTTGTTTTAATATGTAAATTCTTGGGCACAACTATATTAAAGGATATAAAGAAATAGGCAGGTGCTTGTATGGGAATTCACAGCTTCACATGCAGTCTGGTGCAGGCATGTTATATTGGCAATTCAAAAATGGCAAGGGGCAGTGCCGTTCGTTATGATCCAGTGGCAGTGCCAAAGTGAAAAACTCTTGGTAAATTTCCAAATAAACAAATAAATAATATTCCTTTAATTTACATAGCAGTTCAACTCATAGAAAAGTCAGAGTATATTAACGTTGTGTTCATATATACAACAGAATTAAGTCCTAGGTCCAGATGATTATATAAACAGTTTGATTACCTGCATCACTGCCCAGTAGAACATTTGAAAGTCGTTCACATTTTGGAATAATGCTTTGTCCTGCCCATTGCAAGTTATGTAGCACCCCTAGCCCCACTCATCATTGAAACAAGAAATGCCCCCGCAAATTGCCAAAATGCACTCTAGGATATGGCTGCTCGATAAGAACCACTGGTCTAGGGGGTCCTGGCCTTCAAAGGGTTTAAAGCCCAATAAGAGATTGGCATGTAAACAAAGAACTAAAATGCAGTGTGATAAATGAAGAGAGAGAAGTATACTCATAGTGCTAAGAGGACCCAGAGATGAGAGGGATTAACTCTATCTTTGGAAGTCAGAGAAAGCCTCACTTGGAAGTCAGCCTTGACCCTGGGGACGTAAAGGCTGAGTACACCAGGCAGAAAGTAGGAGAAGGGCATTCTAGGTTAGGGGAACAATATATACAATGGTGTGGAACACACTTAAGGAATTGGAAGTAATTGGTGTTATCAAATATATGATAAGTGTTGGAGAATGATGCAATATATAGCTGGAAAGTCCCATAAATGTCAAGCCAAGGACTTCATGTTGTAGGCAATGAAGAACTAAAAATTTAAAAATTAAGCAAAGGGAATAAAAGCTTATGAGTTGCATTATACAAAGGCAATCCTGGTGGTTGTTTAGACAGAGGACTGAATGAGCAGATAATTGATGTCACCTTTTGAGATAGCAAATCATGGTTTGATGCAGCTAGTAACTGCTTCAACTAGCCCATTCTGTGAATTAGATAAAGGTAAAGAATATTGTAAAACCAATTATAAAGCACTTTGTCTAAACAGTGATGTGTGACGACTCTTACTATTTGTGACACCTGAAGTCCTTGCTGTGGGTGTTACCTTTGTCTGCTAACAGTAGCAGCATCTTAGTTCTACTGTATTATCCTCAAACCTTAGTCTGCCATGCCACTTCTCACCACAGGAGCCATACCTCTACAATGCAGAAGGCACGGGTTCAATTTCTAAGCCCTGGGCCTGCTCCATAGAGGCTGAAGAATTCTCTCATCACCAGCAAAGCCATCCCTGAAACCCCTTACAGATGTTAGGGAACGGAGGAGCTTGAGTTCTGAGGCCTGAACTCCACCTCCCCCCCAACCGCTCACAATTGGGAACACCACAGTTGGGCATTAGAAGAAAGAGAGCTCACAAGTCATACACTTCTAGGTTTGAGTTGTCCAAAGGAAAAACACTCATCTCACTCCACCTCCCAGAGACAAATACTTCTCTCGTGATCCCAGTATGAAAGTCTGGACTGGGAAATAGTCTCTGAGTACAGGAAGTTTTACTTCAGAGCCTTTCTTCCTCAAATAAGAGAGACAGTTTTGATAAAGCTTATTTGGTTTAATTGATTTTATTATCCCTCTAGTTGTTTGCCTTTTCCATTCTACCAAAACATTGTTCAGCATCCATTTTAGCTGGAGTGTACCTGTAGAATACTTATGAACTTCTTTTATATAATTAACTGCATAGAACAACAAAAAATGCCACAAACTTGACATGCCACGGATTGACAACACTCCATGTATGCTCTCAATCCTCCGTGGCCATTCGGATCGACAGCATGTGGTGACCAGAGCGCTCAGGAGCTTTGTGATGGCGCTGTCATGCTGTGGCAACTTGTCTACCTCTTTCTTACTAGGGAGTCAGAAAATCTAATCAAGTGCAGTTTACAAAGCGTTTTTCTCTTCCTTACTGAAGGAATCCTCAGAGTTGCAGGGAAAAGCTGGCAATCATTCCAGTTATTGGTATTATTCCCTTCTACAGAATGGTGGAAGCTTTATCTCAAAGAACTTTTTAAATGAAACCAGACCTGGAGGTTAGGAAGGCGGGGGGGTCTGGGGGGAATGGCGCGGGGGGGTGGGGGGTGGGGAGGGGTGGCGTGGCGTGGAGGTAATGTACTTGCAAAGGAAATGTCTGGAGGAATTCTTGTTTTGTTTCCTCTTTTTTCTCTCCATCTTTCACCCCAGTATTATATAAGCACTATTTATTAATGTGTAATTACACTGTGGCTGGCCTAAAAAATGAAACAGGACAACAGAATTAGGGAGAGTCATCCATTAAGCCATCAGGACCTTCCTACTCACACAAAGCAGCAGACAGTCAAGCCATTGCATTTATGCCTTGTCTGGAACCTAATGTAAATAGCACTGCATGCAGTGAGGCAGATTTCCTAAAATAGCAAACATTCCAGTGTTACCGTGGAGAGATCTGACGTAAAGGTTAAGGCAAGAATGCGCTCTAAATGCTCAAGGCAGAGACTGAAAACCTTGCAGGGATTAGCAGCTCAGGCAGCTCCAGCCAATTTCACGTAAGGAGAATTTTTTTTTAGAGCAGCTTTTCAATATCCCTTTCTTAAGCTGATGAATATTGAAACTGGAGACTCATTTACAAATCCTCATTCAACATCACTGTCTCCCAGGCAAACCTTCATTGGTAACATGTCTCAGAAACAGACTTTATCAGATGGAAAAAAGAGGGGCTTCTTCATAGCTTTATTTATTGAGCACTTACAATTGCACAGGTACTGTAAAGTGAAGGAAGAGGACGACAAAGACATATAAGGTTTAGTCTCTGACTTCTAGGGATTACAATCTAATTGGAAGGTAAGAAAGTCTCTGATGGAAACAAAATACAAGGCAGGAGAGAAAGGGAAAAATCAGGCACTGGGGTGGGCCGTGAAGATTCTGGTCTGTAAGGAATGAGTAGGATTTTAATAAGAGCTAAAAATATTAGGCATCAATTTATTTATTCATTCAATGATTATTTACTTAGATCTAGGAACATACTGATAAAAGTACCTCAGAAGATAACAAGATGAGTAAAGTGTGGTTCCTCTTCTTAAGGAGCTTACCAGCTAAAGGGAAGAAGGCAATATGGAAAAATGACACACATATTACTATAGGTATAAAAAGTGCTTTGGAAGGTCAAAGAAGAGAAAGATGTCTTTTGAGGGGATTAAGAAAGGCAGCTGAAAGAAAATACTTGAAGGTTGGTTAGGATTTTGACAAGAGGAGATGGTAGTAATGGGAAAGAACATTACAAGTAGATAATAGAGTGGTAGGGAAGTTCCAGGTAAGGAAGCAGTAGTTGGAATAGTGAGATATACAGGGGGACAATGAGTTTAGGCTAGAAAGATAGGGTGATACTAGAGTCAGAGGGCCTTGGATGACAGGTCAAGAAGTTTATGATTGTGGGTAAGTCATTAGGTCTCCAGGTTACTATGCCGGAAAGTGATATATCTGAGATCTGTTTTAGGAAGATTAGTCTGGAAGGAGGAGTGAGTAGAGGAGAAAGAAGGTGAGAGGACTAACTATTATGGAACTCTATTAAGATATGAGGTCACTAGAGGGTAACCAAGAATGGAAGTTTTGTGCTAAGGCAAAAGAACGAAATAAAATTTTAAGATATAATAAGTCATTCATTCATTCATCCGTTCATGTAATCCAGTCAATGACTGTTTATTAAGTGCCTACCATGGCCAGACACTGGTGCAATTAAGTGCTGGAGAAACAGTAAGAATAAACATGGCAGAGTCCTTCCCCTCAGGGAGCTTACATTCTAATAAGGGAGCTAGTTAAATAACCACGTAATCAAACAAATAATTGCAAAATGTGATAAATACATTGAAAAAAAAACAAAGAGCAAGGATCAGCAAACTTTTTCTATGAAAGGCCAGAGAGTAAATAATTTAGATTTTGCAGGCCATAAGATTTCTGCTGTTGTAGCACAAAAACAGCCATATGCAATACATGAAGGACTCGGCATGGCTGTGTTCCAATAAAGTTTATTTACAAAAACAGCCATATGCAATACATGAAGGACTCGGCATGGCTGTGTTCCAATAAAGTTTATTTACAAAAACAGGTGGGGGTCGGATTGAGCCCACAATCCATAGTTCCCTGATCCTTAATAGAGAATTAGGAGGAAGGAGGGGCAGGCACTATAGTTAAGGGGAAGATGTCAATCAATCTTTCCTGGGGTAATTTTGAGATGTCTCTAACACATACAGATGCAGATACAAATAGGTAGTTGGCCATTTGAGAGTTGAACTCAGAGGAGAATTCTGGAATAAAGATATTCTTTTACTGGTTCTGAACACCAATTCCAACATGTGTGTTGAGAGCAGGGACACTTCCCACACAGCACCGAGCAATTCTTAGACATAGAGTGTCCAAGAATTCAACTCAATTCTGACACTGTCTACCTGGAGATAGCGTCAGAGGCCACAGGTTAAGGATTCAGTCTTATAAGACTGCCTCCACACCCCTCCCACTACCCCCTCCCTCCCCCTCCTTCCCACCCCTGGGCTTCAGACAACAGTTGCAATCCCAGTTTATCACCTGTGCTTCTGACCAGCAATAGATTAGAGGTTCCAACAACCCCTCCTTGGACTTCAGACACCAGTCACAAGTCCAGATGTTACATATACTACCGACTGGCTATAAATTTAGAGGATCACACGACCCCTTCCTCGGGTTAGATTAGTTTGCTAGAGCAGCTCACAGGACTAAAAGAAACATTTTACTTACTGGATCACTGGTTTATTGTAACAGGATATAACCCAGGAACAGCGGAGATGGGAGATATGCCTAGGGCAAGGTATATGAGAAGGAGTGTGGAGCTCCCAAGCCCTCACCAGGCACCTCCCTGAATTTCCACATGTTCACCAACCCAGAAGCTCTCTGAACCCAGTCCTCTTGGGATTTTATGGAGGCTTCATTACAAAAGCATGATTGAATCACTGGCCATTGTCGACTGACTCAGCCTCCAACCCCTTTCCCCTCCCTGGAGATTGGGGTGTGGGAAGGAAAGTTCCAACCCTCTAATCACATGGTTGGTTCCTCTGGCCACTACCGCCGTGCCTCCCCCCCCCCCCCACAGTGGCATTCCAAAAGTCACCTTATTAACAAAATAAAAGACCTTTATCACTCTCATCATTTAAGAAATTCCAAGGGTTTTAGGATTCTATGCCAGAAAGGGGGACAAACCAAATATATATTATTATAAATTACAATATCACAAATATAAATTGGAGGTTACTCATATAAAGGTGGAAAAGGATGAGATGATATTGAAAGAGAATAGAGGTGAAAAAGGCCTAGGACTTACCCTCATTGAACACCTACAAAAAGTTCATAGTGGGTATGACTCTTACTCTGAATTCACGAATTTAGTTTTGCAGGAAATATCACATTTACTTTCTTTAAATCAATTTAATGTTACCCTGAGTCCCTATCCTAATCAGGCTGGTGGGAAATTAAATTCCATTCATTTGGTTCTTCCTCCTCCCCACTCTCTCAGTTATGTGAAGGTGAAGGTCCCTGGGCTTTATCAGGTGTCAAAGCATCAAGGAGACTACTCTGATCATTGGTCCACCACTGAAGCACCCCTGCCCCAGCACATACAGTTCTACCAATCCTAACTGCTTGCTACACTGGGCTCTTTATGGAGCCCCTTGACCTAGAGTCTAGCCTCTCCAAGTCACCCAGTGCCTTTTCCCCCACAGGTCCTGCTTCTTCTGCAGGGCACTGATAATGGAGGTGGGTCCTTGTTACTCTTTGACCCCTCCCCAGTCTCTTCCCAACTAGGGTGAAATCTCACCCTCTCCTCTTTTGTTGACCTCAAAGACATTACTCTCTTCTCTTCCCCACTGGGACACCTGGCTTAATCTTCTCAGTGCATTTAGAATTTTATCCAAGTCAGGAAATGCATTTGACTTCAGGCAATCTCCGCTCTTTGCTCTGCAAAAACTCCCAAGTCAAGGGAATGCTAAGGGCCTTACCATCAGACTAGGAAAGAGGTAGGTAGGGGTATACAAGTAACATATCTATATCCAAAAATTTACCCTGTCACCATTTGCTTAGAGAAGAAATGTGAGATGAGCTGATAGAGAAGTAGATTAGGATCTTTTTGTACAGATATTGAAATGCCAAACTAAGAGTTTTGGACTTCATGCTATAGGTAGTGGACAATTATGGATCTTTACTATGAATGTTCTAGAAATAGTATGCAGGATGACTAGAGGGGTAAGCTTCTAAGGCTGTGTGACATGATTCAGGTTTCAGGTTTTAAGAACCTGAAAAGGACAGTGTAGGGAAAATGCAAAACAACATTTCTGAACACACTAGAGATGTTCGGAAACAGTCAAAAAGAATTTAGCATTTGGCTTGATAGGGAAGGATTCTGAGGAGTTAAAGGTAACAACTCCTTAGTTTACAAGTTTACCCTGTTGTAGAAAATGGTATGCCTGACCTCATCTCTCCTGATCTTTCTCTAGATGTTGACAATGTTAACTACCCCTCTCATTCTTGAAACTCTGTCCCCCTCTCACCTGTGTTTTGATTGTGGAAGAGCTCAACTTAGTTTTTTTCACTTAGTTTTTTCCTCAGTCCCCTAGATACAGCATGTCCCAAGTCAGATTTTGTATTATCTTTTTGCAAATGGACTCAACTCCCACATTTCTGTTTGTTTAGGCAATTTTTTTCTACCAGTCTTCCAGACCAAAAACTTCATCTCTATTTTTAACCTTTTTTTCCTTCATCCTCTCTGCATGTCATCAAGTTCTGCTGCTCATTCCTTCAAAATGACTCTCATATTTACCAGTTTCTTTCCTTTTTTTTTTTTTTTTTTAATTATTTATTTATTTATGGCTGTGTTGGGTCTTCGTTTCCGTGCGAGGGCTCTTCTCTAGTTGCGGCAAGCGGGGGCCACTCCTCATCGCGGTGCGCGGGCCTCTCACCATCGCAGCCTCTCCTGTTGCGGAGCACAGGCTCCAGACGCGCAGGCTCAGCAGTTGTGGCTCACGGGCCTAGTTGCTCCGCGGCATGTGGGATCCTCCCAGACCAGGGCCCGAACCCGTGTCCCCTGCACCGGCAGGCAGACTCTCAACCGCTGCACCACCAGGGAAGCCCCTCTTTCCATTTTTATACCAGACCTTTATTATCTCACATATGAATAATGGCAATGGATTTTTTTAAAAACTTTATTTATTTTTGGCTGTGATGGGTCTTTGTTGCTGTGCGTGGGCTTTCTCTAGTTGCGGTGAGCGGGGGCTATTCTTCGTTGAGGTGCGCAGGCTTCTCATTGTGGTGGCTTCTCTTGTTGCAGAGCATGGTCTCTAGGCAATGGATTTTTAACAGGTGTTCCTGTAACCATCCCAAAACCTGTCCCTGAAACTCCAAGCCATCCTGTTGTCTGACTAATTTTCCTAAAATAAACTTTTCATCATGCCATTCCTAGCTCAAATTCATAACAGAAAGTCCAAATTCTTTTGCCTTTCTCAAACATTAACCAAATTCTAGTTGCCAATTCCCTCCATAGCATAGTGTCTGGCTTTCAGTTGGCCCTTAATATATGTTCTTTGAATGAGTAATTATTGAGATGTACAGAGTGTATGTATAGATGTATAGAGTAGGATGAACCTGGCCACTCAGATATCCCACAAAATCGCTCCCTTTACTGACGGGCTAGCATCATATTTAACCCAACTTCCAAGACTTTTGATGATGCTGTTTTCTTTTTCTGGAGTTCTTTCCTTGGTTTCCTCCGTTCTAAGACCCATCTCAAGTCCCACTCTTGCCCCCTTCACCTGTATCAGATCATACTTAACTTTTTCTGCACTTACATTGAAGTTGTCGGTACCATTTAGTTTACCAATCAGTTATTCTGATTGTAGTATGCACATTCCCTCCCCTTCAACTAAACTAAAAGGTCCCTGAAGACAGAGAAAAAAAACCAAAAACCAAAAACCAACTGAGTTTGCATAAATTCTTGCTCATCAGTTGATTAACAAATATTTTGAAATTCACTTAAACAGCTGTGGATATTTAATAACTTGAAAGACTGCAGTGTTTACTATTTTAAGATCAATTCTGCTGATAACCATATTATAGCAATCTGTAGTTGAACTGGAAATCTCCCAGTTTTAAAACAAGTGTTTTGAAATGCTGTGTTATTAATTAATGCAAAGCATGATTGCTTCTGGCTTCTTAAAGATTTCCACCCAACAGAGGGAAATCATGAACATGCTTGTGGTGTTACCGTAAAGCCTAACTGGCTTTACTTTGATATTCTTGTATTTCCTCATCTGCTTTTTTTTTTTTTTTAATTAATTAATTAATTAATTTTTATTTTTGGCTGTGTTGGTTCTTCTTTTCTGTGCGAGGGCTTTCTCTAGTTGCGGCGAGCGGGGGCCACTCCTCATCGCGGTGCGCGGGCCTCTCACTGTCGCAGCCTCTTTTGTTGCGGAGCACAAGCTTCAGACGTGCAGGCTCAGTAGTTGTGGCTCACGGGCCAAGTTGCTCCGCGGCATGTGGGATCCTCCCAGACCAGGGCTCGAACCCGTGTCCCCTGCATTGGCAGGCAAACTCTCAACCACTGCGCCACCAGGGCAGCCCTCCTCATCTGCTTTTGCTTCTCTGCCAAAATCACTCCCCCCACCCCACTTTGGCATAGTTTTTAGTAATTGGAACAGCTATTTCCAACGTCATAACTAGGATAATGAAAGCTAATACAACTGGTCTGGGACATGGGGATTTTCCACCTCTTGGAAACTCCCTCCCAGACCAGAATTAGGTCTTAGAAACACTACAACACAGGGAGTACAAAAGTAGCTACGGTTCTAAGAGAATCTTCCTGGGCCCTCAAATCTAGAGATCAAAAGAGAGATAGTGCAAAAGATCCCTACCATAATAATACTTAGGAATCTTGTTCCAAATGGGCATATAGTTCTCTAAATTCAACAATTTTGTACGTAGTTCTTCATTAATGGGTTTTTCCATTTATCTGCAGAACTTCTGACCGTTTGGCTGACATTTGTCTGAATACACTTGGAGAGAGTTCTAATTCAGTAGTTTTCAAAGTGTGGTTCTCAGCAGCATCTGCACGCTCTGGGAATTTCTTAGGAATGCAAATTCTTGGGCCCCTTCTCAGACCAACTGAATTAGAAACTTGTTAAATCTACCATTTAACTAGCCCTCCAGGTGATTCTGATGCATGCCAAAGGTTGAAAACCACTGTTTAAATTTAATATGTTTATTTTGTAGCTTAGGAAATTAAGGGCCAGATATAAGTGATTTGACTTAGGATAGACAGCAAATATGTGCTTGTGAATGCATTTATCAATCCATTTTGAGGGCAAACTGCTGATATATAAAATTAATCATTTGTTTAACTCATTATCGCTTATCATAATATGAAACCTGTTCTCAGTAAGATTTTCCTTTATTATGTAATTTTGATAAGTTTTAGAAGTAATCATCCTATTCCAAATCATCACAAAAGCCCTAGGTCCCACCTTAACAACATGCTTTGCTTCAATCGTAAATGTATGGTGTGTAAATGTATATAAAATAATATTTTCCAACACTCATATGGATAGGAACTATGATGTTTTGAAGTCGCAGTTGGGCCTTTTATAGAATTTCTTCTGGGCTATATTTTCCCAATTTTCAAAGCTGTGCTTATGATAAAGTTATAGGGGTTACTTTCCACCAAAGAAATCCCTCAGATTAAAAATTTATGGGTAATACATATTTTTATACTAATTTACTCCTTATCTTTTTAAATTGAACTATACTAACATATAAAATCTACAGATAAAGCAGTCAGTTCAATGAGCTTTAGAACTGTACACATCCATATAATCATCACCCAAAACAAGGTATAGAACATTTTCATCACCCCAGAAAATTCCTTTGTGCTCCCTTGCAATTAATCCTCACCCCCCATAACCACTTTCTGAATTTCTATCATTATAGAAATGGTTAGACTTTAAGTTGTTAGACAAAATAAATGATATCACACAGGATATAGTTAAATGGCTTGTTTCACTTAACATGCTTTTGAGATTCATTCATATTGTGGGTATCAGAGTTCATTCTTTTTTATTGATGGTTAATATTACATTATATGAACATATCAAAATGTGTTTATCCTATCTTCTTCTTAGTAATGCATTTTTTTCTTATCACAAAATCAATACATGATTATAGAAAATTTTAGAATACAAATGAGGAAAGAAGAAAATAAGTATCCATAGTTCTGCTCTCCAGACATAATCACTAATAACTTGTATATCCCCTTGAACCTTTGTTTATATAAGTTGTCCACATATATATATTTATCACATATTATAAAAGTTTTCATTTTTTAGGGTTCAAGTTTTACCACTCAGACTCTGATATAAGTGCCTTAAATTGGCACAATTCTTAGTTTTAACTATAGAATATTTCCTAATTTTAAAACATTTTTAAAATAATATATGAATATACATTCATTGCCCCAAATTCAAATGATACATGGTATATAGAATAAAAGTAAACGTTGCTGTTCACCTCCCCATTTTCTTGCCTCCCCATAGATACCCAGTGTTGACTAAATACAAAATCTTGACCAAGATGATATTGATAAACCATCAAGTGCTGAATTTACTATCACATAATTTTCCTTGTTTCATTTTTTAATTTTTATCTTCAATTGATCTGTACAAAAGTGATCTTTTAGTTTTATAATACCAAATGATCATGTTTAGGAGTGGTTCTAGTACTCTAGTTTACTATCCGTTTTGAGATATGGTCTTTAAATATGTTCTCTGGGAGTGAAGAGTGCTGTCTTCAAATTTTCTTTGATTGTTGAGTGATTTATTTCTATCTGTTGGAAGCCTAGATATGTATAGCTCTTTCAGTATGTTGATCTTTACTTACATATTCTTTACAAACATATTCTTCAATAGTAAGTTGCCTTTTCTCCATTTGTACTGACTTGCTCTTCTATACCAACTACCCATATGTTGTCATTAAAGTTTAGAGACTACAGGTCAGGTGCAAAATCTTATTAAGGAATACAGAATAATACAACGTATTATTTAGTAGCTCCCCAGGAACACTTTGTTTCATTAATTACTTTGTTTCATTAGCACTTTCCCCAATAGGAAAACGTGGCTCGCATCCACATTCAAAGATGAGGCCTTGATTAATGTCTTAATTTGCACTTTTTGCACTTTTGAGTCCTAGCTGTTCTTTAGGATAATACTTAAGACAGGGTATGGCAGGGTGGTGTCCTGGCAGGCCAGAAACTCCTTGCCTCTCTATAGATCACTATGGATTCCAAAGATTGTTACAATTGTTACTTAATTTCTTCTGACTCTGAAGCTCATATACCTAGAGGTAGGCAAAAATGCACCTGTAGTGAGTTTTACTTGGAAGTCTATTTTACATTCTTGGTTTTGGGACCAGAACATGCCTCTTTAGGTGAAATCACAGATGCAAAGTTCTGTAGCCTACTAAAGCCAAAGCTCTAAGGGCTGTTCTATTCTCTCACGATGGAGCTACTAAGATTTTGTTTTGATGATTAAATAAGAGAATGATAGAATTTTATGTGTGCAGAGCCCCGTAACGCTTTAAAATTACTTTAAAATATTGCATTATAATATTAAAATAATAATATAAGCTATTATTATTGACATGATATGAGCCAAAATCTGTTAAAGCACTTCCCCCAAATCATCTCATTTAATGCTCAATAAGAAGTTGGGGGTTTATTATGGGCTTTCATCGAAGGCATCTGAATGTCTCCAGGTTTAGGAGTATGGTCTGTGCCCTGGAGATGAGCTTCAGAAATACTTTGACTGTTGCTGGCCTTATTATCTCACAAAGTCAAGTTAGTGAAATCTAGCATTATTGTAATTGGGAAACATCCTGCTCTGGGAAAACTCTAGATGATTGTGTGGGACTGTTTGTCCTCCCATCTGGAGTTTGCATACCTCTCAAGCCAGGGAGAGAATTGTTTATTATAAACGGATGTTGACACCTCGATTCCAGGTAGAGAGAGCTCCAGCTTCCCTCCACTCTTTGTGTGCAATCTAAGCTCTGTACCCAAGGCTGGGTAACTTACTACTAGATAATGCTGAATAAGACAAGATACTAACTGAAGTCAGTGAAATTCCCAGCCCCACTTCTGCAGACAGCAGCACTCTCTGATACTCTGGACTTTTGCTCAAATAAATAAGGCCTTTTGTTCTAGTGTTTGTCTCCCCTCCCCACCCCCAAAATAAGGCCTACAGTCTACCTGAACCTGAAAGAGGATTCGGTGATGGCAATCTACTCTCAGGTGTCTACATTCTTGAAAAAGCTCATTTTCTCTGTTATCATCAAAATCTTGGTTAACCAGCTGCATTCATGTGGCTTTTGTTGGACTCCTTCTCAGGTGACTGCTTTGTGCCCTCTCTCGATTTCTTTTCTAAAAAAGGGCAAATCATCCAGGACTGCTAAACTCAATCGCAACATCACGAGGGGAGAAACACTTGTCCTCTTTTCTAGGTGCTCCCAACAGTCGAGGGGGAGATGGAACTGAGCCTCCTAAAATCCGCCCTACCTGCCACCTCCGGTTTATCAACCCATTCTCCCCGGCCGCTTGTGAAGACCTGGGGCCTTTTAATCCAGGCACCGTACTGGGTAGGGAGAGGAGGGGGGGCTGCAGGCGGGAGGGAGGCGACGCGCAGCGGTACCTAGTGGCGCCGCCAGGCTGCTCCATCCAGAGTACGTGGCACTACCCGTGGAGAGAGGGGGAGGGGATTCGGCTTTCTCCTCCCCAAGCAGAGCCTTGGGACATCCCGCAAGGGCGGAAGGGAGGATCCGTGAGGGAACTGGTGCGCTTTTGGGGTGAAATTTTAGCAGATAAAAGTGGCCTAGCAGAGGTCGGCAACCGTCCTGCTCTCCACTCCGGTACCCACTGCTAGCCAGGTCTGTGCTCTACCGCGAGGAGCACTAAGTCGTTTGGGGGCGAGGGGACGCGCTCGCCACCCCGCATGCGCAGAGCGAGGAGCCGGCCTCCGGGACTACAGCTCCCAGAGGAGTTTGCCGGTGGCCGCAGGCGCCGAACCTCTGGCGCCATCTTGAAATCTGATCCTCAATCTCTGAGTCTTTGCGTCAGCCGCGGGCGGCCGCTTGTGGACCGCGAACCCAGCCAGCTGAAAGGGAGGACATTGAGGACACCGCGGCTGGTGGGAGAGACAGCTGGAGGAGACATGGCAGGTTCTGAGCGCGGCCTGCGCTGCTGTCACTCAGCATCTCCCTGAAGTGTTTCCTCGCCCGCCCCCTCCCCGAGAGGCGGGGCTGACCACTCTGGTACCCAGAGCCCGCGCGCGGGTGGCCGCGGAGCGCCTCTGCAGAGTGGGGACCCCATCGGGCTGTGCCATGCCGGCCGGAGGCCACCGGGGCGGGAGACGGAACGCAACCAAGCGCCAGTGAGTGATCACCGAGCAGCAGCCGCATCAGGGAAGCTCGGCAACCGCAGGAGGGAAGATGAAGGAGATTTGCAGGATCTGTGCCCGGGAGCTGTGCGGAAACCAGCGGCGCTGGATCTTCCACACGGCATCCAAGCTCAACCTCCAGGTTCTGCTGTCGCACGTCCTGGGCAAGGATGTCTCCCGGGATGGCAAAGCTGAGTTTGCTTGCAGCAAGTGTGCTTTCATGCTTGATCGGATCTATAGATTCGACACCGTCATTGCCCGGATCGAAGCCCTTTCTATCGAGCGCTTGCAGAAGCTGCTGCTGGAGAAGGACCGCCTCAAGTTCTGCATTGCTAGCATGTATCGGAAGAATAACGATGACACTGGCGCGGAGACCAAGGCGGGGAATGGAACGGTTGACATTTCCGGCTTACCCGATGTAAGATACTCTGCACTGCTCCAGGAGGACTTTGCCTATTCAGGGTTTGAGTGCTGGGTAGAAAATGAGGATCAGACTCAGGAGCTACACAGCTGTCATGCTTCGGAAGGCCCCGGGAACCGACCCAGGAGATGCCGTGGTTGTGCAGCTTTGCGGGTTGCTGATTCTGACTATGAAGCCATTTGTAAGGTGCCTCGAAAGGTGGCAAAAAGTATCTCGTGTGGCCCTTCTACCAGGTGGTCCACCAGCATTTGCACTGAAGAACCAGCATTGTCTGAGGTTGGGCCACCGGATTTACCAAGTGTGAAGGTACCCCCAGATGGAGAAAGCATGGAAGAAGGGACACCGGGATCCTCTGTGGAATCTTTGGATGCAAGTGTCCAGGCTAGTCCTCCACAGCAAAAGGAAGAGGAACCTGAGAGAAGTGCAAAGGAACTTGTAAAATGTGACTGTTGTTCAGATGAACAGGCCCCACAGCATATGTGTAGCCACAAGCTGGAGCTAGCTCTTAGCATGATTAAAGGTCTTGATTATAAGCCCATCCAGAGCCCCCGAGGGAGCAAGCTTCCTATTCCAGTGAAATCCAGCCCACCTGGAACCAGGCCTGGCCATATCATGACAGATGGAGTTAGTTCTGGTTTCCTTAACAGGTCTTTGAAACCCCTTTACAAGACATCTGTGAGTTATCCCTTGGAGATTTCAGACCTCCAGGAGCTGTGGGATGATCTCTGTGAAGATTATTTGCCACTTCGGGTCCAGGTATACAAAATGGCTGCATAGTGCCTTTCTGATTGAAGTTAGCTAGCCTCAGGCTTCACATGATTTCTGTCTAGGTGAAGGTTAATAATATTCTAGACTTGAGAAAATTAATCATTGAGCCCATTTGTGTCCCCTTTAGTAAATGTGGTTCATTCAAATAATTTGTTTTTCACAATCCTCTTTATAAGATTATCTATTGGCTTTCCCATTAATTACCAAAATTGCACACCTTTTAAGACAAAAAGAGAAAGATTTCTAATTCACCTTTACCCTATAAAAAACATTTAATCTTATTTCTGGCACTAGAACTCTTTCCTCTTACTTCCTTTTTCTATCCCCTACCCCCTTCTTTTTTTGTTTTCATTTTTAGATTTATGAATGTTTCTCCTATTCTGTAAGGGAGTTAGTTCTGTTATTTAACCCTCCCTAGAGCATTAAGCCTTTCATCGTGTGCCTCAAACTGATTAGAGCTTAGGGTAAAGGTTTGGGGAAAAACCTATTAATCCACCAAAGTATTGTAACATCTGGGCAATATTTAAAATAAATTAAGAGATCATTTGAGGACTAACGATGACCTGTTCATAAAACAGACTTGGGAAGTCAAGTATCGTCATTTAAAATGTTAAGGCAAAAACTCTTTACAGCCAGTTTGTATACTGAACTCTGTTTGAAGAAGTTTGATATTAAGTAGGGATTCATCCATTATCGGATGATAGGAGAGTTTTATCCGTTGTACTCATGAATTTCTTAATGACTGGAAGATGACAGTTGATCTTAATCTGAGCTGTTCATGTCTGCCCAGGTGATTTCATACCAACCTTTTTAAATTCAGCTACTAGTACAGGGACCTGACAGATGCTATTTTGTTTCTACAGCAACAGTAAATGATAGGTTCAATTAATTTTGTGAAACATCTGGCATGTTCCACTTGATACAGATTCTCTAGTGATACCATTACAAAGGTGGACAATCTAGAAGGCATTTTTGGAAAGCTTGCTACCTGTCAACATCATCCCAGAAACTTAGAGCTTCTAAATGAAATTGTTGATTGTCACTTGAAATTTTAAAAGAATAGTTCTTTTATGTATAATATTTGCATCTCAATAAGAAAGAGGAAATGGGAGAAATATTTTTGAATTTGCACAAAATTGTCAGAAGTAGCATATATTAAAGTGTTACATAAAAGTATGACTATCCAAAAGTTTAAAACGTGTTTTCATTTGTATAAAATGTTTAGTATGCCTAACGCTTGTGTACTTTTCTTTTGCTTCCTTTTCTTTCATTGAGCTTCGCAGCTAAATTTGGGCTTTACAATACAGTATTTCTGTGAGCAGACATAGATGTCACAAATTAAACATAGTGTTTTCATATTAGGATCTAAAAATAGTTTGGACAGGCTGGATGGGAAATAAGCTTTTTTCCCCCCCTTTCAAATATGGCCAATATTGTAGAAGGGTGAAGACTTAGAAAATTACAGGTAAAACAAGAAGAGTTTTTTCTCCATATTAAATTAAAAATACTCTCTTGGTGCCTGGGATCAACAAATTTTGGAGCTGGGAAGGAGCTTAAAGATCATCTCATGCAGTCTCTCAATTTAGAGATATGGAAAGCTCATGGTTTAAATAACTTAGCCCAGGCAGAGCCAAAGATTCCTAACCATTCTCAGCCAAGACCTTTTTATTCTATATATTAAACCACATTGTCTGATGTACATTGAATTAAATAAATACTTGTTTTAAATGCAGGACCTTCTTTCTATACCCTAAGGATTGCGGGAGGATTCTTTAGGAATTCTGTGAAGAAATCTGGCATCCTAATGACCGTATTTAAAATATGGTAACTGTACCTTTAGGTCAAGTCCCTTTTCTTCACTAAATTTAGACATCAGAAAAAAATAGACCTTTAACACAGCAGTGTTTGACTTTTCTGCTGTAACCTGGCTTACCGTCTTTACTGTTTGTAGAATAATAAAACATTGAGAAGAGGAAGAAAACATTCAGCTTGAAGAATCATGGCATTTGATTCTTGTGCTGTTTTCTCCAATAATTAAGAATGTGGAAGGAAATAGATTAATCAGGCTTAAAGTGTTTGTAGATAAAATGTATGTTTTGGATTCTGGATCTACTGTTTAAGTCTTGACTTTTAAGCTCCTTAAGGCCTGTTGTGCTTTATGGCAAAAGCAGATCTAAGTGGGACAAAGGCAGACTGATTTTTGTCTGTTTCTGAACAAATGTGGATAGAATAGAAATAAGTGTAAATTATTTTTGGTAGTTCTCTTTTTAGTTTGTAGAAAGAAAAAACTTGAAAGAAAAAAAATTTTCCTTTAGCTAAATTCTGCTACAAATATGAAGAAAAGCTCCTATCCTAAGAGCGAGATTGTTCTGTAAGGTCATTTTGATTTCCTTTGTTTAATCTGGTTACTGTTAAATATCACCATCAGAATGCCTCCTGGTTGCTTTTCTTCTTTTTCTTAATCTCTTTCCTTCTTTCTTTCTTATATTAAAGAAAAACTGCAACAGTGTAGTTCTCCTGCTTACTAATTTTCTGACCTTATGCAAACTGATTTATTTGCCTCCTACAGAATTTATGTCTGAAGACCCAAGGTTGTCAAATAGCTTAAGAAAGGTTTGAAGCCTTATTCTAGCTGATAATTTCCTTCCTTATTGTCTGGCCCTGAACTACAATAGAAAAGCTGTCATAGAAGGGGTGTGGTCCCTTGGTAAACATTAATTCAGCTCTGGTTCACGTGCAGTTTTCTTTTCTATCTAAATTCAGAGAGTAAGATATCTTTGCTTCAAGCCTTGCAATGCCAGAGTCTGCTCTTGTATGACTATGATAAATTTATCCCTCTCTATAGCTTAGCTATGTAACCCAGATCAGGCCCTTTGGAAGGGGTAAGCATTAGATGCTGGTCAAAGATTAGGCCTTTAATTTTATGCTAGTTGATAGTTCTTGTGTATCGCCTATTACTAACAATAGGATAGAAAATTATAGTAGTTTGAGCCCTGTGACTTTTTATTATGGCTATGAAAGTGTCAAGAAAACTGCTGTTAATCCAGAAGATCTAAATAACTGCCTTTTAGCCTAAAGGTCTTACTTTATGCAACCTTAGGCCTGGAAGCAATTCTCTTTTCTGATGCTGAAAAGCATTTGTCCTGAGTCAAAAGCAACTGAATTTAAAATTATATTATGATTACAACATGATTTTAGTAACTGATAGCATGGAGATTAACACTGATTCAACCAAATCGAGTATTACTGATTTCAGGCTCTACAAAATCTTCATAGGAGTGGTTGGTTTATGTACTTGATATTTCACAAGAATTCATTACGAGCTGTTTACTCAGTGGGACTTTGCTAGGTACTCTTTTGGCAGACTTATCTGAAAGGACATTTTTTTCCTAAGATTTAAAATAATAAAATATTATGAATAAAGAAGAAACAAACATCTTCTAGCCTTTAGGTCAATACATTACATTTACCAAATTAGGGGTTTTCTGTGATGATTCGTGCCGAGATGGGTTCAGATGAGATCCAGACTCATTATGTACTTTTCTGTGGCATCCTTTGGATTTAAAGTTGATGTTGAAATACCTAAATTAAACATCTGCCTTTTTATCTATTTATCTGGTCTTTTTTCTAAGAGAGCCACTGAGAGATTAGAGCAATGGCCTGGGAATTAGGAGACAGGCCTATTTTTGTTAATTTGCTTTTGTTTTTATTGTTCTGTTCACTTTATTAAACAAAACCTTTTGGTCCCTACAATATTCCAGGCATTATGGTAGGCAATGGGTTTATAAAGATGAAAAGGAAGTTACCAACTTAACTGCATTTGGTTTAATTGGATCCTTTTCCTGATTTCCAGTGTAACTTTGGACAAATTACTTATCTTTCTAAGTCTCCATTTCCTCAAATGTAAGATAGGCTTGGACCAGATGGCTAATTTATAAAGTGTCCTTCACAGCTCTAAGATTCTTTGGTTTAAAGTGATTAAATATGACCATTTAAAACTTGAAGCTATTTAATTCTGCTTGTTAGAGTTTAAATTTGAAAAATATCTTGTAATAGATGTTGTTGGAAATTTGTTTTACACCGAGGAAGTAAGAAGGCAAGTTTGGTAGAGAATGTTTTATCGTTAAACAAATAATAAAACTATTTATCCGTTAGAATTGTTGTAAATATCTATTAAAATAGTTACCTCTCCCATGATGTGACATAATTCACATCGCTTCAGGGCAAGACTCCCTGTTATACCCACAACAACAAATATCCCAGTTTTTTCTAGGAGTCGTTATCCTCGCTACTTTTCTCTTTCTCCCTGTCTCACCATCCAGTCCTGTTGACTCTACCTTCAAAACATATCCAAATCTATCCATTTCTCTCTCCCTCCATTACTACCACTATAATCCAAGCCACTATTATCTTTCCCCTGCAGTACTGCAGCAGCCTCCTAGGTGGTCTTCCCATTCCTACCGGTGCTCTCCAACAATCTATTCATCACAGAGCAGCTATTTAAAATTTAAATATGATTGATTACTTTTCTGTTAAAAACCCTGCAGTCCATTCTCATTTCAATGAGAATGAAATCCAGCTTCATTACCTCTGATGTAGGTTCTGTACACCAGATCTGGCCCCTGCCTGCCTTTCTACCTCATCGTGTATTACCATCCACTTTGCCCAGTATGCTCTAGCTCTGTGCTTTCCAGAAAGGCAGCCACTAGCCCTGTGTGGCTATTGAGCACTTGAAATGTGGCTAGTCCAAAATGAGATATGCTGTGAGTGTGAAGTATAACCTTAATTTTAAAGACTTACTATGGAAAGAATGTAAAGTATCTTGAGAATTTTATATTGACTACATGCTTATGATAATATTTTAGGTATAATATATTGGGTCAAACAAAATGTTTTATTAAAATTAAGTTTACCTATTTATTTTTACTTTAGTCAATGAAGATACTAGAAAATTTTAAATTACATATGTGGCTCACATTATATTTCTCTTGGAAAGTGCTCCTCTAACCACGTAGGCTTTTCTCTTTCCCAGGGGCATATCTCCCCGAGGTCTTTTCCATTAGTTGATCCTCTGCCTGGATTATTCTTCTGTCGATTTTGCAGAGCTGGTTCTTTATCATGTAGATCTTCATTTAAATGCTGCCTGATAGAGACCTTCCACTCATTAACCACTTTAAAGTAACTTAACAACTTTGTCATGCATTCCTATTTTATAGCATAGGGCTTGTCACTAGCTTATATTTTGTGTATTTCCTTGTTCTCTTATGTAGTTCCCCACTCCAACTCCCACAGTGCTTTGCATATTAGGGGTACTTCATAGATGTTTTTAAAAATGATGAACAGCCCTGGAAGAATAGAAAAGATTTTCCTTCTGAAATCTTTATACTTCCAGTCAGTTGCTGTCAGGAAGGGGTTTAAGGTAAGCTGAAACCCCACTGCCTAGAAGGTGGTAATCAGAGTTTGAACATGTGAGGTAAAGAAAAAATGAATAGCTGTCTTTTTTCTCTTCCTAATGGATTTGTATTTTCCCTAATTGGAGTGCAGGAGAAAGGGAGGGGGGATAGGCAGGGAGAGAAGAGATGGAATTTAATGCCACAGTGAATTGCTAAAGTTTTATTTTTGTATCTTAGCTCATAATGAATATTAGGTACAGTTCAGTCAGTTTATCTTAGTCTGATCATCCCAAATATAAATAGATTTTTTTTTCTCCTGAATCTTTTTGATGAATCGATATTCCTATAAAACATACCTCCTTCCCAGACCCTATGGATTTTAAAATTTATTTTAATTTTTGTTACTTTTTATTTTGAAATAATTTCAAAGTTAGAGAAGTCGTAAGAGAAGTACAAAGAACTCACAGATTCACCAGTTGCTATATGTTGCTACATTTGCTTTATCACTCTCACTGTTTATAGACACATTTTTTTTTATTCCTGAATTATTTGAGAATTAGTTGCAGATATTATGCATCTTTACTCTCAATAAGCATGTATTTCCTAAAGACAAGGACATCTCTTACATAACTACAGTAAAATTACCAAAGTTAGGAAATTTAGTATTGATTAAATACTATTACCTAATGTATGGACCATATTTGAAATCTACCCATTTTTCCAATAATGTGAATAGGCATGTTGTAAGAAAGATAGTTGAACTATAACTTTTTCTCCCTTAGGGATTGTGTGAGTTTGACCTTTTGAATTCCCTGATTGAAAATAGGATAAAGCAAATATTTGGTCATCATAAACATTTAAAAAAATCCTCTCTTCTTTTTAATCTCTGAATTACTTGCTTTAACTGAATAGTGTTTGTGTAGGTTCATAGGGAAAGGTGGGGAGGGGAGCTAGAGAGGAAGTGAATCAGTACTCAGAATACGGAACAGGACTGGCTTCAGGAATTACTGATAATCCATTCAGTAACGCTGGTTTTCTAAGTCTGGCAAAAGATGCCAAAGACATTTAAAGATAAAATTAAACTTTATTGTTGGCTACACTTAACTTAATCGTCTCGCTGCTTCTTCCTAGCCCACGACCGAAGAGTTACTCAGACAACCAAAGCTGAATTCAGGTGAGACCGGTACAACTCAGCAGGCTGTATCTGATTCCCATTTGACAGAACTCCAGGAAAAAATCCAGCAAACAGAGGCCACCAACAAGGTACTGGAGATCACAGGGTTTCTTGAGAAGGTGACTGGCTCTAGCTGGGTCTGCGTTAACCTCTCTGAGTAGGACCTGGGAGATGGGTACTGTGTATGCCTGGTGCTCTGTGGAATATATTCTTAGAAGTGTAGTTCTTTCCTGTATCTCTCATCAAGATTTTAGCCTGTTCTGCACAGATCAGAATTTCTGGTGCCTTTTAGGTCTGAAATTAAAACTTGAGTGCAATTTTCAACTGTATAAGGCACTGAGACAGGAGGTTCATGCTTTTGATTTTGGTTTAACTTCTTACCCCTTTATAGCCCATGGATTTTAACATCTGCTTAGAAGAAATTTCCCACAATTTGGGATGCTGTGCTCCTGGCTTTGTGTACCCTTGTTGTGTCCTGTCCTGTAGTAGATAGCAGAAGCTTCTTGGTCTTTGTGTAAAAGATCCACAGTGACTCATGTGGACAAGTACCCCCAGTATGGCTGCCATCATAGAGAAAGCACAGTGCATGAGAATTGAAGCAATTGAGTATTAAAAGAAGTATTTCACATTTCCTGCTACTTTCTCTTGCTGATTCACTTAGGACTTTAATGGTTATGCTATGTAGGGAAAAATTAATAAGGTAATATTCCCTAAGAAATCCTTTAAACCTAGATTTGAGGAAGGACTTCATGGTTGCATTTGAGGTTAAAAGAAATCATTGACCTACCAAACTGTTTTTCTTTGCTGAATTCAGATTCTTCAAGAAAAACTGAATGAAATGAGCTGTGAACTGAAGTCCGCTCAGGAGTCGTCTCAGAAGCAAGATGGTACAATTCAAAACCTCAAGGAAACTCTGAAAAGCAGGGAAAATGAGGTAAAATGTTTGGCAGTCAAGGACCCATGAGGAAACAATTTTTCCCATCAAAGTAGACAAGTATTCTATAATTTGTTGAATTGGATATTGTCAGACTAACATCTTAGCCTAGAGAAACTGTAGTGTCATCTAAATTGGAATTTTGGAATAGTCCTGTTACTAAAATCTGTACAGGCGAGATAACGGAATTTATATTTAGCTTGCTAACATTTTTGGTACTCCCTGTCTTTGTTTTCAGACCGAGGAGTTGTACCAGGTGATCGAAGGTCAAAACGACACAATGGTAAAGCTTCGAGAAATGCTGCACCAAAGTCAGCTTGGACAGCTTCGTGTATGTGAGGGTCACCTGGGACAGGAGGCATCACTTGAGGATGTGCCACTCTCAACCACAGTCTTGATCTTGTTGTTCTTCTCAGCTACTCAGTGCTTGCCCTCCTTGTGATGATGATTTTCACTCTCTTTTCAGAACTCAGAGGGTACTTCCCCAGCTCAGCAACAGGTGGCTCTGCTTGATCTTCAGAGCGCTTTATTCTGCAGCCAACTTGAAATACAGAAGCTCCAGAGGGTGGTACGACAAAAAGAACGGCAGCTGGCTGATGCCAGACGACGTGTGCAATTTGTAGAGGCTGCAACACAGGAGAGAGAACAGCAGAAAGAAGCTTCTTGGAAACATAACCAAGTAAATCATTAATCATTTTGTGGCACTGTGTAAATGCAGACTTTGCCCTGGTAATAACTTTTTATAAGGATAGCTTGTGTTGAACCCTTGAGTCACTTACTTAATCTAAGTAATTCAGCTCAACATTTGTTGCCCTTATACCATGTGCCAGGTATTGGGCTGTGTTCTGGAAATACAAGGGTGAATATCACAGGCTCTTTCCTCTTAAGTTACTTGTAATATAGTATGAAAGACAGTCACGTAAACAGTATTTCAATGTGGTAAATACTGTAGAAGAGGCATATAGGGGTCCTGTAGGAATATATACAAGGGGTGGGGGAAGGGAA
Organism: Balaenoptera ricei; assembly: GCF_028023285.1. Lineage (NCBI taxonomy): Eukaryota > Metazoa > Chordata > Mammalia > Artiodactyla > Balaenopteridae > Balaenoptera > Balaenoptera ricei. The sequence goes on from NC_082639.1 coordinate 106,369,851, forward strand.
TCAGGGAAAACTTCACAAAGGAGGAGATATCTGAGATTATTCTTGAAGGGTGGGTAAGAGTCATCAAGACAGAAAAGTGGGAAGAACAACCAAGTCAGAGGAATGGCGTGCACAATTAGTCATGTATGTTTTTTTAAATAAAACACATAATTCTTAAATGGTTTCTTTATCTTGTTAGCTTAGAGCAAATGCCATCTTTTTTTTTTTTTTTTTTTTAAGATTTAAAAGGATAGGTAGGAATGTTGTATCCTTGAGCTTACTGTAAAGTAAAGGATCCAGGTTTATGGTAGAACAGAGTCCCACTTAGTACTTATGTAGATGTATCATTTTTAAGCCAAAAATAAGTATTGAACTATAATATCAAATTTACATCCTACCCCAGTCCACGGTTCCCATGATTTCCCACATCATATTTGACTCAACGTGTAGTAGTATCTCTATAGTAATTTTAAGAATGGCACTTTTTGCTACTTTATTTTTTGTTCTCTGTGCTTTGAAAGTTTTAAGGCCTCCATATCTAATGACCATGTGAAAAGTTTAGATTGTTTGAAAAGGGAATCTATTTAATTCAGGAATTGCGAAAAGCCTTGCAGCAGCTGCAAGGAGAATTGCAGAGTAAGGGCCAACAGCTTCATACCCTGGAGGCTGAAAAATGCAATGAGATTCACACCCAAGAGCAACACCTTCAGCACCTCAACCACAGTCTGAGTCACAAAGAGCAGCTGCTTCAGGTGAGTCCACAGAAGGATTTCAAGTAAAACTGGGTTCCTAGAGCCCGGGAATTTATGTTCATATCATCTCAAAACATTAGTCCACCTGTGTTGAGTACCTGCTACACGTAGAACATTAAGAGGTGGGAATCAGGAGGATTCAGAAGAAATAGAAAGTACAATCCGTGAACCAAGAGGCTAACCAGCAAGTGTAGGAAACAAGAAATATAGACCCGAAACACTTAAGCAATAAATATTCAGCAAATAGTTATTAAGCACCTCTGTGAGTGAGATACTAGGCTAGGTATGAGGAAGATGAAGAGAAGATATGTCCACTGCTCCCACTGAACACCTCTGTATAGAAATTTCCAGAGTTACATAGATGATAAAATGAAAGTTATAGGAAAAAATGGAGCACTAAAGAAGAGACTGATCAGTTCTACCACCTACTCTAAGCTTTAGTCACACTGGATCCCTTGTATTTCGCTGAGCATATGATTTTTTCATGGTATACATATGTTGTGCCAGTTTTTTTCTCTGATAGAGCTACCCCACAGCCTCTTGGGAAACTCCGAGTCCTTTAAGACTCAGAGCAAATGTAACCTCTTTTGTGAGAACTTTAGTGACACCTTCAGGCAGAGTTAGGCAATGCAGCCCGTGTTCCCCTAGTAGCTTGCTACATGCGTATATGTATACACCTGCGTATATGTGATGCAGAATAGTTGACATTTTGTATGTCTGTCATCTCTGCTAAACTGTGTTCCCCTTGAGAGTGATCACATTTTGTTTTTTATCCCGAATCACTAACAAATTCCTTGACAAAGTGTGGAAATTCAGTTAATACTGAATAAATGAATAAAGGAAAATATTTTTTGGTCTCATTAGGAATTTCGGGAGCTCCTGCAGTATCGAAATAACTCGGACAAAACCCTTGAAGCAAATGAAATGTTGCTTGAGAAACTTCGGCAGAGAATACAAGATAGAGATGTTGCTCTAGAGGTATGTACCATAATTTTGTTCATGATGTTGTGGATTATTTCATCCACAGGGGGACTTTAGAAATGTATTTACTTAATTTGCTGCTTTTGGGAGTTGGTTGTCCATTCCTTTATATTTGGAATCTTATTGAATAAGAGTGATCAGAATAGTGACTCTTGTGGAGCTTTGGGATGCTGACTTTGCTTGCAGCGGGCTATAGACGAAAAGTTCTCCAGTCTAGAAGAAAAAGAAAAAGAACTGCGTCAACTTTGTCTTGCCGTGAGAGAGCGAGATCATGACTTAGAGAGACTGCGTGGTATCCTCTCCTCCAATGAAGCTACCATGCAGGTAAGAGCAAAATCTGTCATGACTTGGTATCCCTCTCCCACTTGGATTCTAAGCCTGAAACGTATCCCTCTCCCACTTGGATTCTAAACCTGAAACATCACCCCTTCCATCATTTTCTGAAAACCAGGATATTTGCTTTATTAAAAAAAAAAAAAAATACAAAAGCAAACAAAAATAGCAGTCATTAGTTCTGTCATTATACATAAGGGAGTGAGAAGTTTTAGCACTTCTACTGTGAACTTTGTAGGAGAGGGCAGTGAATATGGATTTTTATACATAGTTCTAATTTATTTCTAATCCTTGCTAATATTTATATACTTTTATATAAACATTGCTCAGATGCAGCTATTATATTGTATTTTTCTCATTAATATTATGTACATGTCCATGTACAGCCACAATCAGAACACTTGTTTCTCTTATTAATATTTATTTACTCTGGGCTATTTTTGTATATTTATTTTAGAGCTTAAATATCTAACCATCTGACACTTCTTGAAGTTCTTCACTTCCTCCAAAGTACTTCATTTAACACCTACATTATATTTATCTCTCTACAAACTAGATGAGAGTTTCTAAAAACAAAAAATAGACTAGTATGGCATTGTTAGATTAGATACTACGTTTTTTCCTTTTGCAAAAGAAATTGATAGATAACTTAGGAGATAATGTAAAGGTGGATCAAGTTTCCTGTTTATGCTGAGGAGTGTAGGGTGGCCCTTTGACATAACGGCTGCTTTCTTTGTGACTGTAGTGTATGGAGAGTCTCCTGAGGGCCAAAGGCCTGGAAGTGGAACAGTTGTCTGCCAGCTGTCAAAACCTCCAATGGCTGAGAGAAGAAATGGAAACGAAATTTAGCCATTGGCAGAAGGAGCAAGAAAGTATCATTCAGCAGCTACAGACATCTCTGCATGACAGGAACAAAGAAGTGGAGGCAAGAATTTAGTTAACTTAAGGGCAGTTGGTTTAGTGATGACGTAATCTCAGTCTTGCATTAGGACTCTTGAGGTCTGAGAGTCCGGTGACCCAAGTCTTTAATTCCATCCTGTCTCTGGGCAGGTCACCGGCTTTCACTGGGACTTTTTTTTTCCTATACCTATAAACTCAAGGGGACAATTATCTTTCTCAAAGAAGTTATGTGAGAATTAATGAGATCTAAAAAATGTACCTACAGTACAATAGCTAACCTTTGTTATGGTGCTCATGCTGCGTCAGGCATGTTTTTAAGAGCTTAATGGATGTCAATCCCTTGAATCCTCACAAATCTATGAGGTACATACTATTATTCCTCTTTTACAGACAAGGAAACAGACTTCTGAAGTGAAGCACCTTGTCCAAAGTGACGTAACTAATAAGCGGCAGAGCCAGTGTGCACCCCAGGCGATCTGGCTCCACAGTTTTAACCCCCATGTATTACATCCAGCGTAGAACTAGGAGCTGCATCACCGTGCTAATAAATACAGTGCTTGTTATTTCTTTCAGCTTATCATTTCGTGTTCCCCCTATAAAGTCAAACGGGAGTAGATAAATGAGATAAATGAACCGAGTGCCCATTTATCCTCACCTAACATTATTATGTGCCCTGAGCATTATAGGGAAAGGACTTATTTTAGAAAACAATATGTACGTTGCCATCCTAAGTATTTTTTTCTGTATTGTTAGTGTTCATTCACTGAGCATGTATTGACAGTCTTTTATGTGCCAGGCCTATGCTGGATCTGCGGGAACAAAAATGAATAAAACATCATACTTGCTCTCTCTTCTATGATAGATTCTTTTAAGCCCTTTGATATACAGTAGATGGAATTCTTTCCTCCAAAACTTACACTGTCTCTCCTGTATTAGGATCTTAGTGCAACATTGCTCTGCAAACTTGGACCAGGACAGAGTGAGATAGCTGAGGAGCTGTGCCAGCGTCTACAGCGAAAGGAAAGGATGCTGCAGGACCTTCTAAGTGATCGAAACAAACAAGCGGTGGAATATGAAATGGAGATTCAGGGCCTGCTTCAGTCCATGAGCAGCAGGGAGCAGGAGAGCCAAGTAAGGACTAATGCCCAGTGCAGAAGAGTATCACTTAGTGCGTTTATAGTCCGCACTATAGGAAGCATTAGAACTTTATAACGTGTAAAATTTATGTCATTTTACAGTCCATTCTGTTAGTTCTTTTCCTTCAGCCTATTAACTAGACTGCAGTTTTACATCAGTCATCAGAATATGAAATATTTCTAGAACACTTTGCATTTGGAGGGTGCCTAAATAATACATGTCCCCACTCATTAAATTCATTATGTACATTTTCTTTTCCTTAATGTTCTGATGCTTTTGACAGAAAGGAATATAGGGTTCTGGAGTGTTTTGATTTTGATTCTAAATTATCAAGACTTGAGTGATATTTTGTTTCTAGCCAGGGTATGGGAAAACTTATACTTTACATATTTTCTCTTAATTCATGTAAAATCTGAGTTATTTTAAGAGAGAAAAAAAAGATTGTGTTTTTTCAAAGGCCATGATGAGAATAAACAGTCTCATAGTACTATGGCATATAGTAATTTCAAAATAATGGTACACAAATATTTCAAAAGTAAATTCTTAACTTACCCTCATTTTCACGTATCTTTCTCCTAAAGGCTAGAGAAAGTCTAGTATAGTTGACTTGTGCTGCATTTCAGGGACCAGTCACTCAGAATTCTCCCTAGTCAGTTCTCAGAGGGAACTAGATTCTTATCATTTGCCTATGTTATTTGACAATAATATTCTCTAATGCTTCCTTATATTATGGGATGGTTATATTCCACTCATCCAATTCTTAGGCCCACTGAAGTAAATACACATTTTGTTAGAAACATGCTGCCATGTGCTGCAGAAATTGCTTCTAGAGTAGACCTAACAAAATCATTGTGAATTATTTAAGTCTTTGGCAAGAGGCTAACAAGTCTCTGAGTTTTCTTTTTCACCTTTTTGTAATTTGAAAGAATTAGCCTTATAACACTTAATATACCGCTGGTAGTAAAATAATGGAATCTAGGAGATGCCTGAAATTACAAAAGATTTTCAACTCAAGAAAAAGTGTGATGACTGTATGCTTCTAGATCTGCTTCTCGAATTTTATATGCAGAAAAATCCCTTAAAAACATAGCCTCAAGAATTTGCATTTCTTACAAGCTTCCAGACGATGGTGACGCTGCTGGTCCCTGAACCACACTTGGAGGAGAAGTGCTAAAAACAGCGCTGCTAGAAAAAGAGTACCAAGCCAGATAGACCATATATACGGCACAAGATATCTTGTGTATTATTCACTCTGTTTCTTCCCATAATTTCACAGAGATTTTTATTAAGGCAAATTAATAATGTACTGTTACCTCTAAGATGGTTATGTCCAAGTCCCTAAAGAGTCTGAATTTTACATACTAAAACTGGAAGGTTATTCTTTTATTTCCCTTAGAAGTGATGACAAGAGCTCAGCTTCTTATTTAAAATAGTAGTAATTCTCCCAGAGACAGTCGATGCTATAATATAGCTAATATATTTATCATCTTATACCCTCTTTTAGTCTTAGTTTATTATTTCTAGATTTTCCGATTAAATGCAGACTTTCTATGTGGTAATGGTCACAAAAAAACATTCTAAATTTTTTCCTTATTGTACCATCAGGTGTCTTAGAAAACTGTGGAATTTGAAATGAAATAAACTGGTTTGGTGATTTTGAGGTTCAGATTCTCCTGATCATGTGGTCTGATAAAAATGTTTCTGTGTAATTGATTCATTCAATAAATAGGTCTTGAGTACCTATGAATTGAGTGCCTACTATGTGCCAGACATTGTTCTGGGTGCTTGGGATTCAGCACTGAACAAAACATAGTACTTGCCCTTAGAAAACTTACATCCAGTTGGAGCAGGGCGGGGAGGCGGGGAGAGAGAGAGAAAGAGAGAGAGACAATAAATAGATATATTGATTACTGGTAAGTGCATTGTAAAAAAAATTTAGCATGACGGGGGAATTGGGAGTAGAGATGAGATTGCTGTTTTAGATAGGAAACGCAGACTAGGCCAATCTGATAAAGTTGACATTTGGCAAAGGCCTTAAGGGAGTGTACCAAACAAATGTTTGGGCAAAGACCACTCAGGCCAAAGGCACATGAGTAAAGAAAGACATATGTTACCCAATTCAAACCAGAATATTAATACCTTAGCCTGATAGTTCTAGCGGAACAAGTTTAGATTATTTTATCTGTAATAGATGTGTTATATTCCACTTTTCCAATATTGTGCCTATGAGAGACTTTCTTTCCACTCATTGACTATGGTTTTTCCTATAAAATAAAAGCAAGGAAACTATTTCTTAGGGCCTCACTGGCTTTTCTTAAATGGTTGGCTTTTAACAATGACATCAGAACACAAATTTTTTTTTTTATTAGAATATCTCTCTAATGTTATGTGTGATTTCCTTACTAGGCTGCTGCAGAAAAGATGGTACAGGCCCTAATGGAAAGAAATTCAGAATTACAGGCCCTGCGCCAGTATTTAGGAGGGAAAGATTTCATGATGTCCCAGGCACTCATCTCTAACCAACCAGCTGAAGTTACCTCCGTCAGTCCCCATCTTGGAGAGCAAACTGATCAAGTAAGAACCATAGACTTGTATAGATGTTTATGCCAACTGCATTTTCTTTTTATATCTGAGGCATAAGTATGATAATTTTAATATCAAGTTGTGTGAGAATGTTCCAAGTCCTTTTCATTGTGATCATGGTTTCTGTATCTTCCTAAATCCCCCGACTCTTCCAATTTTTAGGGTTCAGTGCCTATACCCTCCAGAGATGATAGCACTTCACTGACTGACAAAGGGGATACTAGCATACCCAGGTCTGTGTTAGGTAAGTATCAAATTTCATTTCATTCAGGAACCTCTGTTTTTCCTTCCTGTAGCTCTCTGTTAATAGGTTTGGCCAAGACTCTCTTTCTCTTCCTACCATAATGGAAAAAATAAGTTTGGATTCCACCGAAAGTCTGAAGACATGTGTCTTCTAGGGAGAACTGCCCTTGCCTTATTTTGCATTAAAAGTATTGCTCTGGCTACACGATTTGGCTCAGAGAAACTGCATCCTAATTCTCTTTTTCAGTTAGCTTTGCAGGGATTCAGGAATGCGGGAGGCAGTGTTTCCAGACCTGCACAGCAGGACCACGGGGCTGACGCTGTCTCCTGGGTATCTTAAGCAGGCTGAGGCTGCTCACTGTAAATTGACGTAACCCACATTACAGTGTTGGGAGGGGTAGGCAGTGCCAAGCTCCCCTCCATCCAAGGGATGGTTGTAGGCCTTGAACTCCCTAAAAACAACTGAGCAAAACTCAAATGGGTGCCTTAGATTAGAGTCTCTGACTTTCACAGACCAAAAGGTTGGGATCTAGGGAAGCATCAAAGAAACTATTATCCAGTGAGTTCCAAAAATAGGGGCTCACCATGGTTAGTGGCTTGGTGATTATAGTGCTATGATAAGAAATGTTGTGGACTTGGAGAATTAACTTACGATTTTTTTAATGATTTTAAGAATGTATAAACTTTGTGTTATAGTATAGGGTATTATGGAATTCATAGATGAGTTGTGCAAGTAGTCATTTTTTAGTGGGAAACTTTATGCTAGTTAAAGAGTAAAGGATGCTGGATTTGTTTAATTTACTCCGTATTTACCTTTTTTTAAAAGCATCTTTCCCCAATTTTTTATTTTGCAAATTTCAAGCCTATAGAAAAGTGGCAAAAATAGTACAATGAATACCCATACACAGTTTTATTAAGATTCACCAATGGTTAACATTTTGCTACTTTTGCATTATTTCTTGCATGCACACACACACAGCTATAATGTTTTTTTCTGAACCATTTAAAAATTACTCACAGACATCATTGACGCTTTATCCCTAAATGCTTCATTATGTACTTCCTAAGAACAAGGGCATTCTCTTCCATAACTACAATATAATTATCATGCTCAGGAAATTTAGCTTTAATGTAGTCCTAGTATCTAATGTACAGTCTATATTCAGAGTTCCCATTGTCCCAAGAATATTCTTGATAGCTGGTTGTTCTCCTCCCTCAGGGATCATGCATTGCACCTACTTGTCTTGGTTCTTTAGTCTCTTTTAATCTAGAACAGTTTTCTAGCCTTTTTTGTCTTTTTTTGACATTGGCTTTTTTTTTTCAATTGAAGTATAGTTGATTTACAATGTGTTAATTTCTGATGTACAACAAATTGATTCAGTCTTTTATATATATATATTCTTTTACATTTGGGATTATTACAGGATATTAAATATAGTTCCCTGTGCTGTACAGTGGGACCTTGTTGTTTATCCCTTCTATATATAATAGTTTGCATCTGCTAACCCTAACCTCCCAATCCAACCCTCCCCCCCGCCCCCCTTGACAACCACAAGTCTGTTCTCTGACATTGGCATTTTTTAAAACTCTGGGCCAGCTAATGGCCCTCAATTTGGCTCTGATTGTTTCCTCATGGTTAGATTCAAGTTAAACATCTTTGGCCAGAATACTACGTGGATGATGTCTTTCTCAGTGCATCACATCAGGAGCACATGGTATCAGTTTGTGTTATGCTCGGTGATATTAAGTTTAGTTGTTTGGTTAAGGTTGTATCTGCCAGATGTCTCCACTCTAAAGGCTCATTTTCCCCTTTGTAATTAATAAGTGATCTGCCAGCCAATGCCTTGAGATGTTGATAGTTCTGCTTTCCCACAGTCATTCACCCAGTGGTTTTAGCATCCTTTGAGCTTGTTTGAACTCACTATTTGGTAGTTTAAAAAAGAGATTTTCTATTTCTGAAATTCCTTCTTTGTTTAGTAGTGTGTATTCTTTTATAAAGAAGAGATGCCCTTTCCCTATTCTTCCTACTCCATTTGTTTATATCAGTATGGAGTAATGGGTTCTTTTTTTTAAAAAAATCATTTTATTATCCATTTCTGTCATTATTCCATTTGATAACCAAATTATCCTGGATTTGGCCAACTGGAGCCCCTTCAAGCTGTTCCTCTGTCCTTTCAGTATTTCCCCATCTGTTTTTGAGCACTTCCATACTTTCTGGCACAATAAGATGTTCTGTGATTTTCTTTTACTTTGCCTACCTCCGCCCTGAAATTATCCATTACTTCAAGGAGCTCTCTGGTTCCTTTTAGTGGGTAATGGCATTTATATACTAATATCTGGACATAAGATATGTTCATAGCTACAGGTATGTCATTTGCTTCTAGGCCCTTTTAAGTGAACAGAGCTAAGAATGTTTATATGTATATGTGTGTGTGTGTGTGTGTGTGTGTGTGTGTGTGTGTATACACACACACACACATATATATATCTCCATTTGATACTGATTCCTCTAATTCCAGTTAAACAATACAAGTTCTTTCCGTTATTTCGTATTTGTATCTGCCGTCTCCCAACATTGAGAAACCTGGTTACCTGTAACATCACTATATTTATACATTTGCACAGTACACAAAAATAGTTTCAGAATGGCTACATGAATACCACTATCAACAGTAAATCTATTAAATAATGTTTAAATTTTCTTTATAATTCTTTTTATCCTTAGAATATTTCCCACCAAAGGTGTAGAGTTAGAATACTGAGTTCAAAAATTATTTGGATTAATTTTTTTTTTATCTTCTGGGTGGTTATCTTATCAATTTGCTATTTAGTTTCATTTATTTATGTTAGTATTCAATGTTTGGCTTTTGCTTCCTCATTGTGGAACTAACTTTACACGTTAATAATAAAACATTAACGTGGTTAAAAGCTCAAAAATATAGAAAAGTGTACTCAGAAGTCCCATCTACTTCCCTGTCCTTTCTCTCCTATTTTTACTCATCCCCTGAAGACAACCAGTTTCATTTCTGAGGTATCCTTCCTGTGTTCCTTTTTGCAAAAATACGCAGATTAATCCCATGTGTATATGTGATGTGTATGTGTATGTTCTTATTTCCCCTTTTCCTAATATAAAACATACTTCACTAGATGTATTCTTCTGTGCCCAGCTTGTTGTACTTAATATCTTGGATATCACTCCGTATCAGTTCATAAAGATATTCCTCATTCTTTTTTATGGCTAGATATAGTACTTCACTGTGTGGATATACTATGCTTTATTCATTCTTTTGTAGGCTTGTAGGTTGATTGCAGTATTTTGCTATTACAAATAACGCTGCAAAGAACAACCTGTGCATATGTGATTTGTTGTTGTTGGGTTGTATCTTAAATTCCTTAGAAACAAGGCAGCAAAGATCACATTATGTTGATACTGATTATAACTAGCATTATGTATTCATTTTTAGGAGACTTGGATACAGTTGTAGGGCTGGAAAAAGAACTGAGTAATGCCAAAGAGGAACTTGAGCTCATGGCTAAAAAAGAAAGAGAAAGTCGGGTGAGTTTTCTTGTTAAGCCTAATTTCTTAATTCCTGTTTTTTTCAAAATACTTCATATTTAAAAGAGTAAAATTCTCCAAGTATAATATCTGGGTCCAAATGCAAGTTGAGCCTTTTTTCTTTCTGGAGAAAAATAGAAATCCCTTTATATACACATTTCTCACCAAGATGCTCTTGTTATTTATAATGGGGATCATTAAAACTTTTTAAGTGCTGAAAAAACACAGCTTTCTCTGCCCATTGCTAACCGGAATAAAATAGTTACAAAGGACTTGTGAAAAAATGAAGTGCTATATAATTGCTGCTTAGAATTATTACATTAGATCCATGAAATTAGTTTTAGAAACATGGAACAAGAGAAATTTGAGAAGGACCCACGTTTATTGAGTACTTGCTATATGCAGTGCACTGTACTGGATACTTAAATTAGCACTATTACTTACAGCTCTGCTAAGTAAGTCATATTGGCCCTATTTTATAGATGACGAAGCTGAAACACTGTTTTAAAACGTGGAGGTGGGGAAGAGTTATATGGCTATAAAATGCTAAAGCTAAGATTTAAACTCAAGTCTTTTGTGACTCAAAACACTTCCTAAGAAGTCATTTCCTGGAGCAGATAATTTTTCCCATTCATATGCTCTATTTCTAGCAATAGAGGTTTCATCAGTTTTCTTAGAAGAGGCCTCTCAGCCTTACAGAATCCCTTCCACTTCTTCTTCCCTATACAGCTAGTTGTTTGTACTATGATGTAGGAGAAGCATTAGGGCCACAGTATAGAGTTATAGACTAAAACTGAAAGCCTTTATGTTACTATGGCCTCTATTTTAGAAGATCGGTCAGTGTCATGGGTTCCTAAATTAAGTTTAGCTGGCTAGTCTGTATAGCTCCTCAGTTTTGTTCTACCTCTTTGTCATAGTTACATCTATAATATAAAACCTGCATTCATATTTGTGATGAAATTATCTTATTGTACCTCTAATTTCTCTTTTCATTACCATATTTCTCCTTACAGAGTTATATGACTCAAGTTTTGAGGATATGAAATTGTGTGGCATTTTAAAAATACTAGTTTAAAAAATCCCCTAGTTCCCCTCCTTTTTTTTGTTTCTGCCCTAGCCATTATCATGTCAGATAATTTAGTTGCCACATGCTGTTCCTATTTATCTCACATATATTCAGTTAAGAGTAATGTTACTTTTGGTTTTGTCCTGTTTTCAGGATCATAAAATTATAATGACTATAAATAAATATTTTGAAGAAAAATATTTAAAAGAAAAAGATGGGTATTTTGAGTGAGTTATATTTAGCTCTATTGCTTACGTCTGTATGTTCTTAATCAACTACAACTTCTCAATTCAATGCTATGTATTTTCATTATCACATTTCCTCTCATATTAGGTATTTACCAAAGCGATATGGATTTTCCCAGATTTTTCAACATTCCCCCTACTCCCTTGAGATAATAGTAGTGGTGGTAATAATAGTTATCATTCATTGATTGCCTGCTATGTGCCACACACTTTAATACATTTTCTCTATTCTCACATAACCCTGAAAAGTAGATATTATTCCCATTTTACAATTGAAGAATCTGAAGCTCAGTTTAAATTGCCTTGTTCAGGAGATTATGCCAAGATTTAAGACCCATGTCTATCTGACTGCAGACCTTTAGCATGCTGCAATAATGTTTTTTCTTCATGTTTTCATGTTTCTTCAATGGTGCAACTACCTCGATATAAAATGGCAGAGGTCTCTGATGAGGGCCTAATAAAGAGCACCCCTTTTTCCATACCCAAGATCTGAACAAAATGAGAAATGAAACAAAATAGTGGCAGATAGTTTGGTACTTTATCAACTGTATTACTGATAAAGTCTTACATAGAGAATTTAATGTAAGAACTAAGCGGGCCTGCTGGCCAATCCCCAGAATTAGGTAGACTTATCTGCCCAGACAGGCAACGCTGGGCCTCAGCAGACCATTCTGCATGGTGGGGAAGAGCTTGCCTTTGGAGAAGCAGTGGCTTCCTACAGGCAGCTGTCTCCCAAGAAGAGGAAAGGTGGAACTAAGTCAAGCTTGCTTGGTTTATTCTTCCCCTGTCTACTGTTAAGTCCCTTTGGCCTGCCTAGGGTTGAGTGAGTAAAGGGGTGGAGAGAGGTCAGGAGTTACAGTAACTGAGCTCCTTCAACAAGGAAGGAAATATGAGGAGAAGCATTTCCTCCTAATCTGCCACAGTAGCCCAGAATCATCAAATACCTTTGTATAGTTATAAACCATCATTAGCCCACACAGTGATTCTATAAGCATTGATGGAGTTAGAAGATACACAAGTAGGACTTCCCTGGTGGCGCAGTGGTTAAGAATCCATCTGCCAATGCAGGGGACACAGGTTCGAGCCCTGGTCCAGGAAGATCCCACATGCCGCGGAGCAACTAAGCCCGTGCACCACAACTACTGAGCCTGCGCTCTAGAGCCCGCGAGCCCAACTACTGAGCCCTCATGCCACAACTACTGAAGCCCGCGCACCTAGAGCCCATGCCCCGCAATAAGAGAAACCACCACAATGAGAAGTCTGCGCACCTTAGCGAAGAGTAGCCCCCGCTCGCCACAACTAGAGGAAGCCTGCGCGCAACAATGAAGACCCAACACAGCCAAAAATAAATAAGTAAATTTATTTAAAAAAAAAAAGATACACAAGTAAAATTTTTATTGCTTATAACTTACATTTTATATTACTTAAGGAAAAAGGTGCTGCTTCCTTTAGGAAGCTTGATTACACTTTAAACTAGCTATGTGTCATCCATCTTCACTTATCACAACTACTTTTAAAAAATTATCTCAAAATATTTCCTTAAAATATTTACTTACAAATAACTTGCCATTACCATGAAGCATATAAGACATAGCCTGGTGGCTCTGAGTCTACTTCCTTGAGTTTACATTCTGGATCTACCACTTACTGGCTCTGATTTTGAACAAGTTCCTTAATTTCTCTCAGCCTCAGTCACCTCATCTGTCAATTGAGGAGTAGAAGAGTAGTTATCCTGTAGGGTTGTTGGGAGGATTCACTCATTCTTTCATTCATCAGCTATATGGGTACCTTCTCTAAGCCAGGGCAAGTGGTGGGGATGAATAGGGAACAAAATCAACAAAGTCCCTGACCCTATGTAATTAATTCTTCCTGGGGAGATTCAGACAACAAATAATATAATTACAGATTGTCATAAGCGATATGAGGGAAATAATAGAAAGGAACATGTATGGGACCATTTGAGATAGAGTGGCTAGAGAATGCTTCTCTGAGCAGATGCCTTGTAAGCTGGGACTCGAGGATGAGAAGGAGGCAACTGGGGAAGATATTTCAAGCAGAGAGAATAGTAGGTGCAAAGGCTCTGAGTCAAGAGAAAGTCTGGTATTCCTAGAACAGGAAAAGTCCAGTGTGCCTAGAAAATCATGAATGAGGTAGAAAATGGTTCATATTGAGGTTGAAAAAGTGGGCAGAAGCCAAGTCATTAGGTTTGTTAAAAGGATTAAATATATACAAAGTATTTTTTATAAGGCCTGGAACACAGTAATAAGCACCTAGTAAATGTTCCCAGCTGTGGAAATTATCATAATTGAATATTTGGCTGTCATTTTCTGGTGAGGAGAGATGAAAGATACAACATTGAACGTTTAGGGCCTACAGTGTTAACTTTTGGTAGGACTTCTTCATAGGTGGTGGTGTGTTCTTCCATCAGGAGGTGTGTAATGTTTGGTGATCTCTTGTGATATTGATGATCGATGCCTCTATTAATTCATTAAGGCTTGCAAAAATGGAGATATTCTGCCTTTTTTTAATCTTTTAGCTGAAATACTTAGGTAAAGAAAAACATCTATTCTTGCATCTGCTAATGGTAACCCATTTTTTAAAGAAGTATAATAAACTCATTAATTAAACAAATTTTGTATGTTTTGTAGTGCTAACAAAGATGGAGGACATCATTAAAACCACATTACAACTTCCCATGAAACACCCTTTTGTACTGCACAGTGCAGTTTATTGATCTGATCCAGTAGTGCACTATTCATGTTCTAGTTTCTATTTGCACTACTGGCTGATAGTGATAAGATATGGAAAAGCATTTGCTTCAGTGTTAAAATATAATTGTGCCACGTATTGTTTCCTCTACCCACTGACTTCAGGATTTCTTTCTCCACAGATGGAACTCTCTGCCCTCCAGTCCATGATGGCTGTGCAAGAGGAAGAGCTGCAGGTGCAGGCTGCTGATATGGAGTCCCTGACCAGGACAATACAGATTAAAGAAGACCTCATAAAGGTCTTTCAAAGCTTTTTAAAGACTATTGGAAATGATTACAGCTCAGAATACCTGTAGGGGACCTTCAGACAACACTTGGATACATTGAGTCTTCTTATGCACTGTTAGTTTGAGCCTCTTGATATTGCCGTATTCTCTCTGGTTTATGTCAGAGTTGCTAAGATTTCATAAAGAAGCTATTGTTACCGTCATACGGCTTATTAATATCCCACTTAAAGTATAGCAGACTATTTCAAGAGATTTGTTACTTTGTTCCTGTGCTGAATAGCGTTTTTATTACTTATTGGGTTGGCCAAAAAGTTCGTTTGGGTTTTTCCATAAGATCTTATGGAAAAACCCAAACTTTTGGGGCAACCCAATATTTTTATTACTATACTTGTTTTTGACTTTTAGGACCTGCAAATGCAGCTGGTTGATCCTGAAGACATACCAGCTATGGAACGCCTGACCCAAGAAGTCTTACTTCTTCAGGAAAAAGTTGCTTCAGTAGAATCACAGGGTCAGGAAACGTCTGGAAACCGAAGACAACAAGTAAGTTATTGAATTACAAACCTTATTTTTTACCGTGAGATAAACAACGAACAAGCCGTCAATCTCAATTACTTATGAAGGTGTCCGTTGATGGAATTTCATAGAAACTCTGTGCTCTAAAGTTCCCTGCCTTTGTCAGTAGCAGCCACAGATGCTCTTTTCTCACACGTGTAGTTCCTTTGTAACTGCTGTCCCGTATGTGACCTCTCTTTAATGCCAAGCTTCTTAAAATGACTTGTTTGCCTCTACTCCTCCCTGTCTCCACTATCATCTCTCTCACTAACTACTCATGTCATTCCAAGCTAGCTTTTAACTCTACCAGTTCACTTAAATAGATCTCTGCGGTTATGCACTATCATAGCTCATCTTCTTTATAGCACTTACCGTAGCTCACAATGACATGTGTCTGTGACTCATGAATGTCTTTTTCCCCCACTAGATAGTAAGCTTATCCTTAGAACAGAGTCTGGCACATAGAAGGTGCCCCATAAATGTTTATTGAATGAATGAAGAGCACTGGTAAGTCCTATTGTATGTTTCCCTCTTGCCCTTCCTTGCTTTCTCTCCCACTCCTTCTTCTTGGCCTCTTTCCTGTCCTTCTGGCTTCGCTCTCCTCTTTCTTCTTCTTGCTCCCATATTTGAATTCTGCCTGATAGAGTTTTTTTTTTTCTTAATTAATTTATTTTATTTTATTTATTTTTGGCTGCATTGGGTTTTCGTTGCTGCGTGCGGGCTTTCTCTAGTTGTGGCGAGCGGGGGCTACTCTTTGTTGTGGTGCGCAGGCTTCTCATTGTGGTGGTTTCTCTTGTTGCGGAGCACGGGCTCTAGGTGCGCAGGCTTCAGTAGTTGTGGTGCATGGGCTCAGTAGTTGTGGCCCGCGGGTTCTAGAGTGCAGGCTCAGTAGTTGTGGTGCACAGGCTTAGTTGCTCCACGGCATGTGGGATCTTCCTGGATCAGGGCTTGAACCCATGTCCTCTCCATTGGCAGGCGGATTCTTAACCACTGCACCCACCAGGGAAGCCCCTGATAGAGTTTTAAAGATAAAAATAGATAATATGGCATTGACTTGAAAACTGTAACATACTATATATAGAAAGGTTAAGTCAGTAATGAGATAGTGAGCTTTTTGAGTCATAGTTCATGCTAATACATTCTTTTGGTCTCTTTCTCAGGATTAACTGTGGCTTCATGTCTCTATTTGCATGTTGCTTCTATTCTTTTTCCCTCAGTTGCTGCTGATGTTAGAAGGACTGGTAGATGAACGGAGTCGGCTCAATGAGGCCTTACAAGCAGAGAGACAGCTCTATAGCAGTCTGGTGAAGTTCCATGCCCATCCAGAGAGGTAAGAGAGTGACTGCACTGTTTTTCCTTTTATTCCTCATTAAGTGCAGATGCTTACAGTATACAAGGAGGGAGAAAAAGAAAATCATAACTGGGACTACCCAACTTGTCACTAGTTGTAGGGATTGCTCTGAGCCTCAGTGTCTAAATCTTAAGTCAGGAATAGCATCCATTTCATGTAGCTATTGCAAAGATCAAATGAGGAGACGTGTCAGGTGTCTAAAATAATGCTTGCATATAGTAAGCACTCATTGTATGTTTCTTTCATCTCTCTAATCCATGTCCTATTAAAGCCTGCTTCATTATAAGACTATAAAGGGCACTGATACTCATTGAATATAACTGAAGAAAATATAATTGTTGTCATGGCTAATATTACCCCAGGATTACTCATAGCCATCATGATGAATCTATTCTCCTGTACCTCTTGATTTTTGGTCATGTATATTATATCCTTCTGGTTCATTTTATATTCCCTTAATTTTTTTTTCTTATTTTGCCTTCCCTCCTAGCCCCTTTCTCTCTTTCCTAATTTGTATTCTTTTACTATTCAGTTTTTTCTAATTTATTTTTGAGTTAAAAATTTTTTTTTCTTTCTCCTTCAAGAAAATGAAGGCAGAGGAAAGGTAAAATAGGATCACTTGTGTTACTTTATAAAGAATCTCTGCATCTTTGTGAACTGGATTCCTTTTCAGAGCACTGTCAATTTTTGGTAAAAAATGAGAAAACAAATATCTTCAGTAGCGACCCTACTTGGCTCAATATCGATTCAGTTTGCATTTAGTTTTTCCTGGGTTTTGGCTTTTCAGAAACTAATGCTTTTAGTTAAAAAATGAAATTTCTCTTAGTGGGCTATAGGGGTGTGAGATAAATATTAGGAACTATAATTTTATGTCAAATTGGCCCAGAATCTAGGATAAAGGGACAAACTTTACAGAAAGCAGGCCTTGCTAATCTACCGGCATTGAACACAAGGGCCACAACAAAGACCACGTTCATTTACTGTGTCCTAGAGAACAATTACTCCAGGAGTCTCATGGCTCAGAGTGACACTGATGGCTCTTTGGAAGCATCTGTTGACTCATTACATTGATGGCTAATCCATTTTCCTTCCATGTATGGCATGTTTAATCAGCTCTGAGAGAGACCGAACTCTGCAGGTGGAACTAGAAGGGGCCCAGGTGATACGCAGTCGGCTAGAAGAAGTTCTTGGAAGAAGCCTGGAGCGCTTAAGCAGGCTGGAGACCATGGCCGCCATTGGAGGTGGGGAACTGGAAAGTGTGCGAGTTCTTCACGAGCATGCCTTCTGAGCACTGGCGGGTCAGACTGCAGCCCGGGATGGAGACCCTTGTTTGCACTAACCAGAGAGCCTTGTCTGACTTTGGCAGAATTAAACAGTGACTTACTAATGATAGAACTGGTACAAGTAGCATCAACTACAAAGTGAAACTCACTTTAGTCTACCTGTATTTCACTGTACATAGCTGTCTCTAAGTTGAATGGTGGAGGTTACAAAGTATATTTACGCACTATAAATCATTCCATTTTAGTTTTCCCACCTGTTTTCATTCTTTCCCCCAGCCCTTCTTTTCCCTCATCCCTTCTACAGGCCAATAAAGTTTATTCCTCCCCCACTTTCACAATCCATTTCCTATGTTCCACATCATGTCATAAATGCATGCGTGTGTATTATTTTTGCCATTCAATCAACTCCTGCTCTTTGAGTGAGAGCAATTTTTTAATCAAGTAAAAGTTTCAAGATAAGAGAGAGATAAGAGATTGAGAGTCTATAAGAATGACTTTGCAAAAGTGGTATAATCCTTATCAGAAGGTAACCAAAGCCAAGTTTTGCAATAATAGACTGAAAGTATTCGGAAGGCCAAGTTAAAGAGCAGAGGCAAAGACTGTTAAAGTGTTTATAGTAAACCTTTACCTCTAATATTGTTTCAGAGTTGATTATTGAATGACAGTGAAATTAGATTAGGTGCAGATTAAATTCCATTAAATTTTTTTTCTTTAAACTAAGGGTATTGTATCTAGTCAGAACACAACTTTAAGAAAGCTCCCAGGTCTTCCAGAGTCAGAATTCTCTATATAAAAAGATAATTTCAAATGTAATGTCCTCCTTTAAATTCAGTATTTCACCAAATAACTCATTATGACTAGAAGAGAATATTTCTTGCATATTTTTAATTTGGTAATGGCACTAGATGGAGTCCTGTATTTTTTACTTTTTAGTGCTTTTGCATTTCTCCATATTACAATAAGTAATAGGCTTCTGGCTTCGATGTGTTTGAATAGTTTAGAAAGAAATGTCGCAGATCTTTCTAGGTTTTGGTCATCGTCTCAATGCTTTCTTATTTCAACATGACAGATGTAAGGAAGGGGGCCCTTGAGATTATACTTCTGGTATCTTAAATGTCAAGAGTATAAAAAGTAACCAAGGTTACTTTGGAGCCTTGCTAACCCATGAGGTTTCTTATTTCTGCTGGAATTAATTTCCTAGATTAGAAGCTGAGGTTTCAGTTTTTAAACATGGAATTTGGTGAATAGGGATTGAGGCTCTTTAGCCCCATAAATGTGACCGAGTACCCTTTCTAAACAAGGTGGAGCACAGTGGTTTTTCTTTTTGCCCTCCATTTTTTACATGACACTTTTATTTCTTTCACATTCATGTGTTGACATGGCTTGCTTACCTTATAAATTCTGTCAAGTTTCTGTAACCTTAGCCACGCCTGTAACAGATAGAGCATCTGTCACTCTAAAATGGACAGGGAAGAAAATATTCTACTGGAGAAACACCATGGAATTCTCTGATTAAGTATTGATAGTTTGTAAAAGATTGGTAGCCATAAGCTTTCCTCTTAATGGAAAGCTTTTCAGTTTTAATAGGCTTTGGGTGGTACAGGGATCATTTAAGAAAGGAGATTGGAAGTATAAGCAGAATCATCCATTTTTTCTTAGTCTTCCAATGTTTAGTGACCCTTTCCTGCACAAAGCTCTGTAACATTGTAGAAGTAAATAGGAGGGTAATCGAGCTGTAGAAATATCACCCCACCAAAGACTAGCCTGTCATATGATTACAAGGCATTTAAGAAATGCCTTTCCTTATTTTTACTAATAGACCAATGACACTTTCTAAGTTTCCTATTAAGATTCAACCATGGATGATATTTAGGTTCTAATGGCTCATAGTGATTACAGTAATTTATGTAAACTACTACTTCTGTTTCTGTCATTCTCCAACGAGAATAGGAATTTCCCTTGTTATCTTGAACAGTTGCTAAGTGTTAGAAATATTAAGGTAGTGGGGTGAATAATGAGAAACTCAACTTCCTACTGAACAATGAACAACATACGTAGATTGGGAGAGAAAGTAAGTGAATTCTAGTCCTGATTTGGATCTTGAAAAGATAGAGTAACTTGTGCTATAGCTACTTACCTTTGATATTGGTCCTTGGGAAACATTTTAGAAAATTAGGTGATTTAGTGGTACAAGAGAAATTAAAAGTTTGGTCTTGATAACGTAGATGTGACTAAAATCTGGTACTGACTTTCTGGTCTGTATAGCTGGAATGAGGCTTGCAAACAGTGCTAACTGGAGAGAGCTTGCTGGTCTAACAATTTTGTGTGGTAATTTGGCATCTTATTAGAGAACATGATTCTAATGCATTTTGGTCTGTATCCCACAGATAGATGATGCTTTGGCCACATCATTCATATAATCATATTTAGTGTGCTATAATATGATTCCATTCTCTCTTCAGGGGCACAGACATTTTCTTTTACTGAATTATTCTACTTTTGCCAGGGATTTTTCAACCTTAAAATAATTTTAGATAAAGTATTGTGTGCTTATAGAACCTTGTGCTTGAATAAAAAGCATGAAAGAAAATGAAATGAAATTCTCACTCAGGCTATGCTTAATTGGAAGAATAGAACTTAAATTGAGAAAAATGCATATTGATAGATTTGGTCTTTCTCACATTTCCTATTTGGTTGTAATGGTTGTAAGAGGTCAGGGTAGTTGAAGTCTATAGTTTTTAGAGCTAGAGAGTTGAAAAGGACCTCCAAGAAGATTTATTTAATGAGTGAAATGGAGTCTTTTTGACAGATATTTCCCGTAAACTCTTCTCTATTACAGGTTTAAACTATATCATTGAAGTCTGGTGATTGTTAGTGCCTAGTATAAATCGACATTTTTCTGGTGTTCTCTTTTTAGCTATTTAGCCAAGTTATAACTTTTTCTGAAAAGGCCTCATGGGACTATTTTAACGTTGTCACCCTTTTACTTTGATGGGGTGTACTTCTATCCTTATCCCCCCCGACCCAACCCTCTCCCACACCCACCTCTCTACATTCAGTTGTGGATGGTAGCAATATTTTTGGTTCCTCCACTTCCTCCTTCATATTTTTAAAAGATTTGTCCTTGTCATTATGTATAGTGAGAGATCTGTTAAAGATCAAGAAAATCTTGACCTGGATAGGATATTAGATCCAAGCCACGAGTGTCCTTAGGAGGTTCTTTCGTTTATTCTACTTGCACAGTTTATACATAAATGGCAGATATATATAAAAGACCTATCACTTTTATGCTTACTTATGCTTCTAATTCAGTATCTGGTTGAGAGGTTTGGTTCATAGCTTCAAAACAGTGCAAAAAAATTGATTTCAGTTCTCTCTGCTTCAGTCTCCTAGTTGGATCTAGAGTCTTCTGATTAGGGAAAGAAAGAATAGATCAGATCACACCCAAAATTTCTCCTTTCATTGAGGAATAAAGGTTGACTGACCTACCTAAAGTCACTTCCCTTTGGACTGTAAGCCCTAGAGGAAACTATAATTTAATACCTTTGCTTTCCTTGAGCTAGTATTGGAAAACTCTAGTTCCTGTTGTTAGGATAAAGTTACTGTTTTCTGGTTTCTTGGTCTTTTTATTTGAAAAAGTCACAGACTCTTCATGTCCCTGAAAAACTCAAGTTGCCGCTTCAACTAGGGTCTCAGTAGTAATTCTAGAGGCCTGCAGGCAGTGTGCAGGGATATATGACAAACTTGCTAGGGAGTCGGGAAGGAATACAGTGACCCACACACTTTTAAAGTCCATTTTCCATCCTGCCTTATAGAAATGGCACTAGAGGTGGGATAAATGAAGTTAGCTTTCTTTTTCAGATACTAACATCCTGTGAGATACAATCATATAGAGTATTTTCTCATTTCTCTTTGGGGTAGAGCTCAGAGAGCTTTTCTTCTCCCTTTGGTAGTATAGAACCATTTGTACTGTAGAAAGAATAGCTGGGAATATGGAGCACATATAAGGCAACCCAATTAAAAAACAGAAGGAATGAGTCAGTGGGACAGTACATCAGAGTGATTTCTGTGGGGTAATACTTTCTGCATCTTAATGCTTTTTGGACTATGGATTTAAGCCACCCTCCCACTAGACTTTTGGAGCAATAACTTTTTTAAGCCTTTTTTTATTATGATTGAAAGACTACCATGTTGCTTTTAAGTAGTTTGAGTATTGACAGAAGGTAAGTTCTCAACTTCTTTCTATGTAATCACTGAGCCAGGATGAATTTCCCAAAGAAATTTCCCAAATAAAGCAAATTTATAAGTTGCTTCCAACAAAGGATGGGAAGTGGAAGGGACACATAAAACTGTAGAGCTGACAATACTAATTTTATCAGATTTCAAATAAGAATAATTAAACTTATAAAGTGACATACTAATTCTTTTTGCATTACTTTCCCTTTTTGTTGTTTAAAGTCAAATTCCAGAAATAAAAATCTTTATCATACTGTTTTCTTCTTGCTAAAGCTGGAAGGATAAAATAGTTCATCAACATCAGAAAATGTTTGATCTAAAGTAATATGAAGAGTAGTGTTGTTAATTAAGTACATGAACCAAATGGACTTCCTTGTTCCCTTTGAGAACTCATGATTGTCTAGGAAATGCATGTAGGTTTGTTTTTGGTATATAACATGAGTATACAGTGCTTCCTTTTGCAATTATCAAAATCACTGCTCTGAAATACCAGCCTGTCTCTCAATCTGTGAACTTTAGAGGCATGTGTATATACAAGTATGTTTTATAAACCATGAATTTCTGTCTGTTTCCATGAAGTACTATCAGTTTGATAATAAAAGCAGGTTTACTTTTATCACTTAAAGTTTTGGTCTTAGGGCTGTTGAGAAAAATTAGAGTGATTCATAACAATTTAAATGAAGAAGGAAGTGACGTGTTAAATAATCCAGTAACGTGGTGCTAGATTATTTCTAGGACTATTTCCCCACCAAAACAAGCTGTAAATTTTCATTTCTTCATGGCACTGTGTTGTGTTAAATTGTGTTAACATTTGTGCTGAAATGGAGCGTGTACTTTTTTATATATAAGTGTTAGAATTTCAGCTACTTTAGTTGAGACACAGAAAACTGTCACTGATCCAATAAAAGTATCAAAGGCCAAACTAACTATTTGGTTTCATTCTTAAAAGATTTATGAGAAAAGTAGAGAAAGCTCATATCTTTTTTTTTCCCTTATAGGAGAATCAGTCTATTGATTATTGTACTAAAATTCCAAGTCAAATAAGGCTAAGGAAATTTAACTAAAGAAAGGAAGGGGAAGAAACCTGAATTTTTCTACTCTCAAGGAAGTGAGACTAAAGAAACAGCATTATACTTCCCCCAGAAGTGTGAAATGGACTACTTTACCTTAAAAAAACATTTCTTGCTCTCCTTGCTGAAGGAGAGTAGTAGAAAGTGGGATGAAAATTTGAGGAGTCCATTGTTTTGGTGGGTGGTGGTGTCCCTGTGTATGTTCCTGGAAAGGCCTGCTCCTTGTGTTCTTTGAGGAAAAAAGAGATCATAAGCAGGAAGAATTCCTTGACATTACAGACTTTTAAGTCACTGAAAACAGTTGCCTTCTGAATTGTAAGCTTGTAAGCTGGAAGGGTACCTAAGAGATGTTGCAATTTAAAGACAGAGATATACCATGAAGGGGCTTGACTGCAGACAACAGATTTCTAGCTACTTCATTTCCAATATCAGAATCTGTGTAGTTAAAGAATTTTATTTCTTGGCAGAAGCTTATGGAAGATTATATGAAATCTTAAAGTTTTCTTATGGTCCAGAAGGGAATGGATGCAGGTAATACTGCAGTTGGATAGGAGACCTTTTTTCTTTGATCCTCTCATGTAGCATCATCATATTTAAGTCATCAATAGTTGGTTCATGACGTGAACAGGTGAGAGTTCTTGTAATGAGCACATGGCAGAGTGCCTAGGAGTGAAAGTGAGGTGAGCCCAGAGGACATAAGGGCCTGGCACTGAGGGAAAAACAGCCGGGCGCTTGTCACTGCAAACTTGTTCGTGCTGTAAAGTTTAGCTCTTGGAATCCCCTTTCAAAATTAGTCAAATAAGACTCCTGTGTTCTGAGCAACTTTATGGGAAAATATTACTCCTTTTCTGTTGGTTGCGTATAAATGGCTTGAAAAGGAAACAATAATGATGGTAGAGTAGAATTTGGAGAATATGGTCTTGTTGCAGCCCAGTTGGGACTCGTTACTGAAGAATTAACACTTCATGACTTTCCCTCAAGGCTTATTTGTGCACGATGCAGTTTTAAGGCAGTTATTATTTAATGATGATGAATCCTATTTGTAAAACCTATTCAAAAGCTTTCATCTTAATCTACTGATAGATCTGTGTTTTTTCAACTGTCCTGCAAAGTAGGGAGAACATAAGAGTGTTACTTCAAACCTCCTGTTGGGGAAACATATTCAGCAGTGAAGAAGTACAGATAGACTCAATCAAGATCATCCAGTAAAAACATTAGGTATAGAATTTTCTTCTGCTGAGTATTTTTAGGTTCTACGGTCTTTTTCTACCCTCAACTTTTCAGCCCATAGACCAGTTTACCAACAATAATTTAAAACAATAATAATAATAAGGCAATATACTGAGTACACAGTGTATGCCAACCACTATTCTAAGCCCTTCAGAAGCACCAAACCCTTGAAAGTTGACAGGTGTATGGAGTGGATATTACTATTAACCCTAATTAATAAGTGATGGAACTGAGTTACAGAAAGGTGGTGTTTTGTCTAAAGTCACGTATCTAATGATGGGAGCAGAAATCTAACCTAGACAATCTGGCTCCAGAGTCCATGTTCTCAATAATTATGCCATCCTCAATTTAAAAAGCACAGAAGTATGAATTTTTACCTCAATGATGAAAAAAAAAGACCTTATTTTTACATACCACTTAAATTTTTGCCCAAGGATTTTATAGTATTATAGAAGTTTATTTCTATACACTTTATAGAGTCAAGTAGTTGGTAGAAATTAATTTTCTAAATCTAAGAAAGGGAAGTTTTGGTACCACCTCCATTATGTGTGGTTCAGAGCCTAGAAACTTGGAAGAACCACAACTTGAGAAACTACCATCGAAGCCTCAAATAAAAGGTTTTAATAAAATTTCCAGTCTAACATGTAAAACTTAATCCTGGAGATAAAACCTGGAGACGCAAGTTAAATTTGAATGAACAGATTCTTAGCTTTCAGAAATTCTAAAGGTGGCGGACCATTTTATTTATTTATCAAACATAAGCACTCACTTCATCAATATATAGTATCTTTAAATTAGAAATTTAAAGTACTATTCCAACTTATTTCTGAAGACAGTGTTTTGTTGCTTTGTGAAAGCATAGAAAAGGGTATCCTCCACAAAAGAGAAGTCCTTTATTGTCATTTTTAAAAAACCAGAAAGGGTAAAAACAGAAAGAGGAACGGCTAATATAAACGTATAGATAGGACCTTGTGTGGGATAACTTATTCCAATGTTTTCTATAAATTTTGTTTTTAACTTTACCCCTCAAACAAACACACACAAAAAAGGCTTTAGCATTCTAATTCAAATTGGTAAAGGGCTGAGCAACCCTTAAAGCTGCCCTGAAGGAAGTATGGCAGACTAAGCTAGATGAAAAAATGAATTAGGAAAACAAAACCCCTAGTAGTAGAATATCAGGATGAAATGGGCATTTTGGCTTTGTCTCCGCTTAACTCCTGATGAAGTCAAAATCATGGTATCCTGCCCCAGAGTGAATTAAAGAGAGAACATTATGTAGAAATGGAGATGTGGCATCAGAAAGGTTGACAAAGGTAAGTGGAGGGCAGAAAAGGTTAGACAAAAGCCTTCAAGGCCAGTGACAATCACCCTTTCTAATCCCCACTTACCTTACTTCTGGAACTTAATACAGGAATCATCATGGGATGTGGGCCCAGAGTGGTATGGGGGTGAGGATCCTGACCTCATAGAGCTGAACTTTCTTCAACCACAGGATCATTCTCTAGTCCAACACTCAGAAGGGAAACAATGTGAAAAGTGTGTTTTCTTAATCTATGACCGAGTGGGACAATTTATTTTCTTTGCAGGGAAAGAAAAACGTTCTGATCTCTATTGCTGTACAGGGAAAGCTTTTCCAAGATGAGCATAATATGATAGGGATGTCCTCAAGTGAATTAGCATCCTGGGTTCAGTGAGTTTCCAAAGCAGCCCCAGCTTAGGAAGTGTGTTCATTCACCTCTACGCAACCAGTGTTCTGAATAAGATGGTTCTAGGGCTGGTTTGAAAAAGTAAGTATTGGAAATCCCTACTGTACACAGTCTGCCAAGGATCTCTAAAGATGCTGAATGGTAAAGGTGCCTCCTTGTGAGTAGGGCTTTATTGAATAGGGTACTGCCTTAGTCCAAAGTTAACACAACATTCACAGTAAACATCAGGGAATAAGTCAAAAGATTAAGCTGTTAGGACTTTAATGAGATTGGCCTGGGCCATTGCAAATCCCTGGTATAAACTTGTAGATGCCAAGAGATGGAATGTAAATGTGAAATGGCCCTGTTCACCTTACCTGTTGAGGGTAGTGAATGCTCATTATTCATGCAGAGCCTTTCATTCACAGATGTCTGAGCTCAGGAGCAGGTTCTTTGCTCTTGGAGGAAGAGACAAAGATCTGATTTGTCACCAGAGGGAACAGTGAGTTGCCTCTGCCTGAAAGCCCAGAGACTTGCCATCTCAGCACAGCTCTTACCCAGAACTAGCTACGTAACCTAGGTCAAGCCATCTAATCTCTTTGAGGCCCAGGTTTCCCAGCGGTCATAAGAGGAGTTTTAACAGGTTGGTTGCTGAGGCCAGGGTCAGAACTAGATCTCAAAGTTCTCTAACTTGAGCAGGTTCTGTAAGACCCGGGGAGTGTCACGGTAGATTTTCTTTGGTTTCCAAATGAATTAACCACTATAAATTCCTACACTTTCAGAAGAAATCAGTAATGTGGGCCACAGGTCTCAATCTCAAATTTGATGAATGGTCTTATTTTAACAGATGTGGAGAAGAAGAAATGCACTAGATTTGTGCTGTCTGATATGGTAGCCACCAGCCATGTGTGGCTATTTGAATTAAATTTAAATTAATTTAAATTAAATAAAAAAACCATTTCCTCAATCATGCTAGCCACATTTCAAGTGCTCAGTAGCCACATGTGACTAGTGCCTACTGAATTCAACAGCAGAGGCATAAAATCGCAGAAAGTTCTATTGGTCAGCACTGCACTAGACCTTAACCTGGACCATGAACGGCAACTACTTGTCCCTTAGTGCAGGGCATAGATGTTTGCGCCCCAGGGTGACTGTGTTCATCTTTGGGGAATGGAAGAATGGATTAAATTCCATTTGGACAAAGCAGTGCAGGAAACCCTTCAGGCACAGGATGTTGGCATTGGACAAGAGTTTGAGGGAGGTGGGAGGAGGGGAGGTTAGAGGAAGGGGTTAGGAAACAGCTGAACCGTTCTCTGCCGCGGGGCTGGACTAGCCCTGAGCTTCTGTAGGACACAGGACCCTCAGAGGAGGGTTCCTCAGTGAGATTATCACCCCACTCACGACTGATCCCAGCAATGGAAAAATGTGAGAGGAGCCGGGCTGCCCTAACCCCAAGGAAATCAGGGACCCTCTCAGCACTCGATGGCGGGAAAAAGTTGTCACATTGGGCCCATGTCACAATAGGGAAAGTTATTACATAGACAGTCAGTGGCTGGAGGGGAATAATTCTGGCTTTCTGGAAATAAGTAAGGTAGGTAACCACTCTATATAACAGTCTGCTTCTTAGGCACAGGTCTGTGCAGTCAAGCCAGCTTATGTTTTGAGGTTTAAGCTTGAGTGTTAGCAAGAAAGTATCAGTGATATGGTGAAAAAGCTTTTCTACAGAGTTGGTACCTTGGTGCTGCTTTCCCTGTCAGCCCTGCTGGCTAAGGGGCCATCCGTGTGGGGAAGGGAAGAAATCAGAGGCGGATGGCAAAAAGAGTGTAATTTTAGCTGCTGTCTGGAAGGCACGTGTGAAGGGAGTCACCTTTCTCTTCTGGACCTACTTCTAGGTGCAGCTGCAGGGGACGACACAGAGGATGCGAGCACGGAGTTCACCGACAGTATCGAGGAGGAGGCTGCACACAATAGCCACCAGCAAGTAAGTCCAAGTCAGGTCCTGGGGCCCCAGGGTGCAGAGCTCATAGCCCTTTGGGGACTGGTGGTCTCCTGCAGCCCTTGTGGGCCTGGAGTGAGAAGCTATCTTTTTAGATAAACCACTTCCCAGTCTTCTTCCTGCCCTCCCAGCCACCTTGCCAACCCCTATCCTCACTCCATATTTCTTTCCAATCCACCCTTTTTACTCCTTGTATCTTGTGCTCCTGTTCCTTGCCCCCCGCTACCCTCCTCTGCTCCTATGTACCATCTATAGCTATAGCTTCAGAAGAATTTTTACTTACAACAAGACCTCAACACTTACCCTCTTGGGCTTTTGTAACTGAAACACATCACAGAAGACAGGGAGTCATCGAAGGGCTGCTTGGGGAGGTGGCAGGCCTAGGACCTGCTTCAGGAGAGAGTTTTCTGAGGAAGTCCAAGAGGATCGGAATGCTTCCAAAGCAAGGATCATTCTCAGTGAAGTCTCACTATATAAAAGAGAACCTTGCTGGGCAACCTGACAATCTACCCAGGTTGTGACACGTCAATGGCCAGCAGATGACACTTCAAGAGCAAGCCCCTGTCAAACCTCAGAACTTGGTACACAAGGCTAAAACATTGTTCCCACCGACCATCAGTGAAGGTGTAACCAGCATTTTCTCAAGCTCAAGAGTAGAATGTCCTAGACCTCAGAGATTAAGTCACCCATAGTGATCCCATAGCACCCACTGGAACTCCTATGTGTCTTCGCCTTGCCCAGTGACATTTAGCAATCACATGTCCTGGATGGACCAGGCCTGCGACTCTCTGAGTTTTTAAGGGGAAAGTGGATCATTGGTATCTGTCCTTCTGCAGAAGCAGCTGGGCTTTTCCTGTGATAGGCTCCTTGGAGCTATTAGGAAAACTATAGGGGACATGAGGCTTTCTGGGTCTGCCTCTTCATCTCCTGCGTAAGAAAAAGAGGAGACGTCTAATAAACCAACAGAAAGACCCAAGTGAGCAGTCCCCAAATCTCACAGGATTTGGCACAGTCTTTGACTCTTGAGGATACAAGCAGTTGTCTGGAATACCTCACATCCTCAGCACAGTTTCTTTACCTTCTACCAAGATTCCCTTTTTGCTGCTCTAGACACACCTGACCCTAACTTCTCCCTTGAGTTCCTGTGTGAACTCCACTTCTCTTTTTGCTTGGACAGCTTCTTCTGAGTCCTCCTAACTGGTGCTTGTAACTTTAATTATGTACACCACTGCCCCTCTGGACAGATCCCTTACCTCTCACTCCCTGATTTCACTGAGGATCTTGGGTGAGAGAGAGGGATCTGCAGGATGAGAAAATATCCACTCTAACACAGAGCTGGATTGGGATGTCAGCAGGTCACTGATGGTTATTGCTACTCTGGGTCAGGGTTAACTTCAGAATAAGTGAACAGGAGACACAGATAATGGAGAGAACCAGATTCCGACTGAAGTGGTCCAAACTATGCCTGATAGCGCGAGTTCTTCACTCTGCTTCTCAGTTATAGGCAAACTGGTTTGTAAAGTCACTTCTTCCTCAACCTTCTTTTCTATAGCCGAGCGTGGAGAAAATGATCAGACCACATTTTGAGGTCAGTCCAAGCCTGGAATAAACCTTTACATTGGGGCATTTGTACTTCCCTTGCAATGTCTTCCCTATCACCTGGCATAGGAGATACTTAATAAGTTAGACAAGTATTTACCTGTTGGATGAAAAATATCTTGGGTAAGCACTGTTTTTCTCTGTATCCCCTTTCCTTAAAAATCAATCTTCAGTTTTGGGGAAGGAGGTGTATGAAATCATTGTAAACTTACTTCAACTTTTCTGAGGTTTGTTGGTGTGACTCTCCTGCTACCAATTAAATAAAGCTTGTTTTGTCATAACTGTTTTGTGTCCAGATTCTCAAAAATGTGTTTGCTTGTTTTCCGGGAACTGGTCCCTTAAGATTGAGCTCTGAGCTTCTCCTAATTGTGTCCTTGGGAGGTAGACCTTATTCTCAACACCAAGCTCCCTTCCTACCTCAAGCATACGCACACTTCCCCTAACAAACACATCCAACTTTGTGTGCCTTTTAAGGCAAGAACCACCTTTTGGCCAAAGCAGATTGCTTCATCTTTATCTTTGGACTCACCCTCCTCAGGAAGTGCCAGGCCTGGCCATGATGGTAATTGTCCTCAGATACCTCTCACACAATTCCATTCCCAATCAAATGTAAGATCTGTAACAAATACCTAGGAAGTTCCTGTGAAAGAAACTAGAGTAATCAATCATTGCCTTTCTTCGTTCGAATTTTTGCAATGGAGAAAAGTTAATCAACAATCAAAACTGCAAAGGAGAGTCAGTGATGAACTTGAAAAAAGATCATTTTTAATACCCTAATGCTGTCTGAGAAATGAATTACACTGTGGGAGGTATGAAGGAATAGGGCTAAAACAAAACCACTTTATTCAAATAAGAGATCAGATCTGCACATTGATCTCCATGGGGCAAATGAAAAATCAGCACACAGAATGTTGAATTATACCACGGAAGCAATAGAATAGATGAATTAGGAAATGTGAAAAAAAACAACAGCAACAACTACCTATAAGAGACGTAATTAACAATAGAACTAAAGGATTCATACTACCGCCACATACACTGGAAGCCCTGGGGTTTTACTTCAGGAAAAACAATAGAAATACTAGCTTTCCATAGATGTTAAAGAAAAAAAATAAAAAGGTTAGATCCTGAGTCACTTTTCATGCATTTACATTTAAATTTTACAGACAAGGCAGCTAAAGTAAACTCCCTTGGACATGGAAATATAAAAAGGCAAATTAGCCTGGGAACAAATCAGACCTCTATTTTCTCATTTAAAAGTAAGAAATCAGACCAGATGAACCTTAAAGTCCCTTCTGGTATTAACATTCCATGGGTCTTATTTTTTCTTTTTAAAGAAAGTAGGTATATTTAAATCAATAGAAGATAACATACATCTAGAAGGCACTTTAAAAATAGATAGTATCATTAAAGTTAGACATTTTTAAGCAGAAGGAACCCTTAAGGTTTAGAAAAGAATAAATGTGTCCATATTCAAAGCAGATGACATTGTTTAGTTAGTTGCAAAGAGTTTATTTAGAAAGGTAATGTCACATAATTTAAATGAAGGGTGAGGTCATACACTTTCAAAAGTGGTTTTATCCAGTCCACGACATACCTGAAACCTAGACTTTATCATGCTGTTACGAGGTCCAAAGCAACAGTCAATGGCTTTGTGCCAAGCCAAGCAGCTGTTAATCACTGATCCATTTAAGCTCCTCTGAGCCCTGTTCTGTCCAATATATCAATATTTCTGACCTAAATGAAGCAATAAAGCACATAATTAATTCTACAAATCATCCCTAATCAAGTGGCCGCTACATGATTTATGGAGATACACATAAATATTTTGATGACTTTGATGATTGTGAAATGATTCTGTATAGCCGGAATGAATTTGTGACAGGTACAAGTCATTATATTTATAGAGATAAAAGAAAACAATATGACCCAGAAATAGCTGTGGGGAGAGTTGGAAAATTGGGAGGTCAAAATTGACCTGAAGTTAAGTAAAACCCCAAAATGCTGCCACTGAAAGGAAAAATAAGCCAATATGACATTGGGATATAAGATTAATATTCGACAGACAGGCAAGAAATTCACATACTAAAATAATTAGTCATACACTAAATAGATTATCATACTCATGTTTTGGTTTCTACACTTTTAAGAGCATGGGAAAAGCTGGAGAGGAGCCCAAGACAAACAATAAAAAAGTTTAAAAGTTAAAAAATTAATTTAAAAAAATTATTTATTTATTTTTATTTTGTTTATTTTTGACTGCATTGGGTCTTCGTTGCTGTGCACAAGCTTCTCATTGTGGTGGCTTCTCTTGTTGCAGAGCGTGGGCTCTAGGTGTGCAGGCTTCAGTAGTTGTGGCTCGTGGGCTCAGTAGTTGTGGCTCACGGGCTCTAGAGCACAGGCCCAGTAGTTGTGGCACACGGACTTAGTTGCTCCATGGCATGTGGGATCTTCCCAGACCAGGGCTTGAACCCATGTCCCCTGCATTGGCAGACATATTCTTAACTACTGTGCCACCAGGGAGGCCCTAAAGTATTATCTGAGGAAAAACTATACAATCTGCTTTAGTTGAAACATTAAGGAGTAACTTCAAGAGTATCCTCAAAAAACAAAGGTGATGGGGAATTGCTTCTGCTTGTTTTCTTCTCACGTGCTTAGATTTGTAGAGAGAGTTTGGCTGGCAACATCAGCATAGGGTGATAACCAACAAGGGAAATTGGTTGCTAGGCAGGTGGCCTCACTTTAGCTTCTCAGCAATTGTAGAGTGTGATTCTCCTGTTGCCAATGAAATTAAGGTTGCTTTGTCTTAACTGTAGCTCCGCCTATACCCTAATTCTCTGACTATGACTCCTGATTCCTGAGTGCCCAGATCCTTCCTCGTAATCATCCTTTCTGGAGTCTGAGTTACAGCCTCAGGCTTTGAGCTTTGGTACCTTAGCCATGATCTCTGCAGTCAAGGACTCAAGTGTTGAGATGATGAAGCTTCCTGACTGGTGAGAAGACTCCTGGAGAACTCTGTCCCCTCAGAAAGAGAAGAATCACAGCATCCACACTCTCCAGCCCTGTTTAAACCTCGTTTGTTTGCTTTTGTTTTAAATTTGTTGTGTGCTTGTGGTTTTTTCCTCACCCACCTCTGCCCGTGGCAACAGTTCTCGCTGCTTGTGTGGTATGTTCTCTCACCCAAGCCAGTTTCCAGGGCCCTTGTGGCTGAGGAGTCCTAGAGGGGGAGCTCCTTTTAGGTCTGCCTGTTTTGGTCCCCTAGAAGGCTGCCTTTGTGCTCTGATGTTCCTCGTAGATCCTCTTCAATGCACTAACTTCTTTAAACCATGATTTTCTTTCAGCGCATCAAGGTAGCTTTGGAGAAAAGCCTGGCAGCTGTGGAGACCCAGAACGTATTTCTTGCCCCTCCATCCACGACAGGAGGGGACAGTAACAGGGGTCTTCAGGAGGAATTGCTCCGCCTGAGGGCTGAGATTCACCAGCTCTTAGAGGAGAAGAGGAAAGCTGAGGGGGAACTGAAGGAGCTAAAGGCTCAAATCGAGGAAGCAGGATTCTCCTCTGTGGCCCACATCAGGTAGGATGTGCACCAGAGAAGGGGAGCCCGCTGATGGAGAGGCTACCATAGCCAAGGGACTCACCTTGCTGCTGCCAAGGCATTTGTGCTGCCATGGGGCTTCTTGGTCCACATCCCATGCTCCGTGCATTAATTGTTCTACAGATTCTTAGAAAAGTTAATAATATTGGATAATGGGGATTTTCAATAATTACCATTCAAACTATTCAAATAAATCTGGTCTTAATTCAGTATAATAATGTCCATTATTAGCTATACATATGACTGTCATGAGTGGAAATCTCCTAGTTGTATGATTTGTATTGCTCTTTTGAATTGACTGTGACATGTAAGGAATCTTCTGCTACCCAAGATGCTTCACTGCTATATGCAGAACCAGAATAGTCCATGAGGAGGAGGATTTATACAGAGGCCCTTCCACCTCCACTCAGCTCTCTCTCAGCAGCACAAATCCTTAAATCACAGAATAGCAATTTTAATAATCTCTGCTGTTTTATTTACTTTGCAAAAGTGGTAAGTAGCTTATGCATTGGCTAGATTGACCACTCTGTCTTTAATGGCTTTTTTTCAAAAGATGCTTGGGGAACATGCTGATAAGGTAGGGCTAATCCACTTAGTCATTCATCCCTGAGGGTCATAATCATAATGGCCTGCTGTTTAGAACACAGCTGTGCGGATGTACAACTTTTAATTCATGCCCTATTGTTTCCCTGCCTATTATGTGCCTCTTAAATGTCCCTGAATCATAGAATAATATTAGTACAGAAGAGGACCTTGGCATCCAGCATAATGTCTTATTTCATAGTCGAGGACACTCTGGCCTAAAAAGTTCTGGTAACTTGCTCAAGGTTGCATAATAGTCCCTGGCTAGACCCCTGGCTCCCAATTATTAAATTATAAACCTTTTCTTCTATACTGTATACTTTGTCAAACAATTTTTGAAATACTCTTGTGATCATCCTTAATGTTGGTTCTTTTACTCTGAATTATCATGATATTTCTTTTCTTAAATTCTACTTAAGTTAAAGCTTAAGTTTGACTTAAACTTTGTTATGTGTAAACTTTGTTGTGCTATCATGGGTGAGAACAATACATCTCTTTTGATCCTACAGTTGAATATACAGTCCAACCAAATGTAGTACCTTCATGATTTATTTTCCTTTTTCCTCAGAGTTACTAACCTAAAACTGATTGAACTCTCCATCCAACCTGAAGCACCACTGATACTGTAGAAGATAGAATCTGTGTGATTCGTAGTCCCTCTTTTGAGATTTTGTTGAACATTGCTGTTGTTAGTTTGTATTGTGAACACAGCAAATATAAAGTTATGACATAATATTAAATATTCTTCTTTATACCACACGTGTGCCCCTGTCTTTCCCTTTTACACATCAGTTTTGGTAAAATACCTGTCCCTCTTTTCTCCATTGAAACTCTCATAGACGATCTCTCTGATTCCTGTGTCCTAAAGCATTTTCATCCTTGATTCACACTAGACAAGCTCTGCTCTATTCCAAAACTTCAGGATCTGAGAAAGCCAGTCTAGGGGCATAGCCAACTGCTGGTCCTTCAGGCTATGAGTTATTACTTCCTTTGCCTCTTCTGGTCAGCAGTTCTCAATTCAGCGTGCTTAAGAATCACCTGTGGAACTTAAGTGAAATGTCGATTTGTAGGCCTTAGCTCTAAAGCTTTTTAAACAAGCACCTCCTAGGATTCTGCTGTTAGTATTCCTCAGGTCTGCAGCTAGTATGAGCAGAATTAAATGACTTCTCTGTTGCAGACACCGAGCTAACCATTCCACTTATGTAATTTCATGTAAGCATCCAATAACTCCACTAGGTCAGTGTTAGAGGTTAAGTGAACTGCCTTTTTAAGTAAATTGCCTTTTTAAAGCCATATTTTTTATTGCTTCCACCCAATCCTAGTGAAATATTTGGTGGGAGGAAAGGCTGCGTCTAGAATGTCTTGGTGAAAATTATTTAGTCCATTTTATTTCCTCAACAAATATGAACATTTTATGCGCAGCTGGCATGTGGAGGTTCTGGAGGTACAGAGTGAACAGGACACGCAGAATCCCTGTTCTCATGAAGATGATCTCCTATCACAGGAGCCAGACGTAAAGCAAATAATTAACATAAGTACATTTGATTATAGTTGTGATTAGTATTATTTATTTCTTCTGTGTTCCTAGGTCCAAATTTCTCATCCAGTAGTTGAAAAGTGACTGATGATAATTAATGGAACTGTAGAATCCATAATAATAAATTTGTCCCAATGTCCTTTTTATTTTTTTCTTAACGGTGTAGTTACCCTTGTTTATTCCAGAGGCCACTGAAAATTAGAACATGAGGCTGTAAGCATGAGTAAAGACAACTAGACTGGGTGTCTTGAGTCCTAGATTTTTAGTGATGATGCCGCCACCAAGTAGCTATGGGAGTGCGAGTAATCTCTTGCTCTTTCTGAGCCTTGGTTTCCTCGTGTATAAAATAAGGGAGTTGTTGTAGGTCTCTGAGGTCACTTCATGCTCTGGGGTGTCTCTGAGTCTCTGGTGGCCTGAGGTGTGTGTAAACGGGGCTATTAGGAACTGAGGCCAAGACCAGACCTGGCCCCTGATTATGTATGTTTCCTGTAGGAACACCATGCTGAGCCTTTGCCTTGAGAATGCAGAGCTGAAAGAGCAGATGGGAGAAGCAATGTCTGATGGATGGGAGATTGAGGAAGACAAGGAGAAGGGCGAGGTGATGGTGGAGACTGTGGTTGCCAAAGGGGGTCTGAATGAGGATAGCCTTCAGGCTGAATTCAGAAAGCTCCAGGGAAAACTGAAGAATGCCCACAATATCATCAACCTCCTCAAAGAACAGCTGGTGCTGAGCACCAAGGAAGGGAATAGTAAACTTAATCCCGAGCTCCTTGGGCACCTGGCCAGGGAGATCGACAGAATGAACACAGAGCTGGTTTGCTCTTCTGGAAAGCACCAATGCCAAGAAGAGGAGAGTGTGACCATGAGGCCTTGCCCCAGACCCCAGAGCCTTGACCTTGGGACTGCCTTCACAGTGGATACCCACCAAGTAAGTGTGGGATTAGATGGAATGAAAGACCCTTGGAGAAGGGTTGGAAATGTCAGTTTCTACCTTAAACAGTTCTGCCCTGTGGGTCAGGAGGTACCAAGGGAAGGGCACCTTTGCACCACAAGTAGCGGTGATAATATTCCTCACACATCAACCTTTAGAAAGGTTTTTTACAACATTATCTTATAAATATTACATGAATAATTAATTTTCCATAAATATTTGAGTGCCTAATATTCCAGATAAGAGACTAGACACTGGAAGCAGGCAATAAGGCTTTGTCTCTGTCCTTCAGGTATTCAATATGGTGGGAAAAGATGGCACAAAACCAGATCATTTCAATAGGATGCAATATAGGGATACATGGGGTTTTAAGGCAGCCAGACAAGTGGTGTGTAATGACATCTCTTCCTTATCACTGCCGTTTTTGTCACAGCTCATCACAGGTGTCTGTCCCTGAGCCTCAGAAGGAGTTATCAGGATCCTCTAAGGGGAGGCAGCTGAGCTGAGGATTAAGTAAAATGGAGACTACAGAGGATTCTTTTTTTTTTTTTAATTGGGGTATAGTTGTTTTACAATGTTGTGTTAGTTTCTACTGTACAGCAAAATGAAGTAGAGTTCCCTGTGCTATACAGCAGGTTCTCATTAGTTATCTATTTTATACATATTAGTGTATATATGTCAATCCCAGTCTCCCAGTTCATCCCACTGCCCTCCCTCTTTCCCCCATTGGTGTCCATACGTTTGTTCCCTACATCTATGTCTCTATTTCTGCCTTGCAGACTGGTTCATCTGTACCATTTTTCTAGATTCCACATATATGTTTTAATATATGATATTTATTTTTCTGACTTACTTCATTCTGTATGACAGTCTCTAGGTCCATCCATGTCTCTACAAATGACCCAATTTCATTCCTTTTTATGGCTGAGTAATATTCCATTGTATATATGTATCACATCTTCTTTATCCATTCATCTGTTGATGGACACTTTGGTTGCTTCCATGTCCTGGCTATTGTAAATAGAGCTGCAGTGAACATTGTGGTACATGACTCTTTTTGAATTATGGTTTTCTCTGGGTATATGCCCAGTAATGGGATTGCTGGGTCGTATGGTAGTTCTATTTTTAGTTTTTTAAGGAACATCCATACTGTTCTCCATAGTGGCTGTATCAATTTACATTCCCACCAGCAGTGCAAGAGGGTTCCCTTTTCTCCACACCCTCTCCAGCATTTATTGTTTGTAGATTTT
Organism: Balaenoptera ricei; assembly: GCF_028023285.1. Taxonomy (NCBI): domain Eukaryota; kingdom Metazoa; phylum Chordata; class Mammalia; order Artiodactyla; family Balaenopteridae; genus Balaenoptera; species Balaenoptera ricei. The sequence goes on from NC_082639.1 coordinate 106,407,521, forward strand.
CTGATGATGCCCATTCTAACGGGTATGAGGTGATACCTCATTGTACTTTTGATTTGCATTTCTCTAATAATTAGTGATGTTGAGCATCTTCTCATGGGCCTCTTGGCCATCTGTATGTCTTCTTTGAAGAAATGTCTATTTAGGTCTTCTGCCCAGTTTTGAATTGGGTTGTTAGTTTTTTGATATTGAGCTGCATGAGCTGTGTATAAATTTGGAGATTAATCCTTTGTCCGTTGATTTGTTTGCAAATATTTTCTCCCATTCTGAGGGTTGTCTTTTCGTCTTGTTTATGGTTTCCTTTGCTGTGCAAAAGCTTTTAAGTTTCATTAGGTCCCATTTGTTTATTTTTGTTTTTATTTCCATTTCTCTAGGAGGTGGGTCAAAAAAGATCTTGCTGTGATGTATGTCAAAGAGTGTTCTTCCTATGTTTTCCTCTAAGAGTTTCATAGTGTCTGGTCTTACATTTAGGTCTTTAGTCCATTCTGAGTTTATTTTTGTGTATGATGTTAGGGAGTGTTCTACTTTCTGCAGAGGATTCTGAGAGGACAACTAGGCAGGAATGCAAGGAGGGATGAGTGGAGGTTTCCAACCCTTCTCTCTTCAATCATTGAACAAACATTTACTGAGAGCTCCTCCTCGTAGATTCACTTGGCACCATGCTATGTGTTGTAGATACAGAGATGAATAAAACATTACCCCAGCTCTCCAGGAGCTCATTCCGGAAAGCAAGTAACTGCCAAATGGGATGAGGAGTGCTGTGACAGACACATGAATAAAGTCCACAGGGTTCGCAAGGGGAAGCAGCCATCACTGCCTGGGGGATGAGCTCAGACTGCCCTGACCCTGTGCTGGCTCTTTTCACAGCTGGTCAACCAGCCCCAGGCCCGTAACTCTGGACCTCAGTCAGAATTTAGCCTCCCAGGATCCACCAAGCACCTGCGCTCCCAGTTGGCACAGTGCAGACAACGCTATCAAGATCTCCAGGAGAAGCTGCTGATATCAGAAGCCACTGTCTTTGCCCAGGCCAACCAGCTAGAGAAATACAGAGTCATGTTTAGTAAGTCTTAAGTTCACGTCACCAAAGTGTCTGTCTTCTCCCTGAGAAGCTACATGCTTTGCAGACTTCACTTTTCTTCCCCAACCTCATAACAAATTTAATCCAGACCATGACCCTAGGATTGTGGAAGTGGGTACTTAACTTCAATTTGCAGATGGCAGAGAAGAGTAAATGAATAAATCAAGTTTGCAGTGACAGTATAGGGAGGAATTGGACTAACACCTAGATTTGCTGATCTCTGTTACAGTCAACAAACTGACTTACCTCTCTCAACGTATGCTAATTGCTTCTCTTCTGCTCCTCTTTGCACCACATCAGATCCTTAAAAAATATACCATCATTGTTGGTCTAGAATCAGCGCTTTCTAATAGAACTTCTGCGGTGACAGAAATGTTCTATACCTACGTCACATGTGGTTATGGAGAACATGAAATGTAGCTAATTCAACTTGGGAATTTTAAGCTTAATTTTAATCCATTTAACATAAAATAGTCACATGTGGCTAGTAGCTACCTTACGGAACAGTACAGATCTAGATGTCTTTGAAACTCTGAATTAGTTCAGCTCCATTCAAACATTTACTGAGCCCCTGTGAACAAAGCATTTACTAGTTTCCCTGGGGCTTCCAGAGATGACTTAAAGATGTCTGGTCCCAGCGAAGCCCCGTTAACTATAGATGGGATCATCAATGGCAGGCTCATCCTGGTGGAGGGAAGTCCTGCTGTCTGGAGCAGGTGGTCTCTTCTCCCACCTAAGTCCAAAGCAGCATCTATCCCACTCTGGATCTAACCTCCCTGCACCCTAAGGGCCAGGGTATGTGCCACTGAGGATGAGGGTGTATGTGGGAAGTTCAGATACTCTGTAACACCCCCTGTCTCTTCCTAAGCAGGTGAATCCTTGGTGAAGCAGGACAGCAAGCAGGTACAGGTGGACCTCCAGGACCTGGGCTATGAGACTTGTGGCCGAAGCGAGAATGAGGCTGAGCGGGAGGAGAGCACCAGTCCCGGTAAGGGCACAAGTATGGGGTTCACCTTCCCTCCCTGGAGGCAGCCTTCACATTTGGGTGCTGTTGGCCAGTCCCACATGCAACGAGGAGTAGGGATGAGGGGGTGTGGTAGACTGAAGAGGACACAAGACCAGAGAGGGACAGGAAGTTTGGAGGAGAACTCTTGTCCAGAATGAGGCTGTGTGTGAGTTTGAATTTCTACAATTAGTTTTCAACATACTGCTGTTAATTAAAAAAAAAGTTCTAAAAAAAAAAAAAAATGTTCTATCCAACTGTTTATTATAGAAAAAAATACTAAGGTCTATTTATTAATGAGAAGACCAGATGAGGTTTGGGAGAATAGGCAAACCATAAGTTTTAAAAAAATATTCTTCTATTATAAAAGTACTGTGACTATAGGGACATCCACCAAATTGAAATCGAGGAGAAAAACACTTGAGTAAAATAGAAGGTGACCACACCTGACTTGCAGGGCTCTTGGGAGGGTAAGAAATACTGCATTCGAATGTTAGTACAGTGCCAGCGCTGAATAAAGTACTGCTTCAACTTTTGCTCTAGTAATTATTGTCCTCAAGACCTCGAAGGGATTGGCCTCAGCAGCATGCCCAGCTTCACTCAGGAAGATGTCTTTGTCTTTTCTCAGAGTGTGAGGAGCATGACAGCCTCAGGGAAACTGTCCTAATGGAGGGGCTGTGCTCTGAGCAGGGACACCTGGGCTCCACACCGGCCAGCCCCCCTGGAAAGAAGCCCTTGGAGAGCCAGCTAGGGAAGCAGGAGGAGTTCCAGGCATATGGAAAGTCAGAAGACATCTCTGTCCTATGTAAGGACATCAAAGATCTGAAGGCCCAGCTGCAGAACGCCAACAAGGTCATTCAGAACCTCAAGAGCCGGGTCCGGTCCCTCTCAGTTACAAGCGATTATTCATCTAGTCTGGAGAGACCCCAAAAGCTGAAGGCTGTTGGTACCCTCGAGGGATCTTCACCTCATAGTGTCACTGATGAGGACGAGGGGTGGCTGTCTGATGGCACTGGGGCTTTCTACGCCCCAGGGCTTCAGGCTAAAAAGGATCTGGAGAGTCTGATCCAGAGGGTGTCCCAGCTGGAAGCCCAGCTCCCGAAAACTGGAACAGAAGGGAAGCTGGCCGAAGAGCTGAGATCAGCCTCGTGGCCTGGGTAAGGAGGGTACTCTTTGGACCATTACTTGATTGATGATGTCTAAGTTTATGTTTGAAGGAGGGTAGCCCGGGCAGGTAGAAGAGAGAACCCATCAGGGCAATCAGAGGAGGACTTATTTAAATGGTAGCCCTAGGTCTGAAGAAAGGACACGTGACCCCTGCTGGGAGATACCAGGTCCCTGGGATTTCCTCTTAGAAATGTATTCTTAAAGTGGCAGGATATATGATATACGTAGTAAGACTGGAGTCAGACTTCCTGGGTTCGAATCCTAGCTCTGGGACTTACAGGCTATGCAACCTACTCAGTCTTTCTGAGCCTATTTCTTTACCTATTAAATGAGGATAATAAGAAAACCTATCTCAAAGGGTGGTTATTAGGTTTAAATGAATTAATACAAGTGCTTATAATAATGCCTAGCATATATTAAAGCTCTCGACACTATTTGCCATAATTATTATTGTTATTGATACTTTGTGGTTGAAAAACACCGGGGTAGATATCCCTCTCAGTATCTGGGTTATCTATGCTGAGTAACAAACCACCCCAAAGCTTAGGGGATTGAAACAATAATTTATGTGGATTGCCTGGGCTTAGCAGTGTAGCTCTCACTTGGGGTCTCTCATGCAGCTGCCATCAGATGGAGGTTGGGGCTGGAGTCACTGAGATGTCTGGCTGGACACAGCTTCTTCATTCATGTGTCTGGTGACGTGGTGCTCCTTGGCTTCTCTCTTTCTCCATGTGGCTCCTTGTCTTCTGGGACCTCTCCTCCTGGCCTGGGCCTCTCATAGTACGGTGGTCTCAGGGTAGTTTCACTTCAGCATGGCAGCTGGCTTCCAAGTGGAAGTTGCCAGGCCAGTTAAGAGGGACTCCTGGACTTGGTGCAGTGTTACCTCCACCATGTTACCTTGGTCATGGTGGTCACAGAACCCACCCAGATTTAAGGAGGTGGAGAATAACCTGCCTGATGATGAAAGAGGGGCACAGCCACATTATAGAAGAGCACATGGAACGGGAGCTTGAGTAATGGGCATCTTTGCAAAATACGGTCTGCCATAATATAGATAGTCTTTGAAGTAGAAGACATGAAAGGACCTATTTGGATTTTTAGTATTTATTGAGTATCTACCCAATAACTATATTTAGTATTTATTGAGTATCAACTGTGAGTCTACACTATATTGGTGCTGTAAGGGATGTAAAATATGGCACTGTATTTACCCCCACAGAACTTATTTTTCACTTTTGGACACATGACTGACACATATAAAACAGTGGAAGAATGGTGGCATACCATGTTGTTTGATGCAAGTTTGTCAGAACAGAATTTACTCTTAAATACACCCTTTGGTTTTTGTGCCAGAATTCAGCTTAAACTGAGGAACTCTTAGAGATGTTCTCACAGAAATGACTACAGAAGCCCCCATAACTTAATTTTCACTCTTTTCCATTCTTACCCTTTCCTCTTCTTTCCTACATTAGGAAATATGATTCCCTGATTCAGGACCAGGCCCGAGAACTATCCTACCTACGCCAGAAAATACGAGAAGGGAGAGGTATCTGTTATCTTCTCACCCAGCATGCGAAAGATACAGTAAAGTCTTTTGAGGACCTCCTAAGGAGCAATGACATTGACTACTACTTGGGGCAGAGCTTCCGGGAGCAACTCGCTCAGGGAAGCCAGCTGACAGAGAGGCTCACCAGCAAACTCAGCACCAGTAAGTTGGCCACAGGGCTTTTGGACACTCTCAGTCCCTCCCAGAGCCCAGCCCCAGGTGACCGCCACACCTCCACCACAGCCTTTTAACCCAGGTTCTGCTTCCACTTCATTTCCCAGGGGTCATTACAGAATCAGGACTGGCCAGTGGGAAGCACCGAGGAGGAACCACAGGGTCAGAGAGGCCATGATTACAGCATCATTTATGGAATGTGACCTTTAGGGAAGGAGGCTAAGTCTATCTAGTGCTAAGGGGGAGAAAGGGAGAAGAGATCAGAGGACTTCACTGTAGTTAAAGGAGCCCTGAACCAAGACTTGCAATACGCAAGCTCTAGCCTGGATGCTGCCATTAAGTTTCTCTGGGCAAATGACTTAACCTTTTGGTATCTCTGTTTCTTCATCTATTGCCTGGTATGGCACATGAATGTAATTCAAATACAGATGAAGCACTATGCCCTTTTGAACATGGTTTGGGCACTGAATGTCATACTACAAGGGCTAGGAATATTGGTAATTATTGAAGCCCTTGACTTAGAATTTCCTGAGAGCACCCGAGGGAGAACAGCAGGATCGGTCTTGGGGGCCAACCATCCCACATCCTAGTGGCAGGTGCAGAGGTGGGACAGGGCTGTTTGTAATCTCCTCAAAGCAAGAGTAGGTTCTACATGAAAGCTGTGATGGGTCACAGAGCTGGTCCGTCTGGGAGTCAGTCTGTGGCAGGCTTGGATGGTGGAATGTTCCAGAGGGAAGCTAGCCAAGTGCCTTTTAAACTTTTTTTGTGTTGATTTAGGGCAGAGGAAGTCATGATGGTGATTACCAGGTCAGGGAAGGTCTGCCTGGTGAGCTCAGGAGAACCTGCAGGTCTGTTCTCTAAAGATACAATCTGAAGTCTCCCAGAGTAATTCTCCCACATATCCTGGGCACACATAGAGTAGTCACTATTTTGTACCCAAATCGGCTCCTGCATTTATAATGTGTGAAGTGAGACCTGTTTAATTTCTTACTGTTTCTTTCTGAATTTGGTTTGCAGAGGATCATAAAAGTGAGAAAGATCAAGCTGGACTTGAGCCGCTGGCCCTGAGGTAATTCAAATAGAATCTGGTAAAGGAATCCGGAACAAGGCCTACGGGGTCAAGGGTGGCTGCAGTTTCACAAATCAGGGGGAAAAAAGGAAAATGCTGATTGTAATGAATTCATTTATTCATGGAACACATAATTGTTCTTTTTAGCCTTACTCTCTTTTGATATAGTTCTATTGATTTCTGTTTGTATATTTATTCAAATTAGTAATCTAGATTTATTATTATATTATTAGCTTAGCAACCTAGAGTCAGTCTGACTTAAAAGTAAACTAACCAGGTTTTAAGGGTCCTTGGCACCCCAAGGATCTCCTCTGCTTCCCCACTGTGTGTTTAAAGACCAAGGTGTGCTTTTTGCCAAGTTGGCTTACCCCAAGTTGAGTTGGCAGCTAGTTTAATGGCCACACAATTTCCTTCGGAAAAAAAGAATTGTATTACCGTTCCTAATTTAAAAAAAAGTGCTTGACGTTGCAGATCCCGGGAGGCTACAGCAACTTAGGAACCAGTTTTCACTGAGTCCCTGAATATTATCTCATTATGTGCAATAAAATACAGGCTCAGAGTCCTTTGTAGTCACTAGTTCACGCCCCTTTGTGTCGTGAGTGTGCTTTAGACCATTCAGTGCTTCTCAAAATATCTGCAGTGAAGGACAAAGTATTTTTTTTGTTTGTTTTCATTTCTAATCCATCACAGACACACACATTGTCTGTGTCTCAGTCAACCAGATGATTCTACTTATACTCCTGGATGTTGTGGGACTGCCACACTGCTATGTTTCTCAAGGCTTACCTTGCATTTCTATACTTATTGGAGACTGGGAACCAAGAGTTCTCGGACTCCAGCTGTCCTGGGGACCATACTTTAAGCAGCAGTGCCTTGGAGCGCTAGCTGGGCCTCTGCTAGTCCTCAGTGTATTGTGTGGCCAGTGCACTGGGTAGCTCTCGCTCTCCTTCCCTCTGCACCTGACCTACTTTCCACTCCTAATCAGAGATGGGTAATTTCGTTTACCCTTTGCAGGAATGGTCCCCTTGACTTATGTGGCTTTTCCCATGTGCCCTAGTCAGGACTAGCTAGTCCAGTGACTTTGGGTTCAGCTGTTGTCCTCCTTCCCCCCACTAGGCTCAGCAGGGAGCTGCAGGAGAAGGAGAAAGTGATTGAAGTCCTGCAGGCCACGTTGGACGCGCGGTCCCTAACGCCCTCCAGCAGCCGTGCCTTGTCTGACTCCCAGCGGTCTCCCAGCAGCTCTTCCTTCTCGTCTGATGAGCCAGAAGCCTGCTCTGACATGGACATAGCCAGCGAGTACACACACTATGAAGAGAAGAAAGCTTCACCTGGTCACTCAGGTAGCCTCCACTTTCTGAGTGGAACCACCTTTATCTAGGCTGAGAGGAGACCTACACATCCAGGCCCTATAGATGCACCTTGGTGTGTATCAGGCTGAACCGTGCCAAGCACAGGCCCCAGTGGGTCAGGATCTTTGCTTTGCTCCTGACTCTACAAGTTACCCCTGTCGCTGGGTCTCCACCAGCATATGGATGCTGCAGTTGGACCAGGCGAACTACAGTGGGGAGAGTGAGATTACGGAGGCTTCTCTTCCCCACTGCCTCTTGAGCATACAATCTGTCTGACTGACCTCCTTTTTTAAGATGGGATATCTTATCCCTCCAGCTAGCTGCAGTTCCTGAACCCCTGAGTTTCCGTGGGTGTCCACAGATGCTGCTGGACTTGCCTGGTATTTTCGGAGGTGCCATTTTCATGGTTTCAGGCTCTGAGCCCCACTCTCACCTCTAAGGTGGCTTTCCTCACTGAAGGAGCTACCTGCCAGTAAGGAATGAACACCGCTCCCAGTGCTTGTGCTTGGCTCTGCCCTGGTTAAATATAAGGCCAGATTCCAGTTCTTTGTAGAACATCAAACGTGTTCTTTCATTCATGGGTTTTGTAGATTCCATCCGTCATTCGAGTCATTCTGCTGTACTGTCTTCTAAACCATCAGCAACCAGTGCATCTCAGGGGGTTAAGGCCGGACCCAGCAGCAACCCCATCAGCTTGCCAGCTCCCCAGAATCCCCCCAAGGAGGCCAGCCAGGCCCATCCAGGTATGCAACAGCCAAGGGGGCAGGGTCTTCATCTCCTCTTCCTCAGCTGCCTGTTTGACTTTTCTTCAGGGACAAGAAAAGCATCATTAGGAGCTTATATATCAATACATCAAATCCTAGACAAAATCAAGAGACCATCCAAATTAGCTAATAGTGTCTGACTACTCTTTGTTTGAAATATTTTAGAAAAGTAAATAATCCACAATAGACTTTGATCTACATATCAATTTTGACCAATAGTTGGCTAATCATTCTAAAAGAAGCATCTTCATTTCTTTCTCTCATTTCACCCTGGGAATCAAAGAGGCAAAATGTTTCTCCCAGGATTACTGTAGCCAAAGAACAAAGGGAAATTTACATCCGCTGCTTCCTTATATGTGTTCCCCATTTTATCTGCAGAGGAGCCTCTACAGTAGGTAGGGATGGTTACTTCATAGCTAAGGATGCTTCAGTATCCTTAGACAAGATTCTGTTCATATTACATTATCATTCATGGGTTTATGAATGGGTTGGTAGTCCTTGATGTATATATGGTATGTGTCTTGGACCAAGAGTTGTACATTTCATTTACCTGCCTCAGCTTAGTTACCAGGGGGTGCATTGTTCAATCACAGCTCCACACCAGCAATGGCAGAGAAAGGGCAAAGCTTGTTCTCACCTCCTACCCCCAACAAGACGGGCTGGCTGGCTGCCTTCATTGTGGTTGTAGTGAGGTCGGACTCATGTAGAGGTGCCCCCAGAAGAACAGCACTTTCCTTCTGCCACCCTTGTCTCTCTTGAGGACAAGTCAACCAAAATCTTAAGAACAAGAATGTGTTCAACTCTTTCTGAGCCTGGGCTCAAAGTTTCTGGGCCAGAGTGGGCAGCAGCTAAACCAGGAAATCATGGGGAAAAGCTATTCACCTAGCACTGTAGACATCTGTGTAAATGCTTTGGGATCAAAAAGAGCAGAAGGTCAGGGGTTTTAAAATCAGAATGCCTCCCTGAAGGAGGCCTGGTCTGTGTCACTTGGTAATTCAGGGGTCTTTGCTGTACTGCTCTGATACTATGTCAGTATCTTGGGGTAAGGGATGTTTTTCAGAATGTGATCATTGTCTTTCACGTGAGACATTCTCCACAGGTCTGTCTTGGTTTCTTCTCCCTCTGTGGGCTACCTGCCCTATAACTCTTTTTAAGAAGAGGAGACAGATTCAAACTTCAGAACTTCCCAGGGTTCCTAAAGACCTGTCTATAGATAGACTGCCTAATGATCACCTGTGAAGATTTTTTTAGAAACAAATTTCTAAGCCCTACTGCCAGAGTTTATGATTCAGTAGATTGCATTAAGGATGAAAGAATCCACATATTTCAAGAATTTTTCTTAAATTATTTGAATGTCCAGAAAGATTTGCAAGCCATTGTGTCTAAGTCAGTATGCCAAGGCTTTTATTTTTCTTTTGGTGAATGAACACATTGATTCGGGATTCTGAAGTTTGTTTCCATCAGTGTTGAATTACATGCATTAGTCATGCAAACTTCCCCACTATCTTAGTCTACTTCTGCCCTCCTCAGGATGAGTCCTGCTGCTTTCAGAAGAGGAGTTCTAGGTGTCGGGAGAGTCTTGTCACAAGGGCCAGGACTAGCACATGCTGGTAGCAGCACCGCAGGGGCTCTTGAGAGCATCCAGGCACAGCCATCCTCACCTCTCCATGTCCAGATGGCTAGGATGGGGCTTTCATGGCTGCCTGGGTTATGGTAATGCTACCTTGCCTTCTGTAGCCAGTTGTTTTCAAGATGAGCATAGAATGTGTATACAGGGTAGCCCTGGCAGGGAAGGGGGGCGGGGGTCAGCTAGGCCAGCCTCTTGGGTAACAGTGCTTCCCCTTGGCCATCTCAGTCATCACCACATTGAATGATAGGCACTCCCCAAGGAGAGGTTTGGTCAGGGAATAGTTTCACCTTCTCAATCTTTCACCCATTCTTTTCTCTGACTTTCTCTCTAATGGTTTATCTCCTTTCTCCCTCACTCTCTGTTTCTAGGCCTTCATTTTCAATCCATACCCACGCTGGTTAGCCTTCCCCAGGCACCACTGCCCTCAGCTCCGCCCAGCTTCCTGCCTTTCAGCTCTGCTGGCCCTCCCCTCCTTGGCTGCTGTGAGACACCCATGGTCTCCTTGGCTGAGGCTCAGCAGGAGCTGCAGATGCTGCAGAAGCAGTTGGGAGAAAGTGAGCACTTCCTGCTGCATTTGTGTTCCTGCGAATGATGGACCCACACTGTGTTTCTCTGCATGGCTTTGGCTGGATGGCAGAGTTTTAAAAAATAACATAGGGGTACACGTTATCAGTGGACGATTGAGGGAGAGCTGTGCTTGCTGTTTTTGGAACTATATTTACTGTTATCTTTCTCATGTGTGTGTCTCATCAGTTAACAGGTATATACGTTCATCAGGCCCTAGACCTGCTGCTCTCCCACTGCTGACTGTGTGGGGTACCTTCCGCCAAGTGTGTTGAAGCCCTGACACATTGGCAACATGTTCACTGGCAGGGCACGGGAGAGAGGTTTTTTGCCTGCCGACGCAGGATGAAGTGGCCAGAAAAAGATGGCCACATTCAATGGGATCATTTCCATGGCAATTATATCCTCCTCTGTGAAATGTTTGTAGTCAAGTTCAAATTCTGACATCATCAGATTCGGGGCTAAGAGGATGGTGGAAGAGGGATTAAGAAGGGGTGCCAAACCTCTCTTCCCCTTACACGAGGTTAATTTCTGTTTCTGCACAGGTGACATGAGAACAGCTAGAACCAGAAGCACAGGCTGTGATGTCTGATTGCGAATTCTGTCAACTCCCAGATATAATTGATGTTATTTAGTCACAGAATTCATAGAATATGTAATCATCTTTTAGAGAAAGGTTTGATGTAAATATGGTCTGGATGCCACATCATAAAACATTTTGTTTTATTTTAAGTTATAAGCTATCACTTATCACTTATAGCTTAAAATAAGAAAAGAACCTCAAGTGATGAATTTGCTCTCTAGTAGTGCTTAAAAAAACTAGAAAGCATTTGAAATTACCTTAAAACCACACTCTGTGCCTGTAAAGAAGAGCTTGGATGAGGCAGAAATTGATGGTAGGGTCACTGTACAAAGGGTGTCCAACAACCTAAGACCACAGCTAGGAATCTGCATATCTGAAACCCCAAAGGTCATTCGGATCGGCTTATTTATCAGCTCTGAAAATGGATACACTGTCTACTCTGACATCAGTTTGATTTCCAGAACCAGCTAGACTGAGTCTATTTTTAGAAGAGTTTGTACATCTTCCTTTCTGCAGGAAGTGAAGTCTAAGAGGCTACCTTCTGCTTATCAGCGTTACACAGGTACAGCAACCTAGGTTTACCTACCAACGTGAACATGGTTTTACCCTGTTCCCTGCCAGAGCAGTAACTAAGACTCAGGGAAGTGAGGTGACTTGTTCAAGATCACTAGTAACTGGGAGAAATGGGCTTGAATTCAGATCCTCTGCTCCCAGTTCCTTATTTCCATTATACCTTCGTTATCTAGAATGGTTTTGTCACAATCCTGCTCAGAGCACAGAGCTGAGCTCGGCTGAACAACTCTGGAAGCCCCTTGCAACAATCTTTTCTGTCTTTAGAGATGAGAGGAAGGTGCTGTTCTCTCTGATCTAGAACTTGCTACTATAGCACACCTGGAAGCAACAACTGATGGATAACAAATTTGTTCCATGCCAAAAGGCAAGACTGTTCTCTAGATTACCTTTCTTTTCCTTGACACCTTTTCCTTCATCTTTCCACACTGTCAATTTGTCTTTGCCCAAAGGGAAAGATGGAGGAAGGAGAGCACTGTGCATGAAAGGGTGTGTGATGTGGGTTGAATTGGAGTCATATCCAGTCTGTGCCATTGGCCAGAGTTTGGGTGGTCCCAGGCTTGGTGAGGAAGGCTGTAGCCCTTTCTTTTGCCTTGTCAAGCACAGTCCTCACCAGCGCTCCTCCTTTGCTTTGAAACAAGCTTCCAAGTGGACAGTGGTGCATGGCGGCTTCTCAGGCCACTGTGGGGCTAAAATTTCCTTGTGCAAGAGTCTGTCTGGTGTCTTTGCATGGTTTAGGGCATGTGCTCTGCATCGTGTGGCCGGGAAGACTGGAACATGAGAATACTGATCACTGTTACTGATAGACTTGGCACCTCCTATGACCTTGGTGAGATAGTAAGCTGACTGTCGACAATCACTGATTTCCCCCTCTGCCTGTGTGGGGTTGGGGTTGAAGGAGGTGTGAGAGAGGCAGGAAGTCACATTCTTTTAAATACTGACTATAGTTTAGATGCTTATGCGTTTCATCTCCCTCTTTAACTTCCTGTGATCCTAATGAATATCTAGTATTTTGCAAATTGGGGAAGGGGAGACCCATGACAATACTTCTCAAACTTTCCTGCCTACTAGAATCAGCTGGGATGATTTTAAAACATCCAGTGCCCAAGCTGCACTGCATACCAATCAAGGTAAAATCTCTGGGGGTCCAGGCACCAGTACATGTTTTTACATTGTCTCAGATGATTCCAGTATGTAGCCAAATTTGAGAAACAGTTATAAATGAGGATCAAAATTGGCAACTGCCAATTACATTAATCCCTCAAAGGGGGTTGGCTTGGTTAGAGGGAACCATGACCTCACTCCTCACTCCTATTTCTTAGGTGGAGATACCTGTTTACTCTGCTGCCCATATTGATAATCCCTGGAAGAAAGTAGTCTTCTGAATGTGAATATCCTAAACTATGGCGCTGTTCACCTCTTTCCCTCTCTCCACCAAGTTGGGCTTCTTTTTACACAGAAGCAGAGATAATGGGAAGGCCCATGATTTCATAGGATCTATGAAAGCATCAGCCTATGAAATGAAAGGTCCTCCCTCCCCCATGGAAGAGTGTTCATGACTCTTCAGACATGAGTCTAAAAGTCTAAATATGATGACATATTTCAGTTCCTGGAATCATGTTGGGTAAGAATGAAATCACCTCTTGCCTTACCTAGAACCTCCCCCAGCCTCAGCAAAGAAGTTCTTCACTCTGAAGTAACTGGGGCCACCACGTCTAGCTGGATTTATACCCCCTTTCTCTTCTGACAACCCCAAAGGAAAAACGAAAAACTGGCAGTTTAGCTCTGGGTACAGCAAGTACTCATAGGGACACAAATATTCCCATTCACAGGTGTGCTCAATGCTATGGCGCATCACACTTTTAACCTCTGACTTTCCCAGTGACTTCTACTTCTGGATCTTCCCTGGATTCTATCATGAGGAATTATCACAGGAGCCAGGATTAGTGCCACTGGACTTCCCTTTTGTGTACACTGGCGACTTTCTGATACGTTATTCATCCCCTGCCTCTTGGTGTCTCATGCTAGCAAATACAAGGGGTGAAAAGTTATAGCCTCTAGGATGGGAATCCTCATCTAATTGGTATTTCACAGCAGACTGGGACCTCTGATAGCCCACGTGTCCCCTTTAGTGTCTGTTCTTAGCAATCACATGCTTCCTTGCCGATCCTTCTGTTCTGATACTGCTTCTCATTCATGTTTCTTTCTGCCCAGGTGTCAGCAATGTTCATCCTGCTTCCCCAGCCACATTGCCGACCAACCATTTAGAAGCCAGCTCTTCCTACTACCTCAACCCTGCCCAGCCCCTCTCTCCTCTGAGGGGCACCATAGAACTGGGCAGAATCCTCGAGCCTGGGTACTTGGGCAGCAGAGGCCAGTGGGACATGATGAGGCCTCAGAAGGGGAGCATATCTGGGGACCTATCTTCAGGCTCCTCCATGTACCAGCTTAACTCCAAACCCACAGGTAAAGCACAAAGCCGAGCAGGTCAATTATTTTTCTAAACCATGTGTCACCCCTTACACTTACCAGTTACCATGGTAACTGTACATGTACACTTACAACTCCCTTACACGTACCCCTGTATGGGAGGAGGCCCATGGGGCTTGGTTAGCACCAGCTGTCCTGTGTTTGAAGCCAATTTACTCTTTAAACAAAGTCAGCTGAGCTCCTGGATGCCCATGTGAGAGGACGGCCACGTTTAGGGATCTTACTGGCCCAGCCCCACCCCCCCCATGGCCCCCACTCGTGACCGGGATTCTCCACCTCCCACCTCCTCCCGCCCTGCGGGGTGACTGCAGGGGCTGAGCTGCTAGAGGAGCACCTTGGTGAGATCCGGAGCCTGCGCCAGCGCCTGGAGGAGTCCATCTGCATTAACGACCGCCTGCGCGAGCAGCTGGAACACAGGCTCAGCTCCACCGCCCGCAGAAGCGGTAGGAGAGGCCCAGGGCTTCCTGCTTCTGTGTCATTAGGGAGCTGCGGAAGGGCAAGCCCTAGGCAGAGCTTCGCAGACTTCAAAGCACCGAGGTCTGCTTTTCTGTATTCGCTCCTTACAGTCAGCAAGGCAGGGGGGCAAGTACTATTCTCCCGTTGCAGCTGTACCTGAGCTCAGAGAGTAGCTTTCCTCACGGCAGATCTAACCAGGTCTGGTCCCCAGAATCCTCTGACTTCTCATCCATCCTAATCTGCTCATATCTGCCTGCTGACTTCTGTGCCCTGGTCCTGTGATTGGCAAGTGGTAGAGCCAGGTCTGCAGGGCCTCCTCCAGCCTCTTACCGAGGTGGCCTTCCTCCCCACACTCTCCCCCAGGCTGCTGACACTTGGAGGCCGTCCCTTCCACACGCCCTTGTCCTGCCCACACCGCAGCAGCAGCTATTTAGGGGAAAGGGCCTCCTGAACAGCTACAGCCAGGGCACGTGATAACGCACGCAAAGAACCCACTCAGAGGAGCCGCACGAAAGCCAGGCATTCGGCCCATCAGGCTTTAGGCCCAGGATGCGAGTTCTCTGGGTTTGCTGCTGGGTTGGGATAGTATCTTTGGAGATACAGAATGAGCAACACAGAGAGCGTCTGTTACCCAAATGTGTAACTTGCCTGCTTGCACTTCCTGGAACAGGACCCACCTCTAACTTCTACAGTCCGGGCCTGGAGTCCACACCTCAGCTCTGCAATGAGAACAGAGTCCTTAGGGAAGAAAACCAGAGGCTTCAGGCTCAGCTCAGTCACGCTTCCAGAGGTGAGTGGTCAAAAGCCACAAACTGTGGTTACTCTTAGGTCCCTTTCCTCCCTGGCCATACCAGTCACCAACTGGAGAAGCAAAGAGACAAGGTGGAGAGAACAGAGCTACCCAGACCCACCAACCTCAAACTCCCGTAGCTATTCTCAATCTAGAAAGGGCTACTTCCTGACAATTCCCAACCACGGGCCCTTAGACTCCTAGGCTCCAAGGACAAGGCACTCTCAGAAATCCACCACCTCTGTGCAACCTGCCTGCAGATATTCAGTCATTAGCTATCGAACTGCATACCTTAGTGCCTGTTCTACCTGCCCACAGCTCACAGCTAGTTTGGACCCAGGACAGGGAGCAACATGAGGCCTATACACTCTCTCAGGTTTCTCCAGACTTGGCAGCCATTCTGTGTGTCCCTCCCAGTGCCGATCTGCTGTCCCCATATCTTCTCACCACCTCCCTACTGATACACTCAGGGCTCCTCTTTGGTCACTAGTCCTCATGACTCTGTGTCTGAAGATGCTAGCAAAATGTCCTCCAGAGCTTTCCCAACACTATTCAGTGGGCTTCCATGTGTGGGCCTCATTTCCTGTGCGGCCTGGTGGGGCAGCTGATCTTAGTGTTAATTGACTGAATGGAATCAATATACTTTCAATTACAAATTATTTTTATTTACAAATGTTTATTGAAGAGCCATAACAGACAAAGAATAGTGGCTAAGAGGATTAAGCCCAGAATGAAAGAATGCTTGTGGGAAAGGAAAAAGACATCAAGAGATATTTCTAAATTAGCCTCCTCAGAGCAAGAAGATGTGAGAGGAGTGGTCACTGCTTGGGAAGATAACAGAAATTATAAGATAAGGGAGAAGGCAGAACTACTAAACTACCATTGCATGCCTGGAAAGATCAGAACAGACCTCACAGGTGAGAAGATAGTAAGATTTAAAAGAGCGCAGTCTGCCGGGCACAGGTGATTCCGCCCCAGACGACTGACAGCACCGGAGCCTTATTCTCAGAATCCCTGTCAATAGTCTTTGAGAAATCGTGAAGATCAGAGAGATGCTGCAAGACCAGGAAAGAACAGTTGGCTCTATTTGCAATATGATGAAAACAATATATATACTAAAAACTGTAGACAAGAAATTTTGATGTTGATCCTTGGCAAAATTCAAGAATGGATTACTGCGCAGAAAGTATGTGAGGACTTAGAAAACAGTGAGCGTCAGGAAGCAGAGTGTTTTCTCTAAAAGCAAGGTGGGCCGTATTAAATCAGAGGATCAAAGGGCATTGCAGAGAAGGAGGTTCCCATCCCCCTGAGTGTGTGGATATAATAGCAGACCCTCCCTTTATCTCTCCTGGCAGCATAAGCTGGCCTTCCTTTTGCTTTAGTTCTATTTGTCAGGATGGATGTGCTTGGGCTCAGCTTGCTGCTGACCTTTGGCCCTACAATATATGTACTCCTGTGTTCTGCTCACCAGAGCACTCCCAGGAAACAGAATGCCTGAGGGAGGCTCTGCTGACCTCTCGATCCCGGCTGCAAGAGCTGGAAATGGAGCGGGAGCACCAAAAGGTGGAACGGCAGCAGCTTTTGGAAGACTTGAAGGAGAAGCAGCAGGAGATCTTGCATTTCGAGGAGGAACGACTATCTCTCCAGGAGAAAGACTCCAGGTTAGAGGGAGCCCATGGATAAGGAAGGTGGCCCATTTTCAGATTTAGCAAAAGGGATATTGGCAAGACGGTTAATGATCTTGCCATTGAGGTTTTTGGAAACCTCAATATCCCCTCCGCTATTCCGGATTTATGGGTAACTTTGAACAGAAGGACGGACTTCTCTGGGAATGTCTTTTTCACCTGAAAGTTGAGAGAGTAAAACCCTGTTATGGAAGGCTTCAGCGTATCAGATTCCGGAGAAAGTACATTCTCGTGCTTCCAGTTAGTTTTAAGATATTAGTCCCACCATAACCTAGGAAGCTTCTACACCAGCCATGATGCCAGTCCCCAGCATAAACCCTGTAACTGCTTGACAACATGAAAAGAGCAATGTGGGGCAGTAAGAATACCAGGTAGTGTGTCCTAGGTATGGTAGCTAATGGCATGACTCCAAGCACAATTACTTTACCTTCCAAGCCTCTGTTGCCACATCTGTAAAATAAAAGCGATGGTCTTCATGACCCCTGAGTTGACATCTAGGGCTAGAATTCTATGATGCAGAAGTTGGCTCACAGCCTTTTGCCCTGGTGGGGCCCCACCAGCTCAGCGGACCCTCGCTTCTCCCCTGACAGGCTGCAGCACAAGCTGGCCCTCTTGCAGCATCAGTGTGAAGAGAAACAGCAACTTTTCCAGTCCCTCCAGTCAGAGCTACAGATCTACGAGGCACTTTATGGCAATTCCAAGAAGGGGCTGAAAGGTATGTTTTCCCTTCTTCCCCACCCTGTGAGCTTCTTGTTCTTGCTAAGGGTCCTGGTGAAGTCTTTACCTTGGGAATTGTGGAGATCTTGGAAACCTATCTTGCTCTGTCTCAGAAAAAAAACCTCAGTCATTGAGGATCCCAATAAGAAGAGAGGGGAGCTCTCACACACAAAGCCCAGAGGTTGGTGACATGAGCAAGATCCAGCCTCGACATCCTTAAAAATAGGCCACAGGAGTCAAACTACACCCACCTGCATGGTCTGAGACAAGTTAATCAAAGTCCAGATGATACAGTAATTCAAGAAAAAAAAATACACAGAACTGTCCTGGTGATATCATCATTTGAAAACGTCTTGAATGTTGTGAATTCTGACCACCCATGCAGCCAATGTTGCAGACAACCTGCTCCTACCCTGACCTTACCCCAGTGAGAAAATTAAAAGTTTTTTTAAAGAAATTTTTATTCTGGAATTTTTGTCAGAAAAATAATTTGCAGATATATTCCCCAAGTCTTTTTAGTGTCTTTGAAAGACAGAACTTTTAAATTTTGTTGAAGGTCAATTAATCAAATTTTTTGTTTTATTATTTATGCTTTTCTTTATGTCCTAGCTAAGAAATCTTTGTCTATCTCAAGATCATAAAGATTTCCTTGTATTTTTCTTCTTGCAGTTTTATAGCTTTTGCTCTTATGTTTAGGACTGCATTTCATTTTGAGTTAATTTTGTATACGAAGTGAGAAAAAGATTAAAGTTCTTTTTTTCCCATATTGATATCCAGTTTTTCCAGCACCATCTGTTACAAAGACTGCCATTTTCCCATTGAATTACCTTGGCAGCTTTACAGTCAATTGACCATAACTTCTGTTAGTAATATTTTGTAATTTTTAGTATATTCATCTTTCATATTTTAACTTATACATAAATATTCCTCATGTGTGTGGGATACATGTGTGTGGAATACCATTTTTATTTCCATTGCCAAATAATTGTTTTTTTTGCTAGGATATAGAAACACAATTGATTTTTCATCACCATGACCATCTTCTAATTTCTTGGCAATCTATTGAAAAACAATTGCCAAGGCAAAAAAAAAAAAATCACTTCTCGATATATGTGTGAGTGACTATTTCTGAATTCTCCATTCTGTTCCATTAATCAATATGCCTATTCTTACACCAATACCAAACTGTCTACATTGTTAGAGTTTTCTAGTAAATTTTGAAATCAGGTTGGGTAAGTCTTCATACTTTGTTCCCTTTTTATTTTTTTTCTCTTTTTAAAAATTTTTTAAATTTTATTTTTTATATTGGAGTATATTTGACTTACAATGTTGTGTTAGTTTCAGGTGTACAGAAAAGTGATTTAGTTATACATATATCAATTCTTTTTCAGAATCTTTTCCCATATAGGTTATTGCAGAGTATTGAGTTCCCTGTACTACACAGTAGGTCCTTGTTGATTATCTATTTTATATTAAAGTGTGTATATGTTAATCCCAACCTCCTAATTTATCCCTCCCCACAACCCTTTCCGCTTTGGTAACCATAAGTTTGTTTTCTAAGTCTGTGAGTCAGTTTGTTTTGTAAATAAGTTCACTTGCATCATTTTTAAAGATTCTACATATAAGTGATATATGATATTTGTTTCTCTGTCTGACATACTTCATTTAGTATGATAATCTCTAGGTCCATCCATGTTGCTGCAAATAGCATTATTTCATTCTTTGTTATGGCTGAGTAATATTGCATTGTATATATGTACCATATCATTTTTTTCTTTTTATTCTTTTGAGACATTTTTTTAACATCTTTATTGGAATATAATTGCTTTACAGTGTTGTGTTAATTTCTGCTGTATAACAGTGAATCAGCGATATGTATACATATATCCCCATATCCACCCTCTCTTGCATCTCCCTCCCACCCTCCCTAGCCCATGCCTCTAGGTGGTCACAAAGCACAAAGCTGATCTCCCTGTGGGATGCAGTTGCTTCCCACTAGCTATCTATTTTACGTTTGGTAGTGTATATATGTCAGTGCTACTCTCTCACTTCGTCCCAGCTTATCCTTCCCCCTCCAAGGGGGAAGTCCCTCTTGAGTGTCCTCAAATCCATTCTCCACGTCTGCGTCTTTATTCCTGTCCTGCCCCTAGGTTCATCAGAACCTTTTTCTTTTTTTTTTTTTTTTTTAGATTCCGTATATATGTGTTAGCATACGGTATTTCTTTTTCTCTTTCTGACTTACTTCGCTCTGTATGACAGGGTCTAGGTCCATCCACCTCACTACAAATAACTCAATTTCGTTTCTTTTTTATTTTATTTTATTAACATCTTTATTGGAGTATAATTGCTTTACAATGGTGTGTTAGTTTTTGCTTTATAACAAAGTGAATCAGCTATACATATACATATATCCCCATATCTCCTCCCTCTTGTGTCTCCCTCCCACCCTCCCTATCCCACCCCTCTAGGTGGTCACAAAGCACAGAGCTGATCTCCCTGTGCTATGTGGCTGCTTCCCACTAGCTATCTATTTTGGTAGTATATATAAGTCCATGCCCCTCTCTCACTTCGTCCCAGCTTACCCTTCCCCCTCCCTGTGTCCCCAGGTCCATTCTCTACATCTGCGTCTTTATTTCTGTCCTGCCCCTGGGTTCTTCATAACCATTTTTTTTTCTTTAGATTCCACATATGTGTGTTACCATATGGTACTTGTTTTTCTCTTTCTGACTTACTTCACTCTGTATGACGGACTCTAGGTCCATCCACCTCACTACAAATAACTCAATTTCATTTCCTTTTATGGCTGAGTAATATTCCATTGTATATATGTGCCACTTCTTCTTTATCCATTCATCTGTCGATGGACACTTAGGTTGCTTCCATGTCCTAGCTATTGTAAATAGAGCTGCAATGAACATTGTGGTACATGACTCTTTTTAAATTATGGTTTTCTCAGGGTATATGCCCAGTAATGGGATTTCTGGGTCATATGGTAGTTCTATTTTTAGTTTTGTTTGGTTTTTTTTGAATTTTTGTATTTTATTTTATTTTTTTATACAGCAGGTTCTTATTAGTCATCAATTTTATACACATCAGTGTATACATGTCAATCCCAATCGCCCAGTTCATCATATTTTTAGTTTTTTAAGGAACCTCCGTACTGTTCTCCATAGTGGCTGTATCAATTTACATTCCCACCAGCAGTGCAAGAGGGTTCCCTTTTCTCCACACCCTCTCCAGCATTTATTGTTTTTAGATGTTTTGATGATGGCCATTCTGACCGGTGTGAGGTCATACCTCATTGTAGTTTTGATTTGCATTTCTCTAATGATTGGTGATGTTGAGCATCCTTTCATGTGTTTGTTGGCAATCTGCATATCTTCTTTGGAAAAATGTCTATTTAGGTCTTCTGCCCATTTTTGGATTGGGTTGTTTGTTTTTTTGACATTGAGCTGCATGAACTGCTTGTATATTTTGGAGATTAATCCTTTGTCAGTTGCTTCATTTGCAAATATTTTCTCCCATTCTGAGGGTTGTCTTTTCATCTTGTTTATGGTTGCCTTTGCTGTGCAAAAGCTTTTATGTTTCATTAGGTCCCATTTGTTTATTTTTGTTTTTATTTCCATTTCTCTAGGAGCTGGGTCAAAAAGGATCTTGCTGTGATTTATGTCAAAGAATGTTCTTCCTATGTTTTCCTCTAAGAGTTTTATAGTGTCTGGCCTTACATTTAGGTCTTTGATCCATTTTGAGTTTATTTTTGTGTATGGTGTTAGGAATTGTTCTAATTTCATTCTTTTCAATGTAGCTGTCCTGTTTTCCCAGCACCACTTACTGAAGAGGCTGTGTTTTCTCCGTTGTGTATTCTTGCCTCCTTTAACCAAGATAAGGTGACCATATGTGCATGGGTTTATCTCTGGACTTTCTATCCTGTTCCATTGATCTATATTTCTGTTTTTGTGCCAGTACCATACTGTCTTGATTACTGTAGCTTTGTAGTATAGTCTGGAGTTGGGGAGCCTGATTCCTCGTGTTCTGTTTTTCTTTCTCCAGGTTGCTTTTGCTATTTGGGGTCTTCTGTGTTTCCATACAAATTGTGAAATTTTTTGTTCTAGTTCTGTGAAAAATGCCTTTGGTAGTTTGATAGTGATTGCATTGAATCTGTAGATTGCTTTGGGTAGTAGAGTCATTTTCACAATGTTGATTCTTCCAATCTAAGAACATGGTATATCGCTCCATCTGTTTGTATCATCTTTAATTTCTTTCATCAGTGTCTTATAGTTTTCTGTGTACAGACCTTTTGTCTCCTTAGGTAGATTTATTCCTAGATATTTTATTCTTTTTGTTGCAATGGTAAATGGGAGTGTTTCCTTAATTCTTCTTTCAGATTTTTCATCATTAGTGTATAGGAATGCAAGAGATTTCTGTGCATTAATTTTGTATCCTGCTACTCCACCAAATACATTGATTACCTCTAGTAGTCTTCTGGTAGCATCTTTAGGATTCTCTATGTATAGTATCATGTCATCTGCAAACAGTGACAGCTTTACTTTTTCTTTTCTGATTTGGATTCCTTTTATTTCTTTTTCTTCTCTCATTGCTGTGGCTAAAACTTCCAAAACTATGTTGAATAATAGTAGTGGGAATGGGCAACCTTGCCTTGTTCCTGATCCTAGAGGAAATAGTTTCAGTTTTTCACCATTGAGAACGATGTTGGCTGTGGGTTTGTCATATATGGCCTTTATTATGTTGAGGTAGGTTTCCTCTATGCTTACTTTCTGGAAAGTTTTTATCATAAATGGGTGTTGAATTTTGTCAAAAGCTTTTTCTGCATCTGTTGAGATTATCATATGGTTTTTATCCTTCAGTTTGTTAATATGGTATATCACACTCATTGATTTGTGTATATTGAAGAATCCTTGCATTCCTGGAATAAACCCCACTTGATCATGGTGTATGATCTTTTAATGTGCTGTTGGGTTCTGTTTGCTAGTATTTTGTTGAGGATTTTTGCATCTATGTTCATCAGTGATATTGACCTTTAGTTTTCTTTTTTGTGACATCTTTGTCTGGTTTTGGTATCAGGGTGATGGTGGCCTCATAGAATCAGTGGGAGTGTTCCTCCCTCTGCTATATTTTGAAAGAGTTTGAGAAGGATAGGTGTTAGCTGTTCTCTAAATGTTTGATAGAATTCACCTGTGAAGCCATCTGGTCCTGGGCTTTTGTTTTTTGGAAGATTTTTCATCACAGTTTCAATTTCATTACTTGTGATTGGTCTGTTTATATTTTCTATTTCTTCCTGGTTCAGTCTCAGCAGGTTGTACTTTTCTAAGAATCTGTCCATTTCTTCCAGGTTGTCCATTTTATTGGCATAGAGTTGCTTGTAGTAATCTCTCATGATCCTTTGTATTTCTGCAGTGTCAGTTGTTACTTCTTTTTCATTTCTAATTCTGTTGATTTGAGTCTTCTCCTCTTTTTTCTTGATGAGGCTGGCTAGTGGTTTATCAATTTTGTTTATCGTCTCAGAGAACTAGCTTTTCGTTGTATTGATCTTTGCTATTGTTTCCTTTTTTTCTTTTTCATTTATTTCTGATCTGATCTTTATAATTTCTTTCCTTCTGCTAACTTTGGGGGGTTTTTTGTTCTTCTTTCTCTAATTACTTTAGGTGTAAGGTTAGGTTGTTTATTTGAGATTTTTCTTGTTTCTTGAGGTAAGATTGTATTGCTATAAACTTCCCTCTTAGAACTGCTTTTGCTACATCCCATAGGTTTTGGGTCATCATGTTTTCATTGTCATTTGTTTCTAGGTATTTTTTGATTTCCTCTTTGATTTCTTCAGTGATCTCTTGATTATTTAGTAGTGTATTGTTTAGCCTCCATGTGTTTGTTTTTTTTTACAGTTTTTTTCCTGTAATTGATATCTAGTCTCATAGCGTTGTGATCGGAAAAGATGATTGACATGATTTCAGTTTTCTTAAATTTACCAGGGCTTGATTTGTGACCCAAGATATGATCTATCCTGGAGAATATTCCATGAGCACTTGAGAAGAAAGTGTATTCTGTTGTTTTTGGATGTAATGTCCTGTAAATATCAATTAAGTCCGTCTTGTTTAATGTGTCATTTAAAGTTGTGTTTCCTTATTTATTTTCATTTTGGATGATCTGTCCATTGGTGAAAGTGGGGTGTTAAAGTCCCCTACTATTATTGTGTTACTGTCGATTTCCCCTTTTATGGCTGTTAGCATTTGCCTTATGTATTGAGGTGCTCCTATGTTGCGTGCATAAATATTTATAAGTGTTATATCTTCTTCTTGGATTGATCCCTTGATCATTATGTAGTGTCCTTCTTTGTCTCTTTTAATAGTCTTTATTTTAAAGTCTATTTTGTCTGATATGAGAATTGCTACTCCAGCGCTCTTTTGATTTCCATTTGCTTGGAATATCTTTTTCCATCCCTTCACTTTCAGATTGGATGTGTCCCTAGGTCTGAAGTGGGTCTCTTGTAGACAGCATATATATGGGTCTTGTTTTTGTATCCATTCAGCCAGTCTATGTCTTTTGGTTGGAGCATTTAGTCTATTTACATTTAAGGTAATTGTTGATATGTATGTTCCCATTACCATTTTCTTAATTGGTTTGGGTTTGTTTTTGTAGGGCTTTTCCTTCTCTTGTGTTTCCTTCCTAGAGAAGTTCCTTTAGAATTTGTTGTAAAGCTGGTTTGGTGGTGCTGAATTCTCTTAGCTTGTGCTTGTCTGTAAAGGTTTTAATTTCTCTATCGAATCTGAATGAGATCCTTGCTGGGTTGAGTAATCTTGGTTGTAGGTTTTTCTCTTTCATCACTTTAAATATGTCCTGCTACTCCCTTCTGGCTTGCAGAGTTTCTGCTGAAAGATCAGCTGTTAACCTTATGGGGGTTCCCTTGTATGTTATTTGTTGCTTTTCCCCTGCTGCTTTTAATATTTTTTCTTTGTATTTCATTTTTGATAGTTTGATTAATATGTGTCTTGGAGTGTTTCTCCTTGGATTTATCCTGCCTGGGACTCTCTGCGCTTCCTGGACTTGATTGACTACTTCCTTTCCCATGTTAGGGACGTTTTCAGCTATAATCTCTTCAAATATTTTCTCAGACCCTTTCTTTTTCTCTTCTTCTTCTGGGACCCCTATAATTCGAATGTTGGTGCATTTAATGTTGTCCCAGAGTCTCTGAGACTGTCCTCAATTTTTTTCATTCTTTTTTCTTTATTCTGCTCTGCAGTAGTTATTTCCACTATTTTATCTTCCAGGTCACTTATCCGTTCTTCTGCCTCAGTTATTCTGCTATTGATTCCTTCTAGAGAACTTTCAATTTCATTTATTGTGTTGTTCATCATTGTTTGTTTGCTCTTTAGTTCTTCTAGGTCCTTGTTAAACATTTCTTGTATTTTCTCCATTCTATTTCCAAGATTTTGGATCATCTTTACTATCATTACTCTGAATTCTTTTTCAGGTAGACTGCTTATTTCCTCTTCATTTGTTTGGTCTGGTGGGTTTTTACATTGCTCCTTCATCTGCTGCATATTTCTCTGTCTTCTCATTTTGTTTAACTTACTGTGTTTGGGGTCTCGTTTTCTCAGGCTGCAGGTTCGTAGTTCCCACTGTTTTTGGTGTTTGCCCCCAGTGGGTAAGATTGGTTCAGTGGCTTGTGTAGGCTTCCTGATAGAGGGGACTGGTGCCTGTGTTCTGGTGGGTGGTGCTGGATCTTGTCTTTCTGGTGGGCAGGGCCACGTCTGGTGGTGTGTTTTGCGGTGTCAGGGAACTTACTATGATTTTAGGCAGCCTCTCTGTTAATGGGTGGGGTTGTGTTCCTGTCTTGCTAGTTGTTTGCCATGGGGTGTCCAGCATTGGAGCTTGCTGGCTGTTAGGTGGAGCTGGGTCTTAGTGTTGAGATGGAGATTTCTAGGAGACCTCTCACCAATTGATATTACATGGGGCCAGGAGGTCTCTGGTGGTCCAATGTCCTGAACTCGGCTCTACCACCTCAGAGGCTCAGGCCTGACACCAGGCCAGAGCACCAAGACCCTGCCAGCCACACAGCTCAGAAGAAAAGGGAGAAAAAAAGAAAGAAAAGAAAGAATAATAAAAAATTATTAAGGTAAAAAAATTTAAAAAGTAATAATAATTAAAAAAAGAAGAGAGCAACCAAACCAATAAACAAATCCACCAATGATAACAAGCGCTAAAAACTATACTAAGATAAACATAAAAACCAGAAACAAGTCAGTTGCAGGCAGTAAACCCCAAGTCTACAGTTGTTCCCAAAGTCCACCTCCTCAATTTTGGGATGATTCGTTGTCTCTTCAGGTATTCCACAGATGCAGAGTACATCAAGTTGATTGTGGGGATTTAATCTGCTGCTCTTGTGGCTGCATGGAGAAATTTCCCTTTCTCTTCTTTGTTCGCACAGCTCCTGGGGTTCAGCTTTGGTTTTGGCCCCATGTCTGTGTGTAGGTTGCCCTCAGGCATCTGTTCCTGCCCAGACAGGACAGGGTTAAAGCAGTGGCTGATTAGGGGGCTCTGCTCGCTCATGCCAGGGGGAGAGAGTGGTACGGTAGTCATAATTGGAATGCAGGGTGAGCCTGCAGTGGCAGAGGCTGGCATGACGTTGCAACAGCCTGAGGTGCACCATGTGTTCTCCCGGGAAAGTTGTCCCTGGATCATGGGACCCTGGCAGTGGCAAGCAGAACAGGCTCCTGGGGGGACGTGTGGATAGTGACCTGTGCTTGCACACAGGATTCTCGGTGGCTGCAGCAGCAGTGTTAGAGTTTCATGCCCGTCTCTGGTGTCCGAGCTGATAGCCATGGCTCATGCCCGTCTCTGGAGCTCGTTTAGGCAGTGCTCTGCCTTCTGCGTGCAAATGGGGTAGGAATCCCCTCTCCTTGGACACCCCAAAACAATGGTCTCTTGCCTCTTAGGAAGGTCCAGAGTTTTTCCCGGACTCCCTCCCAGCTAGCTTTGGTGCACTAGCCCCCTTCAGGCTGTGTTCACACAGCCAACCTCAGTCCTCTCCCTGGGGTCTGACCTCCGAATCCCAAACCTCAGCTCCCAGCCCCCAGCCCCCACCCGCCCTGGAGGGTGAGAAGACAAGCCTCTCAGGCTGGTGAGTCCTGGTCAGCACTGATCCTCTGTGTGGGAATCTCTCCACTTTGCCCTCTGCACCCCTGTTGCTGCGCTCTCCCCTGTGGCTCCAAAGCTTTCCCCACTCCCACACCCACTCTCCACCAGTGAAGTGTCTTCCTAATGTGTGGTAACTTTTCCTCCTTCACAGCTCCCTCCCAGAGGTGCAGGTCCTGTCCCTATTCTTTTGTGTTTGTTTTTTCTTTTTTTCTTTTGCCCTACCCAGGTATGTGGGGATTTCCTTGCCTTTTGGGAAGTCTGAGGTCTTCTGCCAGCATTCAGTAGGTGTTCTGTAGGAGTTGTTCCACATGTAGATGTATTTTTGATGTATTTGTGGGGAGGAAGGTGATCTCCACGTTTTACTCCTCTGCTATCTTGAAGGTCCCCCACCTACAATACCTTTTTTTTTTTTAACATCTTTATTGGAGTATAGTTGCTTTACAATGTTGTGTTAGTTTCTGCTGTATAACAAAGTGAATCAGGTATACGTATACATATACCCCCATATCCCCTCTCTTTTGCGTCTCCCTCCCACCCTCCCTATCCAACCCGTCTAGGTGATCACAAAGCACGGAGCTGATCTCCCTGTGCTATGCGGCTGCTTCCCACTAGCTATCTATTTTACATTTGGTAGTGTATATATGTCAATGCCACTCTCTCACTTCATCCCAGCTTCCCCTTCCCCCTCCCCATGTCCTCAAATCCATTCTTTATGTCTGTGTCCTTATTCCTGTCCTGCCCCTAGGTTTGTCAGAACCTTTTTTTTTTTTTTTTTTAGATTCCATATATATGTGTTAGCATAAGGTATTTGTTTTTCTCTTTCTGACTTACTTCACTCTGTATGACAGACTCTAGGACCATCCACCTCGCTACAAATAACTCAATTTCATTTCTTTTTATGGCTGAGTAATATTCCATTGTATGTATGTGCCACATCTTTATCCATTCATCTATCAATGGACAGTTAGGTTGCTTCCATGTCCTGGCTATCGTAAATAGTGCTGCAATGAACATTGTGGTACATAATCTTTTTTTTTTTTCTTTTTTAATTATTTATTTATTTATTTTTGGCTGTGCTGGGTCTTCGCTGCTGCATGTGGGCTTTCTCTAGTTGTGGCAAGTGGGGGCCACTCCTCCCTGTGGTGCACGGGCCTCTCATTGAGGTGGCCTCTCCTGCTGTGGAGCATGGGCTCTAGGCACGCAGGCCTCAGCAGTTGCAGCACTTAGGCTCAGTAGCTGTGGCTCGCAGGCTCCAGAGCCCAGGCTCAGCAGCTGTGGCACACAGGCTTAGTTGCTCCGCGGCATGTGGGATCCTCCTGGACCAGGGATCGAACCCACATCCCCTGCATCAGCAGGTGGACTCCCAACCACTGTGCCACCAGGAAAGCCCCATAACTCTTTTTGAATTATGGTTTTCTCAGGGTATATGCTCAGGAGTGGGATTGGTGGATCATATGGTAGCTCTGTTTTTAGTTTTTTAAGGAACCTCCATACTGTTCTCCATAGTGGCTGTACCAGTTTACATTCCCACTGACAGCGTATGAGGGTTCCCTTTTCTCCACACCATCTCCAGCATTTATTGTTTGTAGATTTTTTGATGATGGACATTCTGACCAGTGTGAGGGGATACCTCATTGTAGTTTCGACTTGTATTTCTCTAATAATTAGCAATGTTGAGCATCTTTTCGTGTGCTTTTTGGCCATCTGTATGTCTTCTTTGGAGAAATGTCTATTTAGATCTTTTGCCCATTTTTTGCTTGGGTGGTTTTGTTTTTTGATATTGAATTGTATCAGCTGTTTGTATATTTTGGAGATTAATCCCTTGTCAGTCACAGCGATTGCAAATATTTTTTCCCATTCTGTGGGGTGTCTTTTCATTTTGTTTATGGTCTCCTTTGCTGTGCAAAAGCTGTTAAGTTTAATTAGGCCCCATATCTTTATTTTGGTTTTTATTTCATTAGTCTAGGAGGTGGATCCAAAAAGATATTGCTGCGATTTATGTCAAAGAGTGTTCTGCCTATGTTTTCCTCTAAGAGTTTTATACTATCTGGTCTTACATTTAGATATTCAATCCATTTTGAGTTTATTTTTGTGTATGGTGTTAGGGGATGTTCTAATTTCATTCATTTACATGTAGCTGTCCAGTTTTCCTAGCACCACTTATTGAAGAAACTACCTTTTATCCATTTTGTAGGCTTGCCTCCTTTGTTGTTGATTAATTGACAATAGGTGCATAGGTTTGTATCTGGGATTTCTGTCCTGTTCCATTGATATATAAGTCTGTTTTTGTGCCAGTACCATACTGCTTTGATTACTGTAGCTTTGTATTATAGTCTCAAGTCAGGGAGCCTGATTCCTCCAGCTTTGTTTTTCTTTCTCAAGATTGCTTTGGCTATTTGGGGTCTTTTGTGTTTCCATACAAATTTTAAGACTTTTTGTTCTAGATCTGCAAAAAATTCCATTGTTAATTTGATAGGGATTGCATTGAATCTGTAGATTGCCTTGGGTAGTGTAGTCATTTTGACAATATTGATTCTTCCAATCAAAGAACATGGTATATCTTTTGATCTGTTTGTGTCATCTTTGATGTCTTTCATCAGCATTATAGATTTCAGAGTACAGGTCTTTTGCCTCCTTAGGTAGGTTTATACCTAGGTATTTTATTCTTTTTGATGTGATGGTAAATGGGATTGTTTCCTTAATTTCTCTTTCTGATCTTTTGTTGTTAGTGTATAGAAATGCAAGAGATTTCTGTGTATTAATTTTGTATCCTACAACTTTACCAAATACATTGATGAGCTCTAGGAGTTTTCTGGTAGCATCTTTAGGATTTTCTATGTGTAGAATCATGTCATCTGCAAAAAGTGACAGTTTTACTTCTTCTTTTCCAATTTGGCTTCCTTTTATTTCTTTTTTCTCTCTGATTGCCATGGCTAGGACTTCCAAAACTATGTTGACTAAAAGTGGCGAGAGTGAACATCCTTGTCTTGCTCCTGATTTTAGAGGAAATGGTTTCAGCTTCACACCATTGAGTATAATGTTAGCTGTGGGTTTGTCATATATGGCCTTTGTTATGTTGAGGTAAGTTCCCTCTGTGCCCACTTTCTGGAGAGTTTTTTATCATAAATGGGTGTTGGATTTTGTCAAAAGCCTTTTCTGCCTCTATTGAGATGATCATACGGTTTTTATTCTTCAATTTGTTAATGTGGTTTATCACACCGATTGATTCACAGATATTGAAAAATCCTTGCAGCCCTGGGTTAAATCCCACTTGATTGTGGTGTATGATCCTTGTAATGTTTTGTTGGAATCGGTTTGCTAGTATTTTTTTGTTTTGAGGATTTTTATGTCTATGTTCATCAGTGATATTGGCCTGTATTTTTTTGTGTGTGTGGTATCTTTGTCTGGTTTTGGTATCAGGGTAATGGTGGCCTCATAGAATGAGTTTGGGAGTGTTCCTTCCTCTGCAATATTTTGCAATAGTTTCAGAAGGATAGGTGTTAACTCTTCTCTAAAGGTTTGATAGAATTTGCCTCTGAAGCCATCTGGTCCTGGACTTTTGTTTGTTGGAAGTGTTTTAATCAGTTTCAATTTCAGTAATTGTGATTGGTCTATTCATATTTTCTATTTCTTTCTGGTTCAGTTTTGGGAGATTGTACCTTTCTAAGAATTTGTCCATTTCTTCTAGGTTGTCCATTTTATTGGCATATAGTTGCTTGTAGTAGTCTCTTATGATCCTTTATATTTCTGTGGTGTCCATTGTAACTTCTTCTTTTTCATTTCTAATTTGATTGATTTGAGCCTTCTCCCTTTTCTTCTTGGTGAGTCTGGCTAAAGGTTTATCAATATTGTTTATCTTTTCAAATAACCAGCTTTTGGTTTAATTGATCTTTTCTATTGTTTTCTTTGTCTCTATTTCATTTATTTCTACTCTGATCTTTATGATTTTTTTCCTTCTGCTATCTTTGGGTTTTGTTTGATCTTCTTTCTCTGGTTGCTTTAGATGTAAGGTTAGGTTGTTTATTTGATATTTTTCTTGTTTCCTGAGGTAAGATTGTACTGCTGTAAACTTCTCTCTTAGAACTGCTTTTGCTGCATCCCATAGGTTTTGGATCATCATGTTTTCATTTTCATTTGTTTCTAGCTATTTTTTTTTAGCTTCCTCTTTGATTTCTTCAATGATCCATTGGTTGTTTAGAAGCATATTGTTTTGCCTCCACATGTTTGTGTTTTTTTAGTTTATTTTTTTCTTGTAGTTGATTTCTAATATCATAGTGTTGTGGTTGGAAAAGATGCTTGACATGATTTCAGTTTTCTTAAATTTATCAAGGCATGCTATCTGGCTCAGCATATGGTCAATCCTGGAGAATGTTGCATGTGCAATTGAGAAGAATGTGTATTCTGCTGCTTTTAGATGGAATGCTCTATAAATATCAATTCCATTTGGTCTAATGTGTCATTGAAGGCCTATGTTTCCTTAATTGATTTTCTGTCTGGATAATCTGTCCATTGATGTAAGTGGGGTGTTAAAGTCCCCCACTATTATTGTGTTACTGTTGATTTTTCCTTTTATGGCTGTTAGCATTTGCCTTATATATTGAGGTGCTCCTATGTAGTGTGCATATATATGTACAATTGTTATATCTTCTTGGATTGATCTTTTGGTCATTATGCAGTGTCCTTCTTTTAGTCTTTGTTTTAAAGTCTATTTTGTCTGATATGAGTATTGCTACTCCAGCTTTCTTTTGATTCCATTTGTATGGAATATCTTTTTCCATCCCCTCACTTTCAGTCTGTATGTGTCCCTAGGTCTGAAGTGGGCCTCTTGTAGACAGCATATATATGGGTTTTGTTTTTGTATCCATTCAGCCAGTCTATGTCTTTTGGTTGGAGTATTTAATCCACTTACATTTAAGGTAATTACTGATATGTATGTTCTTATTGCAGTTTTGTTAATTGTTTTGGATTTGTTTTTGCAGGTCTTTTTTCTTCCCTTCCTCTTTTGTTCTCATCTCTTGTGATTTGATGATTATCTTTAGTGTTGTGTTTGGATTGATTTTGTGTGTGTGTGCATGTATCAATTGTAGATTTTTGGTTTGTGGTTACCATGAGATTTTGAGATAGCAGTCTATATATATATATATATATACACACACAAGATTTTTTTAAGTTGCTAGTCTCTTACTTTCAAATGCATTTCCAATATCCTGCATCTGTACTCTCCTCTTCTCACAGGTGCTGGTTTTGATATCACATTAGTGTGTGGATGATTTCCTACCTTTATGGTATGTTTGCCTTATCAGTGAGCTTTCCCATTCATAATTTTCTTGTTTCTCATTGTGGCCTTTTCTTTTTGGCCTAGAGAAATTCCTTTAGCATTTGTTGTAAAGCTGGTTTGGTGGTGCTAAGTTCTCTTAGCTTTTGCTTGTCTGTAAAGCTTTTGATTTCTCCATCGAACCTGAATGAGAGCCTTGCTGGGTAGAGTATTCTGGGTTGTACGTTTTCCCCTTTCATCATTTTAAATATATTGTGCCACTCCATTCTGGCCTGCACAGTTTCTGCTCAAAAATCAGCTGATAACATTATGGTGATTCTCTTGTATGTTATTTGTTGCTCTTCCCTTGTTGCTTTTAATATTTTTTCTTTGTCTTTAATTTTTGTCAGTTTGATTAATATGTGTCTTGGCATGTTCCTCCTTGGGTTTATCCTCTATGGAACTCTCTGCTCTTCCTGGACTTGGCTGACTGTTTTCTTTCCCATGTTAGGGAATTTTCAGCTATTATCTCTTCAAGTATTTTCTCAGGCCCTTTCTCTCTCTCTCTTTTCCTTCTCGGACCCCTATAATGTGAATGTTGGTGCATGTAATGTTGTCCCAGAGGTCTCTTAAAGTGTCCTCATTTCTTTTCATTCATTTTTCTTTACCCTGTTCCACAGAAGTGATTTCCACCATTCTGTCTTCCAGCTCACTTATCTGTTCTTCTGCCTCATTTATTCTGCTTTTGATTCCTTCTAGTGTATTTTTCATTTCAGTTATTGTGTTGTTCAACTCTGTTTGTTTGTTCTTTAGTTCTTCTAGGTCTTTGTTAAACATTTCTATCTTCTCAATCTGTGCCTGCATTCTTTTTCCGTGATTTTGAATCAACTTTACTATCATTACTCTGAATTCTTTTTCAGGTAGATTGCCTGTCTCCACTTCACTTAGTTGTTCTTCTGGGGTTTTATCTTGTTCCTTCGTGTGGAACATATTTCTCTGCTTTCTCATTTTGTCTAACTTTCTGTGTTTGTTGTCTCCTTTCCACAGGCTGCAGGATTGTAGTTCTTCTTGCTTCTGATGTCTGCCCCCTGGTGGGTGAGGTTGGTCCAGAGGCTTGTGCAGGCTTCCTGGTGGGAGTGACTGGTGCCTGCCCACTTGTGGGTGGAGTTGGGTCTTGTCCATCTGGTGGGCAGGGCCAAGTCATGGGGTATGTTTAGAGGGAACAGTGGACTCTGGACGACTTTATGCAGGCTGTCTGCTGATGGGTGGTGCTGTGTTCCCACCCTGTTGGTTGTTTGGCCTGAGGCATCCCAGCATTGGAGCCTGCAGGCTGTTGGGTGGGGCCAGGTCTCAGTGCCAAAATGGCGACCTCTAGGAGAACTCATGCTGTTGAATATTCCCTGGGGCCTCCACCACCAGTGTTCTTGTCCCCACAGTGAGCCACAGCTGACTCCTGCCTCCTCAGGAGACCCTCCAAGACCTGCAGGTAGGTCTGGCCCAGGCTCCTATGGAGTCATTGCTTTGCCCTGGGTCCCAGTGCTCATGAAGCCATTTTGCACTCTCTAAGACTGAAGTCTCTGTTTCTCACAGTCCTGTGGAGATCCTACACTCAAGCCCCACTGGCCTTCAAAACCAAATGCTCTGGTAGCTCCTCCTCCCTATTACAGTACCCCAGGCTGGGGAGCCTGACATGGGGCTCAGAACTCTCACTCCTGTGGGAGGACCTCTGCAATATAATTATTTTCCAGTTTGTGGAAGCGGATATGGGATTTGATTATATCATGAAAGCACCCCTCCTACCATCTCGTTGTGGCTTCTTCTTTGTCTTTGGATGCAGAATATCTTTTTTGGTAGGTTCCAGTGTTTTTTGTTGATGGTTGTTCAGCAGTTAGTTGTGATTTTGGTGTTTTCATGAGAGGAGGTGAGCTCAAGTCCTTCTACTCTGCCATCTTGTCCTGCACTCCTCTTCATTTATCCCATTTAGTGAGAATATTCATATAGCTCATTGCAGAAATATTAATGTGTTTGGTTAAGGCCTGTGGCCCTGATGCAACTGGGTGCATGTATTATATGGTATATGCATCCTATAGCCTTGCTAAAAACCAAAACAAATTTTTTTTAACTACATTTGGCTTCAACGTTTTTAGATGAGCAATTGTGGTCTTGTAGAATATTTCTTGGATCTCTTCTTCCCCCAGTACATAGAAACAGGCTATGAGTGGTGAGTGGAGGTAAAAAAAAAACTAGAAGAACTTGAGCAGTCCAGTTAGTTATGATCCCTGGTCTGTGGTACCCCACTCCCATTCTTACATGCTGCCCAAAGCCCTGATGCCTTCCTCCTCCTCTCCCTTTGATTCCTGAATGTGGAGGTCATCACATCTCCTGCTCCCTCAGCCCCTCCCCTTCTCTAGTTCAGTATTGATCTCCTGCCCTGGAAGACCCTGCTGTCTAGCCTGCAGGATTGACGTTAATAAGGTGAATAATAGGCTTGACTTATCTGCCAATCAAATGCCCTCTAGATGGACGAGGGTCATTTGAGCCTCCAAGGAAACTCCATGCTGGAGTGTTTGCCATCTCAGTGTGTGCCAGGCCCTGCACAGGAAAAGTGACATATCCATCACAGGTGTGTTCCTGGGACCCTGAAATTACAGTGGGGTCCTTGGCAGAAAGGAATGTCAGAGGAGTGTTCTGACAAATGCTTAGAAATACTTGGTTCAGTGCCACCAGACTCCACGTTCTCTCTCTTTCAGCTTACACCTGGGATGCCTGTCACCAAGTCCCTTTGAACAGTGACTTGAGCCACCTGGTGGCAGAGATCCAAGCTTTGAGAGGGCAGCTGGAGCAGAGCATTCAGGTGAACAACTGTCTGCGACTACAGCTCGAGCAGCAGTTGGATGGTGGTGCCAGCAAAACCAGCCTCAGCCCCTCCTCTGTTAACCAGAAATTCCCCACCAACACTGACCCTGGAAACAAGCAGCTGCTCTTCCAAGGTAGGAAGGAAAAGGGAATCAGGAAGCCCTCAGCCAATGGGGAGGTCCCCAGGATGTCTACGGTGGAAGGGACAATCTCGCCTCTTCCACACTCCTTAAGGTCAGGGTGAAATCGAAGATGCTTCAATACAGTGTCTTGAGAGCATGGGATTTAGGGTCAGATCTGGCTCCAACTTATATGTTGTTTGCCTTGTGTTTAAGCTCCTCAGGTATTTAAGCCTTAGTTTCTTCATCTTTAACATGAGGATTATAATAATATACACTGTGCATAGTTATATGGAGCATTAAGTGAAATAATTTACTAGTGCCTGATGCAATAAGTGCTCAACAGTTAACAGCTGTATGTATTAATGCCTATTCTTTATATTTGCAGAGTGCTTTAAAATTTACCACGTTTTCAAATAAATTTTCAAATAATTTCATCAGAGCTAGGGCAGATTTTACTATCTCTGTATTTCACATGAGAAAACGTAGGCACTGAGACAATTGACATGCTAAGGTTTACAGGCGTTAAGAGGCCAACCCAAGATTCGAAGCAGAAGTTTTGATCTGCTCTCTGTGTTCCTCCCACCTCACTATGCTCTGTCTCAGTGTTGCTTCTCTTTCCTCTCATGCTTTCCCCTCTCAGAGCCTCCCCACAGCACCAGCCAGGGCTCATCCGAACTGGCTCAGTCACTCCTCCTCATCATCATACAGCACAGAGGCCTGAGGTGGAAAGCAGGTTCTAAGCCACATTTGCCTGAGCAGGATCATTTCTGTCTCTTCGTGATATTTTCCAATTCCTCCCCTGGAGGATTGCTGCCTGGTCTCCAATAGGGCATCTCAAACTCACCAAGGCTTATGTCTCCTATTCTTCTTATACTACTACATGCTTTCCAGTATGTCTCTTTCTTATACTACTACATATTTTCCAGCACTGACTCATCAGAATGGTGATTAGAGTGCTGAGTTTAATCTCCCATAAATCCATTCATTCTTTGATCAAATATTTTTAACATATATACTACATATATTTATATGTATTTATATTTAGTTAAAAAGCATTGTGTTAGACACACTGCATACAATATTATATTCAAATCAGGGGTTAGAAAAATATATCTAATAATTTTTCAAACTACAAGTTGCTTTCTCATGGAACAGCGTTCAATTACAGGAACATCTTGCTCCAAATTAAGTAGTTTGTTTGCCACTGCTTTTGACTGTGGTACATGGGTGATGATTATGTAAGAGGAGAGTCATGTTGCCTTAGATCTCCAGTAGTGAAGGTAGGCTGTGCATATGTTTGGGGAGCAGTGTATTCCAGGGTTCCTAAAGTTGTGGTTATCTTTACTCCGTAGATTCAGTTGCCTCCCCTCCAGTTCGGGATGTGGGCATGAATTCTCCAATTCTGGTCTTCCCCAGCTCTTCTTCTGCTGCTCATGGCTCAGAGACCACAACCTTCAATAGGACAAATGGTAAATAGGGCAACTACAGGACTCAGGGTCTAATGATGGAAAATGACTAAAGCAAGTAACCTTTGGTTCTCTATATGCACATTATCTGAATTTAGAGATTTTTCTCTGCATGTCCCACGGCCTTTAGCCCTACTCATTCCACCTCCTGTGGCTGCCTTTTTTTATCATTATTCTTCCTCCTGTGGTTTTCCTATTGCTCTGATATTTCTGCATTGCACTATAATCTCTTCCGTCTTGAAAGTGCTCTCTGTATCCAGCTTAATTTCCTTGTCTGTGTCTTCTCAACCCCCAAATTTAAAAATTTTTAAATTTGTCCTGAATATTTCATTTGTCAATAAGGATAAAATTTGCCTCCTGGCAATTTTATCATTATGAGATGATGTAAGAAAGATTATAAAAATATAGAACCCAGAATACCTATGGACTTCACACTTGTACTTGCCAAGACTGTCATTCTTGTTTCTGGCCTCTTTCACTATTTGATGTCCATTTTGGATTGAACTGAGGATGATTATGAATAACAGTAGATTCTGTGTTATTGTGGTTTTATTCTTCAGAGCTGGGTTTGGATGCTTCTCCAGTAATGAAGAACCCTCCCAAGCTGGAGGGTGATGCTACTGATGGCTCCTTTGCCAATAAGCATGGCCGCCATGTCATTGGCCACATTGATGACTACAATGCCCTGAGACAGCAGATTGGGGAGGGCAGACTGCTGGTCAAGAAGATAGCGTCGATCATGAGATCAACCTGCAACTTCCCTAGCCTTGAAGCTCCAGGCGCAGAGGTAATCCCGTTTTAGCTCTTAGGTGCACCTTTTCCTTAGGCCCTTTCTTCTTCTGATTTTAGCTTCTTCTCCCTCTATTTTTTTTTTCCTGCTCCACATCTCCCATCAGCTGAGGATACATCTTCCATTTATATCCAGCTAGGCCTTTTATC
The DNA here is from genome assembly GCF_028023285.1 of Balaenoptera ricei. NCBI lineage: Eukaryota > Metazoa > Chordata > Mammalia > Artiodactyla > Balaenopteridae > Balaenoptera > Balaenoptera ricei. Next base: position 106,444,940 of record NC_082639.1, read on the forward strand.
TTCAGCTGCTAATTTCACTACAAGCTCTGCTCTGTTCCAGATGTAGCTCACTTGCTATTTCCCCTCAGAACCACAGAAAAGCATGTGCAGCATCGCCGTCCTCATCAGTAGAGCACGTTAAGCGTCAACATACACACAATGCTGTACTGAGTACCCTTTGGTAGCTTATTATCTGCTAAAGTCATGCTGGAATATGACCATCTGTGGACAGAATAAAATCACTTAATCAGTTGGCTGGAAAATGAGAATCTGCATCCATATGGGCCAAATAAGTGGAAGGGGTGAGAAGGGTGGCAGCCATGGGATTTCTCTGCTCACACTGAGCAAGGGGGGAGAGCAAGCAGCAAGGCTTCTCAGAGCCCTTCCCCAGGCAGAGGTCCAGGTACTAGCTGCTGTGCTGTCTGAGCTACTGGAGATGCACAGGCATGCAGGGACAGCCCTGCCCCCAGGGGCCCCCACGATAGAGAGGGATCCCCACACCTGAGTAAATAAATATAACCAGGGGCTCCAGGCACAAGGTTACAAGGGCTCTGGGTGTGAGGGTATGAACCCAGAATCGGCTGTTATCCCAGGCAAGGAAAGTAACAGGTTCATGGGGGGGTGCCACCAGGGGATATGTAAGTTCTCGGGGGAGAACATGCCAGGTAAAGGGAGAGGCACCTCAGTCCTTCGAGCTACCAGTGGTGCAGCCCATTTGAAGCACAAGGTGTGATTTAGGGAAGGACGAGGGGGGCCAGTGCAAAAATAGGGGCCTTAGACTCTGGAGCATGAAGCAGGACTAGAAGCTAAAGAGTGTGGGGAAAGCTGGAGTCACATGAATTCTTGCAAATCGAGAGGTCCCTGCTGAGGTCAGAGAACCTTGGCTTCCAGGTTAGAAAAGGATTTCACAGGTTTAAGCAGGCCTGTGTCTATGCCTCACCCACAAAGGAAGCTGAGGCCTATGTTCAGCAAAAAAAACGTGATCTCTCAGCCCCGGGGATGCCCATGGCTACCTCCCCCTTCTCCCAGGTGATGAGCAGTGAAGGCATCCACGAGCTCAGGAACAGCGCCAACACCCTTCACCACCGACTGGAGGAGTCGGCCTCCCTCCTCACCATGTTCTGGCAAGCAGCCTTGCCAAGCTCCCACGGCCCTGCGCTGGACAGCAAAGCGGTAAGAAGCCAGCATCCCCTACTGGTTCTGCCCCCAAATATCCTTCTGCCTCCTTGGTCTGCAGATCCTGAAGATCAGGAGCCGAATGGGCAGCTGGGACAAAGGGGACCTGAGGGGGGCGTCCCTGGAGGGAGACCTCTCCTCCATGGTGGCTGCTTTCAGTGCAGCTCTGACTCCATCCCCTCTCCACCCGGCCCTGACCCCCAGATAAGTAATCAAAGAGCGGAAGGAAAGGACATGGAGGAGGCAGAGACACAAGAGCCCTGGTAACCCATAAATGTTCCGTTTCTTTAACTTTCTGAAGTTTGGCTGCGCTGAAGTTCAGGGCCATGTTAAAACATCAACATCTCCTTTCCCTTCCTAGCCCACCCCCACCTCCAGGTCCACATAGTCAGGCAGGATCACAGAATGTCACCAGGAGTCACCCAGCCTCTTGTAGCCCTCCCCTGGAATCCCAGAAAATCACTTACATCTGCATCTCAGGGTCAGGCCTGGGGAGAGTCAGCCTCCCCCAGGTGCTCTCAGATCTCCGACTGCTTTCTGGTTGGTGACCTTGGATAGGCAGGTTTCAGGATCCCTTCCAGGGGTTCCAACTCCAGACTAAGATCACTGACACTTTAGGGGCCCCAATTATGTTAATTCCAAGGAGGGAGCATTTTGCCATCTTGTGGTTGGCAGATATATTTACAAACTTACTGTCTCAGGCCAGCCCTGTCTCCCCAGGCATGATATCCAGGTATAATATTCCTAACGACCAAGTCTTACTTGTGATGTCCAAGTGATATAACTATGTCAGCACGAAATCTGAGCTCTTGTTCACAGCTGGGAATTTCAGTGTGGCCTGGAGTCAGGTTCTCTGCAGCAACAGGAGTGTAGCCTGTGCTAATCTGCACGGGGGCTTCCAGGTCCTCAGTGTTCCCACCTCATGGCCCATCCTGAGCCATCACCTGCCGGAGGGATTGAGAGGCTTTAACGAGGGAAATCTGCTCCAAAAATACTTGAGAAGACTGTAGAATCCTATTTGGAGTTGTAAAGAGCCACAAAACACAGGGTGCTTTAGGCCTTCTGACCATTGACAGAGAGCCTGTTTTTCTTCCCAGGGAGAGTCCATGAAAAGGGAGCTTCTGGAACTGAGAACCAAACTATCCAAACAGGAGAGTCTCCTTCAGAGCACAGCTGAGCATCTGAAGACCGCCAACCAGCAGAAGGAGAGCATGGAACAGTTTATCCTCAGCCAGTGTGGGTGCCCCCAGCCAGGGAATGGGACAGGAAATGGGGGTCCTTCCAGGTTCTCCACCTGTGCTGTGAATGGACAGAGACCAGAGAGGTTAGGGGACGGGGGAGGCTGATGTGACGTCTCTAAACCTCCTGTGCCATCAGTAATCGTGGAGGCAGAGGAGGGGACACGGGGTGGGGGGGCAGCAGGAGACCCCGAGCTGAGTGTGCAGAAAGACAAGCTTTAGAACACAAACCCAACGCAAGCGTGGGCCCACTGGTAATTTCTGCCTTTGGGGCTGCTTTCTTGTTTCAGTGACCAGGACACACGATGTTTTGAAGAAGGCAAGGACAAATTTGGAGGTAAGGAAACTACTGCACCAGTCGGAGCCATAGAGCCCGCCCCAAACTTATCACCATCTGTCATCAGAGTGTGCAGGTGATCCTTGACCTGCTCTGACCTTCCAGGAGGAGATGTCTGGTCCACCTGTGGGAGCTCAGGTCCTCAATGAGCATCCCTCTAGAGTCCATCCCCATCAGCCCTCCACCCCAATCAGCAACCTCCCTTGACCTCTCGGTTGACTCTTACTTTGTCATCATCTTCTCTCCTTACTCCAATTCTGTCTCCTTTATGCCAGGTCAGGAATGGGGAGAAATGCAGTTCAGTTGATTCTCGAGGTCAGAGGACATATGGGGTCTGCCTTTGAAGGAGCTTTCAGTAAAGGGATCCTGAGGCCAGTCATGTGTTCTGGGGTTTCCTATACCATTATATGAAAAAATAATGGAAAGATGCAACCTAATAAGTTGATTTCACTGCACAGTATTGGGCTGAAAACAGCAATTTGATTTTGATATCTCTTTTTCTTTAAGCAACAACACATAAGAAAATCCTTGGGTCTTATTGATCTGAAAGAGAATTTAGTAATAAGTAAAAACTGAAACTTAAAGGGAAACTTAAAACTGAAACTTAAAGGGAACTTATCTCTATGGCAGACCTTCTCTACTTTTATTTAAAACACTAACACATTCTCTAGCAACTGCTTTGATGAAAAACTTGAGGTCTTAGAAATGGCCTAAAAATCAAAAACTAAACCTTTTACCTTGGACTTTAAAGCTTTGCCATAAGCAATTAAGCACATTCCTAGGAATGTTCCTAAATTGTAACCTAAGAGAATGTTGATCCCACAGTATGAAAACGGGTTGGGCCATAATTTAACTCTGTTTCGTTTGTTTGTTTGTTCTGCTAATTTCTTCTGTTTTTCTCTGATGATTCCTCTCTTTCCTGAGCCTTTTTAGAAGAACACTTACAAGATTGCCTCTGTAAAACCTTATTCCTGCCTCAGCAAAGGTAACCCAACAGCCTCTCATACCTGCTGGCTTCCCCAGTTTGGAAGTATCCTTCCCACTTCCCCTAGGCCACTGGAAAGGGCCCAAGGCCTGGGATCTAATCTCAGGCTTGTCACTAAGTGGCTGTGTGGCTTTGGCTGGCTCCAGTCTCTGTGAGCCTGCTGACCCTCATCTGTAAGAGGCGGCACTAGACTTAGATGATCTCTGAGGTCCCTGCTGACCTGGCCCCTCCCGCTCCTCATCAAGCAAACGGAACATAAATTTAGCAGGGGGACGTCCCTGCAAAATATCCTCTCCTTCCTACAGCAGGGTGTTTCTATATGTGCCTGTTTCATACTAAGCACTTCTTTTCCTGGGAGATCGCAAAAGCCATCCTTTTGCTCCAAAGTGAATTGGAGAGTGAACTGACCCCTGAAGAGGGAGTGGTAGGATCCGGCCACCTGCTGTGCAGTGGCTTCGAGCAGAGATATGACCACAGGAGGTGGTGGGAAGCTTTTCCTCTAACCTGGTGGCCCCAGATGCTCCTCCAGACCTCAGCGCGTCCCCTCAGCTCATCCTCGTGACAGGCTCTCAGCGTGCTCCCGGCTTCTGTCACCACTCAGCACTCTCTCCAGCCTCAGCTAGCCACCAGCAGGTCCTGATAATGGACTCTTACTTTGTGTTATTTTCGTCTGCAGGTGAAATCCCTAAGGGCTCTGCCATGCACCCCAGTCCTGTGACCCTCGCCTTCCAGGAGCCAAGCAAGAAGCGAAGCCACCAGAGGTCCTTAAAACAGCAGGGAGGATGGGCCTGCCCCCCTTCTTTGAAGCTCCCTGTCTGCTGACTAGGATCTGGGTCCCACTCCTCCACACCTTCTGGAGGGTCTGAAAGGAGTTCAAGATGTGGCCTGGTGGGGCAGGGCGAAAGGCAGAGGGCCTCTCCTGCAGTTGTTGAGGAACAACCAGCCAAAGTCCACTGGGCCCAGCACTAAGCAAAACAGGCATAGTTTTTAGAAGACCTTGTGACACTGCTTCTGAACGCCCCAGGGGCTTGGGAGCCAGCATCAGCACATTTCTCGCCTTATCCTCAGAGGGTCAACTCAGGGGAAACAGGACCTGCTTCCTAGCAATGGAGCATGTGGTCCCCACACTGGAGCTCCACAGCAGATCTAAAAACACAGGACTGAGCAGCGGTGCCCTGCAGGACAGTGTTGGCAGACCTAACCTGGGCCAGCGAGCTGGGTCACAGGCTGCGGATTGGTGTACACTGCAGCGCCTGAGTTATTTGAATGCACGTGGTGAGAGCAGTGATTTCCAGATGCCATCTCATGCTTAGCCTAGATGTCCTATTTCTATTCTATTATGATCCCCCAAAAGTATACTGACCTTACTCTAAATATGCTGTCCCATTTTGTCATCCCAGCTTCCCTCTGGGAACTAGGGACTAATGGCCACACCAAGCCCATTGAAAGTCTTGTGTAAAGCAAGTCAGTGATCATTTTTAAGTGACATGTGAGCAACCCCCAGTTGCTAAAGCCTAGTCTGTGTCTTCACAGTGCTTTAGAATGTGTGTATGTGTGTATAAATGTATGATATATATTTATATATGTTGCTATAGCGATATGTTGAAGGCTAACATAACTGGTGGATAGGGTCAGTGGGAGGAAATGAAACAGTCTTTTTGGTGGCTATTAAAGCAAAATATGTATAAAGAAATAAAGTTTTCTTCACCTGCTTAGTTTCTAATTTCTATACCAGTCCTCAGGGTGAGTGTGTAAAAACAGGAAAGACAGACTGTCATTAAAAGCTCACTGTCCGAAGCAGAATCAAAATGGTGGAGTAGATGGATATGGAGCTCCTCTCCCCAACAGACATATCAAAAATACATCTACATGTGGAGCACTTCTCCTTGAAAAGTGGCAGAACTCCTGTAAACGAAAGCTGCAAGAAAGATCTACATGTAATTAATTGGGTAGGAAGGGGAAAAAAAGAAGACTTGGGTCAGCACCTGGGCCCCTTGGTGGGATCTGCAAGGAGGAGAAGGTCCACAAGGGTAGACCCTTGCCCTGGGGAGTGAGCAGGTCGAGTCACAATCTTGGCATCCTAGTCCTGGGGTCCTGCATGGAGTGGCCAGGCCCCCTTGCCTCTTGGGAAATCTGCTGAGACAGAAGGGTTGGAGAAGACTAGACTGTACTCACCAGCAGTGCATGCTGGCTTGCTGACAATCAGGGCAGAGAGTGTTGCACTGGGAGCAGCCCCCTTGCTGTATTTCCCAGTCCAAAGGGGCAAATGCCCTGGCCCCACTCACTCCACATCACAACCTGGCACAAAACCTTGCCAGAGACTAGATCTAGTCGTGCAGAGACAGACCAGGACATCTGGGGTGTGATCTAGGAGTAGCCTCAGATGCCATAGTCAGCGAGGGCTCAGAGCAACAGGTGTAAATGAAGCAAACATTAGTGTGTGTCCACTGTGGCACAACAGGAGTGTGCAAGGGCCAAGCGATGAATCTTGAGCAGACAGGCCCTGGGAGAGGACATGATCTAGCTAGGCAGAAACAGCCCAGAGGGCCTGGGGTGTGGTCCAGTTGGGGCTGAAATGGCCATTGTGAGCATGCTCAGGAGTACGCAGTGGTTTGTCTTCCAGCTCAGCACTAGATCTGGGGCAGACAGGTCCTGGGTGAGGTCTGCCACAGAGGCAGCCCAGATCTCAGGTGGCAGCGCAGCCACCTCAGTCCCTGCAGCCACAACCCCCCAACCTCCAGGCCCAGCCCATTCCATGCCACAGTCTTACACAAGATCTGGGATAAACACAATGGGGACACAATCTTGGGCTGCCTCTGAGTGGAGCTGTAGATGCCTACACAGGTGGAGCACAGGTCCTCTGTAATCACACAGGCCTCACTTTCTTCAGCACTCACCTCCTTTGGGGCAGGGCATGTACTCAAGGACAACAGAGGCTGATCAAGCCCAACCCTCAAGGCTTCTACTCCAACAACTGGGAAGGACACCCTGCCCCTGACAGGGCCATGACATGGAGCAGAGAGGAACCCCCCACCTCACATCCAGCACAGGCTCTAGATACTACACCACCATCCACATCCTGCTATCAAGGGGATAATGGCCAGCACACACTGAGAAAAGGCATGGCTGGCATTCATCCTGAAACCAGCCTTCACACCAAAAATATTAGACTCATGGAAGCTACACAGGGACACTCCCAAATAAACAGAGCCATTCAAGATCACAGTAGATAACTGTCTCTCCTAAAATCATAGAGACAGAGAAATTTAAGTAAAATGAAAAGAGGATCTACTCCCAATTAAAAGAACAAGAGAATTCTCCTGAAAGAACAAATAATGAAACAGACCTCACCAGTCTACTAGACCTGGAGTTCAAAAAGGAGGTCATAATCTCAAGATAAGAAAAGCTATTTGAGCTCTACCCACACCAGAGCTTCCCATCAAGCCTCTTAGATAGCCTCAACCACCAGAGGGCAGACAGCAGAAGCAAGAAAAACTACAATCCTGCAGCCTGTGGAACAAAAACCACATTCACAGAAAGATAGGCAAGATGAAAAGGCAGAGGGCTATATACCAGATGAAGGAACAAGATAAAACCCCAGAAAAACAACTAAATGAAGTGGAGATAGGCAACCTTCCAGAAAAAGAATTCAGAATAATGATAGTGAAGATGATCCAGGACCTCGGAATAAGAATGGAGGCAAAGATCGAGAAGATGCAAGAAATGTTTAACAAAGACCTAGAAGAATTAAAGAACAAACAAACAGAGATGAACAATACAATAACTGAAATGAAAACTATACTAGAAGGAATCAATAGCAGAATAACTGAGGCAGAACGGATAAGTGACCTGGAAGACAGAATGGTGGAATTCACTGCTGTGGAACAGACTAAAGAAAAAAGAATGAAAAGAAATGAAGATAGCCTAAGAGACCTCTGGGACAACATTAAATGCAACAACATTCGCATTATAGGGGTCCCAGAAGGAGAAGAGAGAGAGAAGGGACCAGAGAAAGTATTTGAAGAGATTATAGTAGAAAACTTCCCTAACATGGGAAAGGAAATAGCCACCCAAGTCCAGGAAGGGCAGAGAGTCCCACTCAGGATAAACCCAAGGAGAAAAATGCCGAGACACATATTAATCAAACGGGCAAAAATAAAAGACAAAGAAAAATTATTGAAAGCAGCAAGGGAAAAATGACAAATAACATACAAGGGAACTCCCATAAGGTTAACAGCTGATTTCCCAGCAGAAACTCTACAAGGCAGAAGGGGGTGGCATGATATACTTAAAGTGATGAAAGGGAAGAACCTACAACCAAGATTACTCTACCCAGCAAGGATCTCATTTAGATTTGATGGAGAAATCAAAACCTTTACAGACAAGCAAAAGCTGAGAGAGTTCAGCACCACCAAACCAGCTTTACAACAAATGCTAAAGGAACTTCACTAGGCAAGAAACACAAGAGAAGGAAAACACCTACAATAACAAACGCAAAACATTTAAGAAAATGGGAATAGGAACATACATATCGATAATTACCTTAAATGTAAATGGATTAAATGCTCCCACCAAAAGACACAGACTGGCTGAATGGATACAAAAACAAGACCCATATATATGCTGTCTACAAGACACCCACTTCAGACCTAGGGACACATACAGACTGAAAGTGAGGGGATGGAAAAAGATATTCCATGCAAATGGAAATCAAAAGAAAGCTGGAGTAGCAATTCTCATATCAGACAAAATAGACTTTAAAATAAAGACTATTACAAGAGACAAAGGACACTATATAATGATCAAGGGATCGATTCAAGAATAAGATATAACAATTGTAAATATTTATGTACCCAACATAGGAGCACCTCCATACATAAGGCAAATACTAACAGCCATAAAAGGGGAAATTGACAGTAACACAATCATAGTAGGGGACTTTAACACCCCACTTTCACCAATGGACAGATCATCCAAAATGAAAATAAATAAGGAAAAACAAGCTTTAAATGATACATTAAACAAGATGGACTTAATTGATATTTATAGGACATTCCACCCAAAAACAACAGAATACACATTTTTCTCAAGTGATCATGGAACATTCTCCAGGATAGATCATATCTTGGGCCACAAATCAAGCCTTGGTAAATTTAAGAAAATTGAAATCGTATCAAGTAACTTTTCTGACCACAACGCTATGAGACTAGATATCAATTACAGGAAAAGATCTGTAAAAAATACAAACACATGGAGGCTACACAATACACCACTTAATAATGAAGTGATCACTGAAGAAATCAAAAGGGAAATCAAAAAATACCTAGAAACAAATGACAATGGAGACACCACGACCCAAAACCTATGGGATGCAGCAAAAGCAGTTCTAAGAGAGAAGTTTATAGCAATACACGCCTACCTCAAGAAACAGGAAACATCTCGAATAAAAACCTAACTTTGCACCTAAAGCAATTAGAGAAAGAAGAACAAAAAAACCCCCCAAAGCTAGCTGAAGGAAAGATATCATAAAGATCAGATCACAAATAAATGAAAAAGAAATGAAGGAAACAGTAGCAAAGATCAACTAAACTAACAGCTGGTTCTTTGAGAAGATAAACAAAATTGATAAACCATTAGCCAGACTCATCAATAAAAAAAAGGGAGAAGACTCAAACCAATAGAATTAGAAATGAAAAAGGAGAAGTAACAACTGACACTGCAGAAATACAAACGATCATGAGAGATTACTACAAGCAACTCCATGCCAATAAAATGGACGACCTGGAAGAAATGGACAAATTCTTAGAAATGCACAACCTGCTGAGACTGAACCAGGAAGAAATAGAAAATATGAACAGACCAATCACAAGCACTGAAATTGAAACTGTGATTAAAAATCTTCCAACAAACAAAAACCCAGGACCAGAAGGCTTCACAGGTGAATTCTATCAAACATTTAGAGAGGGGCTAACACCCATCCTTCTCAAACTCTTCCAAAAAATTACAGAGGAAGGAACACTCCCAAACTCATTCTATGAGGCCACCATCACCCTGATACCAAAACCAGAAAAAGATACTACAAGAAAAGAAAATTACAGATCAATATCACTGATAAATATAGATGCAAAAATCCTAAACAAAATACTAGCAAACAGAATCCAACAACACATTAAAAGGATCATACACCATGATCAAGTGGGATTTATCCCAGGGATGCAAGGATTCTTCAATATATGCAAATCAATCAATGTGATACACCATATTAACAATTTGAAGAATAAAAACCATATGATCATCTCAAGAGATGCAGAAAAAGCTTTGGACAAAATTCAACAGCCATTTATGATAAAAACTCTCCAGAAAGTGGGCATAGAGGGAACCTACCTCAACATAATAAAGGCCATATATGACAAACCCACAGCAAACATCATTCTCAATGGTGAAAAACTGAAAGCATTTCCTCTAAGATCAGGAACGAGACAAGGATGTCCAATCTCACCACTATCATTCAACACAGTTTTGGAATTCCTAGCCATGGCAATCAGAGAAGAAAAAGAAATAAAAGGAATACAAATTGGAAAAGAAGAAGTAAAACTGTCACTGTTTGCAGATGACATGATACTATACATAGAGAATCCTAAAAATGCCACCAGAAAACTACTAGAGCTAATCAATGAATTTGGTAAAGTTTCAGGATACAAAATTAATGCACAAAAATCTCTTGCATTCCTATACACTAATGATGAAAAATCTGAAAGAGAAATGAAGGAAACACTCCCATTTACCATTGCAACAAAAAGAATAAAATACCTAGGAATAAACCTACCTAGGGAAACAAAAGACCTGTAATGCAGAAAACTATAAGACACTGATGAAAGAAATTAAAGATGATACCAACAGATGGAGAGATATACCATGTCCTTGGATTGGCAGAATCAATATTGTGAAAATGACTATACTACCCAAAGCAATCTACAGATTCAGTGCAATCTGTATCAGATTACCAATGGCATTTTTTATGCAACTAGAACAAATCATCTTAAAATTTGTATGGAGACACAAAAGACCCCGAATAGCCAAAGCAGCCTTGAGGGAAAAAAACGGAGCCAGAGGAATCAGACTCCCTGACTTCTGACTATACTACAAAGCTACAGTAATCAAGACAATATGGTACTGGCACAAAAACAGAAACATAGATCAATGGAACAAGATAGAAAGCCCAGAGATAAACCCACGCACCTATGGTCAACTAATCTATGACAAAGGAGGCAACGATATACAATGGAGAAAAGACAGTCTCTTCAATAAGTGGTGCTGGGAAAACTGGACAGCTACATGTAAAAGAATGAAATTAGAATACTCCCTAACACCATACACAAAAATATACTCAAAATGGATTCAAGACCTAAATGTAAGACCGGACACTATAAAACTCTTAGAGGAAAACATAGGAAGAACACTCTTTGACATAAATCACAGCAAGATCTTTTTTGATCCACCTCCTAGAGTAATGGAAATAAAAACAAAAATAAACAAATGGGACCTAATGAAACTTAAAAGCTTTTGCACAGCAAAGGAAACCATAAACAAGACAAAAAGACAACCCTCAGAATGGGAGAAAATATTTGCAAACGAATCAACGGACAAAGGATTAATCTCCAAAATATATAAACAGCTATTCAGCTCAACATTAAAGAAACAAGAACCCAATCCAAAAATGGGCAGAAGACCTAAATAGACATTTCTCCAAAGAAGACATACAGACGGCCACGAAGCACATGAAAAGATGCTCAACATCACTAATTATTAGAGAAATGCAAATCAAAACTACAATGAGGTATCACCTCACACCAGTTAGTATGGGCATCATCAGAAAATCTACAAACAACAAATGCTGGAGAGGGTGTGGAGAAAAGGGAACCCTCTTGCACTGTTGGTGGGAATGTAAATTGATACAGCCACTATGGAGAACAATATGGAGGTTCCTTAAAAAACTGAAAATAGAATTACCATATGACCCAGCAATCCCAATACTGGGCATATACCCAGAAAAAACCGTAATTCAAAAAGACACATGCACCCGAATGTTCATTGCAGCACTATTTACAATAGCCAGGTCATGGAAGCAACCTAAATGCCCATCGACAAAAGAATGGATAAAGAAGTTGTGGTACATATATACAATGGAATATTACTCAGCCATAAAAAGGAACGAAATTGAGTCATTTGTTGAGACGTGGATGGATCTAGAGACTGTCATACAGAGTGAAGTAAGTCAGAAAGAGAAAAACAAATATCGTATATTAATGCATGTATGTGGAACCTAGAAAAATGGTACAGATGAGCCAGTTTGCAGGGCAGAGGTTGAGACACAGATGTAGAGAACGGAAATATGGACACCAAGGGGGGAAAACTGCGGTGGGGTGGGGATGGTGTTGTGCTGAGTTGGGCTATTGGGATTGACATGTATACACTGATGTGTATAAAATTGATGCCTAATAAGAACCTGCAGTATAAAAAAACAAACAAAACAACTAATACTAAACTTTCATTGGGTTATTTGTATGGAAATATGTTAATATAAATGTTTCAGACATTACATGAAATTTCTAAAAATCTTATATGTTCTGGTATAATGTTATAAGTCATAATCCTAGTTATCACCTTAAAATGTATATCTCAGAAGTAACTAATTTTCTTGTCAACTGCATTATTATGAACTTTCATCAAATTTTTAACTGTGGTCATTTTTAAGTCTTTTGTCATTTACAGACAGTTCTGTGTGTACTCTGATGCTATTGCAAATATGTTCCTATAAAAGGGTTTCATCTTTAAGAAATTCATGGAAAAGACTGACAAGTACAGGTTTCTGGTAACTGACTGTACTGCTGAACTGAATGAATAAGCAGAACTGAATTTTCAGAACTCTAATGAAAAACTGATGAACTCATAAAAGTGCTAACAAAAGATCAAGATGAAAAAAAAATTAATTACATGGGACTGAGTGAACTGATGAGGATGAGTATAATTTTTGTGACTTTCTGTCTGAATTAAAAAAAAAAATCCCACAAGGACTCAGAGGCAAAGAATATACAAATCAATTTTCACTGCAAAGTAAAGGAGCTGTTACAGTGGAGGATTACTGGACTGAATGTCAATATTATGACATAGTATGAGTGTGTTTCATGTTTGGTAATTGCAATCATTGTTCCTTTTGTTGTGGTCATCCATGTACAATGCTTGGTGTCAGTCTATTTATCTCTTGTAAAAATAAAATATAGTGTGTGTGTGTGTGTGAAAACAAACAAACAAACAAAAAAAAACGACACATGCACCCCAATGTTCATTGCAGCACTATTTACAATAGCCAGGTCATGGAAGCAACCTAAATGCCCATCGACAGACGAATGGATAAAGAAGATGTGGTACATATATACAATGGAATATTACTCAGCCATAAAAAGGAAGGAAATTGAGTCATTTGTTGAGCCGTGGATGGATCTAGAGACTGTCATACAGAGTGAAGTAAGTCAGAAAGAGAAAAACAAATATCGTATATTAACGCATGTATGTGGAACCTAGAAAAATGGTACAGATGAACCGGTTTGCAGGGCAGAAATTGAGACACAGATGTAGAGAACAAACGTATGGACACCAAGGGGGGAAAACTGTGGTGGGGTGGGGATGGTGGTGTACTGAATTGGGCAATTGGGATTGACACGTATACAGTGATGTGTATAAAATTGATGACTGATTAAAAAAAAAAAAGAAAAGCTATTTATGACAAACCCACAGCCAATATAATAGTCAATGGTGGGTTTCCCTGGTGGCGCAGTGGTTGAGAATCTGCCTGCTAATGCAGGAGACATGGGTTCGAGCCCTGGTCTGGGAAGATCCCCCATGCCACAGAGCAACTGGGCCCGTAGCCACAATTACTGAGCCTGCGCGTCTGGAGCCTGTGCTCTGCAACAAGAGAGGCCGCGATAGTGAGAGGCCCATGCACCGTGATGAAGAGTGGCCCCCGCTTTCCACAACTAGAGAAAGCCCTCGCACAGAAACAAAGACCCAACACAGCTATAAATTAATTAATTAATTAATTTTAAAAAATAGTCAATGGTGAAAAGCTGAAAGCCTTCCCACTAAAATCTGGAACAAGACAAGGATGCCCACTAACCTCTTGTATTCAACATAGTATTATAAGCCTTAGCCACAGCAGTCAGACAAGAAAAAGAAATAAAAGGTATTCAAATTGGAAGGGAAGATGTAAAATTGTCATTATATGCAGATGATATGATACTATATGTAGAAAACCCTAAAGACTCCACACAAAAACTACTAGAACTGATAAACATATTCAGCAAGTTAGCAGGATAGAAGATTAACATACAGAAATTGGTTGCATTTCTTTACACCAACAATGAAATATCAGAAAGGGAATACATAAAAAACTATACCTTTTAAAATCACAACCCAAAAAACAAACTACCTAAGAATAAACCTCACCAAGGAGGTGAAAGACTCTGAGAACTATAAAACATTAATAAAGTAAATTGAAGATGATTCAAAGAAATGGAAAGATATCCCATGCTCTCTGATTGGAAGAATTAATATAGTTAAAATGGCCATACTACCCAAGCAATCTACAGATTTAATGTGATCCCTATCAAATTACCCATGACAATTTTCACATACTTAGGCCAAATAATCCTAAAATTTATATGGAACCACAAAAGACCCAGAATTGCCAAAGCAACTCTGAGGTAAAAGAACAAAGCTGGAAGGATAACCCTCCCAGACTTCAGACAATACTACAAACCAACAATAATCAAAACTGCATGGTATTGGCACAAAAACAGACACATGGATCAATGGAACAAAATAGAGAGCCCAGAAATAAACCCACACACCCATGGTCAATTAATCTTTGACAAAGGAGGCAGGAATATACAGTGGGAAAAAGACAGTCTCTTCAGCAAGCAGTGCTGGAAAAGTTGGACAGCTGCATGTAAATCAATGAAGTTAGAACACACCCTGTCACCATACATAAAAATAAACTCAAAATGCCTTAAAGACTTAAACATAAGACATAACACCATAACTCTCCTAGAATAGAACATAGGCAAAACATTCTCTGACATAAATGGTACCAATGTTTTCTTAGGTCAGTCTCCCAATAGAACTAAAAACAAAAATAAACAAATGGGACCTAATCAAACTTACAAGCTTTTGCACAGCAAAGGAAACCATATACAAAATGAAAAGACAACCTACAGAATGGGAGAAAATATTTGCAAATGATGCAACTGACATGGGCTTAATTTCCAAAATATACAAACAGCCCCTAAAATTCAATAATGAAAAATCAAATAACCCAATCAAAAAAAGGGCATAAGACCTAAATAGACATTTTTCCTAAGAAGACATACAGTTAGATAGCCTCAACCACCAGAGGGCAGACAACAGAAGCAAGAAAAACTACAATCCTGCAGCCTGTGGACCAAAAACCACAGTTACAGAAAGATAGAGAAGATGAAAAGGCAGAGGGCTATGTACCAGATGAAGGAACAAGAAAAAACCCCAGAAAAACAACTAAATGAAGTGGAGATAGGCAACCTTCCAGAAAAAGAATTCAGAATAATGATAGTGAAGATGATCCAGGACCTCGGAATAAGAATGGAGGCAAAGATTGAGAAGATGCAAGAAATGATTAACAAACACCTAGAAGAATTAAAGAACAAACAAACAGAGATGACCAATACAATAACTGAAATGAAAACTACACTAGAAGGAATCAATAGCAGAATAACTGAGGCAGAAGAATGGATAAGTGACCTGGAAGACAGAATGGTGGAATTCACTGCTGTGGAACAGACTAAAGAAAAAAGAATGAAAAGAAATGAAGACAGCCTAAGAGACCTCTGGGACAACATTAAACACAACAACATTCGCATTATAGGGGTCCCAGAAGGAGAAGAGAGAGAGAAAGGACCAGAGAAAATACTTGAAGAGATTATAGTAGAAAACTTCCCTAACATGGGAAAGGAAATAGCCACCCAAGTCCAGGAAGCACAGAGAGTCCCATACAGAATAAACCCAAGGAGAAACACGCCGAGACACATAGTAATCAAAGTGGCAAAAATTAAAGAAAAAGAAAAATTATTGAAAGCAGCAAGGGAAAAACGACAAATAACATACAAGGGAACTCCCATAAGGTTAACAGCTGATTTCTCAGCAGAAACTCTGCAAGCCAGAAGGGAGTGGCATGATATACTTAAAGTGATGAAAGGGAAGAACCTACAACCAAGATTACTCTACCCGGCAAGGATCTCATTTAGATTTGATGGAGAAATCAAAACCTTTACAGACAAGCAAAAGCTGAGAGAGTTCAGCACCACCAAACCAGCTCTACAACAAATGCTAAAGGAACTTCTCTAAGTGGGAAACACAAGAGAAGAAAAGGACCTACAAAAACAAACCCAAAACAATTAAGAAAATGGTCATAGGAACATACATATCGATAATTACCTTAAACGTGAATGGATTAAATGCCCCAACCAAAAGACATAGACTGGCTGAATGGATACAAAAACAAGACCCATATATATGCTGTCTACAAGAGACCCACTTCAGACCTAGGGACACATACAGACTGAAAGTGAGGGGATGGAAAAAGATATTCCATGCAAATGGAAAACAAAAGAAAGCTGGAGTAGCTACACTCATATCAGATAAAATAGACTTTAAAATAAAGAATGTTATAAGAGACAAGGAAGGACACTACATAATGATCAAGGGATCAATCCAAGAAGAAGATATAACAAATATAAATATATATGCACCCAACATAGGAGCACCTCAATACATAAGGCAACTGCTAACAGCTATAAAAGAGGAAATCGACAGTAACACAATAATAGTGGGGGACTTTAACACTTCACTTACACCAATGGACAGATCATCCAAAATGAAAATAAATAAGGAAACAGAAGCTTTAAATGACACAATAGACCAGATAGATTTAATTGATATATATAGGACATTCCATCCAAAAACAGCAGATTACACATTCTTCTCAAGTGCACACGGAACATTCTCCAGGATAGATCACATCTTGGGTCACAAATCAAGCCTCAGTAAATTTAAGAAAATTGAAATCATATCAAGCATCTTTTCTGACCACAACACTATGAGATTAGAAATGAATTACAGGGAAAAAAACGTAAAAAAGACAAACACATGGAGGCTAAACAATACATTACTAAATAACCAAGAGATCACTGAAGAAATCAAAGAGGAAATCAAAAAATACCTAGAGACAAATGACAATGAAAACACGACGACCCAAAACCTATGGGATGCAGCAAAAGCAGTTCTAAGAGGGAAGTTTATAGCTATACAAGCCTACCTAAACAAACAAGAAAAATCTCAAGTAAACAATCTAATCTTACACCTAAAGAAACTAGAGAAAGAAGAACAAACAAAACCCAAAGTTAGCAGAAGGAAAGAAATCATAAACATCAGAGCAGAAATAAATGAAAGAGAAACAAAGAAAACAATAGCAAAGATCAATAAAACTAAAAGTTGGTTCTTTGAGAAGATAAACAAAATTGATAAGCCATTAGCCAGACTCATCAAGAAAAAGAGGGAGAGGACTCAAATCAATAAAATCAGAAATGAAAAAGGAGAAGTTACAACAGACACCACAGAAATACAAAGCATCCTAAGAGACTACTACAAGCAACTTTATGCCAATAAAATGCACAACCTGGAAGAAATGGACAAATTCTTAGAAAGGTATAACCTTCCAAGACTGAATCAGGAAGAAACAGAAAATATGAACAGACCAATCACAAGTAATGAAATTGAAACTGTGATTAAAAATCTTCCAACAAACAAAAGTCCAGGACCAGATGCCTTCACAGGTGAATTCTATCAAACATTTAGAGAAGAGCTAACACCCATCCTTCTCAAACTCTTCCAAAAAATTGCAGAGGAAGGAACACTCCCAAACTCATTCTATGAGGCCACCATCACCCTGATACCAAAACCAGACAAAGACACACTACAAAAAAAGAAAATTACAGACCAATATCACTGATGAATATAGATGCAAAAATCCTCAACAAAATACTAGCAAACAGAATCCAACAACGCATTCAAAGGATCATACACCACGATCAAGTGGGATTTATCCCAGGGATGCAAGGATTCTTCAATATACGCAAATCAATCAATGTGATACACCATATTAACAATTTGAAGAATAAAAACCATATGATCATCTCAATAGATGCAGAAAAAGCTTTTGACAAAATTCAACACCCATTTATGATAAAAACTCTCCAGAAAGTGGGCATAGAGGGAACCTACCTCAACATAATAAAGGCCATATATGACAAACCCACAGCAAACATCATTCTCAATGGTGAAAAACTGAAAGCATTTCCTCTAAGATCGGGAACGAGACAAGGATGTCCACTCTCACCACTATTATTCAACATAGTTCTGGAAGTCCTAGCCACGGCAATCAGAGAAGAAAAAGAAATAAAAGGAATACAAATTGGAAAAGAAGAAGTAAAACTGTCACTGTTTGCGGATGACATGATACTATACATAGAGAATCCTAAAAATGCCACCAGAAAACTGCTAGAGCTAATTAATGAATATAGTAAAGTTGCAGGATACAAAATTAATGCACAGAAATCTCTTGCATTCCTATACACTAATGATGAAAAATCTGAAAGAGAAATTAAGGAAACACTCCCATTTACCACTGCAACAAAAAGAATAAAATACCTAGGAATAAACCTACCTAGGGAGACAAAAGACCTGTACGCAGAAAACTATAAGACACTGATGAAAGAAATTAAAGATGATACCAACAGATGGAGAGATATACCATGTTCTTGGATTGGAAGAATCAACATTGTGAAAATAAGTATACTACCCAAAGCAATCTACAGATTCAATGCAATCCCTATCAAATTACCAATGGCATTTTTTACGGAGCTAGAACAAATCACCTTAAAATTTGTATGGAGACACAAAAGACCCCGAATAGCCAAAGCAGTCTTGAGGCAAAAAAATGGAGCTGGAGGAATCAGACTCCCAGACTTCAGACTATACTACAAAGCTACAGTAATCAAGACAATATGGTACTGGCACAAAAACAGAAACATAGATCAATGCAACAAGATAGAAAGCCCAGAGATTAACCCACGCACCTATGGTCAACTAATCTATGACAAAGGAGGCAACGATATACAATGGAGAAAAGACAGTCTCTTCAATAAGTGGTGCTGGGAAAACTGGACAGCTACATGTAAAAGAATGAAATTAGAATACTCCCTAACACCATACACAAAAATAAACTCAAAATGGATTAGAGACCTAAATATAAGACTGGACACTATAAAACTCTTAGAGGAAAACATAGGAAGAACACTCTTTGACATAAATCACAGCAAGATCTTTTTTGATCCACCTCCTAGAGTAATGGAAATAAAAACAAAAATAAACAAGTGGGACCTAATGAAACTTCAAAGCTTTTGCACAGCAAAGGAAACCATAAACAAGACGAAAAGACAACCCTCAGAATGGGAGAAAATATTTGCAAATGAATCAACGGACAAAGGATTAATCTCCAAAATATATAAACAGCTCATTCAGCTCAATATTAAAGAAACAAACACCCCAATCCAAAAATGGGCAGAAGACCTAAATAGACATTTCTCCAAAGAAGACATACAGACGGCCACGAAGCACATGAAAAGATGCTCAACATCACTAATTATTAGAGAAATGCAAATCAAAACTACAATGAGGTATCACCTCACTCCTGTTAGAATGGGCATCATCAGAAAATCTACAAACAACAAATGCTGGAGAGGGTGTGGAGAAAAGGGAACCCTCTTGCACTGTTGGTGGGAATGTAAATTGATACAGCCACTATGGAGAACAATATGGAGGTTCCTTAAAAAACAAAAATAGAATTACCATATGACCCAGCAATCCCACTACTGGGCATATACCCAGAGAAAACCGTAATTCAAAAAGACACATGCACCCCAATGTTCATTGCAGCACTATTTACAATAGCCAGGTCATGGAAGCAACCTAAATGCCCATCAACAGACGAATGGATAAAGAAGTTGTGGTACATATATACAATGGAATATTACTCAGCCATAAAAAGGAACGAAATTGAGTCATTTGTTGAGACGTGGATGGATCTAGAGACTGTCATACAGAGTGAAGTAAGTCAGAAAGAGAAAAACAAATATCGTATATTAATGCATGTATGTGGAACCTAGAAAAATGGTACAGATGAGCCAGTTTGCAGGGCAGAAGTTGAGACACAGATGTAGAGAATGGACATATGGACACCAAGGGGGGAAAACTGCGGTGAGGTGGGGATGGTGGTGTGCTGAATTGGGCGATTGGGATTGACATGTATACACTGATGTGTATAAAATTGATGCCTAATAAGAACCTGCAGTATAAAAAAACAAACAAACTAACAAAAAAAAAAGAAGACATACAGATGGCCAATAGGCACATGAAAAAATACTCAGCATTGCTGATTATTAGAGAAATGCAAATCAAAACTACAATGTGGTACCACCTCACACCAATCAGAATGGCCATCATTAAAAAGTCTACCAATAACAAATGCTGGAGAGGGTGGGGAGAAAAGGAAACCCTCTTACACTGTTAGTGGAAATGAAAGTTGGTGCAGCCACTATGGAAAACAGTATGGAGGTTCCTTAGAAAACTAAAAATAGGATTACCATATGATCCAGCAATTCCACTCCTGGGCATATATCTGGACAAAACTATAACTCAAAAAGATACAGGCACCCCTATGTTCATAGCAGCACTATTCTCAATAGCCAAGATATGGAAACAACCTAAATGTCCATCAACAGATGAATGGATAAAGAAGATGTGATACACACACACACACACACACACAATGGAATACTACTCAGCCATAAAAAAGAACAAAATAATGTCATTTGTAGCAACATGGATGCAACTAGAGATGATCATACTAAGTGAAGTAAGTCAGGAAGAGAAAGACAAATACCGTATGATACCACTTATATGTGGAATCTAAAATATGACACAAATGAACCTATCTATGGAACAGACTCACAGACATAGAGAACAGACTGGTGGTTGCCAAGGGGGAGGGGGTTGGTGCAGGTATGGAGTAGAAGGTTGAGGTTAGAGATGTAAGCTTTTATATGTAGAATGGATAAAAAACGAAGTCCTACTGTATAGCCCAAAGAACTATATTCAATATCCTATTAAAAACCATAATGGAAAAGAATATATAAAAAAGAATGTAGGGCTTCCCTGGTGGCGCAGTGGTTGAGAGTCTGCCTGCCAATGCAGGGGACACGGGTTCGCGCCCTGGTCTGGGAAGATCCCACATGCCCCGGAGCGACTGGGCCCGTGAGCCACAATTACTGAGCCCGCGCGTCTGGAGCCTGTGCTCCGCAACAAGAGAGGCCGCAATAGTGAGAGGCCCGCACACCGCGATGAAGAATGGCCCCCACTTGCCGCAACTGGAGAAAGCCCTCACACAGAAACGAAGACCCAACACAGCCATAAATAAATAAATAAATAAATAAATAAATAAATAAATAAAATATTTTTAAAAATACTTTAAAAGAAAAAAAGAATGTATATCTATGTATAACAATCACTTTGCTGTACAGCAGTAATTAACACAACATTGTAAATCAACTATACTTCAATAAAAAAGGAGGCAATAAAAATGCTAACTGAATTAAGAAAAATTATCCACAGAAATGCAGGTCACTGTAACAAGGACTTAGAAACTATAAAGATAAACCAATCAAAAATAGACAATTCAATTGCTGAGATAAAAATCCAATCTAGAAGCAATGAATAGCAGACTAAGTGACATAGAAGAATGAATAAGTGATCTGGAAGATAGAATAATGGAAATCAACCAATCAGAAGAGGAGACAGAAAGACAAATGAAAAAAAAAAAAGTGAAGGCAACATACAAGATCTATGGGACAATAGGAAATGTGCCAACCTTCACATAATAGGGATTCCAGAAGGAGAAGAAAGAGAAAAGGGGATTGAAAATGTATTTGAAGAAATTATGGCTTAAAATTTTCCAAACCTAAGAAGGAAACAGAAATCCAGATACAGAAAGAACTGAGGATCCCAAACAAGATGAATCCGAACAGATTCACATCAAGACATATCATACTTAAAATGGCAAAAGTTAAAGAGAGGATTCTAAATGCAGCAAGAGAAAAACAAAGAGTCAGTTACAAGGGAACCTCCATAAGGCTGTCAGATGATTTCTCTATAGAAACTTTGCAGGCCAGAAGGAGTGGCATAATATATTCAAAGTCCAGAAAGGGAAAAACCTTCAACCTAGGATACTATACCCAGCAAAATTATCATTTAGTATAGATGGAGAGATAAAGAGTTTCTCAGGCAAGTAAAAACTAAAAGAATTCAGCAATATTGAACCTACCCCAAAAGGAATACTGAAGGGTCTTCTCTAAATAGAAAAGAAGCAAGAATCTATAGAAAAGGAAAATCACAATAGGAAAGGTATACATAAAAGGACTGAAGATCACTTAAATAAGCCAGTAGAGCTTTAAATTTTTTTTAATTGTAAAAACAATTATAAATACAAATCACAGTAAGAAGATAAGCACAAAGATGTAAAATAGGACTTCAAAGTCACAAAATGTCGGGGAGGGGATTATAAAAATGTAGCTCTTTTAGAATGTATTTGAACTAGTATGATTTCCAGTTTAAAGCAAGTAGATATAGTTATGGGTCAACATACTTGAAAACCAGGGTAACCACAAATAAAAAATATACAATAGATTCACAAAAATTAGTAAGAAAGGAACTCAAGCATACTACAAAAGAAAATCATCAAACCACAAAGGAAAAACCAAAAGAAGAAATGAACAAGGGACTACAAAAACAACAGAAAAACATGGATTAAAATGGCAATAAATACAAACCTATTAATAATAACTTTGTCAATGTACTAAAAGCTCCAGTGAAAAGACAGAGTGGCAGACTGGATTAAAAAAAAAAAAAAGAACTACAATATGCTGCCTATGAAAGACACTTGAGGGTGAAAGACACACAGACTAAAAGTAAGGGAAAGGAAAAAAGATATTTCCAGCAAATAGAAACAACAAGAAAGTGGGGGTAGCAAAACTCATATGAGACACAATAAACTGTAAAATAAAGTCCATAAAAAATGACAAAAAAGGATACTATATGATGATAATGGGATCAATACTAGAAGATATTTCACTCATTAACATATATGCACCCAATATAGGAGCACCTAAATACATAAAACAAATACTAACAGACATAAAGGGAGAAATTGACAGGAATACAATAACAGTAGAAACTTTTAACACTCCACTGACATCAATGGACAGATCTTCCAGACAAAATCAATCAGGCAAC
Source organism: Balaenoptera ricei (assembly GCF_028023285.1). Classification (NCBI taxonomy): domain Eukaryota; kingdom Metazoa; phylum Chordata; class Mammalia; order Artiodactyla; family Balaenopteridae; genus Balaenoptera; species Balaenoptera ricei. Next base: position 106,468,149 of record NC_082639.1, read on the forward strand.
AGAGGTCCTAAATGACACAATAGACCAGTTGGAGTTAACTGATATCTACAGGACACTACATCCCAAAATCCCAGAATACACATTCTTTTCAATTGTGCGAGGAATGTTCTCTGGGATAGATCACATACTAGGTCACAAAACAAGCCTCGACAAATTTAAGAGGATAGAAATTATTTCAAGCATCTTTTCTGACCACAAGGGTATGAAACTAGAAATCAATCACGGAAAGAAAAATGGGAAAAGGATAAACACATGGAGACTAAACAACACACAACTAAAAACCCAATGGGTGAATGATGAAATCAAAAGAAGAAATCAAAAAATATCTTGAAACAAATGAAAATGAAAACAAAACCTTTCAAAAATCTATGGGATGCAGCAAAAGCAGTTCTAAGAGGGAAATTCATAATGATACAAGCCTCACTCAAGAAACGTAAAAAAATCTCAAACAACCTAACCTAAACTCCTAAAAGAATTAGAAGAACAAGAACAAATAAAACCCAAAGTCAGCAGAAGGAAGGAAATAATAAAGGTCCGAGAGGAAATAGAGATTAAAAACAAAATGAATAAAACCAAGAGCTGGTTCTTTGAAAAGATAAACAAAATCGACAAAACTCTAACCAGGCTCACCAAGAAGAAAAGAGAAAGGACTCAAATAAAAAATAAGAAATGAAAGAGGAGAAGTAATAACTGATAACACATAAAAACAAAAAATCATAAGAGAATACTATGAACAGTTGTATGCTAAAATATTGGACAACCTAGAAGAAATGGACAAGATTCTAGAAGTGCACGGCCTGCCAAAACTGAGTCAAGAACAAACATAATTTGAAGAGACAAATCACTAGAAGTGAAATGGAATCTGTAATTTAAAAAAATTCCCTGCAAACAGAAGTCCAGGACTGAACAGCTTTACTGGGAGTTCTTCCAAACATACAAAGAAAAACTTGTAACTATCCTTCTAAAATTATTCCAAAAGATTGAAGATGAGGGAACACTCTCAAATTCATTCTACGAAGGCACTGTCACCTTGATACCAAAACCAGATAAAGACACTACAAAAAATAAAATTACTTGGAATCCCCTGGTGGTCCAGTGGTTAGAACTCCATGCTTTCATTGCTGAGGGCATGAGTTCAATCCCTGGTTGGGGAACTAATATCCCACAAGTCATGCAGCACAGCAAAAAAAAAAAAAAAAAGATGAATATAGATGCAAAAATCCTCAACAAAATATTAGCAAACTGAATCCAACAACACATGAAAAGGATCATACACCACAATCAATATGGATTCATGCCATGGTTGCAAGGATGGTTCAGCATATGCAAATCAATGTGATACACCACATAAATAAAAGACAAAAACTCATAATCATCTCAAGAGATTCAGAAAAATCATTCGACAAAATTCAGCATCCATTCATGAAAAAAACTCACCAAAGTGGGTATAGAGGGAACATACCTCAACATAATAAAAAACCAGTTATGTCAAACTCATGGCCAACATAATACCAAATGGGGAAAAGCTGAAAGCCTTCCCACTAAATTCAGGAACAAGACAAAGATGCCCACTCTCACCACTTCTATTCAACATAGTATTGGAAGTCCTAGCAACAGCAATCAGACAAGAAAAAGAAATAAAACATATCCAAATTGGAAGGGAAGAGATAAAACTGTCAGTATTTGTAGATGTCTATATAGAGATCCCAAAAGACTCCACAAACTATAAGAACTAATAAATGAATTCAGCAAGGTGACAGGATACAAGATTAATATACAGAAATTTGTTGCATTTCTTTATACTAACAATGAAATATCAGACAGAGAAAGTTAAAAAAAAAATCTCATTTAAAATCCTGTCCAAAAAAAGAAAAAAAACCTAGGAAAACTTAACCATGGTGGTGAAAGACATATACACTGAAAACTGCAAACACTGATTAAGGAAACTGAATATGATTCAAAGAAAAGGAAAGCTATCCTATGATCTCGGATTAGAAGAATTAATATTATCAAAATCACCATGCTACCCAAAGCAATTCTATAGATTTAATGCAATCCCTATCAAAATACCCATGACATTTTTAACAGAACTAGAACAAATAATCATAAAATTTATATGGAACCACAAAAGGTCCAGAATTGCAAAAACAATCCTGAAGAAAAAGAACAGAAGTGGAGGCATAACCCTCCCAGACTTCAGACAATACTACAAAGCTACAGTAATCAAAATGGTATGGTATTACCGTTAAACAAACATATAGATCAATGGAACAGAATAGAGAAACCAGAAATAAACCCACACACCTACAGTCAATTGATCTTCAACAAAGGAGGCAAGAATATACAATGGAGAAAAGACAGTCTCTTCAACAAGTGGTTTGGGAAAGCTGGACAGCCTCATGTAAATCTGTGAAGTTAGAACGCTACCTTACACTGTATACAAAAACAAACTCAAAATGGATTGAAGACCTAAATATAAACCATGACATCATAAAACTCCTAGAAGAAACCATAGACAAAACATTCTCAGACATCTATCGTAGCAAAATTTTCTTAGATCAGTCTCCCAAGGCAAAAGAAATAAAAGCAAAAATAAACCAATGAGACCTAGTTAAACTTAAAAGCTTTTGCACAGCAAAGGAAACCATCAACAAAATGAAAGACAACCTACAGAATGGGAGAAAATATTTGCAAACAAAGTGACTGACAAGGAGTTAATATCCAAAATATACAAACAGCTCATACAACTCGATATTGAAGGACCCAATCAAAACAATGGACAGAAGACTTAAATGGATATTTGTCTAAAAAGAAATACAGATGGTCAATAAGCACATGAAAAGATGCTCAACATTGTTAATTATTAGAGAAATGCAAATCAAAACTACAATGAGGTACCACCTCACACCAATAAGAATGACTATCATCAAAAAGTCTACAAATTGGGCTTCCCTGGTGACGCAGTGGTTGAGAATCTGCCTGCTAATGCAGGGGACACGGATTCGAGCCCTGGTCTGGGAAGATCCCACATGCCGTGGAGCAACTAGGCCCGTGAACCACAATTACTGAGCATGCGCGTCTGGAGCCTGCGCTCCGCAACAAGAGAGGCCGCGATAGTGAGAGGCCTGCGCACCGCGATGAAGAGTGGCCCCCACTTGCCACAACTAGAGAAAGCCCTCGCACAGAAACGAAGACCGAACACAGCCAAAAATAAATAAATTAATAAATAAATTTTTAAAAAGTCTACAAATAATAAATACTGGAGTGGGTGTGGAGAAAGGGAACCCTCCTAAACTGTTAGAGGAAATGTAAAATGATGCAGCCACTATGGAAAACAGTCTGGAGGTTCCTAAAAAATAGAGCTACCATATGATCCAGCAATCCCATTCCTGGGCATACATATGGAGAAAAACATACTTTGAAAAGACACATATATTCCAATGTTCATTGCAACACTATTTACAATAACCAAGACATGGAAACAACCCAAGTGCCCATCAACAGACGATTAGCTTAAGAAGATGTAGTACATATATACAGTGGAATATTATTCAGCAATAAAAATAATGAAATATTGCCATTTGCAGCAATATGGATGGACCTAGAGAATATTATACTTAGTGAAATAGGTCAGACAAAGACATATTATATGATATCACTTATATGTGGAATCTAACAAATTATACAAATGAACCTATTTACAAAACAGAAACTGACTCACAGACATAGAAAAGAAACTTATGGTTACATAAAAGAAAAGGGAAGAGGGGAGGGATAAATAAGGAGTATAAGATTAACAGATACAAACTACTATACATAAAATAGATAAGCAAGAAGGATTTACACTATAGCACAGGTAACTATATTAAATATAGTGTAATAACCTATAATGGAAAACAATCTGAAAAAAAATACATCTATATATAACTGAATCACTTTGTTGTAAACCTGAAACTAACACAATATTGTAAATCAACTATACTTCTATACTTTTTTCAAAAAAAAGCACTGCTGGGAGGAAAAAATGATATAACATACATAAGGAGCCTGTCAGGATATCTAACATCCTGCAGCTATTAATATCAATATATATCTCTTGCCTTCTACTACAGGGGAACCGTGGGAAGAGTTACAGCATTGGAAATGGGCTCAGTGGGAAAATATAGGTGACATTTTGAGATCCAAGGGGCAACCTAACATACACGTAGTCAGTCTCTGAGTTCCACCTCCACATGATGAAAGAAAGAAAGTGACAAGGGAAAACAAGTGCTAATCATGCACCTATTATGACTCAAGCACTCACTTGGACTCTAGGGCGTCAAGGATAGTGAATAATATCAATACATGGTCTTTGCATCCCTAATCCCAAATAACAAAGTATCTTGTAGCATACTAAATACCCAAGGTCTGGAAAATTTTATATAACATTATTTAAAGACAGAATATTAGCTGGAGTAAATAATTACAAGCTAGTCAGCTTAGTACCATTTGTGGGAAAATACTAGGAACAGCTTTGTCAAGGTAACAACTTGACAATCATAAGGTAATTTGATTAGGATCAGGCAGTATTCTTCTAATGAGAATGATATTATAACAATTCACTGGTTGACTTTCTTTGAAGTCATTTACTATCATGGTGTCTGATTCAGACCAATATTCTTCCTATAACTATAAAGGATTTGGAGCACTAATCATATGATAGCTAGTAGCTTAAGATTTTTTTTTAAAGGGTGGAAATAGAACAAAAATTTAAAAATAGAATAAAAAAAGAAGCTCATGGTCTAATGCTTGAAGTCTAAGTTTAAAAGAATGTTTTTCCCTCTTTGAAATTTTGTAAGAACCACCAGTGTAAAGATATAAAAGAAGTGGCTTTTAAATTTAAGATGCCTTAGAATCAGCTGTGGAAATTGTAGAAACTACATCCTGGGATCCAATCCCAAGAGACTTAATTGGTGTGAGGCCCTAGATCTGCATGTTTCATATAAACACCCCCAAGTGGTTCTGATGCAGGTGGACTGCATACCATAGTTTAAAACATATAATTCTGTAACATTGAAACAAAACTATAAATAAATTTGCTTTCCTTTAATTAAGAAACTTTAATTGAAAAGTGTATAAGTCTCACCATAAACGTTGACATAAAGATCTTATAACATTCCTCGGGAAAAAGTTTTCAGTTATGTTCTTTTGCCTTCCAGAATTAAAATAAAGCTATAACTCTATAATTATATCCTAGAGGCAGTAATAAATTAAAACAACAACATGAACAAAAAACTCAACCACGATCATCACAACCACCACCACCACCAACAATAACAAAAAATCCATCAACAGACTCAGGCCTGAGGTAGAGACATGTCCCACTTTCATAGTAGGTGGAGTGACCTTGACTACTGATTTTAGACTCAGTTGTTTAAGTATTTTCCATGAGTGCTTTAAGCTGTCAGTACAGAGGAACTCACTGGCAGAATCAACAAAATGGATGAACAGTCAGCCAATCTATGAAGTGTTACTTAAAGACAAAGTAGTCAAATTTGAGGACCTCTTGCCCTGCGGTTATTCAAGAATCCCAGCAATTCTTCCTAAATCTCTGTGCTGCCAGGGCTGGAAGGCATTGATGGTATAATCAGTAATCAATAGAGAACTCAAATATTGCTTCTAAGAACTTCATCTTATGGACACAATATTTATGAAAGCAACAACATATAAATCATATAAATCTCAGATCTGGTCAGGATCCAGTCACAAATTATTTTGGGGAGAAAGTCTTAAAAGCCATTGTTGCATTTCACTCTTTGAAAAGTAATACTTCACCCTAATAAAAAAATAATGTTGCTAAAAGTATATCTTTTAAATGGAGGATTCTCCAATATTTAACTTTTCATAAATTATATTCTTTCCTTCTATGTGTCAGAGAAAGAGCCCATTCTTAAAAACAAAAGAAATCAACCTGCGTGACAATCAATGTCTTCAAATTTGCCATAATTCAAATAAGAACCATACTGGGTCCTGTGCAGGAAATAGGGTGAGAGTCCCCTAGAAAAAAAATGGAAAGGAAAGAAAATGGCAGTTACCTAATATAATGCTTCAAACATGTACAAATATCTCTTGACCTGTCAACCTAAGAGAGACAAACAATCTGAAGAATTTATACAGGGTTTATTACTGCTAAAGTGAATGAACGAGACACTTGAATTGGTTTTCTATTGCTGCTGTAACAAGTGACCATAAGTTTAGTGGCTTAAAAGAATATACTTTATTATATTTCAGTGTTATAGTTTAAGAATCCAACAAAAATCTCACTGGACTAAAATCAAGTGATCAACAAGGCTGCCTTACCTTCTGGAGGCTCTAGGGAATAATCTGTTTCCTTGTCTTTTCTAAAAAATTTTTAGAGGTGACCCACATTCCTTGGCTTGTGGGCCATTCCTCCGTCTTCAAAACTAGCAACAGCAGTTTTTAGAGTTCTTCTCATGGCACATCATTCTGACTTTCTTTTCTACCTCCGTCCTTTAAGGCCCCATGTAATTACATGGGGCCCACCTGAGCAGTCCAGGATAATTTCCTCATCTCAAGGTCTTTATCCTAATCACATCTTGCAATTATTCCAAGTTTGAGGTTGGGGGGGTCTAGGGCAGAGCACCAAGGTCCCATCCTCCTCCTCCTGGAATTGGTGCTTCCAGCCGTATAAACCAGCCCTGATCCATCCTGTGGATCTCCTTGGCAGGTGCACAAGTTCACTGTGCAGTAAGTTACTCTCTCAGTCCTCCCTGCTCAGCTCAGGCTGCTCCTTGAGAACCTGGATGATGCTGTGTGCATTCCTCACTTTCTCTTGACTTTTCTGAACTCAACTGGTCCTTATTCACACCTTCCTTGGCAACCACCTCCCCTACCATTACCTTGTTTTTCTTTGGGTTTTTCTCATCCTCCAAACCTGCTGATTTTCTTTCTTCCGTCTCCTGCCTCAGTTCTGTGTTTTCAGTGTGTGGGCTCAGTTAAGGTCCCTGTAGGAGACACACAAACAAGGAACTGCCTGCAGTTCCCAGGGCTCATTTAACACACATCTCAGTCTCTCATCCACTCAGAAAAAAACTGAACAGGAAGGGACTTTGGAAAATTTGAATAACAACCTTATCTTACTGATGAGGAAAATAACACCCCGAGAGATACGGAGATTTTCCCAAGTTCCCACACCACTTGGTGGCAGCAGAGCCACCACACAAGTAAGTCTTGGCCACAATCTTTTCTATCCGTAAGCACCAGGAAACAACGATGGCTGAGTTTCAGGGGACATTGGATCAAAATACGTATTTCCACCATTAAAACAAAAATATCTAAGGATCATTCCTAAAAATATTTTTTTTATCACTCTTCAGTAGTCCTATATTTATACTCAGTTTTCAATCCTGCTGACCCAATGGAACCAAGGAACACATGAGTATTAAATACAATCACAGTATATATATGTGATCCTTTGTAACACATCTGGCTCCTGTGCTAGAGGTCATCTTCCTGAGAGCAGGCACTCTGTGTGCCTTGTTCATCCCACCTCCCCAGTGCCTCCTCAAGAGCCTGCCAGATAGAATATTCAGTAAGTATTTGTCAAGCACATAAATACCAGGTACCAAGAGTAACTAACTTTTACCAATGTCTTCTAGTCCCAACCATATTTCCATTCAGATTTTATCCTAGGTCAGTGCTAAAGCAATAAAGGCACAGTCCTAGGAAAAGCAGTCCAAGATGCAAATACCACCTCCACCAAGTACCAAATATGCTTCATATGATGATTTCATTACTCTCTTTGAACACAGTGATCTCATGTGTAATAGAGAAGAATATATAATGTAAAACAGAGAAGGCAGTGTTACCCTTAGATGAGTAACTGTGATATCATACAGCAGACAGGGTTCCAATCCCTGGGCACTAGCTACACAGTATAGAATGCCTACATCACAGTCACTACAGGGCCTGTTAAACACTTCTGAGGATAAGGCCCAAAAAATTGCATCTCAGACTAAAGTTCCAGGGAGATTCTCATGCAAGGAAAAAGCCTGACCATTAAACAAAGTCTAGAATGTAGATCCCAAAAGCCTAGTGGAAACAAGAATGACTCAGCTGGATCAAAACAAGTTCCTTGTCATGGTGGTCTCTCAAGAGGAAATGTACCCTTTCCCAAGAAGGGTCCCCACCTGAGATGACAAACAAAGAGGACCCTGCTTTCCCAGTCTGGGCTTTTAGTGCCTCCACTGTCTTTTAAGTTTTCTCCTCTGCTCTAATCGCTGGAGCTTCTCAGCCCTCATATGGATCATTTCTTTATGAAGACCTCTGTTTCTCTACTTCTTGAAGAAACAGATGACAGAGATCAGTTCTGGGACTCCACACTTCTAGGCTTTCTCCTGAGCCACTTTCTTTCAGGTGAGCTGAAATAACTCGTGGGGGATAGAATTCAGGTCAATAAAGAGGATCCCAGAGGAGCATGAGACCATGAGGGCAGCCCCTCATGGGAGATGGTCAGAACCACGATGTGGTCAATATCAACCCTATTCAGGGCGAGAGGATATACTGGCCAATTCTGTGAGCAGAGAACACAGCCATGTCATTCCAGACTTTTGATATATAGAACATTGATAACAAATGTGTGTTGCTTTAAACCACTCTTTGTAATCTGTTAAAATGCAGTGATAAGGAACAAATTTAGATGCTTATCTGTACTCTACTGATTTTTAAATTTTTACAAATATGTATGCAAATCCCTGTAAAGAAAAACAAGGCAAAACAAAACCAAAAACAAACAAACAAAACAAAACAAAACAAAACAAAAAAACAAAGAATCACAGTAAAAAGCTTGTGCTCACCTTCATGTGACTATTTTCAAGCCCTAGAAACATGTAGGATACTATGAAGAAAACTTCAGGTGCTGAAATAATGTCCCTTTATTGTTAACAACCAAAGACTACAGAGGGTACAACACTTAACTTCGTGTAACATTACCTGTGAATCCATCATCTATCTCTATTTCCTATGGCAGGTTTTTTTTCCCTTAGCTCTCTGTTCTCCTGAGCTCACCAGACAAGATTTTATAGCAAGTACCAGTTAGCAGCATAGAGATCCAACTCAAAGAGAACAATAAAACATAGGCAGAACACTCTATGACATAAATCACAGCAAGATCCTTCTTGACCCAGCTCCTAGAGAAATGGAAGTAAAAACACAAATAAACAAATGGGACCTAATGAAACTTAAAAGTTTTTGCACAGCAAAGGAAACCATAAACAAGACCAAAAGACAACCCTCAGAATGGGAGAAAATATTTTCAAATGAAGCAACTGACAAAGGATTAATCTCCAAGATTTACAAGCAGCTCATGCAGCTCAATAACAAAAAACCAAACAATCCAATCCAAAAATGGGCAGAAGACCTAAATAGACATTGCTCCAAAGAAGATATACAGATGGCCTACAGACACATGAAAGAATGCTCAACATCATTAATTATTAGAGAAATGCAAATCAAAACTACAATGAGATATCATCTCACACCAGTCAGAATGGCCATCATCAAAAAATCTAGAAACAATAAATGCTGGAGAGGGTGTGGAGAAAAGGGAACCCTCTTGCACTGTTGGTGGGAATGTAAATTGATACAGCCACTATGGAGAACAGTATGGAGGTTCCTTAAAAAACTACAAATAGAACTACCGTACGACCCAGCAATCCCACTACTGGGCATATACCCTGAGAAAACCATAGGTCAAAAAGAGTCATGTACCAAAATGTTCATTGCAGCTCTATTTACAATAGCCAGGACATGGAAGCAACCTAAGTGTCCATCATCGGATGAATGGATAAAGAAGATGTGGCACATATGTACAATGGAATATTACTCAGCCATAAAAAGAAATGAAATGGAGGTATTTGTAATGAGGTGGATGGAGTTAGAGTCTGTCATACAGAGTGAAGTCAGTCAGAAAGAGAAAAACAAATACAGTATGCTAACACATATATATGGAATCTAAGGGGGAAAAAAAAAGGTCATGAAGAACCTAGTGGCAAGACGGGAATAAAGACACAGACCTACTAGAGAATGGACTTGAGGATATGGGGAGGGGGAGAGGTGAGATGTGACAGGGTGAGAGAGTGGCATGGACATATATACACTACCAAATGTAAAATAGATAACTAGTGGGAAGCAGCCGCATAGCACAGGGAGATCAGCTTGGTGCTTTGTGACCACCTAGAGGGGTGGGATAGGGAGGGTGGGAGGGAGGGAGATGAAAGAGGGAAGAGATATGGGAACATATGTATATGTATATGTATAACTGATTCACTTTGTTATAAAGCAGAAACTAACACACCATTGTAAAGCAATTATACTTCAATAAAGATGTTTAAAAAAAAAAAGAACAATAGATCAGTCACTGTTATTATCTTCCCACAAAGTTCTTTGAATGCAATCTCACCTCTTTATTTTGGCCATAAAAAAGAAAAGATCTATTTTTTTTTAAGTCCTATCCTAATGGGAATTTAAATTTAAATATCTCTGTTTTCCATTTTTATTCTGCTCATGCCCAATCATGGAGACCTCACTCCTCAGAGTGAGTGAGTTCCCAATTTGCTGTGGCCTGGGCTTTCAGTCAAAGGAAGTCAAGTCAACCCAACTGCAAATCTCTCTGGTGAATCCATCCCTCACCCTCAAAATCCAGAATAATGTGTGAATGCAGCAAGCAGCAGCATCCACCAAGCAACAGTGATAGGTTTGTACTGCACTTGGCTCACATTATCTGAGAGATTGGTGCAGCGTAAAATAGAAGAGAACAGAGAAAGATTATATTCATTTCAGCTTTTCCAGATGTCACTTAAGGTAAACCAAAGAATGTAAACACATTTGAGGAAATCTCTCAATAAGAAGTTAATTGTTGGCCAAAATAAATTGTAGGTAAAAGCCATCGTGTTAGCAAGAGGGGAGAAAAAGGATATTCTCATACATGGTTGGGAATATGACTAGGTAAACTTCTTTTTAAGGCAATAGGGCAGGAATTAGCAAAATTAGATATGTACTCAGTAATATATTTCTAAATCAAACAATTTTCTTTAAAGGAACATATACTACAGAAATACACAGAAATGATGGACATAGATGGACCTCTGTATCCGTGGGTTCTGCATCCACAGATTCAACAAACCACCCACCTGAAATATTTTTTAAAGGATGGAATAAACAGCAGCCTAGGTGATACTGAAGAAGGCATAAGTGATCTGGAAGATAGAATAACAGAAGTCACCCAATCAAAACAGCATAAAGAAAAACAAATTTAAAAAATGAAAACAGCTTAAGAGATTTCTGGGATATTATTAAGTAAACGAATATTTACATTATAAGGTTCCCAGAAGGAGAAGAAAAAGAGAAGGGGAATGAAAATGTATTTGAGGAAATTATGGCTGAAAACTTCCCAAAGATGAAGGTGGAAACAGATATCCAGGTACAGAAAGCACAGAGGGTTTCCAAACGAAATGAATCCAAACAGACCCACACCAAAACATATCATAATTAAAATGGCAAAAGTTAAAGATGAAGAGTGAATTCTAAAGGCAACAAGAGAAAAACAAAGACTCATATATAAGGGAATCACCATAAGACTATCAGCTGATTTTTCTCAGAAACTCTGAGGTCCAGAACTAACTGGCATGATATATTCCCTTTCCCTTTTGCTGAAAGGGGAAAACCTGCAACCTAGAATACTCTACCCAGAAATATTATCTTTTAGAATAGAAGAGATAAAAACTTATCAGAGAAGCAAAGACTTAAAAAGTTCATCAATACTAAACCTACACTAAAAGAAATGTTAAAGAGATTTCTCTAAGTGGAAAAGGAATAAGACTCTATATGAAAGGGAAAATCCCACTAGGTAAGGGAAATATATAGTAAGGACTGAGGATCAACCACTTAAGTAAGTATGAATATTAAAAGAGAAAAGGTCTACTTTCACACCACCCTGAACATGTCCTATTTTGTCTGATTTGGAAGCTAAGCAGCGTCGGACTGGTTAGTACTTGGAGGGGAGACCACCTGGGAATAGTGGGTGCTGTAGGCTTAAAAGAAAAAAAGAAAAGAGAAGAATCATAAAAGCAAATAAAACTACAATAAACAGGGGATAAACATGAATATGTAAAATAAAACATAAAAAAATGAAATGTGGGGGAGAGGAGAAGAAAACATAGATCTTTTAGAGTGTGTTTAAACTTAAATGACTAGTAGTTTAAAACAAGTAGATATAGGTCAACATTTATGAACCCCATGGTAACCACAAATCAAAAGCCTACAATAGGGTTTCCCTGGTGGCGCAGTGGTTGAGAATCTGCCTGCCAATGCAGGGGACACGGGTTCGAGCCCTGGTCTGGGAAGATCCCATATGCCGTGGAGCAACTAGGCCCGTGAGCCACAATTACTGAGCCTGCGTGTCTGGAGCCTGTGCTCCGCAACAAGAAAGGCCACGATAGTGAGAGGCCCGCGCACCGCGATGAAGAGTGGCCCCCACTTGCCGCAACTAGAGAAAGCCCTCGCACAGAAACGAAGACCCAACACAGCCATAAATAACAAATAAATAAATAAATAAAATTAAAAAAACAAAAAGCCTACAATAGATATATGAAAACTAAAAGGAAAGGAACAAAAGCACACTGCTAAAGAAAATATTCAAAACACAAGCAAAGAAACAAAGAGAAGAGGAAATGAACAGAGAAGGACTACAAAAACAAATGGAAAACAATAAAATGGCAATAAGTACATACCTGTCAATAATTACCTTAAATGTCAACAGACTAAATGACCCATTCAAAAGACATAGGTGGCTGATTGGAAAAAAAAAAGCCTTCTATATGCTAAGAGAGACTCATTTCAGAGCTGAAGACACATAGAGTCTGAAAGTGCATGGATAGAAAAAGATATTTCATGCAAACAGATACAAGAAGGAAGTGGGGGTAGCAATACTCATATCAGACAAAATAGACTTTGAACCAAGACTATAATAAAAGAAAAAGAGGGGTATTACATAATGATAAAGGGGTTAATACAAGAAGAGGATATTATGCTCCTTAACATATGCACACCCAATACAGAAGCCACTAAATATAAAAGCAAATATTGATACTAAGCAACATAAAGGGAGATATTTAAAATGATACTAAGGGAATTTGACCCCCCCACTTACATCAATGGACAGACCATCCAAACAGAAAATTAATAACTCAACAGTGCTCTTAAATGATACAATAGAGCAGCTGGACTTAACAGAAAGTAGGACATTACATCCAAAAACAGCAGAATACACATTCTTGCCAAGTGCACATAGGACATCCTCCAGGATAGATTTCATGCTGACCACAAAACAAATCTCAACAAATTTAAGAGGACAGAAATTATATCAAGCAGTTTTTCCAACCATAACTGTATGGAACTAGAAATCAGTTGCTGAAAGAAAAATGGGAAAAGAACAAACACATGGAGACTAAACAACATGCTACTAAAAAGCCAATGGCTCAGTGACGAAGTCAAAGAGGAAATCAGAAAATACCTTGGGACAAACGAAAACGGAAAATACACACCAAAACTTATGGTATGCAGCAAAAGTAGTTCTAAGATGGAAATTTATACCATTACAGGCCTTCATCAAGAAACAAGAAAAATCTCAAATAAACATACTAACCTACCACCTAAAGGAATTAGGAAAAAACAAACCAAGCCCAAAGTAGCAGGAGGAAAACAATAACAATGATTGGAAAGATAATAAATAAAGAGACGGGTTCAAGATGGCGGAGTAGAAGGATGTGCTCTCACTCCGTCTTGCAAGAGCACTGGAATCACAACTAACTGCTGAACAATCATCAATAGGAAGAAACTGGAACTCACCAGAAAAGATACCCCACATCCAAAGACAAAGGAAAAGCCACAATGAGACGGTAGGAGGGGTGCAATCACAATAAAATCAAATCCCATAACTGCCGGGTGGGTGACTCACAAACTGGAGGACACTTATACCACAGAAGTCCACCCACTGGAGTGAAGGTTCTGAGCCCCACGTCAGGCTTCCCAACCTGTGGGTCTGGCAACAGGAGGAGGAATTCTTAGAGAATCAGACTTTGAAGGCTAGCGGGGTTTGATTACAGGACCTTGACAGGACTGGGGGAAACAGAGACTCCAGTCTTGGAGGACATACACAAAGTAGTGTGTATATCGGGACCCAGGGGACGGAGCAGTGACCCCATAGGAGACTGAACCAGACGAACCTGCTAGTGTTGGAGGGTCTTCTGCAGAGGCAGGGGGTGGCTGTTTCTCACTGTGAGGACAAGTACACTGGCAGCAGAAGTTCTGGGAAGTAATCCTTGGAGTGAGCCCTCCCAGAGTCTGCCATTAGCCCCACCAAAGAGCTCTGGTAGGCTCCAGTGTTGGGTCGCCTTAGGCCAAACAACCAACAGGAAGGGAACCCAGCCCCACCCATCAGCAGACAAGTGGATTAAAGTTCGACTGAGCTCTGCCCACCAGAGCAACACCCAGCTGTACTCACCAGCAGTCCCTCCCATCAGGAAACTTGTACAAGCCTCTTAGATAGCTTAATCCACCAGAGGACAGACAGCAGAAGCAAGAAGAACTACAGTCCTGAAGCCTCTGGAACAAAAAACACATTCACAGACAGGTAGACAAGATGAAAGGTCAGAGGGCTACGTTCCAGATGAAGCAACAAGATAAAACACCAGAAAAACAACTAAATGAAGTGGAGATAGGCAACCTTCCAGAAAAAGAATTCAGAATAATGATAGTGAAGATGATCCAGGACCTCAGAAAAAGAATGGAGGCAAAGATCGAGAAGATGCAAGAAATGTTTAACAAAGAACTAGAAAAATTAAAGAACAAATAAACAGAGATGAACAATACAATAACTAAAATGAAAAATACACTAGAAGGAATCAATATCAGAATAACTGAGGCAGAAGAACAGATAAGTGACCTGGAAGACAGAATGGTGGAATTCACTGCTGCGGAACAGAATAAAGAAAAAAGAATGAAAAGAAATGAAGACAGCCTAGGAGAGCTCTGGGACAACATTAAACACAACAACATTCGCATTATAGGGGTCCCAGAAGGAGAAAGGAGAGGGAGAAATGACCCAAGAAAATATTTGAAGAGATTATAGTTGAAAACTTCCCTAACATGAGAAAGGAAATAGCCACCCAAGTCCAGGAAGCTCAGAGAGTCCCATACAGGATAAACCCAAGGAGAAACATGCTGAGACACATAGTAATCCAATTGGCAAAAATTAAAGACAAAGAAAAATTATTGAAAGCAACAAGGGAAAAATGACAAATAACACACAAGGGAACTCCCATAAGGTTAACAGCTGATTTCTCAGAAGAAACTCTACAAGCCAGAAGGAAGTGGCACGACATATTTAAAGTGATGAAAGGGAAGAACCTACAACCAAGATTACTCTATCTGGCAAGGATCTCATTCAGATGCAACAGAGAAATCAAAAGCTTTACAGACAAGCCAAAGCTAAGAGAATTCAGCACCACCAAATCAGCTCTACAACAAATGCTAAAGGAACTTCTCTAAGTGGGAAACACAAGAGGAGAAAAGGACCTATAAAAACAAACCCAAAACAGTTAAGAAAATGGTAACAGTAACATACATATTGATAATTACCTTAAACGTGAATGGATTAAATGCTCCAACCAAAAGACACAGGCTTGCTGAATGGATACAAAAACAAGAGCCATATATATGATATCTACAAGAGATCCACTTCAGACCTACGGACACATAAAGAATGAAAGTGAAGGGATGGAAAAAGATATTCCATGCAAATGGAAATCAAAAGAAAGCTGGAGTAGCAATAGTCATATGAGATAAAATAGACTTTAAAATAAAGAATGTTACAAGAGACAAGGAAGGACACTACATAATGATCAACAGATTAATCCAAGAAGAAGATATAACAATTATAAATATATATGCACACAACATAGGAGCACCTCAATACATAAGGCAACTGCTAACAGCTATAAAAGAGGAAATTGACAGTAGCACAATAATAGCGGGGGACTTTAACACGTCACTTACACCAAAGGACAGATCATCCAACAGAAAATTAATAAGGAAACACAAGCTTTAAATTACAAAATAGACCAGATAGATTTAACTGATATTTATAGGACATTCCATCCAAAAACAGCAGATTACATTTTCCTCTCAACTGCGCATAGAACATTCTCCAGGATTGATCACATCTTGGGTCACAAATCAAGCCTCAGTAAATTTAAGAAAATTGAAATCATATCAAGCATCTTTTTTGACCAGAGCACTATGAGATTAGAAATGAATAACAGGGAAAAAAACGTAAAAAAGACAAACACATGGAGGTTAAACAATACGTTACTAAATAACCAAGAGATCACTAAAGAAATCAAAGAAGAAATGAAAAAATACCTAGAAACAAATTACAATGAAAACCGTATGATCCAAAACCTATGGGATGCAGCAAAAGCAGTTCTAAGAGGGAAGTTTATAGCAATATAATCCTACCTCAAAAAACAACAGACATCTTAAATAAACAATCTAACCTTACACCTAACAGAACTAGAGAAAGAAGAACAAACAAAACCCAAAGTTAGTAGAAGGAAAGAAATCATAAAGATCAGAGCAGAAATAAATGAAATAGAAACAAAGACAACAATAGCAAAGATCAATGAAACTAAAAGCTGGTTCTTTGAGAAGATAAACAAAATTGATAAACCATTAGCCAGACTCATCAAGAAAAAGAGGGAGAGGACGCAAATCATTAAAATTAGAAATGAAAAACGAGAAGCTACAACAGACACTGCAGAAATACAAAGCATCCTAAGAGACTACTACAAGCAACTATGCCAATAAAATGGAACACCTGGAAGAAATGGACAAATTCTTAGAAAAGCACAACCTTCCGAGACTGAACAAGGAAGAAACAGAAGATATGAACAGACCAATCACAAGTAATGAAATTGAAACTGTGATTAAAAATCTTCCAACAAACAAAAGTCCAGGACCAGATGGCTTCACAGGTGAAATCTATCAAACATTTAGAAAAGAGCTAACACTCATCCTTCTCAAACTCTTCCAAAAAATTGCTGATGAAGGAACACTCTCAAATTCATTCTATGAGGCCACCATCACCCTGATACCGAAACCAGACAAAGTTACTACAAGAAAAGAAAATTACAGACCAATATCACTGATGAATATAGATGCAAAAATCCTCAACAAAAGGCCTCTCATCAAGCCTCTTAGATAGCCTCAACCACCAGAGGGCAGACAGCAGAAGCAAGAAAAACTACAATCCTGCAGCCTGTGGAACAAAAACCACAGTTACAGAAAGATAGACAAGATGAAAAGGCAGAGGGCTATGTACCAGCTGAAGGAACAAGAAAAAACCCCAGAAAAACAACTAAATGAAGTGGAGATAGGCAACCTCCCAGAAAAAGAATTCAGAATAATGATAGTGAAGATGATCCAGGATCTCGGAATAAGAATGGAGGCAAAGATTGAGAAGATGCAAGAAATGATTAACAAAGACCTAGAAGAATTAAAGAACAAACAAACAGAGATGAACAATACAATAACTGAAATGAAAACTATACTAGAAGGAATCAATATCAGAATAACTGAGGCAGAAGAACGGATAAGTGACCTGGAAGACAGAATGGTGGAATTCACTGCTGTGGAACAGACTAAAGAAAAAAGAATGAAAAGAAATGAAGACAGCCTAAGAGACCTCTGGGACAACATTAAACACAACAACATTCACATTATAGAGGTCCCAGAAGGAGAAGAGAGAGAGAAGGGACCCAAGAAAATATTTGAAGAGATTATAGTCGAAAACTTCCCTAACATGGGAAAGGAAATAGCCACCCAAGTCCAGGAAGCACAGGGAGCCCCATACAGGATAAACCCAAGGAGAAACACACAGAGACACACAGTAATCAAATTGGCAAAAATTAAGGACAAAGAAAAATTATTGAAAGCAGCAAGGGAAAAATGATAAATAACATACAAGGGAACTCCCATAAGGTTAACAGCTGATTTCTCAGCAGAAACTCCGCAAGCCAGAAGGGAGTGGCATGATATACTTAAAGTGATGAAAGGGAAGAACCTACAACCAAGATTACTCTACCCGGCAAGGATCTCATTTAGATTTGATGGAGAAATCAAAAGCTTTACAGACAAGCAAAAGCTAAGAGAATTCAGCACCACCAAACCAGCTCTACAACAAATGCTAAAGGAACTTCTCTAAGTGGGAAACACAAGAGAAGAAAAGGACCTACAAAAACAAACCCAAAACAATTAAGAAAATGGTCATAGGAACATACATATCGATAATTACCTTAAACGTGAATGGATTAAATGCCCCAACCAAAAGACATAGACTGGCTGAATGGATACAAAAACAAGACCCATATATATGCTGTCTACAAGAGACCCACTTTAGACCTAGGGACACATACAGACTGAAAGTGAGGGGATGGAAAAAGATACTCCATGCAAATGGAAATCAAAAGAAAGCTGGAGTAGCTATACTCATATCAGATAAAATAGACTTTAAAATAAAGAATGTTAAAAGAGACAAGGAAGGACACTACATAATGATCAAGGGATCAATCCAAGAAGAAGATATAACAATTATAAATATATATGCACCCAACATAGGAGCACCTCAATACATAAGGCAACTGCTAACAGCTATAAAAGAGGAAATCGACAGTAACACAATAATAGTGGGGGACTTTAACACTTCACTTACACCAATGGACAGATAATCCAAAGTGAAAATAAATAAGGAAACAGAAGCTTTAAATGACACAATAGACCAGATAGATTTAATTGATATTTATAGGACATTCCATCCAAAAACAGCAGATTACACGTTCTTCTCAAGTGCGCACGGAACATTCTCCAGGATAGATCACATCTTGGGTCACAAATCAAGCCTCAGTAAATTTAAGAAAATTGAAATCATATCAAGCATTTTTTCTGACCACAATGCTATGAGATTAGAAATGAATTACAGGGAAAAAAACGTAAAAAAGACAAACACATGGAGGCTAAACAATACGTTACTAAATAACCAAGAGATCACTGAAGAAATCAAAGAGGAAATTAAAAAATACCTAGAGACAAATGACAATGAAAACACGACGACCCAAAACCTATGGGATGCAGCAAAAGCAGTTCTAAGAGGGAAGTTTATAGCTATACAAGCCTACCTAAACAAACAAGAAAAATCTCAAGTAAACAATCTAACCTTACACCTAAAGAAACTAGAGAAAGAAGAACAAACAAAACCCAAAGTTACCAGAAGGAAAGAAATCATAAAGATCAGAGCAGAAATAAATGAAATAGAAACAAAGAAAACAATAGCAAAGATCAATAAAACTAAAAGTTGGTTCTTTGAGAAGATAAACAAAATTGATAAGCCATTAGCCAGACTCATCAAGAAAAAGAGGGAGAGGACTCAAATCAATAAAATCAGAAATGAAAAAGGAGAAGTTACAACAGACACCACAGAAATACAAAGCATCCTAAGAGACTACTACAAGCAACTTTATGCCAATAAAATGCACAACCTGGAAGAAATGGACAAATTCTTAGAAAGGTATAACCTTCCAAGACCGAACCAGAAAGAAACAGAAAATATGAACAGACCAAACACAAGTAATGAAATTGAAACTGTGATTAAAAATCTTCCAACAAACAAAAGTCCAGGACCAGATGCCTTCACAGGTGAATTCTATCAAACATTTAGAAAAGAGCTAACACCTATCCTTCTCAAACTCTTCCAAAAAATTGCAGAGGAAGGAACACTCCCAAACTCATTCTATGAGGCCACCATCACCCTGATACCAAAACCAGACAAAGACACACTACAAAAAAAGAAAATTACAGACCAATATCACTGATGAATATAGATGCAAATATCCTCAACAAAATACTAGCAAACAGAATCCAACAACACATTAAAAGGATCATACACCACGATCAAGTGGGATTTATCCCAGGGATGCAAGGATTCTTCAATATACGCAAATCAATCAATGTGATACACCATATTAACAAATTGAAGAAGAAAAACCATATGATCATCTCAATAGATGCAGAAAAAGCTTTTGACAAAATTCAACACCCATTTATGATAAAAACTCTCCAGAAAGTGGGCATAGAGGGAACCTACCTCAACATAATAAAGGCCGTATGCAACAAACCCACAGGAAACTTCATTCTCAATGGTGAAAAACTGAAAGCATTTCCTCTAAGATCAGGAACGAGACAAGGATGTCCACTCTCTCCACTATTATTCAACATAGTTCTGGAAGTCCTAGCCACAGCAATCAGAGAAGAAAAAGAAATAAAAGGAATACAAATTGGAAAAGAAGAAGTAAAACTGTCACTGTTTGCGGATGACATGATACTATACATAGAGAATCCTAAAACTGCCACCAGAAAACTGTTAGAGCTAATTAATGAATATGGTAAAGTTGCAGGATACAAAATTAATGCACAGAAATCTCTTGCATTCCTATACACTAATGATGAAAAATCTGAAAGAGAAATTATGGAAACACTCCCATTTACCATTGCAACAATAAGAATAAAATACCTAGGAATAAACCTACCTAGGGATACAAAAGACCTGTATGCAGAAAACTATAAGACACTGATGAAAGAAATTAAAGATGATACCAACAGATGGAGAGATATACCATGTTCATGGATTGGAAGAATCAACATTGTGAAAATGAGTATACTACCCAAAGCAATCTACAGATTCAATGCAATCCCTATCAAATTACCAATGGCATTTTTTACGGAGCTAGAACAAATCATCTTAAAATTTGTATGGAGACACAAAAGACTCCGAATAGCCAAAGCAGTCTTGAGGGGAAAAAATGGAGCTGGAGGAATCAGACTCCCTGACTTCAGACTATACTACAAAGCTACGGTAATCAAGACAATATGGTACTGGCACAAAAACAGAAACATAGATCAATGGAACAAGATAGAAAGCCCAGAGATTAACCCACGCACCTATCGTCAACTAATCTATGACAAAGGAGGCAAAGATATACAACGGAGAAAAGACAGTCTCTTCAATAAGTGGTGCTGGGAAAACTGGACAGCTACATGTAAAAGAATGAAATTAGAATACTCCCTAACACCATACACAAAAATAAACTCAAAATGGATTAGAGACCTAAATATAAGACTGGACACTATAAAACTCTTAGAGGAAAACATAGGAAGAACACTCTTTGACATAAATCACAGCAAGATCTTTTTTGATCCACCTCCTAGAGTAATGGAAATGAAAACAAAAATAAACAAATGGGACCTAATGAAACTTAAAAGCTTTTGCACAGCAAAGGAAACCATAAACAAGACGAAAAGACAACCCTCAGAATGGGAGAAAATATTTGCAAATGAATCAACGGACAAAGGATTAATCTCCAAAATATATAAACAGCTCATTCAGCTCAATATTAAAGAAACAAACACCCCAATCCAAAAATGGGCAGAAGACCTAAATAGACATTTCTCCAAAGAAGACATACAGACGGCCACGAAGCACATGAAAAGATGCTCAACATCACTAATTATTAGAGAAATGCAAATCAAAACTACAATGAGGTATCACCTCACTCCTGTTAGAATGGGCATCATCAGAAAATCTACAAACAACAAATGCTGGAGAGGGTGTGGAGAAAAGGGAACCCTCTTGCACTGTTGGTGGGAATGTAAATTGATACAGCCACTATGGAGAACAATATGGAGGTTCCTTAAAAAACAAAAATAGAATTACCATATGACCCAGCAATCCCACTACTGGGCATATACCCAGAGAAAACCGTAATTCAAAAAGACACATGCACCCGAATGTTCATTGCAGCACTCTTTACAATAGCCAGGAGATGGAAGCAACCTAAATGCACATCGACAGATGAATAGATAAAGAAGATGTGGTACATATATACAATGGAATATTACTCAGCCATAAAAAGGAACGAAATTGAGTAATCTGTTGAGACGTGGATGGATCTAGAGACTGTCATACAGAGTGAAGTAAGTGAGAAAGAGAAAAACAAATATCGTATATTTACGCATGTATGTGGAACCTAGAAAAATGGTACAGATGAACCAGTTTGCAGGGCAGAAACTGAGACACAGGTGTAGAGAACAAACGTATGGACACCAAGGGGGGAAAGTGCCCGGGGGTGGTAGTGGTGTGATGAATTGGGAGATTGAGATTGACATATATATATAGCATTAACCTTAACACTAATATGTATAAAATGGATAACTAATAAAAACCTGCTGTATAAAAATAAATAAATTAAATTAAATTAAAAAAAAACGGATCCTACATGCCCCACGGTGGGGCCAAAAAAAAAAAGATAATAAATAAAATAGCAATTAAAAAATAGAAAAGATAATGAAACCAAGAGCTGGTTTTTTTTTTTTTGTTTTTTTTTTTTTTTAATTTATTTATGGCTGTGTTGGGTCTTCGTTTCTGTGCGAGGGCTTTCTCCAGTTGTGGCAAGCGGGTGCCACTCTTCATCGCGGTGCGCGGGCCTCTTACTATCACGGCCTCTCTTATTGCGGAGCACAGGCTCCAGATGCGCAAGCTCAGTAATTGTGGCTCACGGGCCCAGTTGCTCCGCAGCATGTGGGATCCTCCCAGACCAGGGCTCGAACCCGTGTCCCCTGCATTGGCAGGCAGATTCTCAACCACTGCGCCACCAGGGAAGCCCCAAGAGCTGGTTTTTTGAAAAGAAAAACAAAATTGATAAACCTTTAGCCAGACTCACTAAGAAGAAAAGAAGACACAAACATCAAAATAATAAATGAAAGAGGAGAAATAACCACCAATACCACAAAGATACAAAAAATCATGAGATTAATATGAACAGTTACATGCCAACAAATTGGACAATCTAGAAGGAATGGACAAATTTCTAGAAACACACAACCTGTCAAGACTGAATAAAGAATATCTAGACAATTTGAACAGACTGATCACTAGTTTTGAAATTGAATTTATAATAAATAAATTCCCAGCAATCAAAAGTCCAGGACTGGACATCTTCACAGGGGAATTCTACCAAATATATAAAAAAGAGCCAATACCCCTCCTTCTCAAACTATTCCAAATAACTGAAGAGGATGGAACACTCCCAAATTCATTGTACAAGGCCACCACTACCCTGATACCAAAACCAGACAAAAACACTACAAAAAAGAAAATTACAGGCCAATATTTTTATTAATACAGATGAAAAAGTCTTAATAAAATATTAGCAAACAGAACCCAACAATACATTAAAAGGATCATATACCACAATCAAGTTGGATTTATTCCAGAGATGCAAGGATGGTTCAACATAGGCAAAAGTTGATCAATGTGATACATCACATTAACAAAAGAGAGGGAAAAAAACCACATGATCATCTCAAGAGATGCAGAAAAAGCATTTGACAAAATTCAACATTCATTTATGTTAAAAACTCTCATCAAAGTGGGTACAGAGGGAACATATCTCAACATAATAAAGGCTATGAAAAACTCACAGCTAACATCATACTCAGCAGTGAAAAGCTGAAAACCTTGCCTCTAAATTCTGGAACAAGTCAAGCATACCCACTCTAACCTCTTCTATTTAACATAGTACTGGAAGTCCTAGCCACAGTAATTAGACAAGAAAAAGAAATAAAAGGCATCCAGATTGGAAGGGAAGAAGTAAAATTGTCTCATTTGCAGATGACATGATATTTTATATAGAAAACCCTAAGATATCCACCAAACAACTCTTAGAACTAATAAATGCAATTAGTAAAGTTGAAGGATACAAGATTAATATATAGAAATTTGTTGCTTTTCTATACATCAGTAATGACCTATCAGAAAGAGAAATTTAAAAACAATCTCATTTAAAATCACATCAAAAAGAATAAAAAATTTAGTAATAAACTTAACAAGGAGGTGAAAGATCTATGAGGTGAAAGATCTATATGCTGAAAACTATTAATGAAGGAAGTTGAAGATGATACAAGGAAATGGAAATATATACCATGCTCTTGGACTGGAAGAATTAATGTTAATGGCCATACTACCCAAAGTAATCTAGAGATATAATGTAATCCCCATCAAAATACCTAGGGTATTTTTCACATAACTAGAACAAATAATCCTAAAATGGATATGGAACCACGAAGACCCAAAATTGCCAATCAATCCTGAGAATAAAAGAATAAAGGTGGAGGTATAACACTCCCAGCCTTCACTATACGGTAATCACAACAGCATGATACTGGCACAAAAACAGACACATAGATGAGTGGAACAGAATGGAAAGCCCAGAAAAAAATCCACATGCCTATGGTCAATTAATCTACAACACAGAAGGCAAGAATGGAGGAAACACAGTCTTTAATAAAGGGTGCTGGGGGGACTTTCCTGGTAGCGCAGTGGTCAAGAATCTGCCTGCCAGTGCAGGGGACACAGCTTCAAGCCCTGGTCCAGGAAGATCCCACATGCCGTGGAGCAACAAAGCCCATGCACCACAACTACTGAGCCCATGTGCCACAACTACTGAAGCCTGTGTGCCTAGAGCCTGTGCTCCACAAGAGAAGTCACTGCAATGAAAAGCCTGCACACTGCCATGAAGAGTAACCCCCACCTGCCACAACTAGAGAAAGCCTGCATGAAGCAACGAAGACCCAACATATCCATTAATTAATTAATTGATTGATTAAAAAAATTTTTTTAAATTAAAGGGTGTTGGGAAAAGTTGACAACTACATGTAAACAAATGAGATTAGAACATTTCGTCACACCATATACAAAATAAACTTAGAATTGATTAAAGATCTAAATGTAAGACCTGAAACCATAAAACTCTTAGAAGAGAACATACTCTTTGACATAAATCATAGAAATATTTCTTTGTATCTGTCTACTAATGCAAAAGAAATAAAAGCAAAAATTAAAAAGTTGGACATAATTAAACTTAAAATTTTTGCACAGCAAAGGAAACCATCTACAAAATGAAAACACAACCTATGGAATCGGAAAAAACTTGCAAATATGACTGACAAGGTATTAATATACAAAATATACAAACAGCTCATATAACTCACTATCAAAACAAACAACCCAATCTAAAAATAGGCAGAAGACCTAAATAGATATTTTTCTAAAGACGACATATAGATTTTCAACAGGCAAATGAAAAGATGTTCAACATCACTAATAACAACTCTAAGATATGCAAATCAAAACCACCATGAGATATCATCTCATACATGTCAGAATGGTTATCATCAAAATGTCTACAAATAACAAATGTTGGTTAAGATATGAAGAAAAGGGAACCTCAGTACAATGCCAGTGGGAATGTAAATTCATGTAGCCACTATGGAAAACAGTATGGAGGTCCCCCCAAAACTAAAAATACAACTATCATATTATCCAGCATTTTCACTCTTGGGTGCATATTAAAAAATCACCAAAAACACTAATTCA
This sequence comes from Balaenoptera ricei, assembly GCF_028023285.1. Lineage (NCBI taxonomy): Eukaryota > Metazoa > Chordata > Mammalia > Artiodactyla > Balaenopteridae > Balaenoptera > Balaenoptera ricei. The sequence goes on from NC_082639.1 coordinate 106,493,749, forward strand.
AAGAGATACATGCACCTCAATGTTCATAGCAGCACTATTTACAATAGCAAAAAAATGGAAGCAACCCAAGAGTCCGTCAACAGACAAAGCAATAAAGAAAACGTAGTATATATATACACAATGGAATATTACTCAGCCATAAAAGGATGAAATTCTGCCATTTGCAGCAACGTGGATGTACCAAGAGAATATTATGCTTAGTGAAATAAATCAGACAAAGAAAGACAAATACTGTGTGATATCACTTATGTGTGGAATCTAAAAAATAAAATGAATGTATATAGCAAAACAGAAATACAGTCACAGATACAGAAAACAAAATAGTGGGGGTTTTTCTTCTGTTTTTAACTATGGTATAGTTGATTTACAATATTATATAAGTCTCTGGTGTACAACATAGCGATTCACAATTTTAAATGTTATACTCCATTTATAGTTATTATAAAATATTGGCTATATTCCCTGTGCTGTACAATATGTCCTTGTAGTTTATTTTGTACATAGTATTCTGTGTCTCTTAATCCCCTACATCTATCTTGTCCCTATCCCCTCCCCTCTCCCCACTGGTAACCCCTGTTTTGTTTTCTATATCATAATTTTGTTTATTATACACTCCTCAGAGGTCTGTGTATTAACCTGTAATCATATAGTATATATTCTCTTACACCTGGCTTTTTGGCTAAAAATTATGGATTGAATAGTCATTAGTGATTCCTCCCTTTTCATTGCTCCTCCTTTTCATTGAAATATACCAGAATTTAGTTATTTAGTTATCCATTCCATTAATGATATACATTTGAGTTGTTTCCAATTTTGGGCTCTTTTACAGAGGAAGCTATGGTTCTACTTGTGCAAGTGTCCTGGACACAGTGTATTACAAAACATGGAGAGGAATTCTGAGATGCTGTGTTATGCCTATCCAAGCCTTTATAGGGTTTAAAAAAACCTATAAAGCGAAGTGTGCAGTTTATACAATTCATATGAACAAGAAAAAACAAAATTGAATGTATGTGATGTGTTGGATATATAGATTCAAGGTTACATATTAAAGCTCTAGTTAATGTGTTTACTGTGTACATACTTCCCACTCTACTGAAGTTTGACATCTTCACCACCTGAATGACCTGGGACTGCTTGTGTCAGTTCAGCAGGGAGAGCCTATGACTCCATGAGGAGACTTGGCTTCACTTCCTTTTCTCTTGGGAGATATTTATGCTTTGGACTCTTCAGAACCACAAGACAAGGGTGGCAATGAAGGCCTGTGCAGGTGAGGGATTAGAGGGGACAAGTCTGCTATGGATGAGGGACTTGGGCCTGAGCTTGGGGAGATCTAGTGAAAAAGAAAAGAATCCCTAGAAGCAGGATATTGGAGGAAAGATGAGAGGCTGTTTATATGGGAAGAAAGGAGGCCAGAGGATGAGGGACCAGGGCAGGATGTGTTTGTGCAGCATCAGGTAAGAGGGAGTTGCAGAGATGGGCTGCCATTCTGGGGCCAGGAAATAGAACCAGCTTGGTATTCAGCTGTCCCTCCTCCTCTGCCCCTCTTACTCCTCCCAAATCGTGCCTCTCCATCCACCTTCCCTTCCCCCTCCATCTCATGATGGCACACAGGGGGCCAGTAGGCACAGGAAAAGGTTTTAATTCATTTTAAGGTAAGAAATTTTCTTTTAGGTCAACAAAATGTTTTAAAATAATAATAATACATTTTTTTGAGTGTGGTAAAATGTACTTTTAAAATATTTTATGAATGAAGGGGCCCACAAAGTCAAAAGTGGCCAGGGCCCATGAAAGTCATCGTGTGAATTGTATACTTTAAATGTGTGCATTTGGAGAAGCAAGAAGAACTACAATCCTGCAACCTGCAGAACAAAATCCACAAGCACAGAAAGTTAGACAAAATGAAAAGGCAAAGGATTATGTCCCAGGGGAAGGAACAAGATAAAACACCAGAAAAACAACTAAATGAAGTGGAGATAGGCAACCTTTCAGAAAAAGAATTCAGAATAATGACAGTGAAGATGATCCAGGATCTCAGAAAAAGAATGGAGGCAAAGATTGAGAAGATACAAGAAATGCTTAACAAAGACCCAGAAGAACTAAAGAACAAACAAACAGAGATGAACAATACAGTAACTGAAATGAAAAATACACTAGAAGGAATCAATAGCAGAAAACTGAGGCAGAAAAACGGTTAAGTGACCTGGAAGACAGATGGTGGAAATTACTGCCATGGAACAGAATAAAGAAAAAAGAATGAAAAGAAATGGAGACAGCCTAAGAGACCTCTGGAACAACATTAAATGCACCAACATTCTCATTATAGGGGGTCCCAGAAGGAGAAGAGAGAGAGAAAGGACCTGAGAAAATATATGAAGAGATAATAGCTAAAAACTTCCCTAACATGGGAAAAGAAACAGTCAACCAAGTCCAGGAAGCACAGAGAGTCCCAGGCAGGATAAACCCAAGGAGGAACACGCCAAGACACATAATAATCAAACTGACAAAAGTTAAAGACAATGAAAAAATATTAAAAGCAACAAGGGAAAAATGACAAAGGATACAAAAACAAGACCCATGTATATGCTGTCTGCAAGGGACCCACCTCAAACCTAGGGACCCATACAGACTGAAAGTGAGGGGATGGAAGAAGGTATTCCACGAAAATTGAAATCAAAGGAAAGCTGGAGGAGCAATACTCGTATCAGAAAAAATAGACTTTAAAATAAAGCCTGTTATAAGAGACAAAGAAGTACACTACATAATGATCAAGGGAACAATCAAAGAAGAAGATAAACACTTGTATATATATATGTACCCAACATAGGAGCACCTCAATATATAAGGCAAGTACTAACAGCCATAATGGGAGCAAAAGACCTGTATGCAGAAAATTATAAGACACTGATGAAAGAAATTAAAGATGATACAAATAGATGGAGAGATATACCATGTTCCTGGATTGGAAGAATCAACATTGTGAAAATGACTCTACTACCCAAAGCAATCTACAAATTCAATGCAATCCCTATCAAACTACCACTGGCATTTTTCACAGAACTAGAACAAAAAATTTCACAATTTGTATGGAAACACAAAAGACCCCGAATAGCCAAAGCAATCTTGAGAACGAAAAATGGAGCTGAGGGAATCAGGCTCCCTGACTTCAGACTATATTACAAAGCTACAGTAATCAAGACAGTTTGGTACTGGCACAAAAACAGAAATATAGATCAATGGAACAGGATAGAAAGCCCAGAGATAAACCCACACACATATGGTCACCTTATCTTTGATAAAGGAGGCAAGCATATACAGTGGAGAAAAGACAGCCTCTTCAATAAGTGTTGCTGGGAAAATTGGACAGGTACATGTAAAAGTATGAAATTAGAACACTCCCTGACACCATGCACAAAAATAAACTCAAAATGGATTAAAGACCTAAGTGTAAGGCCAGACACTATCAAACTCTTAGAGGAAAACATAGGCAGAACACTCTATGACATACATCACAGCAAGATTCTTTTTGACCCAGCTCCAGAGAAATGGAAATAAGAACACAAATAAACAAATGGGACCTAATGAAACTTAAAAGCTTTTGCACAGCAAAGGAAACCATAAACAAGACCAAAAGGCAACCCTCAGAATGGGAGAAAATATTTTCAAATGAAGCAACTGACAAAGGATTAATCTCCAAGATTTACAAGCAGCTCATGCAGCTCAATAACAAAAAAACGAACAACCCAATCCAAAAATGGGCAGAAGACCTAAATAGACATTTCTCCAAAGAAGATATACAGATGGCCTACAGACACATGAAAGAATGCTCAACATTATTAATCATTAGAGAAATGCAAATCAAAACTACAATGAGATATCATCTCACACCGGTCAGAATGGCCATCATCAAAAAATCTAGAAACAATAAATGCTGGAGAGGGTGTGGAGGAAAGGGAACACTCTTGCACTGTTGGTGGGAATGTAAATTGATACAGCCACTATGGAGAACAGTATGGAGGTTCCTTAAAAAACTACAAATAGAACTACCATACGACCCAGCAATCCCACTACTGGGCATATACCCTGAGAAAACCATAGGTCAAAAAGAGTCATGTACCAAAATGTTCATTGCAGCTCTATTTACAATAGCCAGGACATGGAAGCAACCTAAATGTCCATCGACAGATGAATGGATAAAGAAGATGTGGCATATATATACAATGGAATATTACTCAGCCATAAAAAGAAATGAAATGGAGGTATTTGTAATGAGGTGGATGGAGTTAGAGTCTGTCATACAGAGTGAAGTAAGTCAGAAAGAGAAAAACAAATACAGTATGCTAACACATATATACGGAATCTAAGGGGAAAAAAAAAAAAGGCCATGAAGAACCTAGTGGCAAGACGGGAATAAAGACACAGACCTACTAGAGAATGGACTTGAGGATATGGGGAGGGGGTGGGGTGAGATGTGACAGGGTAAGAGAGTGTCATGGACATATATACACTACCAAATGTAAAATAGATAACTAGTGGGAAGCAGCCGCATAGCACAGGGAGATCAGCTCGGTGCTTTGTGACCACCTAGAGGGGTGGGATGGGGAGGGTGGGAGGGAGGGAGATGCAAGAGGGAAGAGAAATGGGAACATATTGTATATGTATAACTGATTCACTTTGTTATAAAGCAGAAGCTAACACACCATTGTAAGGCAATTATACTGCAATAAAGATGTTTAAAAAAAAAAAAGAAATAAACTACAAGAAAAAACTACAAAAAACACAAACATGTGGAGGCTAACAAATATGCTACTAAACAACCAGTGGATCACTGAAGAAATTAAAGAGGAAATCAAAAATACCTAGAGATGAATGAAAATGAAAGCACAATGATACAAAACCTATGAGATGCAGCAAAAGCAGTTCTAAGAGGGAAGTATATAGCAATACAATCTTACCGCATGACACGAGAAAAATCTCAAATAAACAACCTAACCTTACACCTATAGCAACTAGAGAAAGAAGAACAAACAAAACCTAAAGTTAGTAGAAGGAAAGAAATCATAAATATGTGCATTTGTAGTGAATTCTATCTGAAAGTAAAGACTTATACATGACTCCAAACAAGGGAGGACTCAGCTGTTGTAGTCCTTTGTCCCTGATGGCATTTCACAAGAAGCTTCCCCCCTTCAGGGAAGCAGGACCTACATCAAGGGCCCAGAGTGGATTCTTCAATCTGAGCCTTTAGCTTTTTTAGTCCAGCTTCAGCTTATCTCTTCTCCTCCTAGTGCTGGAGGTTGTCAGTATTCGGGGGAAGAATGTTTTCTTGAAAACCATGGTTACTGCCTCTTCTATTGGGAGAGATGGGGAAGAGATGCATTAGGCATCTTATCAGTGACCCAATTTTCTCCAAGCCCACGAGCTGAAACGAAATAATGGTTTAAAGAGGTCAGGTGAGGAGGAGTTCAAGATGGTGGAGTAGAACAACGTGGAGTTCACCTTCGCCCCACTAACACATCAAAAATACATCTACATGTGGAACAATTCTCACATAATATCCACTGAAACATGGCAGAAGATCTCTTATACAACCAAAGCTGCAACAAAGATCCCACGTAACTGGGTAGGAAAAAAGGGGGAAAAAATGAATGAGGATGGGACTTGCACCCCTGGGAGGGAGCTGTGAAAGAGGAACAGATCTCTAGCCCTGGGAACATTTTTTGCTGGTTGGAAGGTCCACTTCAACTGATAGGAAGCTGGAAGGGTCTGGAATTTTCTTGAGAGAAGTGTGTGGGTGCTGGCTTGCTGCCAGGCAGAGTAGAGAGGGACTGGCACTGACGGCTGCCAGGTTGCTGCACTTCCCAACCCGAGACACATGCTTGCTGGTGCACAGAGTGGCTGGGTGCTGAAACTCAAGCTTCAGCAGACAGACCTGGGAAGCCGACTTGGTTTGGCTTCACAGAGACAGCCCAAAAGGCCTGGAGTGTGGTCCAGGCCACCATTAAAGATGTGCACAGGACAGAGCACAGGTCTGCCATAGGAGCTCCACTGTCAGTGTGCCCAAGGTTGGGGCATAGCTCCAACCCTAGTGGGCTTTGATAGCACAAATGTGGACCTGACATTTGAGCCAATTATTGGAGCTCCTGAATTGGGAGTGAGTCTAGGGGTGGCGCCAGCAGTAGCGGATTTTGAGGGTGCACACACTGGGTGGTGGGCAGCATCAGAGTCCAACTTCCTGGCAGACAGCCCCTGGGGAGGAATACACAGCAGCTCCTTTCCCATCAGGAGCACTCCAGTCGCACCTACCTCATACCACAGCTGAGAACTTGATCTGGAGACTTCTACTCCAACAACCAGAGAGAAGCCCCTGCCCCCGACAGGTCTGTGACAGCCACAGAGCAAAGAGGAGTCCTACCCAACATCCAGTGCAGGCTCTGGTCACCACAACACCAAACACACCCCCATCAAGGGGATAATGGCTAGCACACTCTGAGGAAAGACATGACTGGCATCCATACCAAAACAGCCTGTGCACCAAGAATGTTAGACTCACACAGTCTACACAGGAATACTCCCACACAAAAACAGCCTTTCAAGACCACAGTAGATAACTGTTTCTCCTAAATTCATATAGTCAGAGAAATTTAACTAAAATGAAAAGGCAGAGGATCTACTCCCAATTAAAAGAACAAGAGAAATTCTCTGAAAGAACAAACAATGAAACAGACATTTCTAGTCTACCAGACCCTGAGTTCAAAAAGGATGTCATAAAAATACTGAGTTAAGAAAGACTATCTGTAGAAATGCAGATCTCTGCAACAAGGAACTAGAAACTCTAAAGAGGAACCAATCAAAATTAGTCAACTCAATTGCTGAGATAAAAACTGAACTAAAGGCAATAAATAGCAGACTAAATAATGCAGAAGAACAAATAAGTGATCTGGAAGATAAAATAATGGAACTCACCAAAGCAGATTAGCAGAAAAATGAAACAACAAGTTTCCACTGTATAACACAGGGAACTATATTCAATATCCTGCAATAAACCATAATATTATGTATTATATATATATAATATATATTATACACTTTGCTGTACACCAGAAACTAACACAACATTGTAAATCAACTATACTTCAGTAAAAAAAAGACAAATAAAAAAATGAAAACTACATACGAGATCTATGGGATAATATAAAGCATGGCAACCTATATGTAATAGGGATTCCAGAAGGAGAAGAAAGAGAAAGGGGGATTAAAAATGTATTTGAAAAAATTATGGCTTAAAACTTCCCAAACTTAAAGAAGGAAACACATATCCAGGTACAGGAAGGACAGAGGGTCTGACACAAGATGAACCCAAACAGACCCAACCAAGACATATCATAATTTAAATGGCAAAAGTTAAACATATAAAGAGGATTCTAAAGGTAACAAGAGAAAAGCAAACAGTCAGTTACAAGGGAACACCATAAGACTATCATCTGATTTCTCTACAGAAACGTGGCAGGCCAGAAGTGAGTGGTAAGATATATTCAAAGTCCTGAAAGGGAAAAACCTGCAACCTAGAAGAGTCTAGTCAGCAAGATTATCATTTAGAATAGAGGGAGAAACTAAGAATGTCTTAGAAAAGCAAAAACTAAGAGAACACAGTAATACTAAACCTAACTTAAAAGAAGTATTGAAAGGTCTTCTCTAAATAAAAAAGAAGCATTATTCTATAGAAAGTGGAAAACACAATTGGAAAGGAAAATATATAAAGGATTGAAGATTACTTAAATAAGCAAGTACATAGATTAAAATTTTTTTAATTTGTGAAAGTGATAACTACAATGAACAGCAAAAGGATAAATATGAGATGTAAAATACGACTTCAAAATCACAAAATGTGAGAAAGGGGAGTAAGAAAATGTAGATTTATTAGAAAGTGTTTGGACTTATATGATCATCAATCTAAAGCAAGTAGATATAATTATGTGTTAACATACTTGAAAACCAGAGTAACCACAAATCAAAAACATACAATAGATTTACAAAAATCAAAAAGAAAGGAACTAAAGCATAATGCAAAAGAAAACCATCAAACCACAAAAGGAAAAACAAAAAGAAGAAAGGAACTAAGAAGAACTACAAAATCAGCTGGAAAACAAGGTTTAAAGTGGCAATAAATACAAGTGTATCAATAATCACTTTAAAGGTCAATGGACTAAATTTTCCAATCAAAAGACACAGAGTGGCAGATTGGATTAAATAAAAAAAGAACGTGGGGGGGGGGGGTGGTGTGGTGGTGGGATGAACTGGGAGATTGGGATTGACATATATACACCAATATGTATAAAATTGATAACTAATAAGAACCTGCTGTATAAAAATAAAATAAAATAAAATTCAAATTCAAAAAAAAAAAAGAACCTACAATATGCTTCCTACAAGAGACCCATTTTAGGGCAAAAGACACACATAGATTGAAAGGGAGGGAATGGAAAAAGATATTTCATAGAAATGGAAACAATAAGAAAGTGGGAGGGCTCATTAAACATCTCACTCAAGACTTCCTGGACAAGATGGCAGAGGAGAAGGACCTTGATCTCACCTCGTCACATGAGCATACCAAAAAACTAACTACTGAACAGCCATCAATAAAAAAGACTGGAACCTACCAAAAAAGATAGTCTATTTTCAAAGACATAAAGAAGAAACCACACGAGATGGTAGGAGGGGCACACTCACGATATAATTAAATCCCATAGCCAGCAGGTGGGTGACCCACAAACTGGAGAACAATTATATGGATGCAGTTCTCCCACAGGAGTGAGAATTCTGGGCCCCACATCAGGCTCTCCACTTGGGGGTATGGCATCAGGAGGAGGAGACACCAGAGCATGTGGCTTTGAAGGCCAGCAGGACTTGACTGCAGGAGGTTCACAGGACTGGAAGAAACAGAGACTCCACTCTTGGAGGGTGCATACAAGTTCTTGTACACACCAGGACCCAGGGAAAAAGCAGGGACTTCATAGAAGCCTGGGCCAGATCTACCTGCTGGTCTTGAAGGGTCTACTGAGGAGGCAGGGCATGGCTGTGGCTCACCCTGGGGACAAGGACACTGGTGGTGGAGGTACTGGGGGTTATGCATCAGTGTGAGCTCTTCTGGAGGCCAACATTTTTGCACCAAGACCTAGCCCCACCCAAGAGCCTATAGGCTCCAGTGCTGGGACACCTCAGGCCAAATAACCAACAGGGTGGGGACACCACCACATCCATAAGCAGACAGGCTGACTAAAGGCTTCCTGAGCCCACAGCCACCTCTAGGCACACCTCTTGACATGGCCCTGCCCATCAGATGGCCAAGACCCAGCTCCACCCCTCATTGGGCAGGCACTGGCCTCTCCCATCAGGAAGCCTGAACACACCTTTAGACCAGCCTCACCCACCAGGGGGTAGACACCAGAAGCAAGAAAACTACAGGCCCACAGTCCGCAGAACTGAGTCTGCAAAGACATGCCAGAGACTACCCTGAGACCAGCTGGCCCCTGGCCCTTGGGTGATGAGAAGGGAGTGTACTGATGGGACACATAGGACATCCCCTACAGAGGGTCACTTCTCCAAGGCCAGAAACATAACTAACCTTCCACATACATAAAAATACAAATAGAAATTTAGACAAAATGAGATGGCAGAGGAATATGTTCCAGACGAAGGAACATGATAAAACCCCAGAAGAACAACTAAGTGAAGTGGAGATAGACAATCAACCTGAGAAAGAGATCAGAGTAATGATCTTAAGGATAACCCAAGAACTCAGTAAAAGAATGGATGCACAGAGCGAGAAGTTACAAGAATTTTTTAATGAAGAGTTAGAAAATATAAAGAACTAAACACAGATGAAGAACAGAATAGCTGAAATGAAAAATACACTAGAAGGAATCAATAGCAGAATAAATGAGGCAGAAGAACCAATAAGCTGGAGGACAATATGGTGGAAATCACTGCCATGGAACAGAATAAAGAGCAAAGACTGAAATGAAATGAGGAGAGTTTAAGAGACTGCTGGGACAAAATCAAATGAACCAACATTTGCATTATAGGGGTCCCAGAAGGAGAAGAGAGAGAGAGAAAAGGCCTCAGTAAATATTTGAAGAAATGATAGCTTAAAACTTCCCTAACATGGGAAGGGAAACAGTCACCCAAGTCCAGGAAGTGCGGACAGTCCCATACACGATTAACCCAAGGAGGAAAACGCTGAGACACATAGTAATCAAATTGAAAAAATTAAACATAATGAGAAAATATTAAAAGCAACAAGGGAAAGGAAACAAATAACATACAGGGGAATCCCCATAAGGTTACCCCCATAAGGTTAACAATGAATTTTTCAGCAGAAACTCTACAGGCCAGAAGGGAGTGCCATGATATATTTAAAGTGGTAAAAGGGGAAAAACTTACAACCAAGAATACTCTACCCAACAAGGCTCTCATTCAGATTTGATGAAGAAATCAAAAGTTTTACAGACAAGCAAAAGTTAAGAGAATTCAGGACCACCAAACCAGCTTTACAACAAATGATAAAGGAGCTTTTCCAAGCAGAAAAGAAAAGGCCACAGTTAGAAACAAGAAAATTACAAAATGAGAAAGCTCACTGGTAAATGCAAACAACAACAACAAAAACCAGTAAAGGTAGGAAATCAACCACACACAAATATGATATCAAAACCAGTAATCAGGGCTTCCCTGGTGGCGCAGTGGTTGAGAGTCTGCCTGCCAATGCAGGGGACATGGGTTCGAGCCCTGGTCTGGGAGGATCCCACATGCCGCAGAGCAACTAGGCCCGTGAGCCACAACTACTGAGCCTGAGCATCTGGAGCTTGTGCTCCGCAACAAGAGAGGCCGCGACAGTGAGAGGCCCACGCACTGTGATGAAGAGTGGCCCCCGCTCGCCGCAACTAGAGAAAGCCCAAGCACAGAAACGAAGACCCAACACAGCCAAAAATAAATTAATTAATTAATTTAATTTTTTAAAAAAACAGTAATCATGAGAGGAGGAGAGTACAAATGCTAGATATTTGAAATTCATTTGAAAATAAGAGATCAGCAACTTAAAACAATGTTGTATATATATAGACGACTATATCAAAACCTCATGGTGGGGAGTTCCCTGGTGGCATAGTGGTTAGGATTCTGGGCTTTCACTGACTTGGCCCAGGATCAATCTCTGGTCAGGGAACAGATCCCACAGGCTGCATGGCATGGCAAAACAAACAAACAGAACAAAAACAAACAAACAACCTCCTTGTACCAAAACCCAAAAATCTATAATAGATATACAGGCAGAAAAGAAAAAGGAATCCAAAGAACACTAGAGATAGTATTCAAATCACAAGAGAGGAGAACAAAAGTGGAAAGGAAGAAAAAAGACCTACAAAAGCAAACCCAAAACACTTAATAAAATGGCAATAAGAACATACATATCGATAATTACCTTAAATGTAAACAGATTAAATGCTCCAACCAAAAGACATAGACAGGCTGAATGAATAAAAAAGCAAGACCTATGTATAAACTGTCTACAAGAGACCCACATCAGATCGAGAGAAACATACAGACTGAAGGTGATGGGATGGAAAAAGGTATTCTATGCAAATGGAAATCAAAAGAAAGCTGGAGTAGCAATACTCATATAAGACAAAACAGACTTTAAAATAAAGACTATTACAGGAGACAAAGAAAAATACTACATAATGATCAAGGGATCAATCCAAGAAGAAGGCATAAAAATTGTAAATATATATTCACCCAACATAGAAGAACCTCAATATATAAGGCAAATGTTAACAGACATAAAAGGAGAAAATGACAGTAACACAATAGTGGGGGATTTTAACACCCCACTTACATCAATGGACAGTCATTCAGACAGACTATCAATAGGGAAACACAAGCCTCAAATGACACATTAGAGCAGAGGGACTTAACTGATATTTTTAGACCATTCTGTCCAAAAGCAGAATACACATTCTTTTCAAGTGCACATGGAACATTCTCCAGGATAGAGCACATGCTGGGCCACAAAGGAAGACTTAGTACATTTAAGAAAACTGAAATCATATCAAGCATCTTTTCTGATCACAATGCTATGAGATTAGAAATCAACTACAAAAAAAAATTGCAAAAAACCCACAAACACCTGGAGGCTAAACAATATGCTTCTAAACTACCATTGGATGACTAAAGAAATCAAAGAGGAAATCAAAAATACCTAGAGACAAATGAAAATGGAAACACAATTATCCAAAGCCTATAGGACACAGCAAAAGCCGTTCTAAGAGGAAAGTTTATAGTGATACAATCTTACCTCAGGAAACAAGAAAAATCTCAAATAAACAACCTAACCTTACACCTAAAGCAACTAGAGAAAGAAGAACAAATAAAATGCAAAGTTCGTAGAAAGAAAGAAATCATAAAGATCAGAGCAGAAATAGAGTTGAAGAAAATAGAAAAGATCAATGAAACTAAAAGATGGTTCTTTGAAAAGATAAACAAAATTGATAAACCTTTAGTCAGACTCATCAAGCAAAAAATGGAGAGAGCTCAAATCAATAAAATTAGAAATAAAAAAGTAGAAGTGACAACCAAAACCACAGAAATACAAAGGACCATAAGAGACTACTATGAGCGACTATATGCCAATAAAATGAACAACCTAGAAGAAATGGACAACTCTTAGAAATAAACAATCCCCAAGGTGGAACCAGGAAGAAACAGAAAATATGAACAGATCAATTTCAGTACTGAAATTGAATCAGTAATATAAAAACTCCCAAAAAACAAAAGTCCATGACCAGATGGCTTCACAGGCAAATTCTATCAAACATTCAGAGAAGAGTTAACACCCATACTTCTGAAACTATACCAAAAAAAATTGCAGAGGAAAGAACACTTCTAAACTCATTCTATGAGGCCACCATAACCCTGATACCAAAACTACACAGAGATAACACACACACAAAAGAAGAAAATTATAAGCCAATATAACCGATGAACATAGATGCAAAAATCCCCAACAAAATACTAGCAAACCAAATCTAACAATACATTAAAAAGATCACTCACCATGATCAAGTGGGATTTATCCTAAGGATGCAAGCATTTTTCAATATCTTCAAATCAGTCAGTGTGATACACCACATTTAAAAAACGGAAGAATAAAAACCATATGATCATGTCAATTGATGCAGAAAAATTTTTGCTAAAATTCAACATCCATGTATGATTTTTAAAAAAACTCTTTAGAAAGTGGGCAAAGAGGGAAACTAGCTCAACATAATAAAGGCCATATATGCCTAATCCATAGCTAACATCATACTCAATGTTGAAAAGCTGAAAGGATTTCCTCTAAAATCAGGAACAAGACAAAGATGCCCACTCTCACCACTTTTATTTGACATAGTATTGGAAGTCCTAGCCACAGCAATCAGAGAAGAAAAAGAAATTTTAAAATTCCAAATTGGAAAAGAAGAAATAAAACTATTACTGTTTGTATATGACATGGTAATATACATAGAAAATCCTAAAGACACGACCAGAAAACTACTAGAGCTCATCAATGAATTTGGTAAAGTTTCAGGATACAAAATTAATACACAGGAATCTCTTGCATTTCTATTCATTAACAATGAAAAATCAGAAAGAGAAATTAAGAAACAATCCCATTTACCATCACACCAAAAAGAATAAAATACCTAGGAATAAAGCTGAAAGTAAGTATAAGGAGGCAAAAGACTTGTACTCAAAAAACTATAAGACAACAATGAAAGAAATTAATGACACAGATGGAAGGATATACCGTGTTCTTGGATTGGAAGAGTCAATATTGTCAAAATGACAATACTACCCAAGGCAATCTGCAGATCAAATGCAATCTAATCAAATTACCAATGGCATTTCTCACAAAACTAGAACAAAAAATTTTTTAATTTGTATGGAAACACAAAAGACCCCAAATAGCCAAAGCAATCTTAAGAAAGAAAAATGGAGCTGGAGGAATCAGACTCTTTGACTTTAGACTATACTACAAAGCTACAGTAATCAAAACAGTATGGTACTTGCAAAAAAACCAGAAATATAGATCAATGGAACAGAATAGAAACCACCGTAAATAAACCCATACACCTATGGTCAATTAATCTATGACAAAGGAGGCAAGAATATGCATTGGAGAAAAGACAGTCTCTTCAATAAGCAATGCTGGGAAAACTGGACAGCTAGATGTAAAAGAATGACATTAGAACATTCTCTAACACCATACACAAAAATAAACTCAAAATGGATTAAGAACTAAATATAAGACTGGATACTATTAAACTCCTAGAGGAAAACACAGGCAGAACACTGTTTGACATAAATCACAACAGTATTTTTTTGGATCAGTCTCCTAGAGTACTAGAAATAAAAACAAAAATAAACAAATGGGACCTAATTAAACTTAAAAACTTTTGCACAGCAAAGTAAACCATAAACAAAACAAAAAGAAAACCTACAGAATGGGAGAAAATATTTGCAAATGATGTGACTGATAAGGGATTGATTTCCAAAACATACAAACAGCTCATACAGCTCAAAAACAAAAACAAACAAAACAAAACAAAAAAAATACCACTCAATCAAACAATGGGCAGAAGAAATAAATAGACATTTTTCCAAAGAAAATATACAGATTGCCAACAGGCACATGAAAAGATGCTCAACATCGCTAATATTAGAGAAATGCAAATCAAAACTACAATGAGGTACCATCTCACACCAGTCAGAATGGCCATCATTAAAAATTCTACAAATAATAAATGCTGGAGAAGGTGTGGAGAAAAATGAACCCTCCCACACTGTTGGTGGGAATGTAAATTGATACAGCCCCTATGGAGAACAGTATGGACGTTCCTTTAAAAACTAAAAATAGAAGGAGAGTTCAGATAGTGGTGGAATAGGAGGACGTGGAGTTCACCTCTCCCCACAAATGCATCAAGAATACATCTACAAATGGAACAGTTCTCACAGAACACCTGCTGAACACTAGCAGAGGACCTTCGACACATAAAAGGACAAGAAAGATCCCCACATAACTGGGTAGGATGAAAGAACAAAGGAGGAAAAAAAGAAGAGGAGAGGAAGTGGGAGGGGACCTGCAACCCTGGGTGGGGGAGCTGAAGGAAAGGAGAGGTTCCTGCATCTGGGGAAGCCCCCTTACTGGTGAGGAGGTCAGTTGGGACAGAAGGAGAGCTTCAGGGGCTCAGAGGAGAGCACAGCAAATGGTCTGCACCAGGCATGAAAGAATGAGACCTACACAGATGGTCTGTGCCAAGCCCAGCATGCCCCAGCCTGAGATGTGTACCCACTGGTGTGGACAGGGGCCTGGTGCCAGAACGTAGGGTTTGGAGAGCAGACCCGGTGAGAGGACTGCTGTTTGCTATGAGGATACAGCCTGAAGGGACAGGAGTGAGGAGCTCTGCAACCAGGAATGCTTGTGGAGGAAGCCTGGATCACCACAGAAGCGAAGGATCATTGTTGAGTGACGTGCAAAGGGCGGGGCCGCCACTGTAGGCTCTCTTCCCACGTGCCAGCCCCTGCCTCCCCAGTACTAAGAAGGGCTCCCACCAGGGTGGGCACTCACACCCCAGGCTGCTGCCTCCTCTGCACCCCCTCCCCGCAGGGGCAAGCTCTTGCACCCCCAGCTGCCACCTCCTCCATGTCCCCTCCCCACTGGGGTGGGCTTGTGTGCTGCAGGGCAGCCTCAGGAGCAGACGTCTGTGGGTGGCCCACATGCAGAGTTGGGGCTGAAACCACAGCTGAGCCCCAGGGGCCATGCAACTAAGGAAAAAGTGCTGAAATCTCTCCTTACAGCTGCACAAACTGTGGATTTACACCCTTGCAACTGGCTTTGCAAACTCAGCACCTGCAGAACATCTGAACAGACAATGAGTACTCCTGCAGCCAAGAAGGGTCTAGCTTTAGCAGCTGTGGACACTGTGGGCACATACACATGGGAGTTGGGCCAGGCCAGAGTCTGAGCTGCCCCCATAGCACCCACAGTGGGTCCAGATCCATGATTACTACAATCCCGGGACCTGACTTTAGTAGATCTACACTGGTGGCCTGATGAAAACAATCCCTGAGAAACACCAGGGCCAATTGCCTGCATAACCACAGATAAGGTGGGTCTGAGAGCAGTGCCAACAACAGTGTCATCCAAGAGCTCACACAGTGGATGAAAGGTGACACAATAGAGCACACCCATGGGTGAACAGCTCCAGAGGAGGAACACTCAGTGGCTTCTCTCCCAGTAGGTGTGCTCCAATCTCACCTACTTCACACCACAGATCAAAAATACAGCTAAGAAACAGATCTGGGGGCCTCTACTCCAACAAATGGGGAGCAGACTCCACCCCTGACAAGGCAGTGACAACCACAGAGCAAAGGGGAGGCCCTGCTCAAATCCAGTGTGGGCTCTGGTTACCACAGCATCAGTCACACCTCCTATCAAGGGGATAATGGCCAGCATAACTCAGGAAAGAGGTGGCAGATATCTCTACTAAAAACAGCCCTCGTATCAAAAAATGTTAAACCCACACAGGCTACACAGGGAAGTTCCCACATAAAAGTAGCCCTCCAAGACAGTCTGAGTGTCTGGCATCATGAGGAAGAACCACCAGAACATTTAGCTTTGAAGGCCAGCAGGGCTTGAGTGTAAGAGCTCCCCAGGGCTGGGGAAAACAGGGACTCCACTCTTGGAGGGTGCACACAAGGTCCCATGTGCACTGGGACCCAGCACAAAGCAGTACCTCCATAGGAACCTGGGCTTGACCTACCTAGAGGTCTTGAAGAATCTCATGGGGAGGCAAAAGTGGGCTATAGCTCACTGTAGGGGCAAGGACACCGGTAGCAGAGGCCACAGGGAATATTGGTCAGTGTGAGCTCTCCCAGAGGTTTGCATTTTGGCACCAAGACCTGGCCCCACCCAAC
The DNA here is from genome assembly GCF_028023285.1 of Balaenoptera ricei. Taxonomy (NCBI): domain Eukaryota; kingdom Metazoa; phylum Chordata; class Mammalia; order Artiodactyla; family Balaenopteridae; genus Balaenoptera; species Balaenoptera ricei. Next base: position 106,510,753 of record NC_082639.1, read on the forward strand.
AACTGCAGACTCCCCGTGCTGGAAAGCCTCAGGCCAAACAACCAACAAGTTGGGAACACAGGCCCACCCATCAAAAGACAGGCTGTCTAAAGTCATACTGAACTCACAGCCTCCTCAAGACACACCCCTTGACACGGCCCTGCCTACCAGAGGGACAAGACTCAGATCCACCCACTAGAGGGCAGGCACCAGTCCCTCCCACCAGGACGCCTACACAAGCCCCTGGACCAACCTCACCCACGAGGCACAGACACCAGAAACAAGAGGAACTATGATCCTGCAGCCTTTGCAAAAGAGACCACAAACATAGAAAAGTCAGACAAAATGAGATGACGGAGAAATATGTTGCAGACAAAGGAGCAAGATAAAAACCCACAAGAACAACTAAATGAAGAGGAGATAGGGAAGCTACCTGAAAAAGAATTCAGAGTAATGGTAGTAAATATGATTCAAAATCTCAGAAAATGAATTGAGGCACAGACTGGAAAGATAAAATAAATGTCTAACAAAGAGAAAGAAGATTTAAAGAACAAACAAATGGAGACAAACAACACAATAACTGAAATGAAAAATACACTGGAAGGAATCAATAGCCAAATAACTGAGGCAGAAGAACGAATAATTCAGCTGGAAAACAGAGTGGTGGAAATCACTGCCACAGAACAGAATAAAGAAGAAAAAATGAAAAGAAATGAGGACAGCATAAGAGACTTTGGGGACAACAGTAAATGCACCAACATTCACAATATAGGGGTCCAAGAAGGAGAAGTGAAAGGGAAAGGACCTAAGACTATACTTGAAAAAAGTATAGCCAAAAACTTCCCTAACATGGGAAAGGAAACAGTCACTCAAGTCTAGGAAGTGCAGAAAGTCCCATACAGGATAAACCCAAGGAGGAACGTGCCAAGACACATATTAATCAAACTGACAAAAAATAAATACAAAAAAATATATAAAAAGCAACAATGGAAAAGCAAGAAATAACATACAAGGGAATCCCCATAAAGTTATCAGCTGATTTGTCAGCAGAAACTCTGCAGGCCAGAAAAGAGTGGCATGATATATTTAAAGTGATGAAAGGGAAAAACCTACAACCAAGAATACTCTACCCAGCAAGGCTCTTGTTCGGATTTGACAGAGAAATCGAAAGCTCTACAGACAAGCAAAAGCTAAAAGAATTCAGTACCACCAAACCAGGCTTACAACAAATGCTAAAGGAACTTCTCTAGGAGGGGAAAAAAAGAGGGCACAACTAGAAACAAGAAAATCACAAATGGGAAAGCTCACTAGTGAAGGCAAACATAAAGTAATAATAGAAAATCATCCAGGCACAAAATGATGTCAAAACCAGCAACCATGAGAAGAGGAGAGTACAAATGCAGGAAATGGGAATTGCATTTGGAAGTAAGAGACCAGCAACTTGAAACAACTTTGTACATATGTAGACTGCTATATCAAAACCTCATGGGAACTGCAAACCAAAAATCTACAATAGATACACACACAAAAAAGATAAAGCAACCCAAACACAACACTGAAGATAGTCATCAAACCACAAGAGAAGAGAACAAGAGAAGGGAAGAAAGAACACTGATAAAAACAAATCCAAAACAATTAAGAAAATGGCAATAGGAACATACATACCAATAATTACCTTAAATGTAAATGGATTAAATGCTCCAAAAGACATAGACTGGTTGAATGGATGAAAAACAAGACTGGTATGTATGCTGTCTACAAGACACTCACTTCAGACCTAGGGACACATGCAGACTGAAAGTGAGGGGATGGAAAAAGATATCCCATGCAAACGGAAATCAAAAGAAAGCTGGAGTACCAATACTCATATCAGACAAAATAGACTTTAATATAGGGAGGGTGGGAGGGAGACGCAAGAGGGAGGGGATATGGGGATATATGTATACATATAGCTATTCACTTTGCTATACAGCAGAAACTAGCACACCATTGTAAAGCAATTATACTCCTATAAAGATGTTAAAAATAAAATAAAAAGTGGGCAGAGGACTTGAATAGACATTTTTCAAAAGAAGACATCCAAATGGCCAATGGGTCCATGAAAAGATGTTCAACATCACTAATTATCAGGGAAATGCAAATCAAAACCACAATGAGATATCCCCTAATACCTGTGAGAATGGTTATCATCAAAAAGATGACAAATAACAAATGTTGGAGAAAAGGGAACAATTGTGCACTGTTGGTGGGAATGTAAACTGGTTCAGCCATTATGGAAAACAGTGTGGAGGTACCTCAAAAAATTTAAAACAGAACTACCACATGACCCAGCAATTCCACTTCTGGGTATGTAGCCCAAAGAAGTGAAAACAAGGTATAAAAGAAATATATGCACTCGCATGTTTATTACAGCATTATTCACAATAGCCAAGATATGGACATAATCTAAACCTAAACTGCCAGCTACACAATGAAAAAGTTCTGGGAATCTCATGTATAGCATAGTGACTTTAGTTACTAATACTGTATTGTATATTGAAAGCTGCTAAGACAGTAAATCTTAAATATTCTCACCATAAGACCAATCAAAAAATTGTGATTATGAGAGGTGAAGGATGCATCAACATTATGTGCTAAAAATATCACAATATGTACATGTATCAAATCATCACATTATATACCTTAAACTTACACAATATTATATGTCAATTATATCTCAATAAAGCTGGGGGAGCGGAAAATTTTTTTAAATAAATAAAAAATAAAGACTATTACAAGAGACAAGGAAGGACACTACATAATGATCAAGGGCTCAGTCCAAGAAGAAGACATAACAATTGTTAATATATATGCACCCAACATAGGAGCACCTCAGTACATAAGGCAAATGCTAACAGCCATAAAAGGGGTAATTGACAGTAACACAATAATAGTGGGGGACTTTAACACCCAAATTACACCAGTGGACAGAGCATCTGGACAGAAAATTAACAAGGAAACACACAGACTAAAATGACAAATTAGACCAAATGGAATTAATTGATATTTTTAGATCATTCCATACTAAAGCAGCAGAACACACTTTCTTCTCAAGTGCACAAGTAACATTCTTCAGGATAGATTACATCTTGGGCCACAAATCAAGCCTCAGTAAACTTAAGAAAATTGGAGTCATATCTTTTTCAACCACAACTCTATGACATTAGAGGTAAATTACAGGAAAAAAAACTGTAAAAAACAAACACATGCAGGCTAAACAATATGTTACTAAACAACCAATGGATCACTGAAGAAATTAAAGAGTAAATTTTAAAATACCTAGAGAGACACCAGAGGAGGTACCAAGAGGGCAGAGTAGAAGGACATGTTCTCACTCCCTCTTGTGAGAACACCAGAATCACAACTAGCTGCTAGACAATCACTGACACGAAGACACTGGAACTCACCAAACAAGATACCCCACATCCAAAGACAAAGGAGAAGCCACAATGAGACGGTAGGAGGGGCGCAATCAGAGTAAAATCAAATCCCGTAACTGGTGGGTGGGTGACTCACAGACTGGCGAACACTTATACCACAGAAGTCCACCAACTGGAGTGAAGGTTCTGAGCCCCACGTCAGGCTTCCCAACCTGGGGGTCCAGCAATGGGAGGAGGAATTCATAGAGAATCGGACTTTGAAGCCTAGTGGGAATTGATTGCAGGACTTCGACAGGACTGGGGGAAACAGAGACCCCACTATTGGAGGGCGCACACAAAATAGTGTGTGCATTGGGACCCAGAGGAAGGAGCAGTGACCCCGGGGGAGACTGAACCAGACCTACCTGCTAGTGTTGGACGGTCTCCTGCAGAGGTGGGGTGTGGCTCTGTTTCACCATGGGAACAAGGACACTGGCAGCAGAAGTTCTGGGAAGTACTCCTTGGCGTGAGCCCTCCCAGAGTCTGTCATTAGCCCCACCAAAGAGCCCAGGTAGGCTCCAGTGTTGGGTTGCCTCAGGCAAAACAACCAACAGGGAGGGAACCCAGACCCACCCATCAACAGTCAAGTGGATTAAAGTTTTACTGAGCTCTGACCACCACAGCAACAGTCAGCTCTACCCACCACCAGAGCCTCCCATCAAGCCTCTTAGATAGCCTCAACCACCAGAGGGCAGACAGCAGAAGCAAGAAAAACTACAATCCTGCAGCCTGTGGAACAAAAACCACATTCACAGAAAGATAGACAAGATGAAAAGGCAGAGAGCTATATACCACATGAAGGAACAAGATAAAACCCCAGAAAAACAACTAAATGAAGTGGAGATAGGCAACCTTCCAGAAAAAGAATTCAAAAAGTAATGATAGTGAAGATGATCCAGGACCTCAGGGAAAAAATGGAGGCAAAGATCAAGAATATGCAAGAAATATTTAACAAAGATCTAGAAGAATTAAAGAACAAACAAACAGAGATGAAAATAAAATAACTGCAATGAAAACTACACTAGAAGGAATCAATAGCAGAATAACTGAGGCAGAAGAACGTATAAGTGACCTAGAAGACAGAATGGTGGAATTCACTGCTGTGGAATAGACTAAAGAAAAAAGAATGAAAAGAAATGAAGACAGCCTAAGAGACCTCTGGGACAACATTAAACACAACAACATTCGCATTATAGGGGTCCCAGAAGGAGAAGAGAGAGAGAAAGGACCCGAGAAAATATTTGAAGAGATTATAGTGGAAAACTTCCCTAACATGGGAAAGGAAATAGCCATCCAAGTCCAGGAAGCGCAGAGTCCCATACTGGATAAACCCAAGGAGAAACACACAGTAATCAAATTGGCAAAAATTAAGGACAAAGAAAAATTATTGAAAGCAGCAAGGGAAAAATGACAAATAACATACAAGGGAACTCCCATAAGGTTAACAGCTGATTTCTCAGCAGAAACTCTGCAAGCCAGAAGGGAGTGGCATGATATACTTAAAGTGATGAAAGGGAAGAACCTACAACCAAGATTACTCTACCCAGCAAGGATCTCATTTAGATTTGATGGAGAAATCAAAAGCTTTACAGACAAGCAAAAGCTAAGAGAATTCAGCACCACCAAACCAACTCTACAACAAATGCTAAAGGAACTTCTCTAAGTGGGAAACACAAGAGAAAAAAAGGACCTACAAAAACAAACCCAAAACAATTAAGAAAATGGTCATAGGAACATACATATCGATAATTACCTTAAACGTGAATGGATTAAATGATCCAACCAAAAGACACAGACCTGCTGAATGGATACAAAAACAAGACCCATATATATGCTGTCTACAAGAGACCCACTTCAGACCTAGGGACACATACAGACTGAAAGTGAGGGGATGGAAAAAGATATTCCATGCAAATGGAAATCAAAAGAAAGCTGGAGTAGTTATACTCATATCAGATAAAATAGACTTTAAAATAAAGAATGTCTCAAGAGACAAGGAAGGACACTACATAACGATCAAGGGATCAATCCAAGAAGAAGATATAACAATTATAAATATATATGCACCAAACGTAGGAGCACCTCAATACATAAGGCAACTGCTAACAGCTATAAAAGAGGAAATCAACAGTAACACAATAATAGTGGTGGACTTTAACACCTCACTCATGCCAATGGACAGATCATCCAAAATGAAAATAAACAGGGAAACAGAAGCTTTAAATGACACAATAGACCAGATAGATTTAATTGATATTTATAGGACATTCCATCCAAAAACAGCAGATTACACGTTCTTCTCAAGTGCACACGGAACATTCTCCAGGATAGATCACATCTTGGGTCACAAATCAAGCCTCAGTAAATTTAAGAAAATTGAAATCATATCAAGCATCTTTTCTGACCACAACGCTATGAGATTAGAAATGAATTACAGGGAAAAAAACGTGAAAAGCACAAACACATGGAGGCTAAACAATACGTTACTAAATAACCAAGAGATCACTGAAGAAATCAAAGAGGAAATCAAAAAATACCTAGAGACAAATGACAATGAAAACATGACTATCCAAAACCTATGGGATGCAGCAAAAGCAGTTCTAAGAGGGAAGTTTATAGCTATACAAGCCTACCTAAACAAACAAGAAAAATCTCAAGTAAACAATCTAAGCTTACACCTAAAGGAACTAGAGAAAGAAGAACAAACAAAACCCAAAGTTAGCAGAAGGAAAGAAATCATAAAGATCAGAGCAGAAATAAATGAAATAGAAACAAAGAAAACAATAGCAAAGATCAATGAAACTAAAAGTTGGTTCTTTGAGAAGATAAACAAAATTGATAAGCCATTAGCCAGACTCATCAAGAAAAAGAGGGAGAGGACTCAAATCAATAAAATTAGAAATGAAAAAGGAGAAGTTACAACAGACGCAGCAGAACTACAAGGCATCCTAAGAGACTACTACAAGCAACTCTATGCCAATAAAATGGACAACCTGGAAGAAATGGACAAATTCTTAGAAAGGTATAACCTTCCAAGACTGAACCAGAAAGAAACAGAAAATATGAACAGACAAATCACAAGCAATGAAATTGAAACTGTGATTAAAAATCTTCCAACAAACAAAAGTCCAGGACCAGATGGCTTCACAGGAGAATTCTATCAAACATTTAGAGAAGAGCTAACGCTGATCCTTCTCAAACTCTTCCAAAAAATTGCAGAGGAAGGAACACTCCCAAACTCATTCTATGAGGCCACCATCACCCTGATACCAAAACCAGACAAAGATACTACAAGAAAAGAAAATTACAGACCAATATCACTGATGAATATAGATGCAAAAATCCTCAACAAAATACTAGCAAACAGAATTCAACAACACATTAAAAGGATCATACACCACGATCAAGTGGGATTTATCCCAGGGATGCAAGGATTCTTCAATATACGCAAATCAATCAATGTGATACACCATATTAACAATTTGAAGAATAAAAACCATATGATCATCTCAATAGATGCAGAAAAAGCTTTTGACAAAATTCAACACCCATTTATGATAAAAACTCTCCAGAAAGTGGGCATAGAGGGAACCTACCTCAACATAATCAAGGCCATATACGACAAACCCACAGCAAACATCATTCTCAATGGTGAAAAACTGAAAGCATTTCCTCTACGATCAGGAACGAGACATGGATGTCCACTCTCACCACTGTTATTCAACATAGTTTTGGAAGTCCTAGCCACAGCAATCAGAGAAGAAAAAGAAATAAAAAGAATACAAATTGGAAAAGAAGAAGTAAAACTGTCAGTGTTTGCAGATGACATGATACTATACATAGAGAATCCTAAAGGTGCCACCAGAAAACTACTAGAGCTAATTAATGAATACGGTAAAGTTGCAGGATACAAAATTAATGCACAGAAATCTCTTGCATTCCTATAAACTAATGATGAAAAATCTGAAAGAGAAATTAAGGAAACACTCCCATTTACCATTGCAACAAAAAGAATAAAATACCTAGGTATAAACGTACCTAGGGAGACATAAGACCTGTATGCAGAAAACTATAAGACACTGATGAAAGAAATTAAAGATGATACCAACAGATGGAGAGATGATACCATGTTCTTGGATTGGAAGAATCAATATTGTGAAAATGACTATACTACCCAAAGCAATCTACAGATTCAATGCAATCCCTATCAAATTACCAATGGCATTTTTTACGGAACTAGAACAAATCATCTTAAAATTTGTATGGAGACACAAATGACCCCGAATAGCCAAAGCAGTCTTGAGGGAAAAAAATGGAGCTGGAGGAATCAGACTCCCTGACTTCAGACTATACTACAAAGCTACGGTAATCAGGACAATATGGTACTGGCACAAAAACAGAAACATACATCAATGGAACAAGATAGAAAGCCCAGAGATAAATCCACACACCTATGGTCAACTAATCTATGTCAAAGGAGACAAAGATATACAATGGAGAAAAGACAGTCTCTTCAATAAGTGGTGCTGGGAAAACTGGACAACTCCATGTAAAAGAATGAAATTAGAATACTCCCTAACACCATACACAAAAATAAACTCAAAATGGATTCGAAACCTAAATGTAAGACCTGACACTATAAAAGTCTTAGAGGAAAACATAGGAAGAACACCCTTTGATATAAATCACAGCAAGATCTTTTTTGATCCACCTCCTAGAGTAATGGAAATAAAAACAAAAATAAACAAATGGGACCTAATGAAACTTAAAAGCTTTTGCACAGCAAAGGAAACCATAAACAAGACGAAAAGACAACCCTCAGAATGGGAGAAAATATTTGCAAACGAAATCAATGGACAAAGGATTAATCTCCAAAATATATAAACAGCTCATCCAGCTCAATATTAAAGAAACAACAACCCAATCCAAAAATGGGCAGAAGACCTAAATAGACATTTCTCCAAAGAAGACATACAGATGGCCAAGAAGCACATGAAAAGATGCTCAACATCACTAATTATTAGAGAAATGCAAATCAAAACTACAGTGTGGTATCACCTCACACCAGTGAGAATGGGCATCATCAGAAAATCTACAAACAACAAATGCTGGAGAGGGTGTGGAGAAAAGGGAACCCTCTTGCACTCTTGGTGGGAATGTAAATTGATACAGCCACTATGGAGAACTGTATGGAGGTTCCTTAAAAAACTAAAAATAGAATTACCATATGAACCAGCAACCCCACTACTGGGCATATACCCAGAGAAAACCGTAATTCAAAAAGACACATGCACCCCAATGTTCATTGCAGCACTATTTACAATAGCCAGGTCATGGAAGCAACCTAAATGCCCATCGACAGATGAATGGATAAAGAAGATGTGGTACATATATACAATGGAATATTACTCAGCCATAAAAAGGAACGAATTTGAGTCATCTGTTGAGACGTGGATGGATCTAGAGACTGTCATACAGAGTGAAGTAAGTCAGAAAGAGAAAAACAAATATCATATATTAACGCATGTATGTGGAACCTAGAAAAATGGTACAGATGAACCGGTTTGCAGGGCAGAAGTTGAGACACAGATGTAGAGAACAAACGTATGGATAGCAAGGGGGGAAAACAGTGGTGGGGTGGGGATGGTGGTGTGCTGAATTGGGCGATTGGGATTGACATGTATACACTGATGTGTATAAAATTGATGACTGATTAAAAAAAAAAAAAAGACGCCAGAGAGTTTGCTCCCTCTCTCTCTGCCATGTGAGGACACAGGAAGAAGGCAGCCATCTTCAAGCCAGGAAGAGAGTCCTCACCAGGAACTGAATCAGCCAGCATCTTGTTCTTGGATTTCTAGTCTCCAGAAGTATGAGAAATAGATATCTGTTGTTTAACCACCCAGTTTATGGTATCTTTGTTCTGATTTTGGGGGTATTTGATTTAAGATGAATATCTAGAAAATGCTGATTTAAAGAAATATATGCACACAGTAGTTTGCTCATGAAATGTAGTTCATGAAATGCTTTTGAAAGAAGAAAACAGCCACATTGATGTAGTTTCAGCTAGATTAAATAAAGACCCTGGCTTTCGTGATGAAAAAAATAAATAAATAAAAATAATAATAAAAATACCTAGAGAAAAATGGCATGAAAACAGAATGATCCAAAACCTATGGGATGCAGCAAAAGCAGTTCTAAGAAGGAAGTTTATAGCAATACAATCTTACCTCAGGAAACAAGAAAAATCTCAGATAAACAACCTAGACTTACACCTAAAGCAACTAGAGAAAGAAGAACAAACAAAACCCAAAGTTAGAAGAAAGAAAGAAATCATAAAGATCAAAGCAGAAATAAATGAAATAGAGACAAAGAAAACAATAGAAAAGATCAATGAAATGAAAATCTGTTCTTTGAAAAGATAAACAAAATTGATAAACTTTTAGCTAGACTTATGAAGAAGAAAAAAAAGGAGAGGGCTCAAATCAATAAAATTAGAAATGAAAAAGATATAACAACTGACAGCACAGAAATACGAAGGATCACAAGAGATTTCTACAAACAACTACATGCCAATAAAATGTACACCTAGGAGAAATGAACAAATTCTTAGAAAGGTACAATCTTCCAAGACTGAACCAGGAAGAAATAGAAAATATGAACAGACCAATAACAAGTACTGAAATGGAAACTGTCTTAAAAACTTTCAACAAACAAAAGTCCAGGACAAGATGGCTTCACAGGCAAATTCTGTCAAACATTTAGAGAAGTGTTAACACCTATCCTTCTGAAACTATTCCAAAAAATTGCAGAGGAAGGAACACACCCAAGCTCAACTATGAGGCCACCATCACCCTGATACCAAAACCAGACAGAATATCACAAAAAAGATAATTACAGGCCAACATCACTGGTGAACATAGACACAAAAACACTCAACAAAATACTAGCAAGCCAAATCCAACAACACATTTAAAGGATCAAACACCATGATCAAGTGGGATTTATCCCAAGGATGCAAGGATTCTTCAATATACGCAAATCAATCAATGTGACACACCACATTAACAAACTGAAGAATAAAAACAATATGATCATCTCAGTAGATACAGAAAAAGCTTTTGACAAAATTCAATACCCATTTATACTAAAAACTCTCCAGAAAGTGGGCATAGAGGGAACCTATCTCAACATAACAAAGGGCATATATGACAAACCCACAGGTATCTTCATTCTCAATGGTGAAAAACAAATCATTTCCTCTTAGACCAGGAACAAGACAAGGATGTCCACTCTCACCACTATTACTCAACATAGTTTTGGAAGTCCTAGCCACAGCAATCAGAGAAGAAGAAATAAAAGGAATCCAAATTGGAAAAGAAGAAGTAAAAGTGTCAGTGTTTGCAGACAACAGGATACCATACATAGAAAATCCTAAAGATGCTACCAGAAAACTACTAGAGCTCATCAGTGAATTCGGTAAAGTTTCAGGATACAAAATTAATACACAGGAATCTCTTACATTTCTATACACTAACAATGAAAGATCACAAAGAGAAATTTCCATTTACCATCACATCAACAAGAATAAAATACCTAGGAATAAACTTACCTAAGGAGGTAAAAGATCTGTATTCTGAAATCTAACACACTGATGAAAGAAATCGAAGATGACACAAACAGATCATAAGATATACCATGTTCTTGGACTGGAAGAATCAATATTGTCAAAATTACTATACTACCCAAAGCAATCTGTAGATTCAATGCAATTGCTATCAAATTACCAATGCCGTTTTTCACAGAATTAGAACAAAATTTTTGTAATTTGTATGGAAACACAAAAGACCCCAAATAGCCAAAGCAATCTTGAGAAAGAAAAAAGAATCTGGAGGAATCAGGCTCCCCATCTTGAGACTATAATAATCAGCAATATTATTGATTAATATTACTGTAATAAGCTACAGTAATCAAAACAGTTTGGTACTGGCACAAAAACAGAAATATACATCAATGGAACAAGATAGAAAGTCCAGAGATAAACCCAAGCACCTACGGTCAACTAATCTATGACAAAGGAGGCAAGAATATACAATGGAGAAAAGACAGTCTCTTCATTAAGTAGTGCTGGGAAAACTGGACAGCTACATGTAGAAGGATGATATTAGAACACTCTCTAACACCATTCACAAGAATAAACTCTAAATGGATTAAAGATCTAAATGTAAGGCCAGATACTATAAAACTCTTAGAGGAAAACATAGGAAGAACACTCTTTGACATAAATTGCAGCAATATCTTTTTGGATCCACCTCCTAGAGTAGTGAAAATAAAGACAAAAATAAAGAAATGGGACCTAATGGATCCCATTTCCTTTTGCACAGCAAAGGAAATCATACACAAAATGAAAAGACAACCTACGGACTGGGAGAAAATATTTGCAAACAATGTGATCGACAAGGGATTAATCTCCAAAATATACAAACAGCTCATGCATCTCAATATCAAAAAAAACCAAACAACCCAATGGGAAAATGGGCAGAAGATCTAAATAGACATTTCTCCAAAGAAGACATACAGATGGTCAAGAAGCACATGAAAAGATGCTCAACACTGCTAATTATTAGAGAAATGCAAATCAAAACTACAATGAGGTATCACCTCACACTGGTCAGAATGGCCATCACCAAAAAGTCTACAAATATTAAATGCTGGAGAGGGTGTGAAGAAAAGGGACTCCTACACTGTTGGTGGGAATGAAAATTGGTGCAGCCACTATGGAAAACAATATGGGTTCCTTTAAAAAGTAAAATAGAGTTACCATATGATCCAGCAACCCCAATCCTTGGTGTATGTTCAGAAATGACAAAAACCCTATTTGAAAAGATACTTGCATCCTAATGTTCATGGAAGCACTATTTACAATAGACAAGACACAGAAGCAACCTAAGTATCCATCAACAGATGAATGGATAAAGAAGATGTGGTACATAAAATATATACACAATGGAAATCAGTCAGTCATAAAAAAGAATGAAATATTGCCATTTGCAGCAAGAGATGAACCTAGAGATTATCATACTAAGTGAAGTCAGAGAAAGACAATTATATGATATCACTTATATGTGGAATCTAAAAAAATAATACAAATGAATTTATTCACAAAACAGAAATAGACTCACATAGGAACAAACTTATAGTTACCAAAGGGGAAATAAGTGATAAATTTACCAAAGGGATAAATTAGGAGCTTGGGATTAACAGATATACACTACTATATATAAAATAAACAACAAGGTTTTACTGTATAGCACAGGGAACTATATTCAATAACTTGTAATAACCTATAATGGAAAAGAATCTGAAAAAATATATATGTATAACTGAATAACTTTTCTGTACACCTGAAACACAATATTATAAAAAATATATACTAAAATTTAAAAAAATATATAAAGAGGTCAGGTGACAAAGAGGTCGTATCTGAACATGGCAGCACAAGCAGCTCCTAAGTGAAGAGTCAGCCCTAGGGAATGGTATACAGATAACTGCTTCCTCAGCCATGTGAGCTCTGGAGCCATTTGTGGGTGGGAGGACAAAGAGAGGTACAGCCATGAGGTGGAAGTGAAGGATCCAAAAGTGTGTGAGAAGAGAAACAAGCAACGGTGAATAACTCTAATGAAAACAAAGGTGTTTTTGAATCATGCTGGAAATGAAAAGACTGTGATTCTTCTGGTTTAAATGCAGCCCCCTGAGATACACCTTGTAAGTCAGGAAGTTTTATCAGACCCCACATCACCTTAGAATGCTGGCCGCAGAGAACAAGGCTCAATAAGTCAGAGTAAAGGCTCTTTAGCTCCTCTCTGAAGGTCTCCAATGAAGGAGACCATCCTTCCCTACAGCCCCTTGCAATTTCTGGCTTCCTGCAATTTCTGATCCTTGCAAACACTCTAAAATCTGAGAATTTCTCCTTGTTCAGTCTTGTGTGTACAGAGAAAACCAACAAGGCAGCAATATTTCCCAGTAGCTTTCATTTATTGAGGGCTATATTCAGGTCATTCATCAGTCTGTTTCTATTTGAATTGTCCTTGGTGCTTTTCCTCAAAGAAAAATGTAAAATTTTACACATTCTTCTTTTAGTCTGTACCAATCTTTCATATACTTCTGAGCATGGAGACAATTTGAGAATAATACTCTACTTCGCTTATGCTCATGACTAGTTAATTTAGCAAGGGTATATTTCTCCCAACTTTATTATTCTTGATATATCCCATTATAATGTTGACTCAAATTCCCTCCCTGGCAACATATTGGGTTTCATACAACTTGAAGTCGGTTTTGGCATGCCTAACCCCCTACTTCCTCTTCTGTTGACTGTAGTTTTTTTTTTTAAGTTTCTATGAGAATTAAACTCTATACGTAACTTATGAATTTCATTACAATTCCATAGGATCTCTTTCCTACTTGTCAAAGGCATTTAAAAGTTTCACATATGTCTCCTTGAATACATGTAGTAAATCTGATGTTACTTTTATCTGCCTTTGGACAACCGGTATATTCAACAGGAGAAGATGCAAGGGCAGTTTCTATGCAACAGGTGCTGGATCTACCTGCATTGGCACATGCCAGGAACCTGTGGTTGTGTTTCAGATGTACATGGGGAAATATAAGCCATGATCAGGGGTGGAAAGGATATATTCCACACAGTTACAATAATGTTTAGAGGCACAGCAGCTGGGGTCAGGAAGAGAGATGGGGGCAAGACAGAGAGTCATCTTCTAACTTACGTCATCCCATGGTTTGTGAGCCTGAAATGTGGGAAGTTCCCCTGATATGTGTTCACTATAACTCTGCTGGGATTGGCTAGGCTGGTGGTTTCACAAGGGTGGCAATGGCCACAATTTCCAAGTGTTCCACTAAGCATTCATGACTAAGTGAAGGAAGGAGTGAGCAGATTGCTTTTCAAAGTTGGGGCCCCACCTCCATCACAACTCCCATATAAACTGAGGGATGACACTGCTGTGTGGGGAAACTCAAAAGTGTATCTGTAGCAGAAAAAAACAGGTAACCAAATTCTTCCTAAACTGAGATCATTGAAACCTAAAAAAAGTTAAGTGACTTGCCCAAAGTCACATTGCACTAATCTATTTGAAGTGTTACTAAAAATAACCTTAAGACCATATATTAAGCAATTATTACCAAACTTATTAAAAACCTCTGGGGCTTCCCTGGTGGCCCAGTGGTTGAGAATCTGCCTGCCAATGCAGGGGACACGGGTTCTAGCCCTGGTCTGGGAAGATCCCACATGCCACGGAGCAACTGGGCCCGAGAGCCACAACTACTGAGCCTGCGCGTCTGGAGCCTGTGCTCCGCAACAAGAGAGGCCGCGACAGTGAGAGACCCACGCACCGCGATGAAGAGTGGCCCCCGCTTGCCACAACTAGAGAAAGCTCTCGCACAGAAACGAAGATCCAACACAGCCAAAAATTAATTAATTAATTAATTTAAAAAAAAAAGAAAAGAAAAAGCCTACCTGCTTTATAAAAAAAAAAAAAAAAAAAAAACCCCTGAAGTGTTGGCCAGAACTTGCCCAGTGGGGAAAAGCTAGTTGAGAGCGATGATTTATTTTGTACTACTTGTACAATGGGAACCATTTTCTCAATAGGACTCAACTAAGGTAGTATATGTTCTTTATAAAAATGTTACCATGAATAGAAAAATCATCATTGTCTAGAAAAAAAATCTGAGATGACTTGTTGAGAACAAAAGAGCGCTGCTCAACTCCACTGGTCCACAGAGAAACAGGAGTCTTTTCAGGTAGACAAGCTGTACATATATTTCTGTCTCTAAGATTATGTAATGATATAGAGACCTTCAATTTACAGGTTAAATTGACTGAAGATGATGACAAGGACCACAAGGCAACAGGGAAATATGGCTTTGGGCCTTTGGAGTTGCAAATGAGCAAATGCATAAGAATACATTATTTTGGAAGAAACCTTAGCAACATATTTGGCCATAAAAGCCACTGAACACTTAATCCATGACTTCACTCCTCACTCCTCGCTCCTATTTCTTAGGTGGAGCTACCTGTTTACTCTGCTGCCCATATTGATAATCCCTGGAAGAAAGTAGTTTTCTGGATGTGAATATCCTAAACTATGGCCCTGTTCACCCCTTTCCCTCTCTCCACCAAGTTGGGCTTCTTTTTACATAGAAGCAGAGATAATGGGAAGGCCCATGATTTCATAGGATCTATGAAAGCCTCAGTCTATGAAATGAAAGGTCCTCTCTCCCCCATGGAAGAGTGTTCATGATTCTTTAGACATGAGTGATGACATATTTCAGTTCATGGAATCATGTTGGGTAAGAATGAAATCACCTCTTGCCTTACCTAGCACCTCCCCCAGCCTCAGCAAAGAAGTTCCTCACTCTGGAGTAACTGGGGCCACCACGTTTAGCTGGATTTATACCCCCTTTCTCTTCTGACAACCCCAAAGGAAAACCAAAAAACTGGCAGTTTAGCTCTGGGTACAGCAAGTACTCATAGGGACACAAATATTCCCATTCACAGGTGTGCTCAATGCTATGGTCCATCACACTCTTAACCTCTGATTTTCCCAGTGAGTTCTACTTCTGGAACTTCCCTGGATTCTATCATGAGGAATTATCACAGGAGCCAGGATTAGGGCCACTGGACTTCCCTTTTGTGTACACTGGCGACTTTCTGATACGTTATTCATCCCCTACCTCTTGGTGTCTCATGCTAGCAAATACAAGGGGTGAAAGGTTATAGCCTCTAGGATGGGAATTCTCATCTAATTGGTATTTCACAGCAGACTGGGACCTCTGATAGCCCACGTGTCCCCTTTAGTGTCTGTTCTTAGCAATCACATGCTTCCTTGCCAATCCTTCTGTTCTGATACTGCTTCTCATTCATGTTTCTTTCTGCCCAGGTGTCAGCAATGTTCATCCTGCTTCCCCAGCCACATTGCCGACCAACCATTTAGAAGCCAGCTCTTCCCACTACCTCAACCCTGCCCAGCCCCTCTCTCCTCTGAGGGGCACCAAAGAACTAGGCAGCATCCTCGAGCCTGGGTACTTGGGCAGCAGAGGCCAGTGGGACATGATGAGGCCTCAGAAAGGGAGCATATCTGGGGAACCGTCTTCAGGCTCCCCCATGTACCAGCTTAACTCCAAACCCACAGGTAAAGCACAAAGCCGAGCAGGTCAGCCAGTGAAATGAAATCTCGGTTAGGATCCATGCCTTTCCTATCTGGGTAGTGTTTTCCATTTCTCCTCTAGTCTCTGGCTCACAGAGTGGGGATAAAAGGAAAGGGCCCTAGCAGTGCTCAGTCCTTCCTAAGTTCATCCGTTATCCTCTGTGCCCAGGGCCTCGGCGCTGAGCAAGGGTATGAGAAAGTCAGCGGCTACCTCTGTGCTGTCACATTCATCCTTCTCTGTCCCTGCATCCTGGTCCCCTCGCAGCCCACTCTCAGACCCTTCCAGAATGCCAGGGATGAACAGTCACAGAACATTCTTCCATCAATCAGGAGTTGTTACAGAAAGGGGGGTGGTGGTGGTGCTATTTCTACACAGATCCCTACCCCTTACATAAATCCTGTGTACAAAACCCAATTCAAACTCTCCCTCTCCCTCCAAAGCCTCCTGGTCAGGCCTGAGAGACATCTTACCAGCTGGAGAGGTATAGCTGTACCGGTGAATGCTGGGATGCAGCCCAGTTCCAACAGCAAGAGAATTGTGATTTTCAGAAAAAGGCTGCATCCAAAGCAAAATGAGGCAGTTGATGTAGTTGGTCATTAGCACCCCACCCACTGCTCTTTTCCACATCTTTTTTGTTTTCTTGAGGGTGTTTTCTCCAACTCTCTCATCAGCCTTCAGATCCCTGGATCAGTGCAGACTGTTTCTTTTTTCCAGATTAAAAGTAATTTGAGGGAAGCGTCGGGTACTAGTCATTAATCACATAGGATGAGTTGACATGAGGTACTAACTTTTACCTTAGGCCTTCTCTCTAAGGGTGGACGAAGGGCTCTGTCCCTTGCTAACGAATGTTCAGTCAAGGGTCAGTAAGAGGAAAGGTATTAGGGTAGAGTGAGGCCTTCCCTATTATACTCGAAGTCAACTCAGGAAATGGCCACACCTGTCTAGGTCCTAGACTGAGATCCACAGTCTTCAGTGATTTTTCTAAGCCATGTGAAACCCCTTACACTTACCAGTTACCCTGGTAGCTGTACATGTACACTTGCAACTCCCTTACACGTACCCCTGTATGAGGAGGCCCATGGGGCTTGCTTAGCATCAGCTGTCCTGATGCCAATTTAAACAAAGTCAGCTGAGCTCCTGGATGCCCATGTGAGAGGACGGCCACGTTTAGGGATCTTACTGGCCCAGCCCCACCCCCCCCATGGCCCCCACTCGTGACCGGGATTCTCCACCTCCCACCTCCTCCCGCCCTGCGGGGTGACTGCAGGGGCTGAGCTGCTAGAGGAGCACCTTGGTGAGATCCGGAGCCTGCGCCAGCGCCTGGAGGAGTCCATCTGCATTAACGACCGCCTGCGCGAGCAGCTGGAACACAGGCTCAGCTCCACCGCCCGCAGAAGCGGTAGGAGAGGCCCAGGGCTTCCTGCTTCTGTGTCATTAGGGAGCTGCGGAAGGGCAAGCCCTAGGCAGAGCTTCGCAGACTTCAAAGCACCGAGGTCTGCTTTTCTGTATTCGCTCCTTACAGTCAGCAAGGCAGGGGGGCAAGTACTATTCTCCCGTTGCAGCTGTGCCTGAGCTCAGAGAGTAGCTTTCCTCACGGCAGATCTAACCAGGTCTGGTCCCCAGAATCCTCTGACTTCTCATCCATCCTAATCTGCTCATATCTGCCTGCTGACTTCTGTGCCCTGGTCCTGTGATTGGCAAGTGGTAGAGCCAGGTCTGCAGGGCCTCCTCCAGCCTCTTACCGAGGTGGCCTTCCTCCCCACACTCTCCCCCAGGCTGCTGACACTTGGAGGCCGTCCCTTCCACACGCCCTTGTCCTGCCCACACCGCAGCAGCAGCTATTTAGGGGAAAGGGCCTCCTGAACAGCTACAGCCAGGGCACGTGATAACGCACGCAAAGAACCCACTCAGAGGAGCCGCACGAAAGCCAGGCATTCGGCCCATCAGGCTTTAGGCCCAGGATGCGAGTTCTCTGGGTTTGCTGCTGGGTTGGGATAGTATCTTTGGAGATACAGAATGAGCAACACAGAGAGCGTCTGTTACCCAAATGTGTAACTTGCCTGCTTGCACTTCCTGGAACAGGACCCACCTCTAACTTCTACAGTCTGGGTCTGGAGTCCACACCTCAGCTCTACGATGAGAACAGAGTCCTTAGGGAAGAAAACCAGAGGCTTCAGGCTCAGCTCAGTCATGCTTCCAGAGGTCGGTGGTCACTCCCAAATCCCTTTCCTCCCTGGCCACACCAGTCACCAATTAGAGAAGCCAAGAGAGAAGGTGGAGAGGATAGAGCTACCCAGACCCAGCAACCCTAAACTCCCATAGCTATTCTCAGTCTAAAAAAGGCTACTTTCTGGGGCTTCCCTGGTGGCGCAGCAGTTGAGGGTCTGCCTGCCGATGCAGGGGACACGGGTTGAAGCCCTGGTTTGGGAAGATCCCACATGCCGCGGAGCAACTAGGCCCGTGAGCCACAACTACTGAGCCTGCGCGTCTGGAGCCTGTGCTCTGCAACAAGAGAGGCCGTGATAGTGAGAGGCCCGCGCACTGCGATGAAGAGTGGCCCCCACTTGCCGCAACTAGAGAAAGCCCTAGCACGGAAACGAAGACCCAACACAGTCAAAAATAGATAAATAAATAAATAAAATTTAAAAAAAAAGAAAGGGCTACTTTCTGACAATTCCCAACCACGGGCCCTCAGACTCCTAGGCTCCAAGGACAAGGGCTCTAGGAAATACACCACTTCTGTGCAACCCCCCTGCAGATACTGTCATTAGTTATCAAACTAGATTCCAGTTAGTGCCTGTTCTACCTGCCCACAACTCACAGCTAGTTTGGACCTAGGAAAGGAAGGAACATGAGGCCTATACACTCTCTCAGGTTTCTCCAGACTTTGCTGCAGCTCTGTGTGTCCCTCCCATGCTGATCTGCTGTCCCCATATCTCCTCACCACCTCCCTACTCATACACTCAGGGCTCCTCTTTGGTTACTAATTCTCACGATTATTGTTGGGCTGCACCGTGCAGGTCTGCAAGCCTTGTAATTCCCCAGCTGCAACACCAAAGAAACAGTCCATAGACAGTGACAGGAACAACAACGTTCAAAGGATACAGAATCTTACAAGTCCTAAACAAAGGGTTCTGGAGCGACACTCCACAGTATTCGGCAAACAGCAGGCAGAACAAGGCAGCAATCTTCACCACTCAAGGGTGAGGGAGGCAACCATTTATAGGGAGAATTGACGTCAAGTTGGCTCACCAATCACCAGGGAAACCAGAGCCTGGGGGTGGGGGCAAGCATGTAGGTGGTTTCTGATTAAGCCCTATAATTAAGCAGATTGGATAGTCATGTAGGTGAAGGAGGGGCTGGTCAGCAGAGAATGGACAGAGAGCAAGAGAACAGCCATCTTGAATGGTCTGACCATACAGTTGTGTCTGGAGGTGCCAGCAAAACATCCTCGAGAGCTTTCCCAACACTATTCAGGGGGCATCCACAGGTGGGCATCATTTCCTCTGTGGGCTGAGGGGGGATTGGGGAGCTGACCTAAGTCCGACCTAAGTGTTGATTGATTTAATCAAATTAATATATCATAATTCACAAATTATTTTTACTTATAAATATTTATTGAATATCATAAAAGTCTAAGAGTATTGTCCAAAGGATTAAGCCCAGAATGAAAGAATGCTTGTGGAAAAGGAAAGAGACATCAAGAGTTATTTCTAAATTAGCCTCCTCAGAGAAAGAGATGTGAGAGGAAAGGTCACTGCTTGGGAAGATAACAAAAGTCATAGATAAGGGAGAAGGCAGAACTTCTAAACTACCATTGCATGCCTGGAAAGACCAGACAGACCTTAATGAGCTCAATCTGCCAGGCCCAGGTGATTCCACCCCAGATGACTGACAGCACCGGAGCCTTATTCTCAGAATCCCTGTCAATAGTCTTTGAGAAACCATGAAGATCAGAGGGATGCTGCAAGACCAGGAAAGAACAGATGGCTCTATTTGTAATATGATGAAAACAATATATATACTAAAAACTGTAGACAAGAAATTTTGATGTGGATCCTTGGCAAAATTCAAGAATGGATTACTGCACAGAAAGTATGTGAGGACTTAGAAAACAGTGAGCGTCAGGAAGAAGAGTGTTTTCCCTAAAACCAAGGTGGGCCATATTAAATCAGAGGATCAAGGGCATTGCACAGATAGAGGTTCCCATTCCCCAGAGCGTATGCATGTGGTGAGCAGATACTCGTTTTTCCTCCCCTGGTAGCATAAGCTGGCCTTCCTTTTGCCTTGGTTCTTTTGTCAGGATGGAGGCAGACCTCTCCTCCGCGGTGGCTGCTTTCAGTGCAGCTCTGACTCCATCCCCTCTCCACCTGGCCCTGACCCCCAGGATAAGTAATCAAAGAGCAGAAGGAAAGGACATGGAGGAGGCAGAGACACGAGAGCCCTGGTAACCCATAAATGTTCCGTTTCTTTAACTTTCTGAAGTTTGGCTGTGCTGAAGTTCAGGGCCATGTTAAAACATCAACATCTCCTTTCCCTTCCTAGCCCATCCCCACCTCCAGGTCCACATAGTCAGGCAGGATCACAGAATGTCACCAGGAGTCACCCAGCCTCTTGTAGCCTCCCACTGGAATCCCAGAAAATCACTTACATCTGTGTCTCAGGGTCAGGCCTGGGGAGAGTCAGCCTCCCCCAGGTGCTCTCAGATCTCTGACTGCTTTCTGGTTGGTGACCTTGGATAGGCAGGTTTCAGGATCCCTCCCAGGGGTTCTAACCCCCAAATAATATCGCTGACACTTTAGGGGACCCAACTATGTTAATTCCAAGGAGGGAGCATTTTGCCATCTTGTGGTTGGCAGATATATTTACAAACTTACTGTCTCAGGCCAGCCCCGTCTCCCCAGGCATGATATCCAGGTATAATATTCCTAACGACCAAGTCTTACTTGTGATGTCTAAGTGATATAACTATGTCAGCACGAAATCTGAGCTCTTGTTCACAGCTGGGAGTTTCAGTGTGGCCTGGAGTCAGGTTCTCTGCAGCAACAGGAGTGTAGCCTGTGCTAATCTGCACGGGGGCTTCCAGGTCCTCAGTGTTCCCACCGCATAGCCCATCCTGAGCCATCACCTGCTGGAGGGATTGAGAGGCTTTAACGAGGGAAATCTGCTCCAAAAATACTTGAGAAGATTGTAGAATCCTATTTGGAGTTGTAAAGAGCCACCAAACACAGGGTGCTTTAGGCCTTCTGACCACTGACAGAGAGCCTGTTTTTCTTCCCAGGGAGAGTCCATGAAAAGGGAGCTTCTGGAACTGAGAACCAAACTATCCAAACAGGAGAGTCTCCTTCAGAGCACAGCTGAGCATCTGAAGACCGCCAACCAGCAGAAGGAGAGCATGGAACAATTTATCCTCAGCCAGTGTGGGTGCCCCCAGCCAGGGAATGGGACAGGAAATGGGGGTCCTTCCAGGTTCTCCACCTGTGCTGTGAATGGACAGAGACCAGAGAGGTTAGGGGACGGGGGAGACTGATGTGACGTCTCTAAACCTCCTGTGCCATCAGTAATCGTGGAGGCAGAGGAGGGGACACGGGGTGGGGGGGCAGCAGGAGACCCCGAGCTGAGTGTGCAGAAAGACAAGCTTTAGAACACAAACCCAACGCAAGTGTGGGCCCACTGGTAATTTCTGCCTTTGGGGCTGTTTTCTTGTTTCAGTGACCAGGACACACGATGTTTTGAAGAAGGCAAGGACAAATTTGGAGGTAAGGAAACTATTGCACCAGTCGGAGCCATAGAGCCCGCCCCAAACTTATCACCATCTGTCATCAGAGTGTGCAGGTGATCCTTGACCTGCTCTGACCTTCCAGGAGGAGATTTCGGTCCATCTGTGGGAGCTCAGGTCCTCAATGAGCATCCCTCTAGATTCCATCCCCATCAGCCCTCCACCCCAATCAGCAACCTCCCTTGACCTCTTGATTGACTCTTACTTTGTCATCATCTTCTCTCCTTACTCCAATTCTGTCTCCTTTATACCAGGTCAGGAGTGGGGAGAAATGCAGTTCAGCTGATTCTTGAGGTCAGAGGACATATGGGGTCTGCCTCTGAAGGAGCTTTCAGTAAAGGGATCCTGAGTCCTGTCATGTGTTCTGGGGTTTCCTATACCACCTTATGAAAAAATAACAGCAAGATATAACTTTTTAAATTGATTTCACTGTATACTATCATGGTGAAGAAAGCAATTTGATTTGGACATATCTTTTTCTGTTAGAAATAACACAAAAGAAAATTGTTGGGTCTTATTGATCTAAAAGAGAATATGGTAATAATAAAAACTAAAACTTAAAGGGAAAGATTTTATATATATGGCAGACATTCTCAATGTTTATTTAAAACAGTAATATATTCTCTAGCAAGCTCTTTGAAGAAAACGTGAGGTGTTAAAAATGGCTTAAAAATCAGAAGCTAGTGGGGCCGGGTCAAGATGGCAGAATAAAAGGATGTGGAGCTCACGTCCCACAGATACATCAAAAATACATCTACATGTGGAACAGTTCTCACAGAATGCTTGCTGAATGCTGACAGAAGATCTCATAAAACCAAAATTGCAAGAAAGATCACCACATTACTGGGTAGGACAAAAGGGAAAAAAAAAAAGGAATCGGGACAGGACCTGCGTCCCTGGGAGGGAGCTGTGAAAGAGGAAATATTCTGTCACCCTAGGAAGCCCGTTCATCGGCAGGGAGATCAGCCAGGACAGAAAGGAAGCTTCAGAGGCTCAGAGAAGAGTGCAGCAGCCAGTTTGCAGCGGGCAAAACAGAGACAGACCAGCACAGAGGGGCCGTGCCACCTCCCTGCACTCCCCAGCCCAAGACACGCACTGGCTGGTATAGGCAGAGGCAGAGGGCTGAAACTCGGGCTTCAGGGGACAGACCCAGAGAGAGGACTGGGGTTGGCTGTGTAAAGACAGTCTGAAGGGGCTGGCGTGTGGTCCAAGCCACAACCAACAGTATGGGCAGGAGGATGCCCAAGGTCCAGCATTGCAGCCCCACTGTTAACACGCTCACTAAGGGAGGGGCGGGGCCTGCCATGGCAGCCTCATTCTGGTGTGCTCACAGTGGGCGCAGCTCCACCTCTAAGAGTTCTGGGAGCACACAAACACTGGTAGGTTGGCCCACACATGGAGTCAGGGCTGAAATCCAAGCCGATCCAAGTGGGAATTCAGAAGTAGGGCTGAAATCTGAGTCTTCTCCCTGTGGCTGTGCAATTCACAGATTGACCTGCTGCAGGTGGCTTTATAAACTCAGTGCCTGCAGGACATCTGAGAAGTTTACTGGTTATCCCATGGCTAGGGTGGGTGTTGTGATATGGGCTGGCTGCAGGCTCTTCTGGCACATATATGTGAAGGTGGAGCCAGGATCTGGGCTGACTCAGTAGATCCCACAGCGGGTCCAGGCACACAACTATAGTAGTCCTGGTGCCTGACTTCAGCGGTTCTGTGCCAATGGATCTGTGCTAGTGGCTTTGTCAGCACAGTGACTGACAGACACCTGGGCCAATTGCCTGAATCCCCATGGTTGAGGCAAGGCTGAGGGCAGTGTCAAAAACAGTGTACTTTGTGAGCCCACACAAGAGGTGACAGGCAACACCACAGAGTGCACTTTCCAGTGGAAAGCCTCTAAGGATGAATACTCAGTGGCTCCTCTCTCAGCAGGAGTGCTCCAGTCCCACGTACCTCACACCACAGTTCAGAAATGGATCTGGGGGTGTCCACTTCAACAACTGGGGAGGAGACCCTGTGTCGAACAGGGCTGTGACAACCACAGAGCAAAGAGGAGGCCACACTAAACATCCAGTGCAAGCTCTGGTCACCATAACAATTACATTCCCTATCAAGGGGATAATGGCCAGCACACACTGAGGAAAGACAAGGCAGGAATCCATACTAAAAATAGCCCTTGCACCAAAAATATTAGACTCACAAAGGCTACACAGGGATGCTCCCACATAAAAACAGCCCTTCAAGACCACAGGAGATAGCACTACCATATGACCCAGCAATCCCACTACTGGGCATATACCCTGAGAAAACCATAATTCAAAAAGAGTCATGTACCACAATGTTCATTGCAGCACTATTTACAAGAGCCAGGACATGGAAGCAATCTAAGTGTCCATTGACAGATGAGTGGATAAAGAAGATGTGGCACATATGTATAATGGAATATTACTCAGCCATAAAAAGAAACGAAATCTAGTTATTTGTAGTGAGGTGGATGGTCCTAGAGTCTGTCATACAGAGTGAAGTAAGTCAGAAAGAGAAAAACAAATACCATATGTTAACACGTATATATGGGATCTAATTTTTAAAAAAAAGGTTCTGACGAACCTAGGGGCAGGACAGGAATAAAGACTCAGATGTAGAGAATGGACTTGAGGACACATGGAGGGGGAAGGGTAAGCTGAGACGAAGTGAGAGAGTGGCATTGACATATATACACTACCAAATGTAAAATAGATAGCTAGTGGGAAGTAGCCGCATAGCACAGGGAGATAAGCTCGTGCTTTGTGACCAGCTAGAGAGGTGGGATAGGGAGGGTGGGAGGGACATGCAAGAGGGAGGGGATATGGGGATATATGTATATGTATAGCTGATTCACTTTCTTATACAGAAGCAACTAACAAAACAATGTAAAGTAATTATACTCCAATAAAGATGTTAAAAAAAAAAAAAGACCACAGTAGATAGCTGTTTCTCCTAAACTCGTAGAGTCAGAGAAATATAAATGAAATGAAGAAGCAGAGGATACACTCCCAATTAAAAGATCAAGAGAATTCCCCTGAAAGAACAATGAAAGTGACCTCTCCAGTCTACTAGACCCTGAGTTCAAAAAGGAGGTAATGAAAATGCTGAAGGAATTAAGAAAAACTATTGACAGAAATGCAGATTACTGTAAGAAGGAACTAGAAACTATAAAGAGGAGCCAATCAAAATTAGAAAACTCATTTGCTGAGACAAAAGCTGAGCTAAAGGCAATAAATAGCAAACTGGATAAGAAGAACAAATAAGTGATCTGGAAGACAGAATAATGAAAATCACCCAATCAGAACAGCAGACAGAAAGACAAATTTTAAAAAATGAAAGCAATATGCTAGACTGGTGGGATAATATAAAGTGTGCCAAGCTATGCATAATTGGCATCCCAGAAGGAAAAGAAAGAGAAAAGGGGATCAAAATGTAAGAAATTATGGCTGAAAATTTCCCAAACCTAAAGAAGGAAAGAGATATCCAGTTACAGGAAGAACAGAGGGTCCCAAAGAGATGAACCCAAACAGACCTATGCCAAGACATATTATAATTAAAATGGCGGAAGTTAAAGAGAGGATTCTAAACATATCAAAGAAAAACAAAGAGCTAATTAAAAGGGAACCCCCATATAGAGCTATCAGCTGATTTCTCTACAGAAACGTAGCAGGACAGAAGGGAGTGCAAGATATACTCAAAGTCCTGAAAGGGAAACCTGCAACCTAGGATACTCTACACAGCAAGATTATCATTTAGAATAGAAGAAGAGATAACGAATTTCTCAGACAAGCAAAAACTAAAAGAATTCAGCAATACTAAGCTTACCTCCCCAAAAACTATTGAAAGACCTTCTCTAAATAGAAAAAAAGCAGAAATCTATAGGAAAGAAAATCACAACTGGAAAATAAATCACTTAAATAAGCTAGTACACAGATTTTTAAAACATCAAAAAAATTTTTTGTGAAAGTGATGATAACTACAGTGAACAGCAAAAGGGATAAACACGAAGATGTAAAAGAGGACATCAAAATCGTAAAATGCGGGGGAGGAGAGTAAGAAAACGTAGATCTTTTTTTAGAATGTGTTCGAGCCTATATGACTACAGGTCTAAAGCAAGTAGATATAGTAATGGGTTAATATACTTGAAAAACAGGGTAACCACAAATCAAAAACGTACAATAGATTCACAACAATCAAAAAGAAGAGAAGACAAGCATAATACATAAGACAATCATCAAACAGCAAATGGAAAAACAACAAAGAAGAAATACAAAATCAAATGGAAAACAAGGTTTAAAATAGCAATAAATACCCATCTATCAATAATCACCTTAAATGTCAAAGGACTAAATGCTCCAATCAAAAGACATAGAGTGGCACATTTGATTAAAAAAACAATATGCTGCATACAAGAGACCCACTTTAGGGTGAAGAACACACATAGATTGAAAGTAAGGGGATGGAAAAAAATATTTCATGCAAATGGAAATGACAAGAAAGTGAGGATAAGAATACTATATCAGACAAAATAGACTTTAAAACAAAAGCCATAAAGAAAGATAAAGAAGGACACTGTATAATGATAAAAGGATCAATACAAAAAGAGGATATTACACTCGTTAACATATATGTACCCAATATAGGAGCACCTAAATACACTAAAAAATACTAACAAATATAAAGGGAGAAAATGATGAGAAGATGGCGGAGTAGAAGGACGTGTGCTCACTCCCTCTTGCAAGAGCACCAGAATCACAACTAACTGCTGAACAATCATCAACAGGAGGACACTGGAACTCAGCAAAAAAGAAGCCCCACATCCAAGGACAGGGGAGAAGCCACAGTGAAACAGTAGCGGGGTGCAATCACAATAAAATCAAATCCCATGGCTGCTGGGTGGTTGATTCTCAAACTGGAGAACTTACACCACAGAGGTCCACTCACTGGAGTGAAGGTTCTGAGCCCCACATCAGGCTTCCCAACCAGGGGGTCCAGCAACGGGAGGAGGAATTCCTAGAGAATCAGACTTTGAAGGCTGGTGGGATTTGATTGCAGGATTTCGACAGGACTGGGGGAAGAAGAGACTCCACTCTTGGAGGACATGTACAAAGTAGTGTGTGCATCAGGACCCAGGGAGGGAGCAGTAACCCCATGGGAGACTGAACTGGACCTACCTGCTACTGTTGGAGGGTCTCCTGCAGAGGCGGGGGGTGGCAGTGGCTCACCACAGGGACAAGGACACTGGCAGCGTAACTTCTGGGAAGTACTCCTTGGTGTGAGCCCTCCCGGAGTCTGCCATTAGCCCCACCAAAGAGCCCGTAGCCTCCAGAGCTGGGTTGCCTCAGGCCAAACAACCAACATGGAGGGAACCCAGCCCCACCCATCAGCAGACAAGCAGATTAAAGTTTTACTGAGCTCTGCCCACCAGAGCAACACCCAGCTCTACCCACCACCCATCCCTCCCATCAGGAAGCTTGCACAAGCCTCTTAGATAGTCTCATCCACCAGAGGGCAGACAGCAGAAGCAAGAAGAACCACAACTCTGCAGGCTGTGGAACAAAAACCACATTTGCAGAAAGACAGACAAAATAAAAAGCCAGAAGACTATGTACCAGATGAAGGGACAAGATAAAACCCCAGAAAAACAACTAAATGAAGTGGAGATAGGCAGAAAAATAATTCTTCCAGAAAAAGAATTGGGAATAATGATAGTGAAGATGATCCAGGACCTCGGAAAAAGAATGGAGGCAAAGATCTAGAAGATGCTTAACAAAGACATAGAAGAATTAAAGAACAAACACCTAGAAGAATTACAGAACAAACAAACAGAGATGAACAATACAGTAACTGAAATGAAAAATACACTAGAAGGAATCAATTGCAGAATAATGAAGGCAGAAGAACGAATAAGTGACCTGGAAGACAGAATGGTAGAATTCACTGCCATGGAACAGAATAAAGAAAAAGAATGAAAAGAAATGAAGACAGCCTAAGAGACTTCTGGGACAACATTAAACACAACATTTGCATTATAGGGGTCCGAGAAGGAGAAGAGAGAGAGAGAGGACCAAAGAAAATATTTGAAGAGATTATAGTTGAAAACTTCCCTAACATGGGAAAGGAAATAGCCATCCAAGTCCAGGAAGCACAGAGAGTTCCAGGCAGGATACAGCCAAGGAGAAACACGCCAAGACACATAGTAATCAAATTGACAAAAATTATAGACAAAGAAAAATTATCAAAAGCAACAAGGGAAAAATGACAAATAACATACAAGGGAACTCCCATAAGGTTAACAGCTGATTTCTCCACAGAAACTCTGCAAGCCAGAAGGGAGTGGCACGATATATTTAAAGTGATGGAAGGAAAGATCCTACAACGAAGATTACTCTACCCAGCAAGGATCTCATTCAGATTCAACAGAGAAATCAAAAGCTTTACAGACAAGCCAAAGCTAAGAGAATTCAGCACCACCAAACCAGCTGTACAACAAATGCTAAAGGAACTTCTCTAAGTGGGAAACACAAGAGAAGAAAGGACCTACAAAAACAAACCCAAAACAATTTAGAAAATGGTAATACGAACGTACATATTGATAATTACCTTAAATGTGAATGGATTAAATGCTCCAACTAAAAGACACAGGCTCACTGAATGGATATTAAAACCAGACCCATGTATATGCTATCTACAAGAGACCCACTTCAGACCTAGGGACACATAAAGAATGAAAGTGAGGGGATGGAAAAAGATATTCCATGCAAATGGAAATCCAAAGAAAGCTGGAGTAGCAATTCTCATATCAGAAAAAATAGACTTTGAAATAAAGAAAGTTACAAGAGACAAGGAAGGACACTACAGAATGATCAAGGAATCAATCCAAGAAGAAGATATAACAATTATAAATATATATGCATGCAACATAGGAGCACCTCAATACATAAGGTAAATGCTAACAGCTATAAAAGAGGAAATCGACAGTAACACAATAATAGTGGGGGACTTTAACACCTAACTTACACCAATGGACAGATCATCCAGACAGAAAATTAATAAGGAAATACAAGCTTAAAATGACACAATAGATTAGATAGATTTAATTGATATTTATAGGACATTCCATCCAAAAACAGCAGATTACACTTTCTTCTCAAGTGCACATGGAACATTCTCCAGAATAGATCACAACATGGGTCACAAATCAAGCCTCAGTAAATTTAAGAAAATTGAAATTCATATCAAGAATCTTTTCTGACCACAACGTGATGAGATTAGAAGTCAATTACAGGGGGAAAAAACATAAAAAACACAAACACAAGGAGGCTAAACAATAAGTTACTAAATGACCAAGAGAGCATTGAAGAAATCAAAGAAGGGGCTTCCCTGGTGGCAGAGTGGTTAAGAATCCACCTGCCAATGCCGGGGACATGGGTTCGAGCCCTGGTCCAGGGAGATACCACATGTCATGGAGCAACTAAGCAAATAAGAAATCTAACCTTACACCTAAAGGAAGTAGAGAAAGAAGAACAAAGAAAACCCAAAGGTAGTAGAAGGAAAGAAATCATAAAGATCAGAGCAGAAATAAATGAAATAGAAACAAAGAAAACAATAGCAAAGATCAATAAAACTAAAAGCTGGTTCTTTGAGAAGATAAACAAAATTGATAAACCATTAGCTAGACTCATCAAGAAAAAGAGGGAGAGGACTCAAATCAATAAAATTAGAAATGAAAAAGGAGAAGTTACAACAGACACTGCAGAAATACAAAGCATCCTAAGAGACTACTACAAGCAACTCTATGCCAATAAATGGACAACCTGGAAGAAATGGACAAATTCTTAGAAAGGTATAACCTTCAAAGACTGAACCAGGAAGAAACAGAAAATATGAACAGACCAATCACAAGTAATGAAATTGAAACTGTGATTAAAAATCTTCCAACAAAGAAAAGTCCAGGACCAGATGGCTTCACAGGTGAATTCTATCAAACATTTAGAGAAGAGCTAATGCCCATCCTTCTCAAACTCTTCCAAAAAATTTCAGAGGAAGGAACACTCCCAAACTCATTCTAGGAGGTCACCATCACCCTGACACCAAAACCAGACAGAGAGACTACAACAAAAGAAAATTACAGACCAATATCACTGATGAACATAGATGCAAAAATCTTCAACAAAATACTATCAAGCAGAATCCAACAACACATTAAAAGGATCATACACCACGATCAAGTGGGATATTTCCCAGGGATGCAAGGATTCCTCAGTATACGCAAATCAAACAATGTGATACACCATATTAACAAATTGAAGAATAAAAACCATATGATCATCTCAATAGATGCAGAAAAAGTTTTTCACAAAATTCAACACCCATTTATGACAAAAACTCTCCAGAAAGTGGGCATAGAGGGAACCTACCTCAACATCATAAGGGCCATATATGACAAACCCACAGGAAACATCATTCTCAATGGTGAAAACCTGAAAGCATTTCCTCTAAGATCAGGAACAAGACAAGGATGTCCACTCTCACCACTGTTATTCAACATAGATTTGGAGGTCCTAGGCATGGCAATCAGAGAAGGAGAAGTAATAAAAGGAATACAAATTGGAAAAGAAGAAGTAAAACTGTCACTGTTTGCAGATGACATGATTCTACACATAGAAAATCCTAAAGATGCTTCCAGAAAACTCCTAGAGCTCTTCAATGAATTTGGTAAAGCTTCAGGGTACAAAATTAACACAGATAAATCTCTTGCACTTCTATACACTCACAACAAAAGATCAGAAAGAGAAATTAAGGAAACAATCTCATCTACCATCACATCAAAAAGAATAAAATACCTAGGTATAAACCTACCTAAGGAGGCAAAAGACTTGTACTCTGATATCTATGACTCTGATGAAAGAAATCAAAGATGACACAAACAGATAGAAAGATATTCCATGTTCTTGGACTGGAAGAATCAATATTGTCAAAATTACTGTACTACCCAAAGCAATCTGCAGATTTAATGCAATTGCTATCAAATTACCAATGCCATTTTTCACAGAATTAGAACAAAAATTTTTGTAATTTGTATGGAAACACAAAAGACCCCAAATAGGCAAAGCAATCTCGAGAAAGAAAAACGAAGCTGGAGGAATCAGGCTCCCCATCTTGAGACTATAATACAAAGCTACAGTAATCAAAGCAGTATGGTACTGGCACAAAATCAGACTTATAGATCAATGGAACAGGGTAGAAATCCTACATATAAACCTATGCACCTATGGTCAATTAATCAACAACAAAGGAGGCAAGCCTATACAATGGATAAAAGGTAGTTACTTCAATAAGCGGTGCTAGGAAAACTGGACAGCTACATGTAAAAGAATGAAATTAAAACACTCCCTCACACCACACACAAAAATAAACTCAAGATGGATTAAAGACCTAAATGTAATACCAGACACTATAAAACTCTGAGAGGAAAACATAGGAAGAACACTCTTTGACATAAATCACAGCAAGATCTTTTTTGACCCACCTCCTAGAGTAATGAAAATAAAAACAAAAATAAACAAATGTGACCTAATGAAACTTAAAAGTTTTGCACAGCAAAGGAAACCATAAACAAAACGAAAGGACAACCTTCAGAATGGGAGAAAATATTTGCAAATGAAGAAACGGACAAGGGATTAATCTACAAAATATACAAACAGCTCGTGCAGCTCAATATCAAAAAAACAAACAACCCAATCAATCAAAAAATGGACGGAAGACCTAAATAGAGATTTCTCCAAAGAAGACATACAGATGGGGCTTCCCTGGTGGCACAGTGGTTGGGAATCTGCCTGCTGATGCAGGGGACACGGGTTTGAGCCCTTGTCTGGGAGGATCCCACATGCCGCGGAGCAACTGGGCCCGTGAGCCACAACTACTGAGCCTGCGCGTCTGGAGCCTGTGCTCCGCAACAAGAGAGGCCACGATAGTGAGAGGCCTGCACACCGCGATGAAGAGTGGCCCCCGCTCGCCGCAACTGGAGAAAGCCCTCACACAGAAACGAAGA
This sequence comes from Balaenoptera ricei, assembly GCF_028023285.1. Lineage (NCBI taxonomy): Eukaryota > Metazoa > Chordata > Mammalia > Artiodactyla > Balaenopteridae > Balaenoptera > Balaenoptera ricei. Next base: position 106,543,265 of record NC_082639.1, read on the forward strand.
CCCAACACAGCCAAAAATAAATAAATAAATAAACAAATTTATATATTAAAAAAAAGACATACAGATGGCTAAAAAACACATGAAAGGCTGCTCAACATCACTAATTATTAGAGAAATGCAAATCAAAACTACAATGAGGTATCACCTCATACCCATTAGAATGGGCATCATCAGAAAATCTACAGACAATAAATGCTGGAGAGGGGTGGAGAAAAGGGAACCCTCTTGCACTGTTGGTGGGAATGTAAATTGATACAGCCACTTTGGAGGATGGTATGGAGGTTCCTTAAAAAACTAAAAATAGAATTACCGTGTGACCCAGCAATCCCACTACTGGGCATATACCCAGAGAAAACCATAATTCAAAAAGACACATGCACCCCAATGTTCACTGCAGCACTATTTACAATAGCGAGGTCAGGGAAGCAACATAAATGCCCATCGACAGATGAATGGATAAAGAAGATGTGGTACATATATACAATGAAGTATTACTCAGCCATAAAAAGGAACGAAATTAGGTCATTTGTAGAGACGTGGATGGACCTAGAGACTGTCATACAGAGTGAAGTAAGTCAGAAAGTGAAAAACAAATATCGTATATTAACGCATATATATGGAATCCAGAAAAATGGTACAGATGAACAGGTTTGCAAGGCAGAAATAGAGACACAGATGTAGAGAACAAACGTATGGAAAGCAAGGTGGGAAAGTGGCGGGGTGCATTGACGGTGGTGGGATGAATTGGGAGATTGGGACTGACATATATACACTAATATATATAAAATAGATTACTAATAAGAACCTGCTGTATACAAATAAATAAAGAAAAGAAAAGATAATGATGGGAATACAATAAGAGACATTAACACTCTGCTGACATCAATGGACAGATCTTCTACACAGAAAAATCAATAAGGCAACAGAGATCCTACATGACACAATAGAACACTTAGGCTTAATTGATATTTTCAGAACATTACATCAAAAAAAAAAAAGCCCAGAATACACATTCTTTTCAAGTGCATATGGAACATTCTCTATGATTGACCACATACTAGGACACAAAACAATCCTCAACAAATTTATTAGGATAGAAATTATTTCAAGCATGTTTTCTGACCACAATGGGATGAAACTACAAATCAACCACAGAAAGAGAAATGAGAAAACGATTACATGGAGACTAAACAACCAGGTGCTAAAAAAACCAATGGATGAACGATGAAAGCAAAGAGGAAATTTTAAAAATACCTTGAGACAAATGACAATGAACACACAACCATACAAAATCTATGGGATGCAGCAAAAGCAGTTCTTAGAGGAAAGTTCATAGCAATACAGGCCTTCCTCAAAAACAAGAAAAATCTGACATAAACAACTTAACGTACCACCTAGAAGAATTAGAAAAAGAAGAACAAATAAAACCTAAAGTCAGCAGAAGGAAGGAAATAATAAAGATCAGAGAGGAAATAAATAAAATAGAGATTAAAAAGTAGAAAAAAATCAATAAAACCTAAACCTACTTCTTTGAAACCATAAACCAAATCAAACTTCTGGCCAGGCTTACCAAGAAGAAAAGAGAGAAGATCAAAATAAACAAATAAGAAAATAAGAGAAGAAAAACAACTGATACTGTGAAATATTGTAAAAGAGTACTGTGAACAATTATATGCCAATAAATTGGACAACCTAGAAGAAATGGACAAGTCTCCAAAAAACAGACAGCCCACCAAAACCAAATCAGGAAGAACAGATGATCTGAACAGACTGATTACTAGAAGTGAAATAGAATCTGTAATAATAATTTTTAAAAACTCCCTGCCAAGAAAAGTCCAGGACCAGATGGCTTCACTAAGGAATTCCTCCAAACATACAAAGAAGAACTTATACTGATCCTTCTCAAACTCTTCCAAAAGACTGAAAAGGAGGGAACACTCCCAAAATCATTCTATGAAGCCACCATTATCCTGACCCCAAAACCAGACAAAGACAATACCAAAAAAGAAAATTACAGGTCAATATCTTTGATGAATATAGATGAAAAAATTCTCAATAAAATATTAGCAAAGCAAATCCAACAACACATAAAAAAGATCATACACCATGATCAAGTTGGATTTATCCCAGGGTCACAAGGATCGTTCAACATGTGCAATTCAATCAATGTGATACACCACATCAACAAAAGAAAAGACAAAAACCACTTGATCATCTCAAAAGATTCAGAAAAAGCATTTGACAAAATTCAACATTCATTCATGATAAAAACTCACCGAAGTGGGTACAGAGAGAACATATCTCAACATAATAAAAGCCATTTATGAGAAACCCACAGCCAACATAATATTCAATGGTAAAAACCTGAAAGCCTTCCCACTAAATTCCAGAATAAGACAAGGATGGTCACTGTCACCACTTCTATTCAATATAGTATTGGAATCCTAACCACAGCAATCAGACAAGGAAAAGAAAAGATATCCAAATTGGAAGAGAAAGGTGAAATTATCATTATATGCAGATGACATAATACTGTATATAGAAAACCCTGAAGACTCCACAGAAAAATTACTAGAACTGATAAATGAATTCAGCAAGGTAGCAAGATACAAGATTAACATACAGATCTGTTGCATTTCTTTACACTAACAATGAAATATCAGAAAAGGAAAGTAAAAAAACAATCCCTTTTAAAATCACATTTAAAAAAACCTTAGGAATAAACCTGACCAAGGAAGTGAAAGACTCATATGCTGAGAACTATAGAACATTGATATAGGAAACTGAAGGTAATTCAAAGAAATGGAAAGATATCCCATTCCCTGGGATTGGAAGAATTAATATTGTTAAAATGGCCATACTACCCAAAGCAAACTACAGATTTAATGTGATCCATATCAAATTACCCATGACATTTTTCATTATAACGAGGACAAATAATCCTAAAATTTATATGGAACCACAAAAGACCCAGAATTGCCAAAGCAGTCATGAGGGAAAAGAACAAAACTGGAGGCATAACCCTCCCAGACTTCAGACAATACTACAAACCAACAGAAATCAAAACAGCATGCAACTGGCACAAAAACAGACATATGGAGCAGTGGAACAGAATAGAGAGCCCAGAAATAAACCCAAACACTTACAATCAATTAATCTTCAACAAAGGAGGCTACAATATACAATGGAGAAAAGACACTCTCTTCAGCAAATGGTACTGGGAAAGCTGGATAGCCACATGTAAATCAATGAAGTTAAAACACACCCTCACACCATATACAAAAATAAACTCAAAATGGCTTAAAGACTTAAATATAAGACATCGCACCATAAAACTCCAAGAAGAGAAGATAGGCAAAACATTCTCTGACATAAATCATACCAATGTTTTCATAGATCAATCTCCCAAGGCAATAGAAATAAAAGCAAAAATAAACAAATGGGACCCAATCCAATTTATAAGCTTTTGCACAGCAAAGGAAACCATAAGCAAACCAAAAAATCAACCTATGGACTGGGAGAAAATATTTCCAAATGATGCAACTGACAAGGGCTTAATTTCCAAAATATACAAACAGCTCATAAGACTCAATAACAAAAAAAACCAAACAAAATGGGCAGAAGACCAAAACAGACATTTCTCCAAAGAAGACAAACAGATTGCTAATAGGCACATGAAAAGATGCTCAACATCACTAATTATTAGAGAAATGCAAATCAAAATTACAATGAGGTACCATCTCACACCAGTCAGGATGGCCATCATTAAAAAGTCTACAAATAACAAATGCTGAAGAGGATGTGGAGAAAAGATAACCCTCTTACACTGTTGGTGGAAATGTAAATTGGTGCGGCCACTATGGAAAACAGTAAGAAGGATCCTTAAAAAAATAAAAACAGTGTTGCCATATGATCCAGTGATCCCACTCCCAGGAATATATTCAGAGAAAACTATAATTTGAAAAGATACATGCACCCTAAGGTTCACAGCAGTACTATTTACAATAGCCAAGACATGGAAGCAACCTAAAGGTGCATCGACAGATGAATGGATAAAGAAGATGTGGTAGATATACACAATGGAATATTACTCAGCCATAAAAAAGAATGAAATAATGCCATTTGCAGCAACATGGATGGACCTAGAGATTATCATACTAAATGAAGTAAGTCAGAAAGGGAAAGACAAATATCATATCACTTATATATGGAATCTAAGATATGACACAAATTAACTTATTTACAAAAGAGAAATAGGCTCACAGACATAGAAAACAAACTTATGGTTACCAAAGGGGAAAGGGGGTGGGGGATGGATAAATTAGAAATTTGGGATTAGCAGATACAAACTATAAATAAAGCAGAAAAATAGATAAAAAATAAGGTCCTACTGTATAGTACAGGGAACATTATTCAATCTCCTGTTATAAACCATAATTGAAAAGAATATGAAAAAGAATATATATCACTGAATCACTGTGCTGTACACCAGAAACTAACATAACATTGTATATCAACTATACTTCAATAAAAAATAAAAGAAAAAATTAAAAAATCAGAAAATAAAACTTTTACCTTGGACTTTAAAGCTTTGCCATAAGCTATTGAGCATGTTCGTAAGAATGTTCCTAAATGTTCCTCAGAGAATGTGGAGCCCACAGTGTGAAGAGGGGCTGGGGCTTCACCAGTTTGGAAGTTTCCTCTCTACTTTCCCTAGACCACTGGAAAGGCCCCAAGCCTGGGATCTAATCCCAGGCTTGTGATTAACTGGCTATGTGGCTTTGGCTGGCCCCAGTCTCTGTGAGCCTGCTGACCCTCATCTGTAAGAGGCGGCACTAGACTTAGATGATCTCTGAGGTCCCTGCTGACCTGGCCCCTCCCGCTCCTCATCAAGTAAACGGAACATAAATTTAACAGGGGGACGTCCCTGCAAAATATCCTCTCCTTCCTACAGCAGGGTGTTTCTATATGTGCCTGTTTCATACTAAGCATTTCTTTTCCTGGGAGATTGCAAAAACCATCCTTTTGCTCCAAAGTGAATTGGAGAGTGAACTGGCCCCTGAAGACGGAGTGGTAGGATCCGGCCACTGGGTGTGCAGTGGCTTTGAGCAGAGATATGACCACGGGAGGTGGTGGGAAGCTTTTCCTCTAACCTGGTGGCCCCAGTTGCTCCTCCAGACCTCAGCGCGTCCCCTCAGCTCATCCCCGTGACAGGCTCTCAGCGTGCTCCCGGCTTCTGTCACCACTCAGCACTCTCTCCAGCCTGTTAGCCACGAGCAGGGCCTGATAATGGAGTCTCACTTTGATTGTGGTATTTTGGCCTCCAGGTGAAATCCCTAAGGGCTCTGCCATGCACCCCAGTCCTGTGACCCTTGCCTTCCAGGAGCCATGCAAGAAGCGAAGCCACCAGAGGTCCTTAAAACTGCAGGGAGGGTGGGCCTGCCCCCCTTCTTCACAGCTCCCTGTCTGCTGAGGAGGATCTGGGCCCCACTCCTCCACACCTGCTGGAGGGTCTGGAAGGAGTCAGAGATGTGGCCTGGTGGGGCAGGGCGAAAGGCAGGGGGCCTCTCCTGCAGTTGTTGAGGAACAACCAGCCAAGGTCCACCGGGCCCAGCACTAAGCAAAACAGGCATCGTTGATAGAGGACCTTGTGGCACTGCTTCTGAACGCCCCAGGGGCTTGGGAACCAGCAACAGCACATTTCTCGCCTCATCCTCCGAGGGTCAACTCGGGGGAAACGGGACCTGCTTCCTAGCGATGGAGCATGTGGTCCCCACGCTGGAGCTCCACGGCAGATCGAAAAGCTCAGGACTGAGCAGCGGTGCCCCGCAGGACAGTGTCGGCAGGGGCCCAACGACCTGACCCGGGGCCAGCGCGGCTGGGTCACAGTCAGGCTGGGCGTCGGTCTACACTGCAGCACCTGAGTTCTTTGAATCCACGTGGTGAGAGCAGTGATTCCCAGATGCCGTCTCGTGCTTAGCCTAGACCTCCTATTTCTATTCTTTTATGATCTCCAAGAAGTGTACTGACCTCATTCTAAATATACTGTCCGATTTTGTCATCCTAACTTCACTCTGGGATTTGGGACTAATGGCCACAACAAGCTCATTGGAAGTCTTGTGTAAAGCAAACCAGTGATCATTTTTAAGTGACATGTGTGAGGTCCCCAGTTGTGCTAAAGCCTAATCTGTGTCTTCACAGTGCTTAGAATGAGCTTATGTGTGTATAAATGTATAATATATATTTATATGTGTTGCTATAGTGATATGTTAAAGGCCAACATAACTGACAGACAGGATCAGTGTGAGGAAATGAAAGTCTTTCTGGTGGCTATTAAAGGGAAATGTACATAAAGAAATAAAAAGTTTTCACTGCCTGTTTTGTTTCCCATTTCTGCACCAGTCCTTAGTGGGTGAGAATAGGAAAGACAAACTGGCACTAAGAGCTCACCTCACTGTCTAATGCTTGAAGTCTAAGTTTAAAAGAATGATTTACTCTGTCATTTTGTAAAAATCTCCAGTCTAAAAATATAAAAGGGTAGTTCTTACATTTAGAGTGCCTTAGAATCAGCTGTGGAGATTATAGAAGCTACTTCCTGGGCTCCAATCCCAAGAGATTTCATTGGTGTGGGGCTCTAGAGTCTACATATTTCATATAAATACAAACAGATGTTTCTGATGCAGGTGGGCGACAGATCACAGTTTAAAACACATTGCTCTATAACACTGAATTATAAATTCATTCAAAATTATAAATTCATTTCTTTTCCTTTAATTAAGAAGCTTTAATTGAAAAGTGTTTAAGTCACACCGTAAATGTTGACATAATGATCTTAAGATCTTCCTTTGGGAAAAGACCTTAGTTATGTTCTTTTGCATTCCAGAATTAAAATAAAGCTATCATTCCACAATTATACCCTAGAGGCAGTAGTAAATTAAAACAAACAACAACACAACAAATTCAACCATGATCACAACCACCAACAACAATAACAAACGTATTCATCAACAGACTCAGGTCTGAGATAGAGACATGCCCCACTTTCACAGTAGATGGAGTGACCTCAACTTCTGCTTTTACACTTGGTTGTTTAAGCATTTTCCATGAGTGCCTTTGGCTGTCAATAAAGAGGAACTCACTGACAGAATCAGCAGAATGGATGAAAAGTTGGCCAAACTATGGAGTATTACTTAAAGACAAAGTAGGAAAATTTGAGGGCCTCTTGCTCCACGGTTATTCAAGCATCCCAGCAATTCTTCCTAAATCCACTGGAGAACTCAAACATTGCTTCTAAGAACTTCATTTTATGGACATAACATTTATGAAAGCAACAACATGAATCATACAGATCTCAGAGCTGGTCAGGATCAAGTCACAAATTACTTATGGGGGAAAATTCCCAATAGCCATTCTTGTGTTTCACCCTTTGAAATGTAGTTCTTTACCCTATTAAAAAAGTTGCAAAAAATGTATCTTTGGAATGGAAGATTCTCCAATATTCAACTTTCCAGAAATTACATTCTTTTCCTCTATATGTCAGAAACAGAACTCATTCTTAAAAATAAATCAACCTGCATGACCACCAATGTCTTCCAATTTGCCATAATTCAAATGAGAACCATGTCAGGTCCTGTGCAGGAAATAGGGTGAGAGCACTTTAGGAAAAAAATGGAAAGGAAGAAAGACGGCAGGTACCTACTGTAATGCTTCAAACATGTACAAACCTCTCTTCTTTTAATAAATTTATTTTATTTATTTATTTTACTTATTTATTTTTGGCTGCATTGGGTCTTCGTCGCTACACGCAGGCTTTCTCTAGTTGCGGCGAGCAGGGGCTACTCTTCATTGCGGTGCCAGGACTTCTCAATGCGGTGGCTTCTCTTGTTGCAGAGCATGGGCTCTAGGCGCACGGGCTTCAGTAGTTGTGGCTTGCGGGCTCTATAGCACAGGCTCATTAGTTGTGGCACACGAACTTAGTTGCTCCGCGGCATGTGGGATCTTCCCGGACCAGGGCTCGAACCGGTGTTCCCTGCATTGGCAGGCAGATTCTTAACCACTGTGCCACCAGGGAAGCCCAAACGTATAAATATCTCTTGATCTGTCAACCTAAGACAGGCAAACAACCTGCAGAATTTATACAGGGTTTATTATATCCTCCAGATCTTATTACTGCTAAAGTGAATATGCTAGGCACTTACTGAATTGGTTTTCTATTTCTGCTGTAACAAGTGACCATAACTTTAGTGTCTTAAAAGAACACACTTTTATTATATTACACTTCTGTAGGTTAGGAGTCCAACAAAGATCTCACTGGACTAAAATCAAGGAGTCAACACAACTGCCTTACCTTCTGGAGGCTGTAAGGGATAATCTCTTTCCTTGCTTTCCTAAAAAGTTTTTAGAGGCCTCCCACATTCCCTGGCTTTTGACTCCTTCCTACAACTTCAAAACCAGAACAGCAGGTAAAGTCCTTCTAATTTCACACCATTTTGACCTTTTCTGTCTCTCAAGTCTAAGGCCCCATGTAATTTCACGGGGCCCACCTGAATGGTCCAAGATAATCTCATCACAAGGTCTTTACCCTAATCACATCTGCAAAGTTTCCTTTCCTATGTGGTGTAATATATGAACAGGTTGGGGGAATTACAGCAGGGACATCCGGGGGGAGACAGTATTATTCTGCTGGTCACGAAACTATTAACTCAGATGCCAACTAATATTGGAACTATGAAAAAAAGAACTTCTCTAATTTCAACAAAGTTTAGTTAAAATAAGACACTACCTGAAGGCACAATCTAGACCAGTGAATCAAGATAAAGTCAGCTTAGAACCCTAGAAGTGCTTCACTGCTGTCCATAAAATTGCACAAGTACTAGTCTCTTTAGATTTTTTTTTTCCCAAAATGTAGCTTTTTCCCCCCTCCAAGCCTGACTCTGATGGTAGAAATCTCATCCGAGACAAAGAGTGCGTGGTGGAGGAGGTGAAGGTGGTGGTGGAGTCGGTGCACCTGGGACCCCACTAACTTCTGACTATGAACTTTCAGCTGATCTCCATGGAACAGATGGGAGGGTTTTCTCAGACCTACCCTTGCATGAACAGAGGGATCCTTGTGCGCCTTCGCCAGGCGGCTAGGAAGGGGAGCTACAGTCCTTCCCTTGGAACTTGCCTTGTAAAGAAGGCAGGCACCAAGATATTAACTTGTCTGGAATCTTGTGGACCAGATGTCAGCAATCCATGTCCAGAGGTTCCTGACTTTTGGTCACACGTCCCCGGGGTCGGCCTAAGGCCCGTGCTGCCTGGGTTGGCTGTGGAGGATGAGCTCCTGAGGCAGCATCTTGCTCTGTCTCCTCCATACCAGGTTCTGACCAGAGAGAAATGTATCCGTGTTTCTCAGGCTGGTGGAAAATACTCCCTCATCGTCCTCTCGGACTGGGGCAGCCCCTTCCCATGTTGGCCTGCTTTGTGGGGGGAAGGGATGGGGAGGATGGGAACAAGAGGAGCGGGGACAAGGAGGAGGGGTGGGAACAAAAAAAGCCTGGGGAGAGGATAGGGGAGGACGGCGAGGAAGGAGAAGGCGGAAGCTGAGGATGAATAAGGAGGACGATGACCAGAGCGTGAATGCCATGGAGGTTCTAGTCTCTGGTCCCAGAATGGCAGCTGCCCTCTCTTGAACTTCCCCTGACCTCATGCTGGACACACACACACACCCCAGCCTCCTCTCTCATCCTCCAAACTCCTTTAGTCACAGAAGAACAGCCTCTCAGCCCCTGCCCCCTCCCGTGCCCTGATTCTGGGGATTCTTTCCTTTTTCCCTAGGTTTCCCCAGAGCTAGGCACAGATTCCTCACCAGCAGCCAAACCCTGGTCTGTGGGTCTGGAGAGTCCAAAGCACGGAAATCTCTCATGAGAAAAGGAAATGCAGGCCACATGGGGTCATGGGGTCACTCTGCAGAATCTCAGTCCAGCTGTCCAAGTCACACTAGGTTGACATTTGGGAAGATGTCAAACTCGTTCAAAAGAAACTCTAAGAAGATCCTTGGTGCAGGTCATTGTTACATGTAGCAAATGATGCTATTGAAATCCTAAACCAGGTGATCAATCTTCATTCCAAAGTCATGAATCAGCCTTAAGAAGGGCAAAGCAGGTGGTGAGTGCTAATTACAGGAAATGAACAAAACAGGGGCAGATCCCAGAAAGGACCATGTAGGAGAAGGTGCTTAGGCCAATGGCTAAGTAACCATCTGTATTAGTCAGCTTGGGTTTCCAGAAAAAAATACTACAGACCGGGTGCCTTAACCAGAAATCTGTTTTCACACATTCTGGAGACTGGAAGTCCAAGATCAAGATTGGAAGTTCCTGCCAATTCAGTTTCCAACGCGAGCTCTCTTCCTGGCTTGTAGATAGCAGATGCCTCGCTGGGTCCTCACATGGCCTTTTCTCCTTGCTTGAGCTGGGGTAGGGCAGGAGCCCAAGCTCTCTTCATTTAAGGACACTAATCCTATCAGATCAGGGTCCCAAGGCTATGACCTCATTTAATCTTAATTACTTTCTTAAAGGCCCCTTCTCCAAATACAGCCCCACAGGGATTAGGGTTCAAGATATGAAGTGGGGGGCGGGTGGTGGGACACATACATTCAATTCCTAACACCCTCCCCAGCCTCCTCCTCCCATGAAGGCATTTGCAGCTCTCAGCTCTGGTCCCTGGGAACTTCCCAGGCACTGGGTCCTCAGATTCCTCTCCCCACAGACTTTCTCCTTCTCTCTCTCTGACTCAAATGCCTCAACACAGGGCACAACTGTTGACTGGCTGACACTCAAAGACAGTGGACTGAGTTGCTTTCACCTGGCTGACTTTCAGAAGAGAGGGGCCACCACTGACTGATAGGTTTGCAGAAATGTGTTCACTGAGGAGACTGGCTGTGGTGGCAGAATAATGTTTCCCCAAAGATGTCCACATCCTGGTCCCTGGAATTTGTGAACATGTTACTTGACATGGCAAAGGACACTTTGCAGGTGTGATTAAATTAAGGACCTTGAGATGGGGAGATTATCCTGGAGGGTCCAATGGAATCACAAGGGTCCATAAAGTGAAAGAGGGAGGAAGAAGATTTGGTGTCAGAATAATGCGTTGTGAGAATAACCTGATCAGCTGTGACTGGCTATGAAGATGGAAGGGGGCTATGAGAGTAGAATGTGGGCATCTTCAAGAGGCTGGAAAATGCAAAGAAAGAGATTCTCCCCTAGAGCCTCCAGAAAGAACCTCACCTCCACTGTCAGATTGATTTTAGCCCAGTGAGATGCATCTTGGACTTCTGATCTCCAGAACCATAAGATAATAAATGTGTGTTGTTTTAAGCCACTAAGTGTGTGGTAATGTGTTACAATAGCAACAGGAAACTCCTACAGTGGACATTGGTAGATAGAGAGGATTTAAAAACCAGTTCTGCCCCGATAGTGAGAGGCCCGCGCACCGCGATGAAGAGTGGCCCCCGCTCGCCGCAACTAGAGAAAGCCCTCGCACAGAAACGAAGACCCAACACAGCCAAAATAATTAATTAATTAATTAATTAATTAATTAATTAATTTAAAAAAAAAACCCAGTTCTGGTGGCTATTTGTTACCACGGCTTTAGAACAATTACTCTATCCCCAGAAATGTGAACTTTCAAACTTTTCAATTCTCAGTGTAGGTAATGTAAATAATACTGAGTGATATACCAACCATCACCATATAAGGAGTCAAAACCCTCACCCTGTGCTCAGGGTAAACGTCTAACATCATCCAAAATTAGGTGTGCACGGGTGTATGTTTGGGACAGGGTAGCAGGGGCTTCAGAACTGGATTTATAATGCTCCCCACAGGGCTGGCTGCAGGGTGTTGGGCACAGGAGAGTCTTTTGTCATATCTAGGCAATCTAGTATCTGAGCCCCCTTTGTTTGTATGAGAAACTTCCCACATTCTGAAACTTTTAAGGATCATGCACTTGCTGTCTTAGTTTTTCTAGGGGCTAAGATGTGGGTCTATTACCAAGAGCTGGCAAATCCCCATCAGCAACAACTACTCCAGCATTTGACAGGAGTTGAGAGACACAAGGAGCAGGCCCTGGGGAAATTTTTTCTGCAACAGAAGAATCTCCCCACCTCAAGATCCTTAGTTTAACACCGACCAGGTGCAGCAGAAGTCATAGGGCCATTGGCAGTGTCTAGTGTCCAGGGCCAGTAGTGTCACCTGTGCAAAGCTACAGAGTCTGTCACTCAGCAGGAGGCACTAGTGTCCTTTCCATTTGGTCTATGTGCTCCCTTCCATTGGCCTTCTTTATTCCTCCCTGTTTGTATAGCCTGGTTCTCCAGTTTGCTGGAGATTCTCTGAGCTATTACTATCCCTTGAATAAAGTATGTTTCAGATGAAACGAGCCAGAGTTTATTTCTGATGGCTGCAGAGAGGAAAAGGAGGGGAAAGAGGGAAAGCAGGGAGGAAGAAAGGAAGCCTCTTCCTGGAAGTTGGCTGGGTGCTGAGTTCCTTTGCTGTCAGCTCCAGGATTCTCCGGAAGAGTCAGCTTCCCCCTTAAGCCAAAGGCACCCTCAAGAATCAAGTTACTCCACTCATTGCTCTCTGGTCTGAAAACACAAGTTGGCTGCTTTCGGCGGTCTCCCCGCTCCCCGCCCTCAGGTCTAACCCAGTCTTACCCAGTAAGAGAAAACAAACAGACAAACAAACAAACCTCACTCTTCAAGCAAACACGTCATCTTTCTATCCCTTATCTTGGTCATCAGCTTCTTTTTCAGAATCTTCATTTCTTGTATTCTGTATGGTGGGGAAAGGAAAAACATGGTCCCTGGGATACCATGAGAATGAAGTAGGAAGGACGTGCACAGAAAATTCACCGAGTAGCACTCTGAGATGTAACCCTGAATCTGTATGTTTATACACAAGACACATACATAAATATATACTTGTATCCATTGTTTTACAACTTCTTTACTACTTAAAAATTTTTGGATCAGCGTAACACACGATCCCAGAATTCCTTTCCCCGGCGTGTAACCCAGGACAAAAGATAAGAATTCGAGGAGGCTGGCAAAATCCGCTGGTATCTCAGATAAAGGGTTAAGAGGCGAGTTACCTCGGCTTGGTGGGCTCCTGAAGTGGGCGGACGTTATGACGTCACTTCCCCCTTCAGCAGCCGGCCCGCCCATTGGTCATCTAGGCAGGGCGGGGACAGGGCGGGGGTTAGAGAAGAGGCGCCGCCTTAGAGGTCAGGAATGGGGCTTGGCTTATGTAAATCTTGCAGCGCGGGGGTACAATTCCCCGCGAGCCACTTCCCAGGCTGTGGAAGTTTTCCAAAGAAGTTGCTTGGATTTTATTAGCAGAGTCGTTTGGAGGGGCTGAGAGGCGTGGAAGGGGAGGGGGGGGCGGAGGGTGGGTAGGGAGCGTGTGTGTACAGTGTAGGAGTCTAAGGCTGTACGGGGGGCGGGGAAAAAATAGCTCATACTTACCTGGCAGAGGAGATATCATGATCATGAGGGTGGTTTTCCCAGGACGAGGCTCACTCATTGCACTGCGAGTGTGCTGACGCCTGCGATTTCTCCAAATGGGAGAAACTCGACTGCATAATTTGTGGTAGTGGGGGACTGCGTGCGCGCTTTCCCCCCGCAATTGGTGTTTAATAGTAGAGCTAAACATCTGGGGGGAATAAAACGCGTAAGAATTTGTTTTCTGTGATTGTGTTCTCTTTATGTACTTGCGTTGTAGTAGAAGTTTTTGCAAGGTTTTTTTGTGCGTAGTTTCCCATATCTGCCCCCTTTTGTGATTTCTTGAACTCTGGCGGTTTGAGTAAGAGCGTTTTCGTACTCAGCCGTGTGATAAACGGTTTTTCTGCATGAAATTTTTTAGTGCATTTTCAACGCACACGTAGCGGTGGTGCTACCATGTAATCAAAGTTTTTGCGGTTCTGATCCAATTGCCAAGAATAAAGAAAAAAAACATTTTGTGCCCCAACGAAGCCGGCAGCAACTTGCGATCGCAAGGGAAGATCGTCCCCCCAAATATCAAAGGCTGTTTGACGATGTTCTAAGCTCCCAAGAGAGCGGGAAGAGGACAACTGCGAAAAAAACGGAAAAAAGTTTTGTTTTTCCTGGCAGGGATTTTACTTAAAGGGGAAACACTAGGGTTGCTCACCGCGCAGGTGGATTGGGGAGAAGCCCTGAAAACATTTCTTATCGCTCAGCCAGAATAGATTCCGTCTTTCTCCACCAGGTAGAAACCTGAAGAGACGGCGGAGGGCAGGCGCGTCAGGTTCCTCCTGGCGTCGCGGAGGAAGCGGGCTCGGGGAGGGGTGACGAGAGCGCCCGGCGGGAGGCCGCTCCTGGGCCCGCGGAGCTGTGCCCGTCCTGGCTCAGTAGAAGGAGCAGCGGAGCCGGAGGCGGCGGGTTCCATGGTGTAATGGTGAGCACTCTGGACTCTGAATCCAGCGATCCGAGTTCAAATCTCGGTGGGACCTTTCTGTTTAGTTAGAAGAAGGGGATTTTTTACTCCTCAGATGGGACATGCTTTCCGTCTCCCGGGTCCCGGAGAGGCGCGGTTCGCGCGCTCCACGCGGATGTGGCGGGCAGGTGGGGGGACGAGCCCGCGACGTCCCCGCAGGACCCTAGTGATCCTGCCCGTCGCTGGTTATCGGAGGCCCCGGCCCCGCCGCCCAGGGGCGCAGCGACCGAGCCAGTGCCACCCCCTCGTCGGGTCATCCTGGGTCTCGGGGGCGGAAGGCAGAGGCTGCGCCCACTGAGTCCTGCCCCGCGAGGGGCTTCGCACCGCACGTCTTGTAACTAACTGCGCGGTTCTCACGGTGAGTAAATGGTCGCGGGGCTGGGCTGTGACGTCGCTGAGCAGCCAGGGTGACAGCGTCTTATGGTTCCAGACCTGGATGGGAAGTACTGAATTGTGTTCAGGTGCCCTACTTTATTCCGAATTTTAATTGATCCTATTACACTTTGTTCCGATTTTATTCAGAATTTCTCACTCCTAAATCTAAATTGGACAAGAAAAGCCGCTCTTAGGCTAACATTTGAACCTTGACTCCAGGAAACCTCGTCCTTTCGTCCCAAGCTCAGCCAGAAGGAGGAGGAAGGCCAAGGATTCCGGCGTCTGGGGAGAGCAGGGATCCCTGACCCACCTCCACCCAGGCCTTTGAGAAACGTGCAGATCTTATAGTCAAGGCTAGACTGTAGTGAATATGCCTTGTTTGGTTTGATTTGAGTTGGGAACCACATTCATTTTTTTTTATCATTATAAAATTAATCTTTTAAATGTCAACTCTAGGGGCTTCCGGGGCTTACCTGGTGGCGCAGTGGTTGGGAGTCTGCCTGCCAATGCAGGGGACACGGGTTCGAGCCCTGGTCTGGGAGGATCCCACATGCCGTGCAGCGGCTAGGCCCGTGAGCCACGACTACTGAGCCTGCGCGTCTGGAGCCTGTGCTCCGCAATGGGAGAGGCCAGCGCACCGCGATGAAGAGTGGCCGCCGCTCGCCGGAACTGGAGAAAGCCCTCGCACAGAAACGAAGACCCAACACAGCCAAACATAATAAATAAGTAAATTTATAAATGTCACCTCTAGACATTGAAAAACACAACGTAACAAATGAACCTGTGTATGTCTTTTGTGGAACAACCATATTGGATAAGAACTCTCTGAAGAGACCATAAAACACAATATATACACCCCAGGACCGTGACAAAATTTTAAAAACTGCTTTCCTCAATTGTGTTATTATTGGCATTGTTGGTATTTCTTTATTCTTTTGTCTATATAATGCGGGAAGAAGCAAAGGAGACTGTAAAAGATATTGTATTTCTATTACTCCCAGTGTCCTTAAAGACAAAAATACTGGTATTAGAGAAAAGAGTTTCAGATGAAAGACGTTCAATAAAAAGCCTGTAGTTCTGAATTTGAATTATGAATGTGAATATATGTGAATACGTACATACAAATATGAGTATGTATTTCCTAGCTCTGTCCACTGGAAAGGCCTAGAAAGAAACCAATTCCAATGAGTATCTTTAGGTTACACAATTTGATTTGGGAATAACGTTTTGCATAAAAAGAAACCAGAGATTCTTAGAGAAATGACTGAGTCCAGGTCAGGGGCAGAAAATATTCAGGATGAGACAGAAGCACCTTGTCATATTGATATCAAGAAAGGTCTCAAAGACTATTAGAATCTTATCAAAAGGATGAAGGAGCCAGCTTAAAGTCACTTTCACTGCTGAAGGAGAGGATAATTGGAGTATCAGTAAAAACTATATTGCAATGAATTGAAATACTTCAATGTGTTTGAAACTTTGAATTCATATTAGCACAGGGGAAAAAAAAAAAAAAAGAAATAAAAGAAACTAACTGGTGACCACAGAGGATGCTTGGGGAATTGCTCATTAAGCTGCAGTTTTCTTTACAGAGGGTACCACTAAGTAACTAAACAGTATTTAGTATTTAAGGGAAGTTTCTTTTTATACAAGTGTTCCAGTTAAATAATACATGACCATGGAATATCACCATTTTACTCCACATAATCAGTTAATGGATCTAAGCCTTGAACTCCGAGGGCTGCTAGTATTATTAGAAGAGACACACAGGACTTGATGTGCCTCCTGATCAGAGAGCACACACCACTTCTGAGGTAGTCTTGCCAAGATAGCAAATGTGAATCTCATCAGTCTCTGTATCTGCCAGGTCCAAAATAGGGGCCACTAGACACATATGGCTATTGAATACTTAGAATGTGGCTAGTAGGACTGAGGAAGTGGATTTTAATTATATTTAATTTATAATTCATGTGAATGTAAACTTAAAAGCTGAAGACATGCACAATATTTTTCTATTAAACACAACTTTAAAACTTTGCTGGAATTATATTTCCTTTAATGTGTAGCATTAATTATCTATGTAGAAGATTATATTTGTATTATTGTCTGCTTATACTTTTTACTTTTCATTGTGGCTACTAGAAAAATTTTAATTACATATGTGGCTTGCATTTTTATTACATTACAGCACTGCTGTAGATTCTACCACCAAAAAGAAAGTATGGACATTGGCTCTTGTCCATCCACTTGCTTATGATCATTTTGATTGTCTAGTAAGAAATTCAGAGACAGTGGGTCACAATAAGCAAATCACGCCTCACACATACCTACTCAGTGAACACACCACAAGGACATTAATATTCTCAGTGCAAGAACATAATACATTAGCAGAGACATTCCAGGACACTTAAGTCTTAGAATTAGACTGGACCCCAGACCCATCAGGGAAATTCTCTTATTGATCTGGTAGAGCGCTCTCCCAATATCCTTTGTTCTGATCCTGTATAAATAGTTCATAATATATTTTCCCCAGTGATCCTAGAAAATGAGCTGGGTTATTTTCTAGAATTGTTTCTACAATATTGGTTAGTCCCATCAGATTATGTGGTTGCTGATGGTTTAGAGGAATTTATACTTGAGACTAGAGTGATGGATGAATTGTATAAACCCTCAAACCAAAAAGAATCTTTGGTGCGACACAGAAACCATGGCCATTCAAGGCTGAAGGGACTGCCAGAGCCCAGCCTTGCTTCATGGAAACATCCAAACAAGGCAGTGGTACAGCTGTGTCTGTCCTGGTTTTCGGATGACTGCTTAGTTAACAGAAGTCAACATAGAGAAGATGGAGACTGGGACTGAGAGCAGGGAAACAACCTCTCCTAATGTATATGCAAGTCTGCCATTGTGTCTGGATAGGGAGAGAAAGGCCAGGGACATTGTACAAAAAAACAAAAATTAGATCATTGCAGGTGACAAGACACATTTGATCCAAACTAGGTCTGACAAACACCTCCTGTGGATTTCCACCCAAGGTGGATGAGAGTTTGTCACACCTGATTTGGGTCCAAATGCCTGACACTGGTGCCAGGGTGACAAAGGCATGACTGGGGCCTAGAGAGGGATAAAGGCTCCCTGAGCCACCTGATGTCTGTGTTTCATAATAGATCCTTTTCCCTGATTTAACCAAGATGTGTCTATAGGGACTATCTTCAGAGATGACCTTCCTCAGTCTACACAGGTGTGGGGAACAAAGAATATGGAGGCTACCTAGGAGATGGGTTGGAATTTCATCCTCTTTAGCATGGGAGCAACCACAGGCTCCATCCGGAGCAGGGCCCACTTCTGATTCATCAAATGCAAATTTGCCATCACTGTAAGGCTGGTTGCAGTCAGAACTTCCTTGGAGAATTGAAGGAGTCAAAACACATTCATCCTGGGATTCCTGAGGCACTTCCTTCTTTTCAACCTCCTGCAGCTCCACACTGTGCCAGGTGGGAGAGGGATAACAGAAAATTAAACGAAGGGGATCCGACCCCAAGCTGCCCTGGCTGGTTTTGATGGGAGGCATCGGGAGTGTCAGAGAAACCAAAAGGGCAGTCCCCTAAAGAGGGAAGGAACTATCCTCCCGTATGTGAAGTGGAGTGTGGCTGCCACGGGGCAGGAGAGGGAGGCCAGCAGGTGCTCCGTGCACTGGCCACACAACGTCTGATGAGGCGTGAGCCTCAACCATCCCAGTATGGTACCTTCAGGAACATGAAACACACATGAACTTCCATACCAGATGCTACCCCCGGGGTCCTAAGTCATGTTCAATTTAAGATAAAGTAGTCAAGTGAATATGGCTATTAAGGCATTATAGACTCCCAGAGATATTATGCCTTCTTTTTAGGAATAGAACTTACTACTGTCACATGACAACCAATCTCTTTTCTAGATAGTTGTCCTGATGCTTAATTTTTCTGGTTACTTCTCTACTAATTCCTTTGCTAGGTACCTTCCTCCCAAGGACCTAAATCAACTGTGTAGGAGTAGATATTTATCTCACTTTGGAGTTCCTTTAGGAGAGAATAGATATTCTCTGTGTGTGCAGGAAATCCTAAGGGTGGTGCATTCACCTTGGGTCATACATACAAGTAGCACGGAGACAACAGACAACCAAGTTAACAGGGCCATTTCCATGTGGGTTGAGTAAAGTAAATCAGTACAATCTGCAGTTTTGCTTATCCTTGCATCTGGTATCTTGACTCTCTCTGACCCTGTCCATAATTTACCTACGCATTACCCATTACCAGCTCCTGATAGTTCACTGTTACCTGGGTGTGAGTGTCTCTTGTGCTTGTTCATCCTCCTCATCTTCATGAATTTCTGCAGACAAATTCAGAAATATCCAGTCAGCTTCTTGCCACTTCACTCACTACAAACACAGGAACTCACATGGTCATAGCGTCATAAATACCTATGCATGAATTAGTACCGTATGGAAGTTCTAATGCATTGTCTTTAAACAATTGCCCGAGCATGGATTTCTGATCCATCAGGCAGTCTGACTCTAAACCAGAGGATCACCATCATGACACCTTCTGCCTGAAACTGGACAAACATTTAAAGTGTCCTTTCTTCCTTATATCACTGCATACTTGTCCACCTTCCATCTTGACTTCTACAACTGGATCATCCATCCTGCCACAAATTCTGCCAAAGACACAGGCTCTATACATCTTCACAGCTCTCACAAGATCCCCTCCTTCTTCTAAGGAGAAGAACCATGTCCCACATCCCTGGGCTCTTCAAGGTGGCTTCTCTTGGTTATCAAGGGAAAGTCTCTCTACGGAAAGTGGTCCATTCTAAACAACTTTCCCAACACCGAGTCTGACTACATCAACTACCTTATCTGGCACCACACAGTGAAGGGTTTTCTTTTTTCTGCAGTGCATTCGTAAATATTTCCCCATTTCATCACTATAGCTACCATCAACAGATTATTTGATCCATTTTACAGAAGAGGAAACAGATACTGGGATAGGAAAAAAATCACTCATTCACTCACTGTTACTAAAGACAACCCTCAGGCTGGACCCTGGGAACTTTCATGCTTAGTGCAGGGCTCTTTTCACTCTAACAAGCTGCCTCCTGTCACATCGTCCCTTATGTGCTTTAACACTGGGCGGATGCTGCCTCCTGCCCCAAAGGCCATGGTCTATCAGGGAGGAATCAGACAGTTGGAATACTATGCCCTCCACCCTGCGCATTTCTCCTCTGTTCTCCCACTCAGCCAGTCCTGCTCCTATCATAGCCCCAAACGGGACATGAAACAGGAAGGCTGATAAAAAACATTCCTAGTGCAGGTGTGGAGTCTCTTGTGAGCAGGGGACCTTGGAGCAGCTCAGTGCTATCAAGTACTGTGGCCCCCTTACCTGGGCTGAGCTTGTGGGCAAGGTGCTCTGCCAGCCTGTGTCCCTCCATCAGCCGCTCTTGGAAGCCCTGCCCCTGGTGGTTGTCAAGGTCGTTGTGGATGAGGAAGTCCTTGAGGTGCTGCTGGAGTAGGACAGTCATCTTTCACTTCCCATAATGTCCGCCATAACTGGGTCAGCTCTCGTGCCTGACTTCGAGTTAGGATATCACATGTCCCAAGGTGGGACAGAAGATACAATTTTAAAATGCAAAGATGACAGACTCTTAGGGATTTCTGTGAGAACATCCCCAAGGAGTGTGGACAGATACAGCTGGTGTGAATTAGAAAAAAAACATGAGAATGACACGGTCAAGAATAGATGATAAGGTGTAGTCAGTCAGGAGGGGGTTGTGATGTAAAGGTAAATGAGGTATTGATTGCACAACATTGTGATGGTACCAAATGCCACTGAGCTGTTCACTTGAATTTGGTGAATTTCATGATATGTGATTTTAAGTCAATAGTGTTTCTAAAAGTGGAGTAAATGAGGCTCTGAATAACAACTGGAGTCTGTAATTCACCAATTGGTGTTCTCCTGCTGGTTTATAAATATTGTGCCATGTGCCTGCCATGAACATCTCTGCCCTCCTTACCTCACCTCTCAGCTTGCGTGGGCTTCTCTGCCAGCTTCTCTGCTAGCCTCAGCGCCTCAAACAGCAGCTTCTCCCCCAGCACAGATTCAGTGATGTCCTTAAATGCTTCACACTCTGGGGAAACAGAGACGCTGCCTCAGGGGAAAGCTGGACAGGCTGCTGCGGTCACCGCCTTCAAGGGAGGAGGCAGGGTCCATCCCGGGGACAGATGTAACCTCGGTGCCAGGCTCCACGCAGGGATTTCCACATCTGATTCCTCAGCCTCCCACCTGCATGGCATTCGGTTACTCCCTGTTTTAGAGCTGAGGAAACAGAAGCTCCAAGGCACAGAAAGTAACTAGACAAGATGAACTGGTGTTTGGCAAACTGACACTGAATCCTGGGCCACTTACCAATATTTGCAGCCTCTTAGGTGAAACGCTGAGCAGGGGCATTCCTGGTGATTCCTGTGTGGTTGGGAAGACCCCTAGGACCATAGGACTGATGGTTCCCTTGTGCTGGGATTTCAGTAATGAACAAGTATCTCAAAGGTAAAAAACTCACCTGGATACACTTGTGTGAAAGAGAATACATGAAACCATAAGGACCTGGAACACAATGTGCCCAAATACTATGAAAGTTTGTGTTATTAGACATAGTAGAACTTGAACTTACTGTGTTACACTGTGCCAGGGACTATTGTCAGAGCTTTGTCAGAAGTGACTCATTATTCATTACAACTCAAACAGGTAGCCATGGTTTCAGTGAGGGGCAGTCTCACCCTTAAGCTCCTTTTGAGCAGGTACTCTCCCTTGCTATCCCATGTGTAACCACCACGTTAGCCCAGTGTAGCTAGCACAGGGCTTTGCCAATGGGACCTCAGGGAAACTTGGACTGATGAACTCCATCCAATTTCCAGTCGTTTAGCCAACAGTGATGCAGGATCAGATACAGAACAGAACAGATTCCAATTGACACAGTTTAGCTTTGTTCCTGAGAGAAACAGGCAGTTCAGCGCCTGAACCAAGAATCAATATCTGGGATTTTAACTCTAATCTCACCCTACAACTCACCGCAAACCTGGAAAAGTGGCTCAACTCTTTGTGCCTGGGTTTTCCCATCCTCAGGGAACTGAGGGTAAAATAGTCACTTCCACCTTTCCTGGATTGTGGTCAGAATGAAATTCAAAATGACAAAGGGATTAGGAGACAAAGTCTGGAGAGTTTTTGTTTCTCAGAGGGAAGACAGTGACCATTCATCACTTTGGTGACCATGACCCCTAAGACTTAACTGTATTTCTTCAGCTGGTTGGCCAGGGAGTAGGCAGTAGCTTGGGATACAAGGAATTTCTCTGGGAGGTCTTGGAAGTTCTGCTTGTTCTTTGCCAGCTACAACTGAAGCTCCTGGTTGATTTCCGTGAGTGTAAGTTCTACCCTTGGATCAGATAAAGGGCCAAGAGATACTGCCATGGTGACATGTGGGAGAAAAGGTAGAGCCAGGGACTGGGGAGAAGAAACCCAAACATATGATGGATTAAAAACATGTGAAATCACATAAGTTTAATCAGGACTGAGGGATGACAGAAACTGGAATTCTTAACTTACTGTTGGGAGAAACTTGAGGGTTTGTAACTGCAAAAACAAGGTTCATTATGCCAGCGCTCAGAGCCAAAGGCACCGTCTGTAGCTCACACTCAGACAGGAATGACAGAGGGGGACCCAGCATGCTAGGTTACCGTTTGGAGTTGCAATAACAGAACTGGTAGGTGTGGGGGTGGTCATGGAACCTTGGGGGCACCTGCCTTCCAGTTGCCTAGGCCATGCTAATACACAAGGCTGCCTGGGGGCTTGTGAAGGTCACCACTGATAGCAACCAACCCCTCAGCAGTCACTCTTAAGTTGTCTACACATGTCCTGATACCACTTACCTATCTCCTTCCAAAAACTATCTAAGCGGAGTTCTCATTGTTCATTCTTTTGTGTATAAAAAAATTCACAGGAGTAATAGTTTCTCAACAGGTCTTAATTTCTGTAGGGCTATCATGAAGTCACCCCACCTTCTCTTTAAACAGATCTTAAGGCTTTTCCACAAGTGAGAGACCTCAAACTTATAGACTGTCATGAAGTTCTTCGACCCTGCTGGAGGGTCTGGAAGGAGTCAGAGATGTGGCCTGGTGGGGCAGGGCGAAAGGCAGGGGGCCTCTCCTGCAGTTGTTGAGGAACAACCAGCCAAGGTCCACCGGGCCCAGCACTAAGCAAAACAGGCATCGTTGGTAGAGGACCTTGTGGCACTGCTTCTGAACGCCCCAGGGGCTTGGGAACCAGCAACAGCACATTTCTCGCCTCATCCTCCGAGGGTCAACTCGGGGGAAACGGGACCTGCTTCCTAGCGATGGAGCATGTGGTCCCCACGCTGGAGCTCCACGGCAGATCGAAAAGCTCAGGACTGAGCAGCGGTGCCCCGCAGGACAGTGTCGGCAGGGGCCCGACGACCTGACCCGGGGCCAGCGCGGCTGGGTCACAGTCAGGCTGGGCGTCGGTCTACACTGCAGCACCTGAGTTCTTTGAATCCACGTGGTGAGAGCAGTGATCCCCAGATGCCGTCTCGTGCTTAGCCTAGACCTCCCATTTCTATGCTTTTATGATCTCCAAGAAGTGTACTGACCTCACTCTAAATACACTGTCCGATTTTGTCATCCTAACTTCTCTCTGGGACTTGGGGGCCACTGGCCACACCAAGCCTGTTGAAAGTCTTGTGTAAATGAACCAGTGATCATTTTTAAGTGACATGTGAGCGGCCCCCAGTTGTGCCAAAGCCTAGTCTGTGTCTTCACAGTGCTTTCGAATGTGTGTATGTGTGAATAAATGTATGATTATATATTTATACATGCTGCTATAGCGATACGTTAAAGGCCAACATAACTGGTGGACAGGGTCAGTGAGAGGAAATGAAACAATCTTTTCGGTGGCTATTAAAGCAAAATGTGTGTAAAGAAATAAGGTTTTCTTCCCCTACTTTGTTTCTAATTTCTGCACGCGTCCCTAGGCTGAGTGGGGAAGAATAGGAAAGACAAACTGTCAGGAAGAGCTCACCTCGCTGTCCAACGCTTGAAGTCTAACTTTAAAAGAATGATTATTTACCCTCTTGACATTTTGTAACAATCCCCTTATCTAAAAATATTAAAGGGCAGTTCTTACAATTAGAGTGCCTCAGAATCAGCTGTGGAGATTACAGAAGCTCCTTCCTGGGTTCCAACCCCCAGAGGTTTCGTTGGTGTGGGGCCCTAGAGTCTGCATTTTTCACGTACACACAAACCACATGTTTCTGATGCGGGTGGGCTGCGGATCCCAGTTGAAAACCTGTTGTTCTGTAAGACTGATTCGAACCTATAAATAAGTTTGTTTTCCTTTAATTAAGAATCCTTAATTGAAAAAGTGGATAAGTCACACCACAAATTGACATAAAGATCTCAAAGCATTCCTTGGGAAAAGTCCTTAGTTACGTTCTTTTGCTTTCCAGCATTAAAACCAAGCACTTGCTCCACAATTATTTCCTAGTAACAGTTGAAAAATTAAAACAAACAACAACATGAACAAAAAAACTCACGGACTTCCCTGGCGGTCCAGGGTTTAGACTGTGAGCTTCCACTGCAGGGGGCACGGGTTCGATCCGTGGTCGGGGAACTAAGATCCCGCAGGCCCCGCCGGCGTGGCCAAAAAAATAAATAAATAAAATAAAGATAAAAAATAAAATAAAAAATAAAACAACTCAAACATTGTCACCACCGCCGCCACCAGTTACCAAAAGACCCATCAAAAGACTCAGGCCTGGGCTTCCCTGGTGGCGCAGTGGTTGAGTCTGCCTGCCAATGCAGGGGACACGGGTTCGAGCCCTGCTCTGGGAAGATCCCACATGCCGCGGAGCAACTGGGCCCGTGAGCCACAACTACTGAGCCTGCGCGTCTGGAGCCTGTGCTCCGCAACAAGAGAGGCCGCAATGGTGAGAGGCCCGCGCATCGCGATGAGGAGTGGCCCCCACTTGCCGCAGCTGGAGAAGGCCCTCGCACAGAAACGAAGACCCAACACAGCCAAAAATAAATAATAAATAAAAAATAACAAATAAATTTAAAAAAAAAAAAAAGAACTTAATGTTTGTGACAAAAATCTTTAAAAAAAAAAAAAAAAGACTCAGGCCTGAGGTAGACACATGCCCCACTTCCGTAGTAGATGAAGTGACCTCGACTTCTGCTTTTACACTTGGTTGTTTAAGTATTTTCCGTAAGTGCCTTTGGCTGTCACTACAGAGGAACTCACTGGCAGAATCAGCAGAACGGATGAAAAGTCAGCCGAACTATGAAGTATTACTTAAAGATAAAGCAGTCAAATTTGAGGACCTCTTGCCCTGTGGTGATGCAAGCATCCCAGCAATTCTTCCTTCCTCCCTGTGCTGCCAGGGCTGGAAGGTATTGATGATGTAACCAGTAATCAATGGAGAACTCAAATAATGCTTTTAAGAACTTCATTTTATGGACGTTAACGTTTATGAAAACAACAGCATATGCATCGTGTTAAGTCTCAGACCTGGTCAGGGTTGAAACCGTGTACGAGCCCCCGTGTCCTTGTCTTTTGAAGTAAAGACTTAATGATTAGGGAATGTGAAGGTGTAGAAACAAAGAACAGCTGTTGGGCTGGGGAACGGGCAACAATTTAGACTCTAAATCCGCCACATGGCGGAATCACCGAACTCCCAGTTCACTGAAGCTACAGATAAAGGCCTGACACACACTCCTAAGTGGTTTTACAGGGAGCAGACCCCCTCCAGATGGAAAGTGCTGCCCACAAGCACATAGACCCTGGACTGGCTGAAACCAGAAACCAGAAAGTTGATGACGCTTGAAACTTCCCCTTGATGCCAGCCAGTCTGAGAACTGTCCGCGAGCTGATCACGCCCTGCTCCTCGGACGCTGTAAGACTCCTCACTACGCCCTCCAGGGTGGGTCACACAGTCTTGAGGGCATTAGCCCGCCGTGGCCCCCTCTGCCTGGCAAAGCAATAAAAGCTACTCTTTTCTACTTCACCCAAAACTCTGTCTCCGCGTTCCTCTTCGGCACCGGTGAACAGAGGCCAAGTTTCGGCAACAGGATCCAGTCACAAATTACTTTGGGGGAAAATTCCTAAAAGCCAGTCTTGTGTTTCACCCTCTGAAAAGTAGTTCTTCACCCTAAAAAAAAGAAGAAGAAAAAAAAAAGTTGCAAAAAATGTATCTTTGGAATGGAGGATTCTACGGTATTTAACTTTCCATAAATTATATTCTTTCCCTCTACGTGTTAGAACCCATTCTTAAAAGCAAATGAAATCAACCTGTGTCACCACCACTGTCTTCCAATTTGCTGTAATTCCAGTGAGAACCATGTTGGGTACACCCGTGCTGGAAATAGGGCGAGAGTCCTTTAGGGAAAAAACGGAAAGGAAAAAAGATACCTAATGTAATGCTTTAAACATGTACCAATATCTCTTGACCTGTCAACCTAGGACAGACAGACAACCTGCAGATTTATATAGGGTTCATTAGGTCCCCCATCTTATTACTGCTAAGGTGAATGTGCTAGACACTTAGTGAATTGGTGTTCTATGTCTGCCGTAATAAGTGACCATGAGTTTAGTGGCTTAAAAGAACACACATTTATTATATTACAGTTCTGTAGGTTAGGAGTCCAACAAAGGTCTCACTGGACTAAAATCAAGGGGTCAATAGGGCTGCCTTACCTTCTGGAGGCTCTAGGGGATAATCTGTTTCCTTGTCTTTTCTAGAGATTTTTCTAGAGATCTTTTTCAGAGATTCTCTGAGCTATTACTCTCCCTGGAATAAAGCATATTTCAGATGAAATGAGCCAGAGTTTATTTCTGATGGCTGCAGAGAGAGAAAGGAGGGGAAAGGGGAAAAGCAGGGGGAGGAAAGGAAGCTTCTTCCTGGAAGTTAGCTGGGTGCTGAGGTCCTTTGTTGTCGGCTCCAGGATTCTCCGGAAGAGTCAGCTTCCCCCTTAAGCCAAAGGCACCCTCAAGGATCAAGTTACTCCGCTCCTTGCTCTCTGGTCTGAAAACACAAGTTGGCTGCCTTCTTCAGCCTCCCCTCGCCCCGCCCTCAGGTCTAACCCAGTCTCACCCAGGAAGAGAAGACAAACGAACAAACCAACCTCGCTCTTCAAGCAAACAGGTCATCTTCCTATCCCTTATTCTGGTCATCAGCTTCTTTTTCAGAATCGTCATTTCTTGTATTCTGTATGGTGAGGAAAGGAAAAACACGGTCCCTGGGATACCACGAGATTGAAGTAGGAAGGACGTGCACAGAAAATACACCGAGTAGCACTCTGAGATGTAACCCTGAATCTACATGTCTACACACAAGACACATACATAAATATACACTTGTATCCATTGTTTTACAACTTCTTTACTTCTTAAAAACATTTTGCATCAGCATAACACACGATCCCAGAATTCCTTTCCCCGGCGTGCAACGCAGGACAAAAGGTAAGAAGAATTCGAGGAGGCTGGCAAAATCCGCCGGTATCTCAGATAAAGGGTAAGAGGCGTGTTACCTCGGCTTGGTGGGCTCCCGAGGTGGGCGGGCGTGATGACATCACTTCCCCCCTCAGCAGCCGGCCCGCCCATTGGTCATCTCGGCAGGGCGGGGACAGGGCGGGGGTTAGAGAAGAGGCGCCGCCTTAGAGGTCAGGAATGGGGCTTGGCTTATGTAAATCTTGCAGCGCAGGGGTACAATTCCCCGCGAGCCACTTCCCGAGCTGTGGAAGTTTTCCAGAGAAGTTGCCTGGATTTTATTAGCAGAGTCGTTTGGAGGGGCTGAGAGGCGTGGAAGAGGAGGGGGCGCGGAGGGTGGGTAGGGAGCGTGTGTGTACAGTGTAGGAGACTAAGGCTGTACGGGGGGCGGGGGCAAAGTGGTTCATACTTACCTGGCAGGGGAGATACCATGATCATGAAGGTGGTTTTCCCAGGGTGAGGCTCACTCATTGCACTGCGAGTGTGCTGACCCCTGCGATTTCCTCAAATGGGGGAAACTCGACTGCGTAATTTGTGGTAGTGGGGGACTGCGTGCGCGCTCTCCCCTGGCAATGAGTGTGCTAACGACAGAATTAAAATCCCCAGCGGGGCCCCGTGCCTATTAAAGATCGCTTAATTAAAGATAATAGCCGGTTTTTCTCGCGTGCTGTCTTGGGTTGTTGTTGTGTTTGTTCGGTTTTTTGTGTGTTCCCAGGCGTAGGGAATACCCCAGCACACCCCGAACACCGATACGTGTGAGGGTGCGTGTTAGTTCCTTTTTTTTTTTTTTTTTTTTTCCTTTTTCGTGTGAGTTGAGTATTAGCGTTCTGCGCAAGCGCCGAGAGTTTGTCTTACTACTTAAGAAGTCGGCCTTCCTTAGTCGGTTCCTTGCAGGACTCTTTTGAGAGTCGCCCCAGGTTGCGGCCCAGCTTTGAACCTTGAAGCCGGGGCGGGGGTCACGCCACACGCAGGCACGGCAACTGCATTTGTTCCCCTGCTTCAAACAACAGTCACAGTACCATGCGGGCAACGTGCAAAAAACGTTTTCCCGGGGACTGGCCGTCTCGGTCTCCTTCGTAATGCAGTGGATAGCAATTAGCCTGCCAAGGCAAGGAACACGGGTTCACGGCTTCAAGCCCTGATCCGCGAAGATCCCATACGCTACAGCGCAAGTGAGGCCCTCCTCTGACAACGCCTCAAGCCTGCGCGCCTGGAGCCCGCGCCCCGCAACCAGGAAGGCCACCCCTCCCGCTTTCGGCAATCAGGGGATAACCCGGGAGCAGCAACCTCGCCGCAATGCACCCCAAAATGAATAGAATCAATTTGTTAAAAGAAAAAAAAAAAAAAAAAGGAAGAGAGAGGGGGCCTCCGGTGAACGAGGGCAGCGAGTGGTCCCCGAGGGCGGGGAAGCAATGGCTCCAATCTAAGGCCGGGAGAGTTTTCCAACCAAGGCACACGGGGGTCAACGGAGTGGACCTTGTTGAGCTAAGAGTCCAGGAAGGCCGAACGACTTCGCGTCCACAGGACAGACTCCCAGGGAGAAGAGAGAAATGCTAAAAGTAAAGCAGCGAGGAATGCAGCACCGGCCTGACCCGTGCAGCTCTGGGAGGAAACTCCCCGAGGTCGGGGGAAATTTTTGACAGCCTCGGAGACTCGCACAGATAATGCTCCTCCCCAGCAGATAGGCTAGAAGGAAAAAAAAAAAAAAAAAAAAAAAAAAAAACAACCGCAACCAGAACACATCGTAATTCAGGAGGGCATAGGGTGGAGTACTCAGGAATGTCTTGCCTCAGTAGCGGAAGCTAGTTAGCCCCAGACTCATCGCTGCTCGGAACCACTTCGCAAATCACAGAAGCAAGAGCGGAAACGACCGAACTGTTTGCAAGTAACTTAAATGCATCCATGAACAAAGCTGAGCAGTTACAGGAACACACACCTTTCCAGCAAGGCACCATTCACCATGCCTGGCCTTCCATCAGAGATTTTGGGGTATCCAATGACCCCCCCCCCTCCATCATGCAGAGACACATCGGTCATTTGCCAATGACCCAGAGCTGACACAGATGTTAGAATCACCAGAGAAGGACAATTAAAACATTTATTCCAACTGTATTCCGTAACTTCCAACAGTTAAATGTACACACGGGAACCATTTAAAAAAGACCCACTCTAACGTAAAGAGGTGAAAACTACACTGTCTGAAAGGGAATGTACTGCAAGGGATTAACAGCGAGCAATTCGAAAACGCAGAAGAAAGAATTTTGAATAGGAATTGCATTGACTCTGCAGATCACTTTGAGTAGAAAGCGGCAGTCCCAAATGCAAGGGCTGAGGCGTCCTGAGATGGGGCGGGGGATACTCCGCGCGGGTGGTGCCATGGAGCTTGATTGCCGACGTCGCAGCTTGAGTAAGGGATTGCCGCCACCCGTGTGCGTGTGCCTTCATCCTCTGGCAGTTGTCCTGGAACGTACAAGGCAGATGACTTAGTGAGGGCAGCCCTCCACGTGGTGCAGAGAGACCAGGGGCACCAGGTAAAAACCGGGAGCAGGCCGAGATCAGCTGGGTGGAGATTCCGGGAGAGGGGCGCTGGGGAGGAACTGAAAGGGCAGACGCATAAAAGCGACAGCTGAGGCCTCGCTCATCAGATTCCAAGAACCAAGTTCGTCCCTGGGTGGGCTCGAACCACCAACCTTTCGGTTAACAGCCGAACGCGCTAACCGATTGCGCCACAGAGACGAGCCGCTGCCAAGCTTTCTTGTAACATCCTGGAATCAGAATGTATTCCCCGTCCCCTCCAACCCCAGCGGAAAGGAGATTCAAATGTCTCTATCTTGTCCAACCTCGCCGGCGCCGGAGACACTGAGTCTCGTGGACCGTGGACACCGAGCCCGAGTGAGCTGGGGGCTCCGACGAAACAAGGCCGGGCCCACGACCATCCTCGCCTGCTCCTGGCCGCCTCGAAAGCGGCCCCTCTACACGAGACGACTGCCGCCTCTCTCGGCCTCAAGTCCTCCATTTCCCACTCGTGATCGGCCTCACCCGTCGCGCTCACCGCAAGTCCCCCTCCAGGCCCGGGTGGTCGTACGGGGGAAGGACAGCAACCGGCTGTGTCCCCACCGTTCTGCCCCCTCTGGGCGCCTCCAGAGAAGGGCTCCACGAGGCACGACCCGGAGTTTGCTCACCAGGCAGCCCCTCGCCCGGAGTAGGGCCTGGCATCCAGCAGGCGCCCAATAAACCTCGCGGAGGATGCATTCCGCCGCCGGGGCCAGGGGTGGGGGGTAGACCAAGAATTCTTATGCCACCTGTAAGGTTTTAGTCCTCAAGGAACCTAGGCTTTTTCAGATCAGCTGTTCTTCAAAACCTTTCTTCTAGCAGCTGATTTAGAACCAGATAAAAGCCCTAGAAAGGCCAGGAGGGCACCGCCCCGACCGGCTCTGAACTCCCCACCCGAGACGGTGCGGCGGCCTCAGCCTGCGGGCGTAGGTGTCGGGTCTGAGAGGCGTGAAGGAGGAAAGCTGCAAAGGAGAAAGACGGCTGCGCTAGGTAACCTGGGAGTATGAGGGAGAAAGAGAGAAAGAGATAGGTAGAGGCTGTCTTTCCATTGCCTTCGGTATTCTTTAATCACCTGCAGCTGTTTTGTAGTTTTCAGTCTACAAGTCTTTCACCTCCTTGGATAAGTTAATTCGTAGATATTTTATTCGTTTTGGGTGCTATCGTAAATTGAATTGTTTTCTTAATTTCTTTTACGATTGTTCACTGCTAGTGTATGGAAACCCAACTGATTTTTGTCTATCTTGTACCCTGCTATTATACAGAATTCGTTTGTTGACTCTGGTAGTTTTGTGTGGGTTATTGAGAATTTTTCTATGTATAGGAGCACGCCATTCGCAAAAACAACGACAGGAGAAGTTCCCTGTTTTGGGTCGCTGCAGCCCCTGAGTCTTGGATCAGCATGCACAGCCTAGGCCAGGGAAATCGAAATCGGCGGGAGCCTTTCTTTGCAAGCCAAGCTCCAACCGGCAGGAGCACAGTGACCCCTCCAGGCCCATGCAGGGCCGGCGCTAGGCCCTAGGACTTTCCGGGACGTGTGAGGCCCGAAAAGGGCAGATTCCGATCAACCCAGACAAATGCTCCCAGACAGAGGAGAAGGTTGTTCTTGGAACCGCAGGCGCTCTCCTCAGGGTGGGCGGCACCGGGAGCGTCAGCGAGGGCGCAGCTGGAGGGAATGCTGACTACAGGCCTTGGGGGTCTCGGGCGGGGAGTCTGGGCGTCCTCAGAACGTGGAGTCCTCCGGTGAGGTGTGCGCCTCGCCACCTCGCCCGCCTGCTCTGTGGCCAGTAGGGGGCAAGGCACCAAGTCCAAAAGGTAGAACCATACGGTGTTGCCGGGGGTGATCAGGCACGGGAAGCCCATTTTCTGTTAGGATTCGAATTCAGACCCAAGCAGGCAGGCTCCCATCACCGCACCAATCACACCACGACCACTGTGCTCCACCGGGGACCTACGGAGCTGTGGTCGGATGCACGTTAGCGCAGCCGTCTTTCTCCTTTGCAGCTTTCCTCCTTCACGCCTCTCAGACCCGACACCTACGCCCGCAGGCTGAGGCCGCAGCACCGCCTTGGGTGGGGAGTTCAGAGCCGGTCGGGGCGGTGCCCTCCTGGCCCTTCTAGGACTTTTATCTGGTTCTAAATCAGCTGCTGGAAGAAAGGTTTTGAAGAACACCTGACCTGAAAAAGCCTAGGTTCCTTGAGGACTAAAACCTTACAGGTGGCATAAGAATTCTTGGTCTACCCCCCACCCCTGGCCCCGGCGGCGGAATGCATCCTCCGCGAGGTTTATTGGGCGCCTGCTGGATGCCAGGCCCTACTCCGGGCGAGGGGCTGCCTGGTGAGCAAACTCCGGGTCGTGCCTCGTGGAGCCCTTCTCTGGAGGCGCCCAGAGGGGGCAGAACGGTGGGGACACAGCCGGTTGCTGTCCTTCCCCCGTACGACCACCCGGGCCTGGAGGGGGACTTGCGGTGAGCGCGACGGGTGAGGCCGATCACGAGTGGGAAATGGAGGACTTGAGGCCGAGAGAGGCGGCAGTCGTCTCGTGTAGAGGGGCCGCTTTCGAGGCGGCCAGGAGCA
Organism: Balaenoptera ricei; assembly: GCF_028023285.1. NCBI lineage: Eukaryota > Metazoa > Chordata > Mammalia > Artiodactyla > Balaenopteridae > Balaenoptera > Balaenoptera ricei. The sequence goes on from NC_082639.1 coordinate 106,575,827, forward strand.
GGCGAGGATGGTCGTGGGCCCGGCCTTGTTTCGTCGGAGCCCCCAGCTCACTCGGGCTCGGTGTCCACGGTCCACGAGACTCAGTGTCTCCGGCGCCGGCGAGGTTGGACAAGATAGAGACATTTGAATCTCCTTTCCGCTGGGGTTGGAGGGGACGGGGAATACATTCTGATTCCAGGATGTTACAAGAAAGCTTGGCAGCGGCTCGTCTCTGTGGCGCAATCGGTTAGCGCGTTCGGCTGTTAACCGAAAGGTTGGTGGTTCGAGCCCACCCAGGGACGAACTTGGTTCTTGGAATCTGATGAGCGAGGCCTCAGCTGTCGCTTTTATGCGTCTGCCCTTTCAGTTCCTCCCCAGCGCCCCTCTCCCGGAATCTCCACCCAGCTGATCTCGGCCTGCTCCCGGTTTTTACCTGGTGCCCCTGGTCTCTCTGCACCACGTGGAGGGCTGCCCTCACTAAGTCATCTGCCTTGTACGTTCCAGGACAACTGCCAGAGGATGAAGGCACACGCACACGGGTGGCGGCAATCCCTTACTCAAGCTGCGACGTCGGCAATCAAGCTCCATGGCACCACCCGCGCGGAGTATCCCCCGCCCCATCTCAGGACGCCTCAGCCCTTGCATTTGGGACTGCCGCTTTCTACTCAAAGTGATCTGCAGAGTCAATGCAATTCCTATTCAAAATTCTTTCTTCTGCGTTTTCGAATTGCTCGCTGTTAATCCCTTGCAGTACATTCCCTTTCAGACAGTGTAGTTTTCACCTCTTTACGTTAGAGTGGGTCTTTTTTAAATGGTTCCCGTGTGTACATTTAACTGTTGGAAGTTACGGAATACAGTTGGAATAAATGTTTTAATTGTCCTTCTCTGGTGATTCTAACATCTGTGTCAGCTCTGGGTCATTGGCAAATGACCGATGTGTCTCTGCATGATGGAGGGGGGGGGGTCATTGGATACCCCAAAATCTCTGATGGAAGGCCAGGCATGGTGAATGGTGCCTTGCTGGAAAGGTGTGTGTTCCTGTAACTGCTCAGCTTTGTTCATGGATGCATTTAAGTTACTTGCAAACAGTTCGGTCGTTTCCGCTCTTGCTTCTGTGATTTGCGAAGTGGTTCCGAGCAGCGATGAGTCTGGGGCTAACTAGCTTCCGCTACTGAGGCAAGACATTCCTGAGTACTCCACCCTATGCCCTCCTGAATTACGATGTGTTCTGGTTGCGGTTGTTTTTTTTTTTTTTTTTTTTTTTTTTTTTCCTTCTAGCCTATCTGCTGGGGAGGAGCATTATCTGTGCGAGTCTCCGAGGCTGTCAAAAATTTCCCCCGACCTCGGGGAGTTTCCTCCCAGAGCTGCACGGGTCAGGCCGGTGCTGCATTCCTCGCTGCTTTACTTTTAGCATTTCTCTCTTCTCCCTGGGAGTCTGTCCTGTGGACGCGAAGTCGTTCGGCCTTCCTGGACTCTTAGCTCAACAAGGTCCACTCCGTTGACCCCCGTGTGCCTTGGTTGGAAAACTCTCCCGGCCTTAGATTGGAGCCATTGCTTCCCCGCCCTCGGGGACCACTCGCTGCCCTCGTTCACCGGAGGCCCCCTCTCTCTTCCTTTTTTTTTTTTTTTTTCTTTTAACAAATTGATTCTATTCATTTTGGGGTGCATTGCGGCGAGGTTGCTGCTCCCGGGTTATCCCCTGATTGCCGAAAGCGGGAGGGGTGGCCTTCCTGGTTGCGGGGCGCGGGCTCCAGGCGCGCAGGCTTGAGGCGTTGTCAGAGGAGGGCCTCACTTGCGCTGTAGCGTATGGGATCTTCGCGGATCAGGGCTTGAAGCCGTGAACCCGTGTTCCTTGCCTTGGCAGGCTAATTGCTATCCACTGCATTACGAAGGAGACCGAGACGGCCAGTCCCCGGGAAAACGTTTTTGCACGTTGCCCGCATGGTACTGTGACTGTTGTTTGAAGCAGGGGAACAAATGCAGTTGCCGTGCCTGCGTGTGGCGTGACCCCCGCCCCGGCTTCAAGGTTCAAAGCTGGGCCGCAACCTGGGGCGACTCTCAAAAGAGTCCTGCAAGGAACCGACTAAGGAAGGCCGACTTCTTAAGTAGTAAGACAAACTCTCGGCGCTTGCGCAGAACGCTAATACTCAACTCACACGAAAAAGGAAAAAAAAAAAAAAAAAAAAAGGAACTAACACGCACCCTCACACGTATCGGTGTTCGGGGTGTGCTGGGGTATTCCCTACGCCTGGGAACACACAAAAAACCGAACAAACACAACAACAACCCAAGACAGCACGCGAGAAAAACCGGCTATTATCTTTAATTAAGCGATCTTTAATAGGCACGGGGCCCCGCTGGGGATTTTAATTCTGTCGTTAGCACACTCATTGCCAGGGGAGAGCGCGCACGCAGTCCCCCACTACCACAAATTACGCAGTCGAGTTTCCCCCATTTGAGGAAATCGCAGGGGTCAGCACACTCGCAGTGCAATGAGTGAGCCTCACCCTGGGAAAACCACCTTCATGATCATGGTATCTCCCCTGCCAGGTAAGTATGAACCACTTTGCCCCCGCCCCCCGTACAGCCTTAGTCTCCTACACTGTACACACACGCTCCCTACCCACCCTCCGCGCCCCCTCCTCTTCCACGCCTCTCAGCCCCTCCAAACGACTCTGCTAATAAAATCCAGGCAACTTCTCTGGAAAACTTCCACAGCTCGGGAAGTGGCTCGCGGGGAATTGTACCCCTGCGCTGCAAGATTTACATAAGCCAAGCCCCATTCCTGACCTCTAAGGCGGCGCCTCTTCTCTAACCCCCGCCCTGTCCCCGCCCTGCCGAGATGACCAATGGGCGGGCCGGCTGCTGAGGGGGGAAGTGATGTCATCACGCCCGCCCACCTCGGGAGCCCACCAAGCCGAGGTAACACGCCTCTTACCCTTTATCTGAGATACCGGCGGATTTTGCCAGCCTCCTCGAATTCTTCTTACCTTTTGTCCTGCGTTGCACGCCGGGGAAAGGAATTCTGGGATCGTGTGTTATGCTGATGCAAAATGTTTTTAAGAAGTAAAGAAGTTGTAAAACAATGGATACAAGTGTATATTTATGTATGTGTCTTGTGTGTAGACATGTAGATTCAGGGTTACATCTCAGAGTGCTACTCGGTGTATTTTCTGTGCACGTCCTTCCTACTTCAATCTCGTGGTATCCCAGGGACCGTGTTTTTCCTTTCCTCACCATACAGAATACAAGAAATGACGATTCTGAAAAAGAAGCTGATGACCAGAATAAGGGATAGGAAGATGACCTGTTTGCTTGAAGAGCGAGGTTGGTTTGTTCGTTTGTCTTCTCTTCCTGGGTGAGACTGGGTTAGACCTGAGGGCGGGGCGAGGGGAGGCTGAAGAAGGCAGCCAACTTGTGTTTTCAGACCAGAGAGCAAGGAGCGGAGTAACTTGATCCTTGAGGGTGCCTTTGGCTTAAGGGGGAAGCTGACTCTTCCGGAGAATCCTGGAGCCGACAACAAAGGACCTCAGCACCCAGCTAACTTCCAGGAAGAAGCTTCCTTTCCTCCCCCTGCTTTTCCCCTTTCCCCTCCTTTCTCTCTCTGCAGCCATCAGAAATAAACTCTGGCTCATTTCATCTGAAATATGCTTTATTCCAGGGAGAGTAATAGCTCAGAGAATCTCTGAAAAAGATCTCTAGAAAAATCTCTAGAAAAGACAAGGAAACAGATTATCCCCTAGAGCCTCCAGAAGGTAAGGCAGCCCTATTGACCCCTTGATTTTAGTCCAGTGAGACCTTTGTTGGACTCCTAACCTACAGAACTGTAATATAATAAATGTGTGTTCTTTTAAGCCACTAAACTCATGGTCACTTATTACGGCAGACATAGAACACCAATTCACTAAGTGTCTAGCACATTCACCTTAGCAGTAATAAGATGGGGGACCTAATGAACCCTATATAAATCTGCAGGTTGTCTGTCTGTCCTAGGTTGACAGGTCAAGAGATATTGGTACATGTTTAAAGCATTACATTAGGTATCTTTTTTCCTTTCCGTTTTTTCCCTAAAGGACTCTCGCCCTATTTCCAGCACGGGTGTACCCAACATGGTTCTCACTGGAATTACAGCAAATTGGAAGACAGTGGTGGTGACACAGGTTGATTTCATTTGCTTTTAAGAATGGGTTCTAACACGTAGAGGGAAAGAATATAATTTATGGAAAGTTAAATACCGTAGAATCCTCCATTCCAAAGATACATTTTTTGCAACTTTTTTTTTTCTTCTTCTTTTTTTTAGGGTGAAGAACTACTTTTCAGAGGGTGAAACACAAGACTGGCTTTTAGGAATTTTCCCCCAAAGTAATTTGTGACTGGATCCTGTTGCCGAAACTTGGCCTCTGTTCACCGGTGCCGAAGAGGAACGCGGAGACAGAGTTTTGGGTGAAGTAGAAAAGAGTAGCTTTTATTGCTTTGCCAGGCAGAGGGGGCCACGGCGGGCTAATGCCCTCAAGACTGTGTGACCCACCCTGGAGGGCGTAGTGAGGAGTCTTACAGCGTCCGAGGAGCAGGGCGTGATCAGCTCGCGGACAGTTCTCAGACTGGCTGGCATCAAGGGGAAGTTTCAAGCGTCATCAACTTTCTGGTTTCTGGTTTCAGCCAGTCCAGGGTCTATGTGCTTGTGGGCAGCACTTTCCATCTGGAGGGGGTCTGCTCCCTGTAAAACCACTTAGGAGTGTGTGTCAGGCCTTTATCTGTAGCTTCAGTGAACTGGGAGTTCGGTGATTCCGCCATGTGGCGGATTTAGAGTCTAAATTGTTGCCCGTTCCCCAGCCCAACAGCTGTTCTTTGTTTCTACACCTTCACATTCCCTAATCATTAAGTCTTTACTTCAAAAGACAAGGACACGGGGGCTCGTACACGGTTTCAACCCTGACCAGGTCTGAGACTTAACACGATGCATATGCTGTTGTTTTCATAAACGTTAACGTCCATAAAATGAAGTTCTTAAAAGCATTATTTGAGTTCTCCATTGATTACTGGTTACATCATCAATACCTTCCAGCCCTGGCAGCACAGGGAGGAAGGAAGAATTGCTGGGATGCTTGCATCACCACAGGGCAAGAGGTCCTCAAATTTGACTGCTTTATCTTTAAGTAATACTTCATAGTTCGGCTGACTTTTCATCCGTTCTGCTGATTCTGCCAGTGAGTTCCTCTGTAGTGACAGCCAAAGGCACTTACGGAAAATACTTAAACAACCAAGTGTAAAAGCAGAAGTCGAGGTCACTTCATCTACTACGGAAGTGGGGCATGTGTCTACCTCAGGCCTGAGTCTTTTTTTTTTTTTTTTAAAGATTTTTGTCACAAACATTAAGTTCTTTTTTTTTTTTTTAAATTTATTTGTTATTTTTTATTTATTATTTATTTTTGGCTGTGTTGGGTCTTCGTTTCTGTGCGAGGGCCTTCTCCAGCTGCGGCAAGTGGGGGCCACTCCTCATCGCGATGCGCGGGCCTCTCACCATTGCGGCCTCTCTTGTTGCGGAGCACAGGCTCCAGACGCGCAGGCTCAGTAGTTGTGGCTCACGGGCCCAGTTGCTCCGCGGCATGTGGGATCTTCCCAGAGCAGGGCTCGAACCCGTGTCCCCTGCATTGGCAGGCAGACTCTCAACCACTGCGCCACCAGGGAAGCCCAGGCCTGAGTCTTTTGATGGGTCTTTTGGTAACTGGTGGCGGCGGTGGTGACAATGTTTGAGTTGTTTTATTTTTTATTTTATTTTTTATCTTTATTTTATTTATTTATTTTTTTGGCCACGCCGGCGGGGCCTGCGGGATCTTAGTTCCCCGACCACGGATCGAACCCGTGCCCCCTGCAGTGGAAGCTCACAGTCTAAACCCTGGACCGCCAGGGAAGTCCGTGAGTTTTTTTGTTCATGTTGTTGTTTGTTTTAATTTTTCAACTGTTACTAGGAAATAATTGTGGAGCAAGTGCTTGGTTTTAATGCTGGAAAGCAAAAGAACGTAACTAAGGACTTTTCCCAAGGAATGCTTTGAGATCTTTATGTCAATTTGTGGTGTGACTTATCCACTTTTTCAATTAAGGATTCTTAATTAAAGGAAAACAAACTTATTTATAGGTTCGAATCAGTCTTACAGAACAACAGGTTTTCAACTGGGATCCGCAGCCCACCCGCATCAGAAACATGTGGTTTGTGTGTACGTGAAAAATGCAGACTCTAGGGCCCCACACCAACGAAACCTCTGGGGGTTGGAACCCAGGAAGGAGCTTCTGTAATCTCCACAGCTGATTCTGAGGCACTCTAATTGTAAGAACTGCCCTTTAATATTTTTAGATAAGGGGATTGTTACAAAATGTCAAGAGGGTAAATAATCATTCTTTTAAAGTTAGACTTCAAGCGTTGGACAGCGAGGTGAGCTCTTCCTGACAGTTTGTCTTTCCTATTCTTCCCCACTCAGCCTAGGGACGCGTGCAGAAATTAGAAACAAAGTAGGGGAAGAAAACCTTATTTCTTTACACACATTTTGCTTTAATAGCCACCGAAAAGATTGTTTCATTTCCTCTCACTGACCCTGTCCACCAGTTATGTTGGCCTTTAACGTATCGCTATAGCAGCATGTATAAATATATAATCATACATTTATTCACACATACACACATTCGAAAGCACTGTGAAGACACAGACTAGGCTTTGGCACAACTGGGGGCCGCTCACATGTCACTTAAAAATGATCACTGGTTCATTTACACAAGACTTTCAACAGGCTTGGTGTGGCCAGTGGCCCCCAAGTCCCAGAGAGAAGTTAGGATGACAAAATCGGACAGTGTATTTAGAGTGAGGTCAGTACACTTCTTGGAGATCATAAAAGCATAGAAATGGGAGGTCTAGGCTAAGCACGAGACGGCATCTGGGGATCACTGCTCTCACCACGTGGATTCAAAGAACTCAGGTGCTGCAGTGTAGACCGACGCCCAGCCTGACTGTGACCCAGCCGCGCTGGCCCCGGGTCAGGTCGTCGGGCCCCTGCCGACACTGTCCTGCGGGGCACCGCTGCTCAGTCCTGAGCTTTTCGATCTGCCGTGGAGCTCCAGCGTGGGGACCACATGCTCCATCGCTAGGAAGCAGGTCCCGTTTCCCCCGAGTTGACCCTCGGAGGATGAGGCGAGAAATGTGCTGTTGCTGGTTCCCAAGCCCCTGGGGCGTTCAGAAGCAGTGCCACAAGGTCCTCTATCAACGATGCCTGTTTTGCTTAGTGCTGGGCCCGGTGGACCTTGGCTGGTTGTTCCTCAACAACTGCAGGAGAGGCCCCCTGCCTTTCGCCCTGCCCCACCAGGCCACATCTCTGACTCCTTCCAGACCCTCCAGCAGGTGTGGAGGAGTGGGGCCCAGATCCTCCTCAGCAGACAGGGAGCTGTGAAGAAGGGGGGCAGGCCCACCCTCCCTGCTGTTTTAAGGACCTCTGGTGGCTTCGCTTCTTGCATGGCTCCTGGAAGGCAAGGGTCACAGGACTGGGGTGCATGGCAGAGCCCTTAGGGATTTCACCTGGAGGCCAAAATACCACAATCAAAGTGAGACTCCATTATCAGGCCCTGCTCGTGGCTAACAGGCTGGAGAGAGTGCTGAGTGGTGACAGAAGCCGGGAGCACGCTGAGAGCCTGTCACGAGGATGAGCTGAGGGGACGCGCTGAGGTCTGGAGGAGCATCTGGGGCCACCAGGTTAGAGGAAAAGCTTCCCACCACCTCCCGTGGTCATATCTCTGCTCAAAGCCACTGCACACCCAGTGGCCGGATCCTACCACTCCCCCTTCAGGGGCCAGTTCACTCTCCAATTCACTTTGGAGTGAAAGGATGGCTTTTGTGATTTCCCAGGAAAAGAAGTGCTTAGTATGAAACATGCACACGCAGACATGGTCTTTTGTAGGAAGGAGAGAACGTTTTCTATAGTGAAAATAGCTATTGGAGTTTTGGGTTTATTTTGCTCAAGAGTTCATTGAGAGTCTTCATTCTGTGTGTTTATACTTTTCCAAAAAGTTAGAAAATGTTGAGCCTTTATTTCTTCAAATATTTTTCTACCCCAGTCTCTCATCTCTTTTTGAGACAACAATTTCGGATATACTATATTACTTACCATCATCCCACAAGTCACTAAAACTTTTTTTTCAGTCTTTTTTTCTCTTTGATTCATTTTGGATAAATTCTTTTTCTATGTCTTCAAGTTTAATGAAAATTTCTTCTGCAGTCTCTAATCTGCTATTAACCATATCCAGTAATATTTCTATTTCTGATATTTTGTCATCTCTAGGAGTTCCATTTATACTTATATCTTCCATTTCTCTCCTTCTTATGCTCATATTTCTTTTCATTTTTGAACATATAAGCATAATTATATGTTTTAAGATTTTTGCCTAACTCCATCATCTCTTTCATTTCTGAGTTTGTTTCTGTTGTCTGATTTTTCTCCTGGTTATGGGTCATATTTTCCTGTCCTATGTATAATACTTTTTATTAGAAGCTGGACATTGTGAATTATACATTGTTGGTTACTGAATTTTGTTTTTAAAGACTGTTGAACTTTATTTTCCCCAGAAGTTAAGTTACTTGTGTTCAGTATGATTCTTTTGAGGCTTGTTTTAAAATTCATTCAGGGCAAGTCTATAGTAGTCTTTGCTCGAGGGCTGACTTGGACCCACTTCTAAGGCATGGCCTTTTTGATGTCTCTATTGGGTGCCCTATATACTCAGTGAGATTTCTCCATTTTTCCACTCTGGCTGTAATGATCTCCAGCACAGTGTGATCTCTAGGAATTATTTGTCTTCTTCCTAGTCACTGTTCTTTGCCTGGAATCTGTTCTTTCCCAGCCTCATGGAGGTTTACCCTACCATACACAGATTTATATTCAACTATTGATTCATGGGGCGCATTATGTATATTTCAGTAACTTCTCTGCGTGTCTCCCTCCTCATTTACTCTGTGCAAAAATTCAAGATTTCTTGAATTGTGTTTATTTTCTTTAACTCAGCAAGTTTCCCGCACTTTTTTGTTGTTGTTGTCGTCGTTCCTTCCCTGTGCCATATTCCAGAAATTGTCTGCAAGAAGAAAGCTTAGGTGTGGTAGGATTCACCTTGTCTGTTTTCTTTTAGGGGTCACAGTTCAGAGCTTCCTATTGTCCAATGTCTGAAGACTTTTTTTCTATATTTTGTCCAGTTTTTTTTAAAAGAGTCACAGATTTATTTATTTATGGCTGCATTGGGTCTTCGTTGTTGCGCGTGGGCTTTCTCTAGTTGTGGCGAGCAGGGGCCACTCTTCGTTGTGGTGCGCGGGTTTCTCATTGCAGTGGCTTCTCTTTGTTGTGGAGCATGGCCTCTAGGTGCACGGGCTTCAGTAGTTCTGGCATGAGGTCTCAGTAGTTGTGGCTTGTGGGCTCTAGAGCGCAGGCTCAGTAGTTGTGGCGCATGGGCTTAGCTGCTCCGTGGCATGTGGGATCTTCCTGGACTAGGGCTCAAACCCGTGTCCCTTGCATTGGCAGGCGGATTCTTAACCACTGTGCCACCAGGGAAGCCCCTCTCTTGTCTCCTTAAACTAGCTTGTGTTCATCTGCCTTAGGTGATGGAGGATTCACAAGTAGAAAGCATGAGCCTCTGTTCCTGTGGCTCAGTGAGGCAGGGTGTTGTCTGGTTCCAGTGGAATTACAATGAAGAAGCCTCTCTATCCTCCTTTCCTTAAGCTTTCCCAGTCTTGGGTGTGGAAAGAACTCAGTTGCTCCAGTTCAGCAACCCCTCAGCTCATTCTGCTTCACTAGTTGAACCAGCTTTTAAAAATTTTACAGCTGCATATTACTCCATTGTGTGGTTGTGCCATAATTTTCCAGCCCGTATCCTAGGTATGAATATTTAGGTAGCTTCAGTGTTTTGCAATTAAAAATAATGCTCAAATAGATCATGTGTATTTATCTTTTCTTAGTAGACGTAGATCTTCAGGGTAAATTTATATAAGTGGGATTAATGGGTCAAAGAGTAAATGAATATGTAGTTTTGTTAGCTATTCCCCTATAGGGGAATTTGTATTCCCACTATCAATATAATAATAGTGCCTATTTAGTTATACCTCTCTAAAAAAGCTTTTTGTCAAACATTTGAATTTTTGCCAATCTGATAAATGAGAAATGACTTATAAGCGGAGTTTTGAGTTTCACTAATCATAAGTGAAGTATAATAAAATTCTGGTTAATTGTCTGCTCATATCTTTTGTCCATTTTTTGTCATTTCTACCCTGATTTTTAAAAATTTATTTATTTAATTTATTTTTGACTGCATTGGGTCTTCGTTGCTGCATGCAGGCTTTCTCTAGTTGCAGTAAGTGAGGGCTACTCTTCGTTGCGGTGTGCGGGCTTCTCATTGCGGTGGCTTCTCTTGTTGCGGAGCATGGGCTCTAGGCACACATGCTTCAGTAGTTGTGGTATGTGAGCTCAGTAGTTGTGGCTTGCAGGCTTTAGAGCGCAGGCTCAGTAGCTGTGGTGCACGGGCTTATTTGCTCCGCAGGATGTGGGATCTTACTGGACCAGGGATCGAACCCGTGTCCCCTGCATTGGCAGGTGGATTCTTAACCACTACACCACCAGGGAAGTCCCCAGGGGTATTTTAAAGTTTTCCTTGTATAGGTTTTACTCATTTCATGTTGATTTTATTCTTGAATATTTTATTTTTATTGTTGCAATTTTATTTTATTTTTTATTAAAGTATAGTTGATTACAATATTGTGTTAGTTTCAGGTTAGAGCAAAGTGATTCAGTTATATATATATATATATTATTTTTTTCAAATAATTTTCCATCATAGGTTATTACAGCATATTGGATATTGTTCCCTGTGCTATACAATAAATCCTTGTTGCTTATCTACTTTATGTATAGTAGTTTTTATATGTTAATCCCATACTCCTAATTTATCTCTCCCCTCTCTCCCTTTCCCCTTTAGTAACCATAAGTTTGTTTCCTGTCTGTAACTCCGCTTCTCTTTTATATATAGATTCATTTGTATTAGTTTTTACATATAAATATTTTTCCACATATAAGTGATATCATATAATATTTGTCTTTCTGTGTCTGACTTACTTCATTTAGTAGGATAGTCTCTAGGTCCATCTCTGTTCCTGCAAATGGTAATATTTCATTCTTTTTTATGGCTGAGTAATATTACATTGTGTGATATATATATTACATCTTCCTGAACGACTCATCTGTTGATGGGCACTTGGGCTTTTTTCCATGTATTGGCTATTGTAAATAGTGCCTCAGTGAACACTGGGATGTGTGTATCTTTTCAAATTAGAGTTTTCATCTTTTCTGTATCTATGCCCAGGAGTGGGATTGCTGGATCATATGGTAACTCTATTTTTAGTTTGTAAGGAATCTCCATGCTGTTTTCCATAGTGGCTGCACCAAGTTACATTCCCACCAGCACTGTAGGGGGGTTCTCTTTTCTCCACATCCTCTCCAGCATTTATTATTTGTAAACTTTTTGATGATGGCTATTCTGACTGGTGTGAGGAGATAACTCATTGTGGTTTTGATTTGCATTTCTCTAATTTAGTGATGTCGAGCATCTTTTCATGTACCTGTTGGCCATCTGTTGTCTTCTTTGGAGAAATGTCTATTTAGGTCTTCTGCTCATTTTTTGATTGAATTGTTTGTTTTTGATATTGAGTTGTATGAGCTGTTTGTATATTTTGGAAATTAAGCCCTTGTCAGTCACATCGTTTGCAAATATTTTCTCCCAGTCCATAGGTTATCCTTTTGTTTTGTTTATGGTTTCCTTTGCTGTGCAAAAGCTTTTAAGTTTGATTAGGTCCACTTGTTTATATTTGCTTTTATTTCTATTGCCTTGGTAGACTGACCTAAGAAAACTTTGGTACAATTTATGCCCTATAGTGTTTTGTATATGTTCTTTTCTAAGAGTGTTATGGTGTCATGTTTTATGTATAAGTCTTTAAGCCATTTTGAGTTTATTTTTGTGTGTGGCATGAGGGTGTGTTCTAACTTCATTGATTTACATGAGGCTGTCCAGCTTTCCCAACATCACTTGCTGAAGAGATTGTCATTTCCCCATTGTATATTCTTGCCTCCTTTGTCAAAGATTAATTGACCGTAGGTGTGTGGGTTTATTTCTGGGCTCTCTGTTCTGTCCCATTGATTTATATGTCTGTTTTTGTGCCAAAACCATGCTGTTTTGATTACTGTAGCTTTGTGGTATGTCTGAAGTCTGGGTGGGTTATGCCTCTAGCTTTGTTCCTTTTCCTCAGGATTGCTTTGGCAATTCTGGGTCTTTTATGTTTCCATATAAATTTTAGGATTATTTGTTCTAGTTCTGCGAAAAATGTCATGGGTATTTTGATAGGGATTGCATTAAATCTGTAGATTGCTTTGGGTAGTATGGCCATTTTACAATATTAATTCTTCTAATCCAAGAGCATGGGATATGTTTCCATTTCTTTAAATCATATTCAATTTCCTTTATCAGTGTTTTGTAGTTTCTAGTATATAGGTTTATTTTCATTGGAATTTTAAATGTGTTCTTCTTCCTTGATGTTTTCTAATTATATATCATTTGTATATATGAAGACTGTTGAATTTGTATGTTAAAATTTTATATATTGCTACTTTACTGAGGGTTTTTATTTTTTTAATTGCCTGAGTTTATAATTGATTATTTAGTTAAACTCTCATATCACCTTTTAACATAGATAGTCTTACATCATCTTTCCAATTCTTATATCTCTGTTTTCTCTTTCTAGTTACATTGGCTAAAACCTCCAGGACAATGTTAAATAGTAGAGGAGATAATAGGTATCTTTCTTGGTTCTTGACCTTATTAGAAATGGCTTTAGTGTTTTCCCATTTAGTAAAATATTGGCTGTAGGAGTAAGGTATATATATTTTATCATGTTTAGGCTGTATCCATCAATTCCTAATTTGAGTATTTTAAAAAATCAGAATGATTAGTGAAGTTTGTTAAAGACTTTTGTGGCATCTATGGTGATAATCTCATCCTTTTTTCCCCCTTCGATATGTTAGTACAGAGAAAATTACCTCAATTTATGCTATATATATAATTTGGTATAGTTAATCTTATTTCATGTGACTTAAGTTTCTCTTTTCTTTTTTTAAATTTTGGCTTTATTGAAGCATAATTGACACATAAATCTATGATATATATCTAGATAGATAGATATAGCAAGAGAAACCATTTAAAACTATAGTTGTAAGTACAAAACAGTTAATGACAGTTATATTTTTCTTATACCTTTTCTCGGTGTGATGTAATTTTCTTTGATGCTTTCTCTTGAACTTTATTTTGTTTAAAATTAACATTTGCCAATTCTGATTCTTGCTCTTAGTATTTCCTTGGCAAATAATATTTCCTTGGCAAATTTCCATATATTATTATTTTATTATAAAAGGGAAGTAGTTTGCCATTTAATACAGTGTTGTTTGGCACCTGTGCAGTTCTTGCTGGGTGACAACCCAAATGTTAGTTGACTTATTTCCAAGTATGTGCAAACCATGTTATGATTCTGGGATCAAGTTTATGAGAGAGCTAGATATTTCATTTTCATCATACCTACTATCTCAATTGTTAAAATGAAATGGCTGTTTTCTCATTGTTTGTATTAGTTAATTTTTGATGTATAACAAACAACCAAACACTCTAAGTTTTCTACAGCAATAAGCATTTATTTCACTCGTGGATCTGCAAGTCCTCTGCTTTAGCTGAGGGAGCCCTGCCTCTCACTAAGTTCTGCAAGTCAGCCAGAGATAGCTTTGCTTCACATGTATTCCACTAAGGTACAGGCTAACAGTATTACAGCTACTCATTGGAAGATCACATGGTGATAGCATAGGGCAAGAGGGCAACTATAAACAATTGAGGCCTCAAGACTGAGGCTCAGAATGGCAGACTATCACTTCTACCCACATTCCATTGATCCAAGCAGGTGATATAGCCACCCAAAGTCCAGGTGTGAGGATGTGGATACTGTAAAGGGTAAGTGTTAACACCAGTAATTTAGCCTACTACATTTACCATCTACCTTTGGTTCTATTTTTCGTCAGTGATTTTTTTTTCTTTGTTACATTTACTTATCTCTATATAGGACTACAAAAATAATTGTATATTCTATTTAACTCCCCATCACCCATCTATTGAGACAGCTAATATATTTAAGCTTATTCCAGGTGACTAACATTTATTCTCTTTTTTTTTCTTTTAAATTTTGGCTTTATCGAGGTATAATTAATATATAAAACTGTAGGATATTTTAAGGGTATATTGTGATGATTTGATACATGCATACATTATGAAATGATTCCTTCCAAATTAACACAACCAATACCTCACATATTTATCTTTTTTTCTTCCTTTTGGTGAGAACATTTAAGTTCTACTCTCTTAGCAAATTTCGATTATATAATACAGTGTTATCAACTATAGTCACCATGTTTATATTAGATCTTCAGACCTTATTCATCTTGTAGCTGAAAGTTTGTACCCATTTACCAACCTCTCCCTATTTCTCCCAGCCTCCATCCCTGGCTTCCATTTTTCTACTCTCTGAGTTTGACTTTTTCTTTTAAGATTCCACATATAAGTGATACATGCAGTATTAGTTTTTCTCTGTCAGGCTTATTTCACTTACCATAATGCCCTCACAGTCCATCCATGTTGTTGCAAATGTCAAGATTCCCGTTTTTTCCTCTTTGATATTTTGTATTTGGAAATATAACCAGAAATGGATCACTGGGCCAAATGGTAATTTTGTTTTTAAGTTTTTGAGGAACCTCCATATTGTTTTCCACAGTGGCTGCACCAATTTACATTCCCACCAGCAGTGTACAAGGGTTCCCTGTTCTCCACACTCTCCAACACTTGTTATCTCTGTAGCCATTCTAACAGATGTGAGGTGTTATCTAATTGTGGTTTTGATTTGCATTTCCCTGATGATTAGTGATGTTGATCACTTTTGCATCAACCACTTAGCCATTTGTATGTCTTCTTTAGAAAACTGTCCATTCAGTTTCTCAGCCTACTTTTTAATTGTAGTGTTTGTGGTTCTTTGCTATTGAGTTGTATGAGTTTTTAAAATATTTTTTGGATATAAATCCCTCATCAGATATATGACTTGCAAAAACTTTCCCCTACTCTGTAGGTTCCTTTTCATTTTGTTGATGATTTCCTGTACAGAAGTTTTTAATTTCATATAGTCCCACTTATTTATTTTTGCTTTTGTTGCCTTTGTTTTTTGTGCCAAATCCAAAAAAAATCATTGCCAAGACTGATGTCAATGACCTTACCACCTATGTTTTCTAGGAGATTTATGATTTTAGGTCTTATTCAAGTCGTTAATCTATTTTGAATCAATTTTAGTATATGGTGTAAGATAGGGGTCCAGTTTCATTCTTTTGCATGTGACTGCCCAGTTTTCTCAGCACCATTTACTGAAGAGATTCTCCCTTCCCTTTGTATGTTTTGGGCTCCTTTGTTGTAAATTAATTGGCCATATACGTATTTCTGAGCTCTCTATTCTGTTCCATTGTCCTGTGCATCTGTTTTTATGTCAATCCCATACTCTTTTGATTACTATAGATTTGTAATATAGTTTGAAATCAGGAAGTGTGATGCTTCCAGCTTTGTTCTTATGATTGCTTTAGTTATTCAGTTATTTAGTTAGTCGTGGTTCCATGCAAATTTAAGGATTATTTTTCTATTTCTGTGAAAAATGTCATTGGAATTTTCACACAGATTGCATTGAATCTGTAAATTGCTTTGGGTAATATAGTCATGGTAATAATATTAAATTTTCCAACCCATGAGCACAGAATATCTTCCCATTTATTTGTGTCTTCCTCAATTTCTTTCATCAATGTCTTATAGTTTTCACTGTACAGGTCTTTCACCTCCTTGGTTAAATTTATTCCCAGGTATTTTATTCTTTCTGATGCAATTGTAAATGGGTGTGTTTTCTTTATTCCTCTTTTCTGAGAGTTGTTATCAGTGTATAGAAATGCAATAGATTTTTGTATATTAATTTTTGTATCCTGCAACTTAATTTATTAGTTTTAACTGTGTTTTGGTGGAGTCTTTAGGGTTTTCTGTATATAAGATTATGTCATCTGCAAATAGAGACAGTTTTACTTTTTCTTTTCCAGTTTGGATGCCTTTTATTTCTTTTTCTTGCTTACACACTCTGGCAAAGACTTCCAATATTATGTTGAATAAAAGTGGCAAATTGGGCATCCTTGTCTAGCTCCTTACCTTAGTGGAAAAGCTTTCAGCTTTTAAACACTGAAATTGATGTTAGCTGTGGGCTTATCATATGTGGCTTTTTTATGTTGAGGTATGTTCCCCCATGCCCACTTTGTTGAGAGTTCTTATCATGAATAGATTTGAATTTTGTCACATGAATTTTCTGCGTCTATTGAGATGATCATATGGTTTTTACCCTTCATTTTGTTAATATGGTGTATCACATTGATTCAACATCTACAATTCAATTGTTCTTACATTCCCTGGGATAAATCCCACTTGATCATTGTATAAGATTCTTTTAATGTATTATTGAATTTGTTTTGCTAATATTTCATTGAGGATTTTTGCATCTATGTTAATCAGGGATATTGGCCTATAATTTTCTTTCCTTGTGGTGTCCTTGTCTGGTTTTGGTATCGGGATAGTGCTGGCCTCATAAAATGAGTTTGAAAGTGTTCCCTTGTCTTCTATTTTTGGAAGAGTTTGAGAAAGATTGATGTTAATTCTTCTTTAAATGTTTGGTAGAATTTGCCAGTGAAGCTATCAGGTACTGGACTTTTGTTTGTTAGGAGGTTTTTAATTACTAATTCAATCCCCTTACCAGCAGTTGGTCTTATTTCTTCATAATTCAGTCTTGGTAGGTTATATACATTTCTAGGAATTTATCCATTTCTTCTAAGTTGTCCAATTTATTGACACGTAATTTTTCATAGTATTCTCTTATGATCCTTTGTATTTATGTGATTATCATTTGTAATATATCCTTGTTCTTTGTAATTGCACTTGAGTTCTCTTTTTTTGGTGAGTCTAAGTTTTTCTCTTTTGTTTATTTTTTTTTTTAAAAAGCTCTTAGTTTCATTCATCTTTTTTATTTTCTTTTTAGTCTCTATTTATTTCCACTCCAGTCTTTAGTTCCTTCTTTCTACTAATGTGTTTAATTAGAAGATTGCCCCTAAGGCCACAGCTGTGAAGATAAGCTAATTGGCCCCTTTCACAGGAAGATGGTGGGTTCATCTTAGTGGCAGCTGGTTAAGAACTCTTTCTCCATTTGTTACAGTCCTATGGGACCCCTGAATGTAAGACCCACTGCCACAAGAGCCAGGTGATTGAGAGGTGTCTCCTCTGCTTGATAAATCAGCCCCAATCAGGGCCTTCTGGTGGGGGTAGCACTGGGAAAGTTTCTCTTCCTGCTTCCCTTGTGACCACACTCAAACACAGTTGACTCAAACACGAGTTTCAACTATGTGGGTCCACTTACTCATATGTGGATTATTTTAATAGTAAATACAACAGTACTACATGATCTGAGGTTGTTGAATCCATGGATGTGTAACTGTAGATACAGAGGAACCACGAGTGTATGGAGGGCTGACTATAAGTTCTATGCAGGTTTTCAACTGCACAGAGGGTGGGTGCCCCTAACCCCCATGTTGTTCAAAGGCCAATTGTATTTTTTTTCCTTTTTCTCCAGCGGTGTATTGTATTCTCCCTTCAGGAGGGCTGGACTCTGCAGGTTCTCTCTTGTGGGTGAGTACCTAGCCACTTCAGCACTCACCTAATTCTTGCTCAACAGTAGCAAGAGGCGTCCAGGAAGTCTCACTGGCTCTGCTGGTTCCACAGTTTGTATGGAGGTATGTCTGTCTGCTACTGGCTGAACTGGTGGGCGAGTTTCCCCTTGGATCCCCGGGGAAAGGTGCAAGATCTGGAAACCCTCACTGCGGCGCCCTTGTTCGTTATGGATGTCCAATTTGTTGATTGAAGAGGAGGATTAAAAAGGAGGAATATCTTATGCTGCCACATGCTGATGTCACTTTCCAACTTGTATTCTAAGTAAGTAGAGAATTCCTCTTTACTAACTGGTGTGGAAGTTTTTCATTGTTAACAAGTAGTGCTCTTGTACAGTGAGTATTAGCTGAGAATCAGCACCTTTGTTCCCACCTGTTATATGCCAGAAGTGTCAGATAAACTGATAAAATGTGTAGAAAAAGTTGACATTTTTGGAAGATTTACTAAAGATGAGTCACCAAAAAATTGATGTCAAATTACATTTGGACAAGATAATTGTAAAAAGTAGAGGAAAAAATCATTTTAAAATATGTAGGACAATGCACTCAGTAGGCAGATAAGTCTTAAGTTCTTTTACTTGCTAAGTTATGAGAATAGATTTTTAATACTAATCTGTTAAATACAAAGTCAGTTTAACCGAATTAGCCCATACACATTGCCAGATTTGATTTGTTTTTATGTTATTTAGAATTTTTATACTTATGTTCATGAGTAAGAATAGCCTACCATTTTCCTTGCTTGTATTGGCTTTGTTTTATTAAGGTTATACTGGCCCCATGAAATGAATCAGAGACACCACCTCTTTATCTATCCTCTGGAAGAATGTATATATGCAAAAAGGGAATGACCTTCTGGGTTATTTGGTAGAAATTTTTTGTAAAGTGTTGTGGGCCTGGTGTTTCGGTATTCATTTGCCTGAGAATGTCTGTTTTGTTCTAATTTTTAAGTGATATTTTAACCAAGTAAACAATTCTAGGTTATTTTCTTTCAGCAATTTGAAGATATTATTCTACTATTTTTACCCTTCCATTTGCTATTGAGAAATTTGTTCTCAGTATAAATTTTATTCCTTGAAGTTTATCTGGTTCATTGGTTTTATTTTTGTTTTTCTGTTTTTTTATTTATATTTGTTTTTCCTGTATGTCTACTTTAAGATCTTCTCTTAGTCTTTGGTGCCCTGAAGTTTTACTATGATATGTTTACATGGGGATTTCTTTTCATTTATTTATTCCCTGTTTGGGAATCATTGCTTCCTGAAACTTAAGTTTTAATATATTTCATAAATTTTAGAAAATTTCACCCATTGAATTTCCAGCGAATTGACTATTACATCTCACCCATTGTCCCTATTCTCTTCTTTCATACAGTAAGTCCCCTACATACAAACCTTCAAGTTGTGAACTTTCAAAGATGTGAATGTGCCCTTGTATGCCAGCTGTTATACTGTACTACTGTACTTTTCAAAGTAGTGTACTGTAAGATTAAAAATGTTTTCTCTATTTTTTGTGTTTGTTTTTTATGTATTATTTGTGTGAAAAGTATTATAAACCTATTACAGTACAGTACTATATAACAGATTGGGTTAGTTGGGTACCTAGGCTAACTTTGTTGGACTTATGAACAAATTGGACTTACGAATACACTCTCAGAATGGAACTCGTTCATATGTAGGGGACTTACTGTATTTTCCATCTTTGTCCTTCTTCACTGCATTCTTTAGATCTATGTTCCATTCCACTAATTCTCTTTTCATTGTGTCTAATCTGATTAACCCATTGTAGTAGTTTACTATTGCAGCCATATCAAATTGCCACAAATTTAAACAATGTTTAAAACAATAGAAATTTATGACCTTACAGTTCTATAGTTCAGAATTTCTAAATGGGTCTCCAGGCTAAAGTCAAAGGTTGTATTCCTTTCTGGAGGCTCTAGAGAAGAATCTGCTTCTTCGCCCTTTCCAGCTTCTAGAAATTGTTCACATTTGTTGGCTGATGGTTTGCTTCCTCCAGTTTGAAAATCACATCCATCACTCTGACACTGACTGTTTTGCCTCCCTCTTCAATTTTTAAGTACCCAAGTGATTGTATTGGGCCCACCCAGATAATCCAGTATTAGTCTTTTTATATTAAGGACATCTGATTATCAAATTTAATTCCATCTGCAACCTTAATTCCTGCTGTCATGTAACATAACATATTCATAGGTTCCAGGGATTAGGACATGGACATCTTTGGGGGACCATTATTCTGCCTACCCTCCACTGAGTTAATTTCAATGATTTTATATCTCATTTCTAAAAGTTTATTTGGCTGTTTTTCTAGTCTGCCTGGTCATTTATTATAATCTCTCATTTCTTGTTCATATTTTTTTAAGACAAAGAAACCATAAATTGGACTTTGTTATAATAAAAAAGTTCTGTTCATCAAAAGACACTGTTAAGAAAACAGGTACATAACAGGCTGGAAGAAAATATTCATAATAAATACATTTGACAAAGGGCTTATAATACATATAGAATATGCATAGAATTCCTAGAGCTCACTAATAATAAGTCATATAATTGTCTGCAAAATATTTAAACAAACGCTTCACAAAAATGACATGAATTAGTAATAAGCATATTAAAAAGTGTTCAACATCACTGATTCTCAAGGAAATGCAAATTAAAACACAAATTGATAAAAGATTGACAATACCAAATGCTTTAGAGGATGTAGAGCATCTGGAAATCTCATACGTAGCTGTAAAAATATAAAATGGTACAAACACTTTGGAAAATAGTTTGGCAGTTCCTTCAAAAGCTAAAAATACACATGTGCATCCCATGACTCAGCAGTTACACTCCTAGGTATTTATCTAAGAGAACTAGAGATATCTATCCACAAAAGCCTTGTTCTAGAATGTTTAGAACTACTTTATTTGTAGTAGCCCCAAACTGGAAAAAAACCCAGGTGTCCATCAACAGGAGAACAATGGTTAAATAATCTATGATATATTTATACTATTGAACAACAATAAAAAGAAGTGAACTACTGATACACATAACAACATGGATAAATCTCAAAAACGTTAAGTAAAAGAAGCCCAAAACAAAACAGTATATAATTTATAATTCCATTTATAAGAAGTTTAGAATAAGCAAAAGTAACCTATGGTAATAGAAATCAGATGAGCAGTTGCTTCTGGGGAACAAAGAAGAGGGATTACTGGAAAGAGGTGATGATAGAGAAGACAAATAATTAAAGTAACTTGTATTTTGAATGGTGCCAAATGGGGACATGAATGAGATGAATGAAAAGATTCACTGGTTTTGAAATAGCTTGAAGTTCTGGAATGAACAGACTAGATGATGTTTGATGTCTGTGGAATGGCTAAGCTAGAGCTATATTTCAGCAACTGGCTTGAACCTGGACTTCTGGTTAGGGAACAAAATGTGCCACACACTGGGCCATTCACTGGGATATGAACGTAAATAAAACAGTTCTGTACTTAAAGAATTCCCTTATTATTATAACAAAATAAATGTGGAATATTTATAGCCTGAATTAAGGTAACAAGCAGTGACGGACAAAATCTGGAAGGTATTTTCAAAATTTTTTCTTAAGTACTGTTTTATACTCAATGAAATGCACGGATCTTAAGTGGATAGGCTGTTCAGTTTGACAAATGAGTACACTTATGTAATCCACATCCTTATCGTCAAAATATTCCCATCACCTCAGAAAATTCCCTCCCACCTCTTGTTCATATTTTCAGTTCACTCTTATTTCTACAAATGTTATAAATATACTTTTAATATTTTATGTCTGATAATTCCAATATAAAGCTTGTTGGGTCTAATTCTGCTGTTTGTTACTCCTGATCTTTTAAGGTAAGAAGAATGATGAAGGAATATACAAGGTGCCTTAAAAAACATAAAAGAAGGATATTTGGAATATTCTTGAAGGTTAGGGGCCAATTCCCAGAAGCAATGATAACTAAAGTAAGTCCTTTTGGATGAATTAATAGCCTTAAGAAGGGGTTAGGTGTGTCAAGAAAACCGTGTATACAAAGATACAGAATCCTGAAACAAATGGTGAATGCAGTGAACTAGGAGTGTTCGGTGTTATTGAAACAGATGAAAAAAGGTAGCTGAAAGAAAATAAGGCTAGAGAGGTTGGTTGACTGACTCTAAGTCAGAGTGAATTGAGTTGATGCTGTGAACCCTATTAGTGATGAGAGTTATTGAAAATTTTAAGCAGGGAATGATACAGTCAGATTTGGAGTCTTAAGTACGTAGCTCTACATATTTTTTGTTTTGTTTGTTTTGTTTTGCTTTATGCAATCTGATAAACTTAGTCTTTTAACTGGCAATTTAGTCCATTTATACTTACTGATTAATTACATCCTGATTTGCTTCTACTGTTTTATTTTTTGGTATCAATCTGTGTCAGTTTTCTTCCTCCTTACCTGATTTCTTTGTTTTGGGTTGTTAAATTGGTATTTATATGTTCCCTCTGAAAACAGGAGATGACTTCTTGGTTTTATCCCTGCCGTACCCTCTGCTTCTCAACTGCAACAGCATATGCAAGAAGACAATGTGGTTCTATTTTTAAATACTGAAGGAAAGACCTTTGAAACAGAGTTCGTATTTAGCTAAAAGTCATTCAAATGTATATGAATAATAAAAGATTCTCAGACATACTAAGTTCCTCAAGCAGGATGAGGGAGTAAGACAAGTTAGCAAGGTAGTATGTTGTCTAGGGAGCATCTGCTGGCTTTATTCCTCTTATTTGAGTAATTCCTCCAAAAGTATATTTATTTATTTATTTATTTATTTATTTATAAATTTTATTTATCCTTTGGCTGTGTTGGTATTTGTTGCTGCGCACGGGCTTTCTCTAGTTGTGATGAGCGGGGGCTACTCTTCGTTGCAGTGTGCGGGCTTCTCATTGTGGTGGCTTCTCTTGTGGCAAAGCAAGGGCTCTAGGTGCGTGGGCTTCAGTAGTTGTGGCATGTGGGCTTAGCTGCTCCATGGCATGTGGGATCTTCCCAGACCAGGGAACGAACCTATGTCCCCTGCATTGGCAGGCGGATTCTTAACCACTGCGCCACCAGGGAAGGCCCCAAAAGTATGTTTAAAATGGCTCTTTTTGTGGCAGAACTTCTGAGACTTTTAGAGATTATACCATAATGTGTCTAGGTGTACAGTTTCTTCTCTTTTAGGGTATGGGTTTTTCTTATTCCTTCTATTTAGTACTCTATGAACACTATTGATCTCAAGTTGTTAATATTTCTTTTTATTATTATTATTTTTTATTAAAATGTAATTTTAATTTTTTAAAACTATTTTTAATTTTTATTTTTTTCTTTTCCATTATTATTATTTTTTTACAGGATATTGAATACAGTTCCCTGTGCTATACAATAGGACCTTGTTGTTTATCCATTCTATACATAATATTTTGCATCTGCTAGTCCCAAACACCCAATCCATCCCTCCCCATCCCACCTCCCCCTTGGCAACCACATGTCTGTTCTCTATGTCTGTGAGTCTGTTTCTGTTTCATAAATAAGTTCATTTGTGTCATGTTTTAGATTCCACATATAGGTGATATATGGTATTTGAGTTTCTCTTTCTGACTTACTTTGCTTAGTATAATAATCTCTAGGTCCATCCATGTACAAATGGCATTATTTCATTTTTTATGGATGAATAATATTCCACTGTATATATATATATACCACATCTTCTCTATCCATTCATCTGTCGATGGACATTTAGGTTGTTTCCATGTCTTGGCTATTGTAAATAGTGCTGCAGTGAACACTGGGGTGCATGTATCTTTTTGAATTATGGTTTTGTCCAGATCTATGCCAAGGAGTGAGATTGCTGGATCATATGGCAACTTTATTTTTAGTTTTTTGAGGATCCTCCATACTGTTCTCCATAGTGGCTGCACCAATTTTTATTACCACCAACAGTATAGGAGGGTTCCCTTTTCTCCACACCCTCTCCAGCATTTATTATTTGTAGAATTTTTAATGATGGCCATTCTGACTGTGTGAGGTGGTACCTCATGATAGTTTTTATTTGCATTTCTCTAATAATT
Organism: Balaenoptera ricei; assembly: GCF_028023285.1. Lineage (NCBI taxonomy): Eukaryota > Metazoa > Chordata > Mammalia > Artiodactyla > Balaenopteridae > Balaenoptera > Balaenoptera ricei. The sequence continues at coordinate 106,599,784 of NC_082639.1, forward strand.
ACCAATGTTGAGCATCTTTTCATGTGCCTGTTGGCCATCTGTATGTCTCCTTTGGAGAAATGTCTATTTAGGTCTTCTGCCCATTTTTTGATTGAGTTGTTTGGTTTTTTGTTGTTGAGTTTCTGAGCTGTTTGTATATTTTGGAAATTAAACCCTTGTCAGTTGCATCATTTGCAAATATTTTCTCCCAGTCCATAGGTTGTCTTTTCATTTTGTTTATGGTTTCCTTTGCTGTGCAAAAGCTTGTAAGTTTGATTAGATCCCATTTATTTATATTTGCTTTTATTTCTATTGCCTTGGTAGACTGACCTAAGAAATCATTGGTACAATTTATGTCCTAGGAGTTTTATGGTGCCATGTCTTATATTTAAGTTTTTAAGCTATTTTGAGTTTATTTTTGTGTATGGCATGAGGGTATGTTCTAACTTCATTGATTTACATGTAGCTGTCCAGCTTTCCCAACACCACTTGCTGAAGAGATTTTCATTTCCGCATTGTATATTCTTGCCTCCTTTGTCAAAGATTAATTGACCGTAGGTGTGTGGGTTTATTTCTGGGCTCTCTATTCTGTCCCATTGATCCATATGTCTGTTTTTGTGCCAATACTACACTGTTTTGATTACTGTAACTTTATAGTATTGTCTGAAGTCTGGGAGGGTTATACCTTCTGCTTTGTTCTTTTACCTCAGGATTGCTTTGGCAATTCTGGGTCTTTTATGGTTTCGTATAAATTTTAGGATTATTTGTTCTAGTTCTGTGAAAAATGTCATGGTATTTTGATAGGGATCACATTAAATCTGTAGATTGCTTTGGGTAGTATGGCCATTTTAACAATATTAATTCTTCCAACCAAGAGCATAGGATATCTTTCCATTTCTTTGAATCATATTCAATTTCCTTCACCAGTGTTTTACAGTTCTCAGCATATAAGACTTTCACCTCCTTGGTCAGGCTTATTCCTAAATATTTTTTTATGTGATTTTATTTATTTATTTATTTTTGGCTTTGTTGGGTCTTTGTTGCTGTGCGTGGGCTTTCTCCAGTTGCAGCAAGTGGGGGCTACTCTTTGTTGTGGTGTGTGGGCTTCTCATTGTGGTGGCTTCTCTTGTTGCAGAGCGTGGGCTCTAGGCGCGTGAGCTTCAGTAGTTGTGGTGCGTGGGCTCAGTAGTTGTGGCGCACGGGCTTAGTTGTTCTGCGACATGTGGGATCTTCCTGGACCAGGTATTGAATCCGTGTTCCCTGCATTGGCAAGCGGATTCTTAACCACTGAGCCACCAGGGAAGTCCCTGATGTGATTTTAAAAGGGATTGTTTTTTTACTTTCTCTTTCTGATATTTCATTGTTAGTGTAAAGAAATGCAACAGATTTCTGTAGTCAATCTTGTATCCTGCTATCTTGCTGAATTCGTTCATCAGTTCTAGTAGTTTTTGTGTGGAGTCTTCAGGGTTTTCTATATATAGTATCATGTCATCTGCATATAATGACAAGTTTTACCTCTTCCCTTCCATTTTGGATAACTTTTATTTCTTTTTCTTGTATGATTGCTGTGGCTAGGACTTTCAGTCCTCTGTTGAATAGAAGTGGTAAAAGTGGGAATCCTTCTCTCATTCCAGATTTTAGCAGGAAGATTTTCAGTTTTTCACCAGTGAGTATTATGTTGGCTGTGAGTTTGTCATAAATATCTTTTATTATGTTGAGATATATCCCCTCTATACCTACCTTGGTAAGAGTTTTTATCTGGAATGGATGTTGAATTTTGTCAAATATTTTTTCTGGGTCTATTGAGATGATCGTGTTGTTTTTATCTTTTGTTTTGTTGATGTGGTGTATCACACTGATTGATTTGCATGTGTTGAAACATCCTTGTGACCCTCTGATTCATCCAGCTTGGTCGTGGTATATAATCTATTTTATGTGTTGTTGGATTTGATTTGCTAACGTTTTGTTGAGAATTTTTGCATCTATATTCATCAAAGATATTGGCCTGTAATTTTCTTCTTTAGTATTGTCTTTGTGTAGTTTTGGTATCAGGGTGATGGTAGCTTCATAGGATGACTTTGGGAGTGTTCTCTCCTCTTCAGTCTTTTGGAAGAGTTTAAGAAAGATTGCCTAAGTTCTTCCATGTATGTTTGGTATAATTACCTAGTGAAGCCATCTTGTCCTGGACTTCTGTTTGCAGGGAGTTTTTTTTGTGTTTTTTTGTTTTGTTTTTATTACAGATTCTATTTCACTTCTATTGATCAGTCTGTTTAAATTGTCTATTTCTTCTTGATTCAGTTTTGGTGGGCTGCATATTTCTAGAATCTTGTCCATTTCTTCTAGGTTGTCAAATTTGTTGGCATATAATTGTTCAGAGTATTTTTTTTTTAATTTCTGCGGTATCAGTTGTTATTTCTCCTCTTTCTAAAGGTTTTTTTTTTTTTAATATTTATTTATTTACTTATTTGGCTGCGCCAGGTCTTAGTTGTGGCACAAAGGATCTTTGTTGCCACATGCAAGATCTTCATTGTAGCATGTGGGATCTTTAGTTGTGGCATGCGGGATCCTTTAGTTGTGTCATGCAAACTCTTAGTTGCTGCATTTGGGATCTAGTTCCCTGACCAGGGATCAAACCTGGGCCACCTGCATTGGGAGTGCAGAGTTTTAGCCATTGGACTACCAGGGAAGTCCCAGTATTTCTCATCTTTAATTTCTCATTTTGTTTATTTGGGTTCTCTCTCTTTTCTTCTTGGTGAGCCTGGCCAGAAGTTTGTCAATTTTGTTTACCCTTTCAAAGAACCAACTCTTGGTTTTATTGATTATTTTTCTACTATTTTTTAAATCTCTATTTTATTTATTTCCTCTCTGATCTTCATTATTTCCTTCCTTCTGCTGACTTTAGTTTTTGTTTTTTCTTCTAATTCTTTTAGGTGGTAGCAAAGTACAACCCCAAGTTCTGTTTCATTCACTGGTCAGGTTATATAAGCGTGGCATTCATATTAATTCTTTGATTACACCACAAAGATGGTACACCCTCTGCCAACGGCAACCTGATAAGATTAATGGTATCCAAATCATGTCAGTGATGGGCTTTGGCATATGCCAACCCTACCAAAACATGCATGATCGAGCACAGGTTAGTGAACAAGTTGTGTTTGCTGTCCATTATGTCCCTGCTCTGTTGGGTCACAGCAGGACACTAGCTGGCAGCATCTAGTGAGTCAGATATGGAGCTTAAGTAAAAGTTGTGACCATGGGTGAGAATTTGTACAGACTTCTTGAGTACATGGACTTAGACCTTTGGGCTCACGTTAGGATTATGTCAGTGTCCTAGGATAGAAAATCACTGCACTAGGATGAAAGAGGCTACAATCTTAAGAACCCCCTTCTGCTGTGGTTGACAAGAGCCCAAAGCCAACTCATGCCCTAACCCCACAAAGCTGGGTCTTAGGTTTGAAAAATGAGCACGCCTGTTGCAGACATGTATTCCTGAGACACTGTTATAACACTGATGCCAGGGAGTTCTCCCAACTCCATCCCTTCAAACTACTCAAAATTGGCATTCACAATTAATACTCATAATCAAAGAGTTTTAACAGTAAGAGAGTGCTTCTGGAAGGCCTATGATACACAGTAATTTATCATGAGGATAAAATAGCTACCCTATAATGGTGTTGTTAAAATTAAATGAAATAATTTTTTACAAGGAACTAAACACAAATTTGAATGTCCAGGATATTGTGAAGGAACAAAAAAGTTAAGTTGGGAATGAGCCTGGTGCTCACCTAAGTATCTACATCTTACCAGTGGAGACACAAGAAATCAGGATTTATCTCTCATTGTTGAGGTCCCATTGTAACCTCATTTGCTCGGGGAATCCACAGGCAAATGTTCCATAGTGTTTTTCTCATATGTGTGGCCCACAGATACGGATTCTGAAGGTAAATAGAAAACACACACTCACACACAGAGTATGGGATGTCTACTCAATGGTGGGGTCATGGGGTCATGGATAGCCAGCTTTGATAGATGGTATTACTGTTCTCAGCTATTCACTTTCTCCCCTATAAGATGATTGTACATCCAGCCCTTAGCTAATAGACTTCAATGCCTCCCAATAGGCAGGGTCCATATGATTTGCTTTGGTCAATGGAATACAAGTGGATGTGATGTACTCTATATGAGCTAAAGCTTTAAATGTGCTTGCTTAAATTGTCCCTACCCTTTGCCAAGAGAGCTATAGAAACCAAACAGGGGCTGTGCTGGTTAAACTCTTTCCTAATCTTCCCATGTCAGTACAATAAATTTGTCTCATTCAAAATAAATTTTTAAAAATATACTCAAAAAAAAAGTATATATTAGTCCAGGGGTCCCCAATCCCCTGGCCGCTGACCGGTAGCGGTCCATGGCCTGTTAGGAACTGGGCTGCACAGCAGGAGGTGAGCAGCGGGTGAGCAAGCGAAGCTTCATCTGCTGCTTCTGATCACTCCCCATCGCTCACATTACAGCCTGATCCATCCCCCCCATCCGTGGAAAAATTGTCTTCCACGAAACTGGTCCCTGGTGCCAAAAAGGTTGGGGACCACTGTATTAGTCTATAGTATGGTGTCCCATAATAGAGTCCTTCCCCATCTTAATGAACATTTATGAAGTTATTTCAAATTTTTCACTATTAATGCCACTTGATACTTGAACTCGATGTGCCAGGCCATGTGCTGAGCACTTTACATGTATATTATTTTCTCTGTTCCTCACAACAATGTACAGGGTAGGTAATATTCTATTCCTCATTTTACAGATGAGAAAGCTAAGCCACAAAAATATTAAGTTGCCTGAGGTCAGAAAAGTAGTTAGTGGTAGAGTCCACATAGTCCGGCTCCAGCACCTAAGCTATACCCCAAACAATGCTACAATAAACATCTTTGTTTATACACATGTGTAACTATTTCTGCAGGAAATCCTGGAAGGGAATTGGTGGTAAAAGGAACTCACAGTTTTGATAAACTTGTTCCACATGAAGGCTTAATCAATTTATCTTCCACCCACAGTAGATGAGCATGCCCACTTCCATCACTTTTCCATTTCTGAATATGACCAATCTTTTTGTTTTGTTTTCCAATCTGATGAGGAAAACAGATATAATATTACCTAAAATTTCTTTGGTTACATGTCTGATTGAAGATCATTTTATAAACTAATTGGCCGTTTTTAGTTCCTTCTCTTTGAATGGCCTGTTCATATCATTTGCTTATTTTTCTATTGTCTTACTTGTCTTTTTTTAATAGCTGTGTGAAGCTCTTCACACATTTTGAATTTTAATCTTTTGTTGAATTCCTTATTTAGTATTATTTATATACAGAAGTTTTGAATTTGCATATGTAAGACTTTTCCTTCACTGTTCTTGGATTTTTGTCTCTTACTTATAAATGCCTTCCTTTTCTCCCAGATTATACAAATATTCTCTTATATTTTCTCCTAGTAGTTCTCTAGTTTTGTTTTTTATATCTATCTCTGGAATTTGATACAATGCAGAGTCAGGACCTAACTTTACCTTTTTCCCCAAATAGATAACAAACATTATTTATTGATAATTCATCCTTTCTTACAATGATTAAAAATAACATCTTTATTGCAAACTAAATTTCTTTAGGTATACGAGGCTATCTTTTTACACAACTATACCACACTGTTTCAATCACTATACTGCTCGTTTGTTTTTAAATATTTCTTTTCAATTTTTGTCTTTCAATTTTTTCACACATTTTCTTTTCCAGTATTCAATATAAATTTGAGAATCAACTCATCAAGGTCCATAAAAATTCAACTGAAATTTTGATTGGATTGTCTTGACATTACCAATTAATGCTGGGAGACTGGCAAACTTAATAATTTGTACAATACTAAGATTTCCTACCTGGGAACAAGATATTTATTCAAGTCATATTTTATGTCCTTTAGTCAGGTTTTATTGTTTTCTTCAAATTGGCCTTGCATATTACTTTTTTGTTTATTCTTAGGAAATGCTTAGTTTTCCCTGCTATTGGTTTTTCCATTGTTTTTTTTTTATATAATTTTTATTTGAGCTGCTATTTTTTCCATTGCACCTGCAAAGATAGGGACTCTTTTTTTTTTGGCTGCACTGCACAGCTTGTGGGATTTTAGTTCCCTAACCAGGGATCGAACCCAGGCCCTCAGCAGTGAGAGTGTGGAGTCCTAACCACCGGACCGTCAGGGAATTCCAGGGACTTTTTTTCATTTATGTATTTTTTTTGGCTGCATTGTGTCTTCGTTGCTGTGTGCCAGCTTTCTCTAGTTGCGGTGAGTGGGGGCTACTCTTCATTGAGGTGCACAGGCTCCTCATTACAGTGGCTTCTCTTGTTGTGGAGCATGGGCTCTAGGCACACGGACTTCAGTACTTGCAGCTCGTGGGCTCAGTAGTTGTGACTCGAGGTCTCTAGAGCGCAGACTCAGTAGTTGTGGCGCACGGGCTTAGTTGTTCCGCAGCATATGGGGTCTTTCCAGACCGGGGATTGAACCCTTGTCCCCTGCACTGGCAGGCGGATTCTTAACCACTGCACCACAAGGGAAGCCCCCTTTCCTGCTATTGTTAATGGGATCTTTTATTCTCTTACTTTTTTAACAGGTATATAGGAAAAAACATCAATTTGTGTATGTTGATCTTATATTCTGCCCCTTTATTGAACTGTCTTTTTTGTACAAATAGTTATTCAGTTGATTTTTCTAGATTTTTAAAATTTCCACTTATAAAAAATGTTACTGCATGTTACTGTGACCTTTAGTAAATGGCTTAAAAGGTAAAATAAATGTGTTTTCAGAGTAAGAATGAGTCAGTAATGCCTAACAGAATGACAGATAACCATTAAAATATACTGGCATATATGGGGCCAGAGAGAATAAATAGCAACTATCTTATTTTATTGCACTACCAGCCACAAAATTGTAGGCTATGTGGACTTTCAGTTTGACCCAAGATGATGAGTCTAAACTCTCATGTTACCGAACCCACGTCCGACTGCTTGCCACTTGAAAGTCAATTCTCTAGAGATAAGTGTTGGTAGGGAAGGAAAGCTTGCTTTATTTCAGAGCCTGGTAACCAGGGGAGAGGGTGGGCTCCTGTCGGAGAACCAAATCCCGACTGCTGCTCAGGGGAAGGGGATTTAAAGGGGAGTTTCAGGGCTGTATAGGAGGGAGCAGAACAGCACAGTCAGCTCTGACAGTCATCTTGAAACCGGTAATGTGGTGGTCTGATCAGTGTCACCTTGTTTGTTTTAAGTACAGTTAATCTTCAGTTCCAGGGTTTGTTCCCATTTCTTTGAGGCCACTTCTCGAAACGGTGGCAGCTTATGTCACGGCTTCAATTTGGTCATCATGTAGTCATCCTCCTCCACCTGGTGGGGGCTTCAGTATCTGCAAAACAGCTCACAGGACATGGCTCAGAGTATTATCTATAGCCCTGAAGGAGGAACTAAAGGTCCTTGACTGTGCTTAATGATTAAACTATTATTATTCGGTCTCCTTTGACTGTTTTCCTTGGTTTCTGCATTTCCTCACTTCTCTGATCAAACCTATTCTTTGGCTAAAGATTTTCCACAGACAAAAGGCAGGCTGAGGACAGGGGGTGGGGCAAGGACCATAGGGTCTTGCTCCGTTTCACTAATATATCTCAACTTATTTATCTATTAATCATTTTAAAGTTTACACACAGCAAATTCACTCTTTGCTTTTTTTTTTTTTTGGTTTACTGCTTTATGAGTTTTAATAATGCAGAGATCCTTATAACCACCACCACAAGCAAGATAAAGAACAATTCTAACACTCCTTAATCAGTCTCTCAACCCACCCCTAATCCCCAGAAACCATTGATCTCCTTGCCATTACTACAGTTTTATCTTTTCCCAAATGTCATATAAATGTAAATGTACATTATGTTACATTTTGAGACTGGCTTCTTCCACATAGCATAATGCATTTCAGATTCATCCATGTTGTTTGTGTAATAATAGCTTATTCCTTTTTAGTGATGAGTAGCACTCTATTATATGAATACACCACAGTTATTTATCTATTCGTCTGTTGAAGGCCATTTTGGGTTGTTTTCAGTCTTTGACAGTTATGAATAGTACTGCTGTGAACCTTTATGTACAAGTTTTTGTGTGGACATGTGTTTTCATGTCTCTAGACTAAATACATAGAAGTAGGATTGCTGGGTCACGTAGGTATTTGTTTAACTTTATTAGAAACTATCAACATGTTTTCCAGGATGATTATTCCATTTTGCATTCTTACAAGCAATGTAGGAGAGTTCCAGTTGCTATAGATCTTTACCAGCACTGGGTATTGTCATTATTTTTTATTTTAGCCATTCTAATAGGTGTGCAAGAGTTTCCCATTTGATTTTCATTTTCATTTCCGTCATGACTTAATGGGTTCATCATGTGTTTTTTGCCATCCATATATCTCCTCTGGTGAAGTGTCTGTTCAAATCTTTTGCCCCCGTTTTTAAAATTGTATTTATTTTTCAAGTTTTAAGAGTTCTTTATATATTCTAGGTAAACGTTCTTTGTCAGATGTATGATTAGTAAACTTTTCTCCCAGCTCATGGCTTGTCTTTTCATTCTCTTAATATCTTTTGAGGAGAAGAAGTTTTAAGTTTCAACAAAGTCTAATTTATAAATTTGTTCTTCTATGGATTATGCTTTCGGTTTTGTATTAAGAAATTTTTGCCCCACCCAAAGTCATGAAAATTTTCTCCTATAATTTCTTCCAAGAGTTTTATAGTTTTACATCTTACACTTAGGTCTATTGTCCATTTTATTTTTTTTATTTTTATTTTTTTTAAATTAATTAATTTATTTATTTTTTGTTTTATGGCTGTGTTGGGTCTTCATTTCTGTGCGAGGGCTTTCTCTAGTTGTGGCAAGCGGGGGCCACTCTTCATCACGGTGCGCAGGCCTCTCACTATCGCGGCCTCTCTTGTTGCGGAGCACAGGCTCCAGATGCGCAGGCTCAGTAATTGTGGCTCATGGGCCGAGTTGCTCCACGGCATGTGGGATCTTCCCAGACCAGGGCTCGAACCCGTGTCCCCTGCATTGGCAGGCAGATTCTCAACCACTGCGCCACCAGGGAAGCCCTATTGTCCATTTTAAATTCATTTTCTATGTGGTGTGAGATATAGTTCAAGGTTCACTTTTTTTTGCATATGGATGTCTAATTTTTCCAGGATCATTTGTGCAAAAGACTGTCCTTTCTCCATTGAATTGCCTCTGTATCTTCATTAAAAATCAATAGACTGAATTTATGAAGGTCTATTTCTGGAGTCTATTCTGTTCTACTGATCTATGTGTCTATCCTTTCACCAATACCACCATCTTCTTTACTGTAGCTTTATGATATATCTTAATGTGTAATGTGTCTTCCAGCTGTGTTCTTGTCTTTCAAAATTGTTTTAGATACTTCAGTTTCTTCACATTTCCATATGAACTTTAGAATTATCTTTTCTGTATTTGCAAAGAATTCTGCTGGGATTTTAATAGGGATTACATTAAATCTTTATATCATCTTAGGGAGAATTGACATCTTAACTATATTGAATTTTTCAATCAATGAAAAGGGTATGTCTCACCATTCATTTAGGTCTTCTCTGTTTTATTTCATCAACATTCTTTGATTTTCAAAATAAAGATCCTGCATGTCCTATTATAATTATACCTAGTGCTTCAATTGTGAAGAGCTATTGGTACCGTTTTTAACTTTTGGATTCCAGTTGTTTATTACAAATATATAGAAATGCAAGTTGATTTTTGTATGTTGACCTTTTTTATACTGTGACGTTGCTAATCACTTGTAAGTTCTAGTAGCTTTTTGTGTAGATTCCTTGGAATCCTCTACATGGACAAATGTGTTCTCTGCAAGTAGGGACATTTCTTCCTTTCCAGTTTAAATACCTCTCATTTCTTTTCCTTTTTAAAAATTATTTATTTATTTATTTATCTGTCTGTCTATTTCTTTATTTGGCTGTTCCGGGTCTCAGCTGTGGCACAGGGGATCCTTGTTGCGGCATGCAGGATCTTCGTTGCCATGTGTGGGATCTTTAGTTGAGGCATGCGGGATCCAGTACCCTGACCAGGGATCGAACCCGGGCCCCCTGCATTGGGAGTGCAGAACAACAAGCACTGGACCGCCAGGGAAGTCCCAGTTCTTTTTCTTATTACACCATCTAGGATTTTTAGTACATTTATGTCTATAAATTGGAATTCGTATTTTGTAGAATATTAAGTAAGAATCAAGCTTTGTGGGGTTTTTTCCGCCCAACACCATTTATTGATAAGCTATTTTTTCAAGTGCTTTGCAGTGACAACTTCATCATAAATCAAATGTCTTTTTGTGCATGAACCAGTTTCTGGATTCTCTATGGTGCCCTATTCACCTACTTGACTATTCTTACACCAACACAACACAGTTGTAGCTTAGTACAGCAAGTCTTCCACCTTGTTTTTTTTAACAAAAAGAATTATTGAAAAAAATTTTTTTGATTCCATTTTTTTAGACTTTTTTTATTTTAGAGCAGTTTTAGCTTCAAAGTTAAATTGATAGGAGGTACAGAGACTTCCCATGTACTCCCAGCCCCACACAGGCATAGCTTACCACATCATCAGCATCCCCCACCAGAGTGTTACATTTGTTATAATCAAAGAACCTACACTGACACATCATTATCACCCAAAGTCCATAGTTTACATTAGGGCTCACTCTTGGTGTTGTATATTCTATGGGCTTGAACAAATATAATATAATAACATAAATCCACCATTATATTATCATACAGAGTATTTTCACTGCACTAAAAATCCTCTGTGCTTCACCGATTCATCCCTCCCTCCCCTCAAGCCCCTGACAACCGGTGATCATTTTACTGTCTTCATAGTTTTGCCTTTCCCAGAATGTTTTATAATCAGAATCATATACTTTGTAGCTGTATTAGTCAGGGTTCTCCAGAGAAACAGAACTAATAGGATATATATATACACATAGATAGATAGATAGATAGATAGATAGATAGATAGATAGAAAGATAGTAAGAGACTTATTATGAGGGATTTGTTCACTGATTATGGAATCTGAGAAATCTCCTGATCTGCCACATGCAAGCTGGAGCACAGGAAAGCCAGTGGTGTAGTTCCAATCCCAATTTGAGAGCCTGAGAACCAGGGAAGGCAATGGTTTAATTCATAGTCCAGTCCAAAAGCCCAAGAACCAGGAGCAACCATGTGTGAGGGCAAGAGAAGATGGATGTCCTAGCTCAAGTAGAGAGCAAATTTGTCCTTCCCTCACCTTTTGGTTTTATTCAGGACGTTAATGGATTGGGTAATGCCCACCCACATGGGTAAAGAGTGATCTTCTTTACTCAGTCTGCCAATTCAAATGCTAATCTCGTCTAGAAACACCCTCACAGACACACTCAGAAATAATGTTTTACCAGCTATCTGGGCATACCTTAGCCCAGTCAAGTTGACACTTAAAATTAACCATCACAGTAGCCTTTTCATTTTAGTTTCTTTCACTTAGTAACATGCATTTAAGTTTCCTCCATGTCTTTTTATGGTTTGGTAGTTCATTTCTTGTTAACACTGAATAATATTCTGCTGTCCAGATGTACTACAGTTTATTTATCCATTTGCCTACTGAAAGACATCCAAGTTGCTTCCAAGTTTTGGCAATTACAAATAAAGCTGCTATAGAGACTTCCCTGGTGGTCCAGTGGTTAAGACTCCATGCTCCCAATGCAGGGGGCCTGGGTTCAATCCCTGGTCAGGGAACTAAGATCCCACATACTGCAACTAAGCCCATGCACCACAACTACTGAGCCTGCGCACTCTAGAGCCTGCGCACCGCAACTAGAGAAGCCCACATGCCACAACAAAGAGCCCACGTGCTGCAATGAAGACTCAGTGCAGCCAAAATAAATAAATAATTTAAAAATGAAAAACAAACAAATAAAGCTGGTACAAATCTGTACCAACAACAGACTCCAAATAGCCAAAACAACCTTGAGAAAAAAAGAACAAAGCTGGAGGCATTACACGTCCTGATTTCAAACTACATTAAAAACCTATAGTAATCAAAGCAGTATGATACAAGCATAAAAAACAGATGCATAGACCAATGGAAGAGAGTGGACAGCCCAGAAATAAATGCATACATATACAGTTAACTAATCTTTGACATGGGCGCCAAGAATATAAAATGGGAAAAGGATAGTATCTTCAATAAATGGTGTTGGGAAAACTAGATATCCACATTGCAAAAGAATGAAATTAGACCCCTATCTTATACCACTCACAAAACTGACTTGAAATGGATTCAAGTAAGACCAGAAATGATAAAACTCTTTGAAAAAAACATAGGTAAAACTCCTTGACATTGGTGTTGGCAATGATTTTTCTAGATCATCCAAAATCGCAAGCAACAAAAGCAAAAATAAACAACTGGGTCTACATCAAACCAATAAGCTTCTGTACAGCAAAGGAAACAATCAAGGAAATGAGAAGACAACCTACAGAATGGGAGAAAATATTTGCAAATCATGTATCTGATAAGGGGTTGATATCTAAAATATATAAGAAACTCATGTAACTCAATAGGAAGAAAACAAATAATCTGATTAAAAAATGGGCGAAGGACGTGAATAAATATCTTTCCAAAGAAAATATACAAATGGCCAACAGATAGATAAAAAGGTGCTCAACGTCAATAATTATCAGGGAAATGCAAATCAAAACTATGATGAGATACCACCTCATACCTGTTAGAATGGCTATTATCAAAAGAAATATATGTAAGAAATAACAAATGTTGGCAAGAATGTGGCAAAAAGGGAACTCTTGTACATTGTTGGTGGGAATGTAATTTCGTACCGCTATTATGGAAAACAGATTGGAGGTTCCTCAAGAAATTAAATATAGAACTACGATAAGATCCAGAAATCCCACTTTTGGGTATGTATCTGAAGGAAGCAAAATCAGTATCTGGAAGAGATATGTGCACTTCCATATTCATTACAGCATTATTCACGATAGTCAAGATATGAAAACAGCCTAAGTGTCCACCAAAAGATGAATGGTTAATGAAACTATGTTATATACACATACAATAGAATATTATTCAGCCATAAAAAGGGAATCCTGTCATTTGTGACAACATAGATGAACCTAGAAGGCATTATGCTAGGTGAAGTAAACAAGAAGGGAAAGACAAGTACTGTATGCTATTACATATAGTAGGATGTGGAATTATTATATGTGGAATCTGAAAAAAGAAAAAAGCTGAACTCATGAAAACAGAGTAGATCAGTGGTTACCAAGGGCTAGAAGGTAGGGGAAATGAGGATATGTTTGTCAAAGGGTATAAAATTTCAGTTATAAGATGAATAAGTTCTGAGAATCTAATGTACAGCATGGTGACTATACTTAATAATGCTGTATTGGATACTTGAAATTTGCTAAGGAAGTAAATGTTAAGCTTTCTCACCACACACACACAAAAGGTAAGTATGTTAGGTGATGGGTGTGTTAATTAACTTGATTGTGGTAATCATTTCACAATGTAAAATTGTAGCAAATCGTGGTGTACACTTTAAATATATATAATTTTATTTATCAATTATACCTCAATTAAGCTGGGTGGTGGGGCGTGGAAATCTGAGTGCAGGTTTGTGTATGGACATAAGTGTTCAACTCCTTTGGGTAAATACCAAGACTCACGATTGCTGGATGGCTGGATGTATGGTAAGAGTATGTATAGTTTGTAAGAAACCTCCAAAGTGGCTGTACCATTTTGCATTCCCACCAGCAGTGAAAGAGTATCTGTTGCACCATAGCCTTGCCAGCATTTGGTGTCATCAGTGTTCTTGGTTTTTGGCCATTCTCATAGGTGTGTAGTGTTACCTCATTGTCACTTTAATTTGCATTTGCCTGATGACATATGATGTGGAACATCTTTTCATATGCTTATTTGCCATCTGTATATCTTCTTTGGTGAGCCTTGTTCTTCTTCAGGTGCCTTGGCTAAGATTTTAAAATCAGCTACACACATACACATGTGCACACACGTCTACACATTGAGATTTTGATTGGCATTGCATTGAATCTGAAGACTAAATTGCAGTGACCTGACATCCTTGCAATACTGACTCATAACTCATAAACATGGTATCTCACTCCACTAATTTAGGTCTCTTTAATTTCTTCCAATATTTTTTCCCACTTTCTGCATAGAGGACTTGTATATCTTTTGTTAGGTTTATTCCCAGGAATTTGATATCTTGATATGGTATCAATGGTAAAATTTTAAAATTTTAAAATTTTAAAATTTTCACTTCATACTCTTTTTAAAAGACTATTTGCTGTTTAAAACAATAATACTGTCAATGTATTATGCGGTTCATAACATTTGAAGTAACATATATGACAATGATAACAGAAAATTCAGGAAAGATAAATAAAATTATAATTATACTGTTGTAAGGCTCTTACATTGTATGTGAAGCAATTAAGTATTAATTCAAGATAGACAGTAATAAATTAAAGATGTATATTATAATCATTAGAGTAACTACTAAATATATAAGAAATATATGTAAAAAGACAATAAAAGAGGAAAAATGGAGAACTAAAACATACTTGACTAACCTGAAAGAAACCTGGAAAGGAGGAACAAAGAAAGAAGTAACAGATGGAACAAATTAAAAAACAAATATGGTATATTTAAAGTTAACTATATCAGTAATCACAAAAATTTTAATGGACTAATCACTCTTTAAAAGAAAAAGATTGTCAGACTATTTTTTAAAAAACAACCAACAATATCCTGCCTACAAGAGATACACTTAAACATAATTGATTTAAATATAAGTAACTTGAAATAAAACATGGGAAAAGATAGTCCGTGAAAACAGTAACCATATGAAAACTGATATGGCTATATTATTAATGGTGAAAGGAGGTGTTAAGGAAGAAGTAACAGAGAATAAAAGGAACTTCATAATAATTAGAAGATCAGTTCCATAGGAGAAATACATAATCCTAAATGTATATGCACCTAATAATATAACTTCAAAATTTATGAAGCAAAAAATTGACAGAACTGTATGGGAAAGACAAATATAGAATTAGAGTTGGAGATTTTAACATATCTCTTCAGTAATCAATAGACAAGCAAGCAAAATATTAGTAAGGATATAGAACATTTGAGTAACAATACTAAGCAACTTAACTGACACTTGTAGAAAACTGTACTCAACAGCTGTAGGTTGCTCCATCTTTTCAAGTGCTTATGGAACACTGAACAAAATATATGCTGAGCCATAAAACTAGTAATCAAAGGATTAAAATTATACAAAATATGTTCTTTAACCACAGAAAAAGTAAACCAGAAATCAATAACAATAAGATATCTGTTACCAAACCAAAACATGGGTCCACTCGCCTGGTGGGTTGTGGTGAGGGAAAGTGCAGCATTTATTGTAAGGCACCATATAAGGAACCCGGGACACCTAGTGCTCAAAAAGCCTGACCTCCCCATTGGGTTTCAGCAAGGCATTTTTAAAGGCAAGGTAAGGGAGGGGCATCCCAGTGTATGTGATGAGCTCCTGCCGAATTCTCTGATTGGTTGATGGTGAGGTAACAGGGCGGTGTCACAGGGGTTAACATTATCAATCCTCAGGCTCCAGTAGGTCTGCAGGCTACGTGCTCACAGTCATCAAGTAGTTAATTTCCTCCATTTGGTGGGGGGTTTAGCATTTATAAAACAACTCAAGAACTGTGTGTCAGATACAATCATCTAAGTAAAATACTTCAGAGGAGCTAAAGCAGAGGATATAGGGAAGAGGTCTGTTAGGGGAAGGACCCATAGGATCCTGTTTGGTTACATATCTAGAAAATCCCAAATCATCTGGAAATTAAGTAACTTACTTCTAAGTAACTGATTTCATCAAGGATGAAATTACAATAGAAATTAGAAAATACTTTGAAAGTAACAGTAATGAAAATACAGCATATCAAAATTTGTGAGATGCAGCTATAGCAGCTCTTAGATGGAAATTTGATGAATTAAGTATCTATCTCAACAAGGTACAAAAAAGAGAAGGTAGAAAGAAAGAAATAAAATCAGAGATTAATGAAATAGAAAAGAGATATAAAACAGAGAAACTCAGGGACTTCCCTGGTGGCACAGTGGTTAAGAATCTGCCTGCCAGTGCCGGGGACACAGGTTGGATCCCTGGTCCGGGAAGATCCCACATGCTGCGGAGCAACTAAGCCAGTGCACCACAACTATTGAGCCTGCACTCTAGAGCCTGAGAGCCACAACTACTGAAGCCCTCATGCCTAGAGTCCGTGCTCTGCAACACGAGAAGCCACCACAATTAGAAGCAAGTGCACCACAATGAAGAGTAGCCCCCACTCTCCACAACTGGAGAAAGCCCGCACACAGCAAGAAAGACCCAATGCAGCCAAAAATAAATAAATTAAAAAAAAAAAAACAGAGAAAGTCAATGAAGCCAAAAGATGGTTCTTTGAAAAGATTAATAAAATTGACAGAATTGATCAAGGAAAAGAGTAAGAGAGAAAACAGATATACCTAATATCAAGGATGACAGAGGCAACATCACTATAGATGCCACATACATTAAAAAATAATATGAGGATTCATGAACAACTTTATGTCAATAAAGTTGACAGCCTAGATGTAATGGGCAACTTCTTAGGAAAACACAACTTACAGAAATTTTGAATAATCCTGTATCTTTTAATGAAATTAAATCCATAATTTATAACATTCCAACAACAAAAACACCAGATTCAGATGGCTACCCTGGTAAATGCTACCAAACTTTTAAGGAAAAAGATTAACAATTTTACACACTATCTTTCAGAGAGGCCAGCATAACCTTGATACCAAAACCTATCAAGGATATTACAAGAAAAAAAATTACAGAGTAATATCCCTTAAGAATACAAATGGAAAAAAAAATCCAAATGAAACACTAACAAATCAAATGCAGTATTATGTAAGAACCATACACATCATGGTCTTGTGAGTTTATTCCAGAAAGACATAGCTGGCTTAACACTTAAAAAGTCATTCAATATTATTTTAACAATGTGATCATTTTAAAAGATACAGAAAAAGCATTTTATAAAATTCAAAACCCATTCATAATAAAAACTATTAGTTGACTAAGAATAGAGAGAAACTTCCTCAATTTGATAAGATTATTTACCTAAAGCATACAAATAATATCACACTTAATGGTGACATAGTGTATGCTTCGCCCTAACAAGACAAGGAGATCTGTTATCACCACTTCTATTCAACATTGTATTGGAGTTCCTGCCAGTGCAATAAGGAGAGAAAAAAAAATTCTTTAATTGCAAAGGAAATAGTAAACTGTCTTTATTCATAAATGACATGATTGTGTACATAGAATATCCAAGGAATGTACAAACTACTAGAAGTAATAAGTGAATTAAGCAAGGCCATGTGATACACAGTCAATATACAAGTATCAGCTGTATTTCTTTATACTTGCAGCAAACAATTGAAATATGAAAATGTAAAAATAATACCATTTACAATAGGATTTAAAACATAATAAGGTACACAGGACTAAATAAAATGCATAAGAGTCTACAGTGAAAATCATAAAACAAGGAGAAATCAAAGAAGACCTAATGAAAGAAGAAAGAGCCTATTTCACAGAGGAAGATTTAATTGTTATGATGTCACTTCTCCCCAATTGGTCTATACATTTAATGCAATCCTAATCAAAATCCCAGGAGGCCTTTTTGGTAGAAATTGATAGGCTAATTTTAAAATTTAAATGCAATTGCAAAAAAACTTAGAATCGTCAAAATCATCTTTAAAATAAGCATAAAGATGGAAGATTTATGCTACCAATTTTCAAATTGATTTTACTATCAAGGTAAGTAATTAATACACTATGGTATAGGCATAAGGATAAACAAATAGACCAATGGAACAGAATAGAGTCCAGATAGAGGCTCACACATATACTGTTACTTGACCAATGAAAAAGACACCACTGCAATTCTAGGGGAAAGAAAGACCTTAGAATAAATGGTGTTGGAAGAACACAGCATCCAGATAGAAAAAAAATAAACCTTGACTCTTACACTCATACCACTCACAAAAATTAATTTCAAATGGATTGCAGGGGACTTCCCTGGTGGTCCAGTGGTAAAGAATCTGCCTTCCAATGCAGGGGATGCGGGTTTGATCCCTGGTCAGGGAACTAAGTTCCCACGTGCCGTGGAGCAACTACGCTCGAATGCCACAACTACTGAGATCGCGGGCCTCAATGAGAGAGCCCGCGTGCTGCAGACTACAGAGCCCACACGCCCTGGAGCCCAAGCACCACAACTAGAGAGAAAAAACCCACACGCCACAACAAACAGCCTGTGCCGAAAGGAAAAGATCCCACATGCCTCAATGAAGATCCTGCATGCCACAACTAAGACCTGACGCAGCCAAAAAATAAAGAAAATAAATTTTTAAAAAATGGATTGCAGATCTAAATGTGAAATCTAAGTTATAAATCTTCTAGCTGGAAACACAGGAGACTGTATGAGCGTGGGGTAGGCAAAGATTTCTTATAAAAGAGCAAAAGGTACTAACCATAAAGGAAAAAAAGATAAAATAGATTTCATCCAAATTTAAAACTTGTGCTCATCAAAAAACACAATTAAGAAAGTGAGGGACTTCCCTGGTTGCGCAGTGGTTAAGAATCCGCCTGCCAATGCAGGGGACACAGGTTCCTGCCCTGGTCTGGGAAGATCCCACATGCTGCAGAGCAACTAAGCCCGTGTGCCACAACTACTGAGGCTACATGCCTAGAGCCTGTGCTCCTCAACAAGAGAAGCCACCGCAATAAAAAGCCCACACACCGCAATGAAGAGTAGCCCCTGCTCGCTGCAACTAGAGAAAGCCCATGCACAGCAACGAAGACCCAATGCAACCAAAAATAAATAAATAAATAAATATTTTGAAATACATACATCTGCAAAGGATTTGTAACCAGATAGTACAAAGAACTCTTAAAACTCAATAATAAGACCACTCAGCTTTTAAAAATGGGCAAAACGTTTTCACAAACACTTTGCAAAGAAGATATACAAATGGTCAAGAAATTAAACGGAAAGACGTTCAACATCATTAGTCACCAGGGAAATTCAAATCAAAAACACCATGAGATAATACCACACACCCACAAGAATGACTAACAGTACCAAGTGTTGAGAGGCTATGAAGCTACTGGAACTTTTATATATTGCAGGTGAGTGTATAAAATGGCACCTCTTTTGAAAACTTTTTGGCAGTTTCAACCAAAGTTAAACATAAACCTACCCTATGACCCAGCAATTGCACTTTTAGGCACACAAGAAAAATGAGAGCAGACGTCCACAAAAAAGACTTGTTCAAGAATAAAACACCTTCATTACACCAAAAAGTGGAACTAATTCAAATATTCAACAATAGGATGGATAAACAAATTATATATTCATACAAATAAAAAGAGCAACCTACTGATACACGTAACTACCTGGATAAATCTTAAAATCACTACATTGTGTAACGATTCCAAGCACAGAGAGTGAGTACATACTATATAATTCTATTTATATGAAGTTTGAGAACTAATAAAAGCATCAGATGTTAACTATACTTATTTTGTTTATCATTTCACAATATACAAATATCATATGCAGATGTACAAGTATTGTACACCTGAAACTAATACGTTACATGTCATTTATACCTCAGTCATAAAAAACAAACAAAAACAAAAGGAAACAATGCTTACCTCTGGAGGTGGATATTGGCTGGGAAAGTGCACAAGAAAACCCTCTGTATGACACCTCTGCTCCACATCCATCATTACAGTCATTCTACCTCTGAACCATACCTAGAATCATCTCCTTCTCATGATCTCCACTGTCCCCACCCTAGGCCAAGTCTCAGCTGTCTCTGATGTGCAGGCCACAAGAAGGACCCTGTGCCTGAGGAGCGAATGGGAGGACAAGAGCCCACAGAAACTCATCAGATATGAGTGCTGTTCTTCTCTATGTGAATGAGCCATTACCACAAGACTTCCATTCCTACTGATCCAGAATTTTAACTGATTTTCTTTTGAGCTTCAATTGGTTTTTACAATATTTCCACTGCCTCAACCATGGAAAATGACATTGTTTCTATGGGAAAATGTATTCTGATTTTCAACAATTGATTAAAATTGATTAACTTTTTAGAACCCAGTCATTTCTTCATTGGAGATTTTCCTCTTGTTTTTTATGGTATTTTTAAGTATCTCTAAGTCTTTTTAATGGGTTTATTTTCTGCATTTCCAATCATCTTTGAAAATCACGCAGGGCAGGCTCTTCCATTACTTGTGTTTGTGTGTTAGAGCACGGCATGCAGCACTGGATGCACCGGGAGCACAGCTGAAATGCAGCAGGACCCTACGGTCCTCCCCCCACCCACCATGTCCTCTGCCTGCCTCTTGTCTGTAGAAAAACTTTAGTCAAAGTTGAGCTTGTATATACTCACTTGCAAATTTGCAGTTAGCCTAAACAGAGAAAATTTGAGTCAAGGTTTAAAACATTTTACAAGTAATTTAAACACAACATAAAACATATTTGCCAAGTTTAAAAGTAATTAATTACAAAACACAATTAAAGTAGTGGAGCAGGGCTTCCCTGGTGGCACAGTGGATGAGAATCCGCCTGCCAATGCAGGGGACATGGGTTTGATCCCTGGTCTCAGAAGATCCCACAGGCCGTGGAGCAACTAAGCCCTGTGTGCTACAACTACTGAGCCTGTGCTCTAGAGCCCGCAAGCCACATCTACTGAGCCTGCGTGCTGCAACTACTGAAGCCCGCGTGCCTAGAGCCAGTGCTCCGCTACAAGGGAAGCCACCGCAATGAGAACACTGTGCACCGCAACAAAGAGTAGCCCCAACTCAGGGCAACTAGAGAAAGCCCACGCGCAGCAACAAAGACCAAACACAGCCAAAAATAAATAAATAAAATAAATAAGTTTATTTAAAAAAAAGTAGTAGAGCATTAAAATTACATTTTAAAATACTAAGTTTTAAAAGTAATTCTTGTATTGTTCTGAAATTCTAAAACCGATTCAGTAGGGAGACATTAATATTCAGTTTATAAAAGTATTCATCAGTTTTCCTATAACTAGACATCTCTAGTACATTCAGAATTATCCAATTTACAAGTAATTCATTTATAAGTTAAACTTCCAATATGTAAAATGGTTGCATTAAAACACTTTTCAGAATTTTATTTTTAAAAGTACTATTATAGTATAAGTTCACATTTATAACTGAAAATTTTATGAAAGTTATCAGTCTAAAAAGTTACAGGTCCAAAGAATATTGATACTAATATTAATTAGGGTTGTCTAAACTGCTGTAAAAAGCAAAATTAAAAATTCGATAGCATAAACAAAATAGCAATTTACTTATCTCTCATGTAAGAGCCCAAGATTAATAGATCCAGATTAGAAGATCCAGTCATTTAGGGCCCCAATCTGATGGTGGACCTACTTCAATACATAGTCCCCAAACACCTCTCTAGTTATCATTATTCTAGGCTACAGGAAAGAAGAGTGAGCAGAAGTCCAGGGCAAACCATTGCCTTTTAAATAGGTTAGGCAGAACTTAGTGAGAACTTAGTCATATGGCCACGTGCAGCTGCAAGGGAAACTGGGAAATACTGTTGCTATTTGGGCAGCCCCATCCCAGCTACAGTCCTATAATGCTGTAATAGGAGGAAAACAGATTTTAATGAAGAGTTAGCAGTGTCTGACACCCCTCTAGCCACTAGTATTCTGTGTTTATCCTTCTCCTGATATGCTCATCCCCACCCCAAGGGAGACAACTCCAAATTCCATCCAGGTGCTACATCCAGCTCAAATTCTGGGATCTCTGGGTGACTTGCAATCATCTCCCTCAGACTCAGATTGGCTTTTTGTGGTCCAGCAACTCATTAACTCAAAGGAAGTCACTTACTTCTCCAACACCCGATAAACCATGGTCTAATAGAAACAAGATGGTTATATGAGAACTTCTTGTTCTTTAGTATTCAGTGGCCCTTCTGCTGCCATAAATCTTGGGGAGGGATAAGACAAGAGATTAATATTTTTGAAATCTCAAGGGAGATGCGTTTAGGCAACTGGAAAAAAAAGAAACCTGCTTTTTCTTTCTGAGAGAAAGTAGCATTAGACAGAAGAAAAGATATTTGGTGACAAAAGACATTCTATTTCATGGTATTTGATGGTGAGGACGCTAGTTAAATAAGGGATTTCTGGAGCAAAGTGAGAAGAGAATCCAGAACAAAAGTAAATAGTAGCTTTTTTTTTTAAAGAAAAATACGAACTTTTTGATTAGCTTGTCTTAAGATGACTATTGAGAGATTAATGACATTTTGATAATAAGAACCATATCAAAAAGACAGAACCACATCAAAACACAAAAACACTTTAATTACTGAGAAATATATATAACTCCATCCTTAAGCTTCTTTCCCTTTATTCTCCCATTAGGGTATGTTGATGTCCTGTGTTCCCCACTGTGTGTGTGCATGTGTGTGTGTGTTCATATAATTCAGACCATATTTTGAGCAGGAGTCTTCCTGATGGAGCCAAATGATTTCCAAAACCAAAGATCTATTTTTAAACATATTTTAAAGTAGTTGAAATAAGGAAAGCTATGCTCAGCTAAAAGCAGTTCAGCTACAGTGTAAACTGTAAAGGCAGGAGTTAAGCAAAGGATAAGGATGCAATAGAGAGATGAGAAATGGACAAAGGACTTGTGGCTAAATAAGACGTAAAAATGTCCTCATAAGGGAGCAGTATATATAGTGTTTGAAGCCAAGGCCTGAAGCCAGACTGCCAGGTGTACCGCCCTGCCTTTTCACTTACTTGCAGAAGAAGTGCTTGATAGTACTTTCTCCATGGGGTTGCTGAGAGGAATTCCTGTGTCCCTTCCTATGCTGCCTTTTGCACCATTACAAGGTAAACCCTTGAGAAATAACCATTGGTCTGGGAAGGATATTTCTGGGGTGAAGTCAGTAAGTCAAACCCAGGGCTGGGGACTTCCCTGGTGGCACAGTGGTTAAGAATCTGCCTGCCAATGCAGGGGACACGGGTTCAAGCCCTGGTCTGGGAAGATCCCACATGCCGCAGAGCAACTAAGCCCATGCACCACAACTACTGAGCCTGTGCTCTAGAACCCATGAGCCACAACTACTGAGCCCATGTGCCCCGACTACTGAAGCCTGTGTGCCTAGAGCCCATGCTCCGCCACAAAGAGAAGCCACCACAGTGAGAAGCCCGTACCACAATGAAGAGTAGCCCCTGCTCGCCACAACTAGAGAAAGCCCTCACACAGCAACAAAGACCCAATGCAGCCAAAAATTAATTAATTAATTAATTTTAAAAAACCCAGGGCTGGCATTATTGGCAACAAATCACCTTCAGCAAAGTTGACTCAGGCATTAGTAAAAGTGAAACTGATAGGTGGTGTTTTGGGGGGCTCCAAGGAGCTCCAGTCCTTTATGTCTCAAAGCAGAAAGAATTCAGTGAGAGGAAAAGTGATCAATAAGAAGTGATTTATTAGAATAGGATGCTTGCAAAGCTTATAAGCAGGCAGGCCAGAGGGTGCCATGCCCTGAGAATTTAGTAGGCTACAGTTTTATAATCAAAGGAAAAGTGGGGAGGGGGAAAAGACCACCTTGTTCCTCATTCTTTAGTAGACGTCACGCTTGCATCTCAGCTCCTCCTCCAGGCTGGGCGGGGGAGTTTTCTTGTCCTTACATGGTCAAGCTACGACTGTCATGGCACTATGGAAAACTTATTTCAGGTCTCAGTACAATGAGGGTCTTTCACTTTGAAATGTCACCTTTCCATAAATTATTGTTTTTTAAGTGTGCAGAGAGCATGTCCTAGGGGTCGTTAACTTACTGAGCTCACTGGGCAGGATGTGGGTCTCATACCACCATTGTTTTATTGTTTTGGGACATGTTTTGTCTTATGCTTCTGCTGCATGGGTTTTGTTGCTAAACAGGCCTGCTTGGTTTTGTGGTTAAGCAAACCTGCTTTCTTGAATGATCATTAACTTACAGGGGTCACCCATACTTTTTTCTTTACTTACAATCCCCTAGTGGGGTTAACTATTTAAGTACCTAATTTGTCCCTTTACCCTGTCCCTAACATAAGGGGTGCAAAGATGCATAGCATCAGCCACAACGTACCTCTCCCAGAAGCCCTTACACCTGTCAAAACAGACTCCTGGGTTGAATGAGCCCTGATTCTGACCCAATGTGTGAAATCTTATATCCATTACATTGGTATTTCGTGCATGATTTTGTATTTGAAGAATCTGTTACATTTTAAAAGTGGATATTTTGTGTTTGTAATCACACAGGTAACTGTGTGAGGAAAGCGCTTTTTTACAGTATTTTTATTTTTTTGAAATTATCTGTGTATCAGTCTTCTCTACTAAACTATAAGCTCCTCTAAGCAGGAAACTTAATCCCCTCACTCCTCACTGTACCCCAGCACCCAGCTCAGTGCATGGGTATTTTAAAGTAAATTTCTTCCCGTAGCACAGAACCAAAGATCCGATTTGTGGGGTTGGGGGTTGGGTTGGAGAGGTGGATGAGGGGCTGGGATGTGTTCTAACAGATCTCCTGAAAGATAGATGTTCTCCGCTTAAGCTTTTGGAGCAAGACTTGCTTCGGGGTTGTTGGTGACAGTTTCCCCTCACCAGTAGGAGTTTGTCACTATAAGACAACACCAGGAAGTTAAAAGTGAATGGGAAGGGCGGGTGATGGAGATTCCGACCCCTAGGGTCTCCCCTGAGAGTAGCTGAGAGTGCGGGCAACTGCATGTGAAAAACAGAGAGGTCATAGGGTTAATTTTTTCTGCCCAGAGCAGGTTTGGCCCACGTTTTATACCCTCTGTGGGGGTAATGGGTGCTGCTGAGTGGGCGGTGTGTTGGCTGAAAGGAGGTGGAGCTGAACAGCCCCTCCACATTGGCTATTGCTGCTGTTTGTACTTTGTTGCTTTACATTTCTTTGCAAAGAGCTGAAAGTGCAGTGCCCTCCAGATCGCAGCTGAAGGATCTGCCAGTGTTGGGGCAAAGGCAGCGAGGTCGGGTACCGCAGCAGAGCTCTCAGCTCTGGGTCTCAGCTCTGGGTCTTCCAGGTGCAGGGCTCACCCATCCAAGGTGTAGTAGTTCCCGGTGGTCCACGAGGACACTGGAATCTGGGTTCCCCAAAGGCACCTGATGTTGCAGCATTTATCTAAATGCCACATTCAAGCTCTTCTTTGAAAGATGTTAACTGACGTGTGCTTTCTGTCTTTTGTCATCCTTTCTTTAGGACAGGTTACACTGACCCAGCCTGGTGAAGATCTCTGGAGACCATGACCAAGAAAAGAATTGCTGTGATTGGGGGAGGAGTGAGTGGGCTCACGTCTATCAAGTGCTGCCTGGAAGAAGGCTTGGAGCCCGTCTGCTTTGAAGGGACTGATGACATTGGAGGGCTGTGGAGGTTTCAGGTAAATCTCCTGGTTCCTTAATACTTGGAACTCTCACCGTAACTAGGTGCATAAGATATTTTACCTCGTGTCAGGAAGTATGACGGGCTTCACAGTGATTAAACCTGCCAGACTTCAACCTGATGACCTCCTCTCAGCAGCCATCACCTCAGGTTCTATGCAGGTTCCTCTTTCCCTACGCTGGCAGCAAAATGGGACGCAGGTATCACTCGTTTTTCCCTTTACTGATGTCTGTGAAAATGGCACAGAGATCATTTTCATTTACAGATCTTCCTTGATTTACAATGAGGTTACATCTTGATAAGTCCATCGTAAATTGAAAATATCCTGTTACAAATGTATTTAATACACCTAACCTACCTAACACCATAGCTGAGCCTAGCCTACCTTAAACGTGCTCAAAACACTTACGTTAGCCTACAGTCAGGCAAAATCATCTCACACAAAGCCCATTTTATAATAAAGTGTCGAACAGCTCATGTAATTCATTGAATGCTGTATTGAACATAAAACAGAATGGTTGTTTGGGTACAGAACGGTTGCAAGTCTATCAGTTGTTTACCGCCCTGATCCTTCCAGCTGACTGGAAGCTGCCACTGCCCAGCATCACCAGAGTATGATACAAAATATCGCTAACCGGGGACAAGATCAAAATTCAAAATTCGAAGTGTGGTTTCTATTGAATGTGTATCACTTTTGAACCATTGTAAAGTCAAAATATCACAAGTTGGGCACTGTCTGTAATGAGTTTTGCCGCTATCCAGAAAAGCGTAACAATTTTGGTGGCGGGGGGTGTAGCAGAATGGCAGACATGTAAAGTGGTTGCTCTTGGTCTGCGTTCATCGGGAAGTGATCTAGAATACTGCTTACAACTCCTTCCCGGAGTCCCCCTTTTCAATCTCTTCTAACCTTACTGTTTTTTTTCTTTTCTTTCTTACCTTCCTTCCTTTGTTGCTTCCTTCCTTCTTTACTTTAAACAGTTATCTAATGTTTCTAGTGCTTGAATAGGATATAAAATGCCTTCCTTGCTTTGCACTTTTCCTTCACTTGAGAAATCAAAGCAGTTGTCCTGTCTTCAGGGAAGGGCAGAGGGCACCTGCAACTGGGTTTTCTTGTCCTTGCACAGACTCAGTTTTAAAGTTGAGTTGCTTTAATATGCACACCCAGCCCTGCAACTTGTTACTAACAGTTAAGGTATCTTCTTACTTAAATGATAGTTAAGCTTATTATATGTCAAAGAATATCACCCTCCTTAACTGATCTCCAAAGCAACATCCATTGGGTTTGCTTTTCAACTCACTTTTTAAGCC
The DNA here is from genome assembly GCF_028023285.1 of Balaenoptera ricei. Lineage (NCBI taxonomy): Eukaryota > Metazoa > Chordata > Mammalia > Artiodactyla > Balaenopteridae > Balaenoptera > Balaenoptera ricei. Next base: position 106,626,744 of record NC_082639.1, read on the forward strand.
AGTGAATGGTATTAAGGTGTCCAGATTTGTTTCATATTTCACAAAACGAACACGGTGTTGGCCAGCTACTTAAAAGTGGTTTCATTCGTTCATAGCATTCCTTAGTAGAAGAGCAGTACAGTTGTTTTGCATCTTGGCTCTGCCTTGGGGACTAACTCTATTTGACAATCGTCCTTATTCGGATCTAGGGCGGATACGCCTTAGCACACCACCCATGCCTCGGTCACAATCAGTCTTGGGCATGGGCTGAAAAGACTGTTAATAAATATTTTGTAATCAATAGAAAATTTTACTTTTGAAATCCAGCCACAACATAGTGTAGAGGTTAAGAGCACGTCTGGGTTCAAATCCTACTGTGACGTTGGGGAAAACCATTAAACCTCTCTGTACCTCTGTGTTGTCATCTTTAAGAAGGAGATGATACTGGCACCCACTTCATAGAGTTATTGTGGGGATTAAGTGAATGAATAATTATGTCATGACTAATAACAGTGGCACAATAATTGCTAAACATCAGTTATTACTCAGTAGGCCTAGAGTGTGGCCCACACATTTGGTGTCTGGTAAGCATCCTAGCCAGGTCTGGCAACTACTGACCAGGCATGAAATTAGTGAAGGGTCCACCATCCTACCTGATTGTCAGGTTTTATTTCCAAAGTGGTTTAAACTTCCTCTCTGTTAAAGATCCAATTTGGAGTTTTTTCTGATTATACTCTTGGCAAAATTTCAGCACCTTATAAACTGTTTTCTTGAAAATAAATAAGCTATATTTCATCATAATGCTCTGACTGCTGTTAAGACAGACCACATCTGTGTCTATTATATTATATATAACATACATATATTTTACATATATTATAAATGCACACACAAACACCACTATATTTCTAGAGCCATGGGGGATGCCTGGCATATATTAGGCACCAAATATATTTACATTTTATAAATGAATCCTAGAGAAGCAAAATATCTTGGGTGGCTGCTTAGAATGCTTGTGGAAATAGAGACCTTCATTCTCACATATTCCACAGTTACACAGTTGTGGAGCCTGAGGTATTATAAACATCCATTAATTGCAGATTAAACATGTTTTACATGCTGATGCTGGTTTCCTCAAGAATTGCCTCTGAGATCTGCTTTTCTATGACCCCCTTGCTTGTTACTTGGAGTCTTCCTCTCACCCATCCTACCCACCCTAAATTTTCTGTAATTCATTGGGGGTTTCATATATAGGATCATCTCAAGTGCTTTGGAATTCCACCATTGCTACCAGGTGTCCAGTAAGCCACTGGGAACTCAGGGCTTCCATTTTCTCTTTCTTGTAACAGGTCTCAGGGACTCAGTTTAAATTTCTTTCTTCTTGATCTCCTCATTAATATTAGACCAGACTGATGGTGAAAAGTTGGTAGTAATGTGAGACATATCACTTTAATTTTCATACTACAATATTACTTTATGAATGAAATAGCTTAAAATGATAAACCCTTATGAAATGCTGAGGTTTTAAGAAGTATGTAATGCTGGAAAATAATTTTTAATATTCTTTAGTCAATCTGAATTTTAAAAATCCTTAAAGTATACCAAAGCAGTGCTTCTCCAAGTTTAATGTGCACATGAATCACTGGAGCTTTTGCTGAGGTGTACATTGCGATTCATTAATCTGGGGTGGTGCCAAGATTCTATATTTCAGGTAAAGCCCCAGGTGATGTTGATGCTGCTGATCTGATAACTACAGTTCACGTAGTGAGGTTCTGAAGTGTATATGTGATACAAAGGTACCACACGGATACAATATAATGTAAAATGAGGCATATTTAATACATTTTAATTTAAAGTATGAAATTAAGTAATAAACACCCTTAGATGAATAGGTGTTTTTAATTCTTAAATATCAACACCCCCCCCCCAAAAAAAGACAACTGAATGGTTACAAAAATACTTAAAAGACGGTAACTGTAGAGCAGTGGCTGTCAGCTTTGGCTGCAACACTGAACAATCACCTGGGGAACTTTAACAAACTTTAACAAATACTGATATCAGTCCATCCAGATTCTGGTTTTATTGGCCTGGGGTGTCAATAAAGCTCTCCACTAGTTATTTCTAATGTGCAGCCAACATGGAAACCTTTGCCCTTCAGCTTTTACCCCAGCTTTCCCAGGTGATAAATGAGGATGACATTGCGTGTTTAAAACAAAATCGATAACAGTTCATTGAACAAACATTTCTGAAGCTCAGACTTTGTTAGATGGTGTGGAGATACAGAGTTATATAACCTCCTGCCACTGCCCTCAGGCACTCTGCAGTTTAGCTAAGGATGTATGGAGAAAAGACTTCTGAGGTGGATGGGATAAACTCTGGTGCCCTGAGCTTTCCGGGGCCAGCACACCACCTCTTACCAGCAGATCTCAACCTTGTCTACACATTAGACAAGGAGCAATTAAAACAGGGTCTCTGGGAGTAAGGACCAGGCATTAGTATTTTAGAGTTCCCCAGATGAGTCCAGCGTGAAGACAATGCTGTGAACAACAGTCCTAAGACAGCTTCTGTCCCTCAGGATTCTGAGAGTCTGTCAAAGCAACAGAAGCTCCACACTGTTCTCACTCCTCTCACTGAAGGGGAGTCATTTTTCTCCTTTCTTCTGCCCTTACTATTGTCTCCATTCCCTTCAGTTCCAATTACACTACCCTACGTCCCCCGTTCTCTCTTTTCTCGTATGAACTTCCTACTCAATGCGAGTCATGTGCTTAGGCAGGAAATAGAATCAAGATACATCTCTAGAGGGCAGATTATTCGCCGATGGTAGGAAATACTAAAATGCAGGAGCAGAAGCTTCTTTTTCCACTCACTGACCCAGTACTGCTCTGCCCTCACTCTCTTTTGTAAAGCAGTGAGTTGACAGTAATGAACCCTACGTAGGATCCAATCAGGTGTTTAGAAGGGCTTGAAGGTTTTTGTTGACATACAATAACACTTTGTTGTCTTAATTACTTGAAAAAGAATACAAATATATTATTATTGTCACAGGGGTAAGATCTGTGATTCATTTAGCTTAGTGACGCCAACAGACCTGCTGTGGAAAGCATGGCTCTACTCCTTGTACTAAACTTTGAACCCTTGGAAAACAGGGACAGACTTGTATTTTTTAGCATTAATATAGTGTTTTTATTACAGAGAGATTTTAGAAATATCTACTGAATGAATGAATGAAGTCAAATTTGATAGTTAGGAATGTGTCTACCCCTGCCCCCTCAAACATCTTGGTTCCAAAAGGACCCTACCACTCATTAATTTTTTCAAAAAAAACGTACTATGTAAAAACAACATGTTTAAATAAACTTTGAATTTTAGAACTGTGTTAGATTTACAGAATTATTAGGAAGATAGTACAGAGTTCCCATATACCCCATGCCCAGATATTATTAACCTCTTATATTAGTATGATACCTTTGTCCTAATTAATGAACCAGTATTGATACATTATTATTAATTGAAGTCCATGCTTTATTCAGATTTACTTAGGTTTTTTCCTAACGGCCTTTTCCTGTTCCAGGTGTTCCCATCCAGGACAACACATTACACGTAGTTGTCATGTCCCCTTAGGCTCCTCTTGGCTGTGACAATTTCTCAGACTTTCCTTGTTTTTGATGACCCTGACAGTTTTGAGGATTACTGGTTAGGTATTTTATAGAATGTCCCTCAACTGGGATTTGTCTGATGTTTTCATCATGGTTAGACCGGAGTTATGAATTTTGGAGAGGAAGGCCTTAGAGGTAGGGTGCTGTTCTCATCACATCATATCAATGGTACACATTATCAAACTTATCACACTGATTGATGTTAACCTTGACGACCTGGCTTGAGATGGTGTTTATCAGGGTTTGCCACTGTAAAGTTGCTCTTTTTTTTCTCCCTTGTCATACTATATACTCTTTGCAAGAAAGTCACTAGGCACAGTCCACACTTAAGGACAAAGTTGGCTATTCTAGGCCTTTTTTCTTTCCACATATATTTTAGAATCAGTTTGTCAATATCTACAAAATAGCTAGCTGGGATGTTGATTGGGATTGTGTTGAATCTACAGATCAAGTTGGAAAAACTGACATCTTAACAATACTGAGTCTTCCAATCTATGAGCACAGCATATATTTCCATTTATTTATATCTTTGATTTTCTTCTTCTGTGTTTTATGGTATCTGCATAAAAGTCTCATACATATTTTGTTAGATTTTTACCTAAGCACTTAATTTGGGGGGAGTGTTATTATAAATGGTAGTTTTTTTTAATTTCAAAGTCCAATTTTTCATTTCTGGTATATAGGAAAGTAATTGACTTTTGTATATTAACCTTGTATCTTGCAACCCTGCTATAATTGCTTATTAGTTCCAGGAATTTGTTTTTTAAACCTTTGAGATTTTCTACATAGTCATATCATCTGTGAATAAAAATAATTTTATTTATTCCTTCCCAGGCTGTATACTTTTATTTCCATTTCTTATCTTATTACATTAGTTAGGATTTCTAGTACAGTGTTGAGTAGACGTTGTAAGAGAGGATATCCTTGCCTTGTTCTCAATTTTATGGGGGGGAAATTGTCCATTTTCTCACTATTAAGTATGCTGTTAGCTGCAGGTATTTTGTAGATGTTCTTTATTAAATTGAAGATGTTTCCCTCTATTCTTAGTTTGTTGAAGTTTTTTATCATCAAGGTGTAGTATAAACAACATTTCTACAAAAATAAAAGAAAAAATCCTACCTCCTTAATAAATCAATTTTTTTCCTACTTTGAAGTTTTATTGATTTAAAATAAATAAAATATACTCATATAACAGGCGAGAGATTATACAATGTATAATTATATGAACATGGATAGACATAGGTATACAATTGCCCTAGGCATACATAATATTATATATTTGGTGATTAGAATGTGACCTTAATTTTGTAATATTACTTTTTCCACTTAAAGTTATATCATAGGCCATTTTCAGTGTTCCTATACAGATTTCAAAATCATAGTTTTAAGTATCTCCAAATTCAATCTCTATAATTCACTCATTAATTCATTTCAAAGCACTTATTAAGCATCCACTATATATGAGGTACTGTTTTGATGATAGAGATGCAAAAAATAAGACACAAATCCTACTTTCGGGTACCTCACAGTCATAGAAAGAAATGCAGAATATTGTGTGTTCTAATTTGCCTTGATGGCAATCTGAGCAGAGAGTTTTGGCAGCTTGGAGGTTGACTGTGGCATTTAACTCAGTGGAGAGAACAAGAAATACTTCACCAAAGAAATGACATTTGATGTGACTCTTGAATTATAGATAGGAATTTTCCAAATGAAGGAGCAGTACTATACTGTTACAAAAGTTTAAAGTTGTGAAAGAGTCTGGAATGTTTCAACAACAATTTAATGACTCAGAAGCTTGAAATTAACTGAGGAGAGCACTAAATGAAGATAAAAAGATAGATTGGGATAAATTGTGAAACATGCTGAGTTTCAAAATAAGAAATTTGGTTTTCCAAATGGAATCAGTTGAAGCTATTAAGCAGTGGGGTGACAGGATCTGCTTTGAGTTTAGCAGGATACTTAAGGAGTGGTGTGATATGTAAATTCTGCATCATATTGAGATACCATAATTTATTAAACCCTTTTCCTATGGGGGGAGGGAGGAATTTTAAGTGGTTTCTAATTAATAGCTATTTTAAATACTATAAAATGAATATATCTATGCATTTGATTTTATATTATTTTGCAATTTTCCTTACAGCAAACTTTTGTGAATAAGATAAAAATATCTTATTCAACTGTTTTTGAAATGAATTTTGATGTATTTCATTATTTTGTTATGCATTTTGTGAAATTTATTTCCTTTTTTTATATGTACCTTTCTCAGTATAATTCAATGTACATCTATTAAATATCTACTAAGTGCTATTTATAGTTTTATATGCTGTGGGAAAGATCATGAATACAAGTCAAGGGGCTTACAGTCTAGTTGGGGAGATAAAGAATAGACTCTAAGACATTATGGAGGTCTTTGAATCCTAAGCTGAAAAATATAAACTAGAGAAAATGGGGCAGCATCTAAAATTTTAATTAGGGCAGAGATACAACCATACCCTAGAAAGAATATTTTGGTTGAAATAGGTAGGATAGATTAGAAGAGACTTGTGGAAACATTTTTAGCAGCCAAAGGGAACGAGATCTTGAAGTATAGGGCAGAGAAATGCGAATGGTCTATTCAGGTTTCTGAAATTGAAAAATTCTTCTCTAAAAATGGGAGGAAAATCATCTCTAATGTGGGCAAAACCAGTGAACACTCTCCTTTGTGGCCATTTAATGTTCAGTAACATCCAAATATCTTTTTCTGGAATAAAAAGAGAAGAGGGGGTCCAAATTGGTTAAGGAAATTTTCCATAATCAAAACAATTTTTAAAAATTCTAGTAGAGTTGAAAAGTCATCGTTTGTGATATCTCAGTGACAGACTAATATAACAATCTGGGTAGATATGGTGCTATTTTATGTGATCACTACAACACCTCTGTGAGGTAGTTATTAGAAGTTTTTGAGGAAGCAAAGAAGATAACCTTGATGGGGAAAGAACAGTGAACTGGGGTTAAATGTCAGCTAGAGCAATGCCTCTCTGCTTTCAGATGCATCTGAAACTCTTGAGGACTTTGTTAAAAGGCAGGTTCCGATTCAGTAGGTCTGGGGTGGGGCCTGAGATTCTGCGTTTCTAACAATCTCCCAAGTGCTGCCCCTGCTGCTAGTCCACAGATCCTACTTTAGGTAGCAAAGATCTGGAGCAGTGGGTCTCAAAATTGCAGTGAATTTTGTTGGGCATTAAATGGTTCTGAGACCAATTCCAGTGTGTGTATGTGGGTGGCGGGTGGTCCCCAGACACCAGCAAACAATTCTCAAACAGTAGCAGGATGTCCAAGAATTAAACTCAATTCTGATCCCTATCTACCCAGAGACAGCATCAGATTCCACAAATTGAGGGCTCAGTCCTACAAGACTTCCCCCTCGACCCCACTTCAGACACCAGTCATAAGCCCTGGTTATTACCTGGGCTTCTGACCAACCAGCTACAGATTGGAGGTTTCAATAACCCCCTCCTTGGATTTGGACTTCAGTTGCCAGTCTCAAGTCCAGGTTGTTACGTATACTTCTGACCAACTGACTATAAATCAGAAATTCCCACGAACCCCTCCCCCATTGGGTTTGATTAATTTGCTAGAGCAGCTCCAGAATACAGGAAACCCATTTACTCACTAGGTAACTGGTTTGTTATAAAAGAATATAATTTAGGAACAGGCAAATGAAAGAGATACATAGGGAAAAGGACACTGAGCTTCCATGCCCTCTCCAGGCACACTGCTCTTCTCTAATCTCTTCTGTTCACCATCCTGGGAGCTCCCTGAACCCCACTCTTTTGGGTTTTTATAGAGAATTTATGAAATAGGCATGATTGATTAAATCATTGGGCATTGGCTATTGATTCAACTTCCAGCCCCTGTCTCCTCCCCAGAGGTCAGGGGATAGGCAACTGAAAGTTACAACCCTCTAATCACAGGGTTTGCTCCATTGGTAACCAGCCCCCACCTTTAGTTGCTTTCTAAAGGTCACCATACTAACATAACAAAAGACACTTTGTATCACTCTCAACACTTAGGAAATTAGGAGAGTTTTGGGAGCTCTAAGCCAGGAACTGTGGAGAAAGACCAAATATATATGAGAAATATATTTTGACCATCTGGATAACCAAATATATATTTCTTATAAATCACAATATTGTAGGCATTTAACTTATTTCATTTTTATGTTATAAATAATGCTATCGTTAACATCCTTTAACATAAATCTTTGTCTACAATGCTGAATCTTTCTTTAAAAGGCTATGTTGCAAGGGTTTCATATTCTTGCCACATTGCTGTCCAGAAAACATTGTACTAAGATCTCATTTCACCTCATTTTTGCTAACACTGAGTAATTGTCTTTTAATTTAGTAAAAATGAGGTAAAATGGGAACACATAGTGGACAGAATATAAGTTAGTACAGTGTTTCCTGGAGAACAATGTGGCAAGTGTATGAAACTCTTGAAACTTCCCTAGGCTTTGAAATATATATACTATTTAAAAGATTATTACTCAGATGGGCAGTTCTCACTTGGAGTCTTATGTCATGGCAATCAGGTAACAGCTGGGACTGGACGTGTGCTGTGACCTCTCTGCTCACATATTTAGAACGTCAGCTGGGATAACTAGAACTTCTGGGGGCTGGCTGCACATCTCTCTATCCCAAACATGCTCTTCATGTGGCTAGCTCGGGCTTCCTCACAGGATGGTGGTCTCAGGGTAGCTGGACTTCTTACGTGGCTGCTGACTTCCACCAGAGCCAGCTTTCTAAGAGACCCAGACAGAAGTTGCAAGACTACCTATCACTTAGTCTTGGAAGCCATTCAGTATCATTCCAACTGCATGCTGTTGGTCAAAAGCAAGTCATAAAGACAATGTAGATTCAAGGGGAAGAGACTGCATGAGGGCACAAATACTGGGAGATGTGAAGGGTTGTGGGGAGGGGACTTTTCTTTAATTGGCATTTCTTTCAGAAAACATTTTCAAATGTTTGTTGGCTGTTTATAAACCATGACCTTAATTCTCTAGTTGCTCTGAATGCTTTTTATTTACTGCAGGAAGAACCTGAAGAAGGAAGGGCCAGTATTTACAAGTCAGTGATCATCAATACTTCTAAGGAAATGATGTGCTTCAGTGACTATCCCATCCCAGATCACTATCCTAACTTCATGCACAACTCCCAGGTCCTGGAGTATTTCAGGATGTATTCCAATGAATTTGACCTTCTAAAGTATATTCGATTTAAGGTAGGGAATTTCGTGGATATCTCTGTGTTCTGAGTTGTTTGTCAAGTAAATGAATAACTGGTCTCATTTACCGGTGCTTAGATTGGTTTGATATGCTCATGTATCTATCCTATCCAGACTCCACTCTGTCTTCTCTGTGTCTGAAAATATTCATGGAAAGGTCCCTCTTCTATGTATTTTGACTGCAGATCCGGGAAGGCACCTTCACTTCATTGCCTTCATTCTATATCATTTGATTACAATAAAACAATGAGGGAAACTGACAGGTATGGGAACTTTAAAACCTTCTGGTTCCACCACTTGTTCCACAACTTGCTGCTTAGCCCATTCATACTTTCTGAAGTACTTTCCAGTGCATTATTTATGTGATCACAACAACCCAGTGAAGTAGGTATTGAAAAGTTATGAGGAAGCAAATAAGTTAACTCTGGCATACAGGGAGGAACATGGAATTGGGAAGCAAAAACTTGAGTTCTAGTCTTTGCTCTACCACTAATCAACTTGTGACTTCAGACAAGTAAGTTCCTCAACGTTGATGTGTCTTAAGTTTATTTGTAAAACAAGATGATTGTACTAGATCACTTCATTTGTTCCTTCCTGCTGTAAAGTCTTCCGTGATATTCCTATCATTCTAAACCATGACCACAAAAGAATCGATATTTCTGACAGCTGGCAAAAAGCCCAAATCTTCTACCTTCTGATCATTCTACTAAATCATGACTCTTTCTCTTTAACAACAAAATTAAAACGGCAATATCCAGTGACGACTTCCAAAGTCAGTCATTTACAGCCTAGTGGTCCTTCTCTTCACTTCTTTAAACACTTATTGAACAGGTTTGTTACCATACTAAGCACTGAAGACACAAAAACAAAAAAGATTAGTGATTTCACAGTCTAGTTAAGGAGATAGAAAAATGAAATTTAATTGTAAACATAATTATTAAAAATAAAGAGTTACAGAGTGATAAATGCCACTGAAATCTATTCATTGCAGCTCAGAGGAGGGACACTTAACCCATCAGGGCATGAGGCATCAGGCACCAGGGAAATTTTCTTAAAGGAGATAATAGCAAGCTAAATGTTGAAGGGTGAGTATCTCCAAATGAAGAAAGAATAAAAGAATGATCCAGGCAGAAACACCAGCCTGTGTAAAAGTAAGAACATGATAGAGAGGAACAAAAAATAGTATAGGATGGCTCGGGTATACAAGAGGGGTATCTCTATTAGTCAACCAAGACATTATGGTCATAAACCCAGAAGCACATAGGAACACATTCTTAATGTTTCCTTAACCTGGGTAGAGTAACCCATATTTATTATTATTTTTTAAAGCTAAAAATTGTGCCACTGACTATCCTACCTCACACCTCCTTTCTTTATAGTTACTTGTAAAATGGGCATTTATGGGAGTCAAAGAGAGGTTCATTTACGTAAAATATGAGCCACTGAGATGTTTTTCTACTCTATTAGGAAAGGGAGCCCTCTAGCTCAGTCACAAGTTTAAGGCCAGACAGTGAGAACAGGACTTGAGGTAAGGAGGCATCAGAGAGTCTCAGGATGTCTGGGGATATGGGGAGGAATAGGCATTTAGTGCATGGAGTGTCTCAGAAACACAAGAGAAGCCCAAACTTTATTCAAGTATCACATTGCCTTAGAGTATGGTCCAAGAGAACTAGTAATTTGCACTTTTCTAGAAGCAGAGGAGAGTGCAACATTAGTCTGCCAACTCTGTTTTATTTAGCTTGCTTCATGGAAGTTTTCTCACTCTGACCACAGCCCCAAACAAAAAAGATCTGATTTGTGGAGTATGAAAATCAAATATCCCTGCATGAGGCCTGTTATGTGGTATCAGCCCTTTGTTTACCCTCTGCAAGGAGAGTCCTGTCAGGGAAGATGTCCACTATATAGGCTGTGGTTATAGTCTCCTGTGGCTACCCCTTTTCTTTTCAGACCACCGTGTGCTGTGTGAAGAAGCAGCCTGATTTCTCCACTTCAGGCCAATGGGAGGTGCTCACGGAATCTGAAGGGAAAAAGGAGGTGAATGTCTTCGATGGAGTTATGATTTGCACTGGCCATCACACCAATGCTCACTTACCCTTGGAAAGCTTCCCTGGTAAGTAGCCTACAAGGAAGGAAGACACTTGAACCATGCCTGTGACCTGATCCCTAAAAAATGGGAGGATTGTTGTCTGAGTGATTCCTACCTTGGGATGAAATAAGGCTTATCCTAATTCTGCATATTCTGGGGTATGGGGTACCCCAGATGATGGGGTAACTTGTATTAATGCTATTTAGGAGGTAGAGATAACAGTAATTTGGGGGACTAGAGGAAAATTAGAAGGCTCTATATTTAGTTTCACAATAATTTTAGTTTTTTTAAGGATAAAAGTTGATCTGCGTTAGATTGAATGCGTTAGATTGTTAGATTGAATGAGGGATTTTTTCTTTTTTAATTTTTATTTGGGTATAGTTGATTTATAATGTTGTGTTAGTTTCTGCTGTACAGCAAAGTGAGTCAGTTACTCATATAAATATATCCACTCTTTTTTAGATTCTTTTCTCATATAGGTCATTACAGAGTACTGAGAAGAGTTCCCTGTGCTATACAGTAGGTACTTATCAGTTATCTATTTTATATATAGTAGTGTGTGTATATGTCAATCCCAGTCTACCAGTTTAGGTGTCCCCCCCACCTTTTCCCCCTGGTAACCATAAGTTTGTTTTCTACCTCTGTGAGTCTATTTCTCTTTTTTAAATAAGTTCATTTGTACCATTTTTTTTTCAGATTCCACATATAAGCAATATCATATGATATTTGTCTTTCTCTGACTTACTTCACTCAGTATGACAATCTCTAGGTCCATCCATGTTGCTGCAAATGACATTATTTCATTCTTTTTTATGGCTGAGTAGTATTCCATTGTATATATTTACCACATCTTCTTTAACCTGAATGAGGGCTTTTTTAGCAATTGAGGAAATAAACAGAAATATTGAGTTTCTAAGGAAGAAAATAAAGCTTAAAGAAAGAGTTTAATTACAGTCTTTGGCCTGGATTTTCATTCTGAGAGGAAAAAAGCACTCTATGTATAGTTTAGAGTATATAAGAACATATATACTCCAATTGGAATGGAAGTAGATATTTACAGATGATGAAAAGAGGGGGTGGGGGCTGGGCAAAATAGGTGAAGGGGATTAAGAGATACAAGCTACCAGTTATAAAATAAATCAGTCACAGGGTTGTAATATACAGCACAAGGAATATAGTCAAAAGACTGTAATATTGTAATAACTTTGTATGTTGCAAAATCTATAAAAATATCAAGTTACTATGCTGTACATCTGAAACTGATATAATATTATAAGTCAACTACACTTCAATTTAAAAAAAAAATAAAGAGGATGAAAAGACAAAAGAGAATGGAGGTTTTTGGAAGCAGTTTGGATTTGTGAGTCCACAGGTCTAAAATACTAACAGATCCTGAGTTAAGCAGACTACTTATAATAAGGAAATCACAAGGTTCCACTCTGAGGCTATGGGAAAAGAAAACAGGCAAAAATATTCAGAAAGGCAAGAATGCACCTGAGTAAAAGGAGAACATACAGAGAATATATGCATAAACTCTACACACTGCAAAAAAAAATGAATGATTTAACAAATGATATCAGATAAACCATCACCCAGTAATTATTTTCCCTTCTCTTGCAGGAATTGAGAAGTTCAAAGGACAATACTTTCATAGTCGAGATTATAAGAATCCAGAGAGTTTCACTGGAAAGAGAGTCATTATAATTGGCCTTGGGAATTCTGGAAGCGATCTGGCTGTGGAAATTAGCCACACAGCCAAGCAGGTTTGAATTAGTAAATTATTTACTTTGCTTCACCAAGGAAGCTGCAGGTGGACCCAACAGAGTGTATGGATACCTGCACACAGCCCATCAGTGCCAATGGCAAATGCAGGGCTTGGTTTCACTGCCTCAGTTGGCAACATTATGATTGATGATGTGATGGAGCCAAGGTTACAAGTTAGATTCCCATCATTCATTTGGCCTCACACTAAGGAATTTGGTCATGACCACAGACTGTGCTCATAATCTCACTCAGCTGTCTCTTCAGATTTTGCCTCTGGCTTTTAAGAAGACCAAGTGATTGCTGGGAGAGCTTGTTAGAATGCAGCGTTCGGAGTGTGGATCACCTGTTGGCCAGCAGAAGTGCCATGCTCTTATCTGAAGGAAAGTGTACTCAGTCATTGAAAGCTTTTCACTCATAGGATGTTGGGGGAATTTTCCTCTTCACTCTTCTTCACTCCCCAAATGGAAAACAGAAGCACTCTAATCCTTCTAAAGACAACATGGATATCAGTATGAAAAGCATCCACACTGTAGCACATGCAAGCAGCTCTCCCCAGCCTTTGCATACAATTAGGTAACACAGAATTACATTTACTCTAAAGCAATCTCTATGTCCTTGACGTTTTTTGGTTTGCTTGTTTTGTTTTTTGTATCATAGCTTTTTTAAAAAATAAATTTATTTATTTTAGTATTTATTTATTTATTTTGGCTGCGTTGGGTCTTTGTTGCTGCGCACGGGCTTTCTCTCTAGTTGCATTGAGCGGAGGCTACTCTTCGTTGCAGTGTGCAAGCTTCTCATTTCGGTGTCTTCTCTTGTTGCGGAGCACGGGCTCTAGGCGCGTGGGCTTCAGTAGTTGTGGCACATGGGCTCAGTAGTTGTGGCCCACGGGCTTAGTTGCTCTATGGCATGTGGGATCTTCCCGGACCAGGGCTCGAACCCGTGTCCCCTGCATTGGCAGGCGGATTCTTAAACACTGGGCCACCAGGGAAACCCTGTATCATAGCTTTTGAACTGAGAAAAAAGTATCTTAATTATAAATTCCTAGAAAAAGACATCATTAATATATTTTGTTATTCATGTCTTTATTGAATCATAATTTTGTTGGCAATACGTAAATGCCTGGTTGTTCTTCAGTAACTTTAATTAAGTTGTGCTTCTCCACAAATGGTTTTTAAATTATTTTTTAAAAAGGAAATTTAATGCCACAACTTTGTTAAATGAACTTTACCCACAAACTCCATTCAATAACACTTCTCAGGCCTATCCGCATCTATCCCCACAAAACTGATTTCATATATTACTCCATGAATTAATTCAACAAGCATTTATTAGGAGATAGGTATATAAACAATAAAGGGTATGGGTGCTATGATAAAAGAATGTACAAGGTATGTGGTGGGGACCGAAGGCATGAGCTTTCTTTAATACCACTGGCTTGTTAAATGGTCAGTTATAGAGGAGCTGGGCCTTACAAGCACTGAGCAATTGTAAATTGCCAAAGAACAAGGCAGCAAGAGCGGGTGGAGGTAAGGTGGTTGTGTCTGAGAGAGCTTTGTGACGTATGTATTTTTGTCACTATTTTATACATAGAGAACTTTTTAACTGAAGCTCTGAGCATTTACATTACTCATAACCTATATTGAAAAAGTTATATAGACTGCACACAAAACTATTTGATTTCTAAGACCACGCAGGCTCTTTCAATTGTGACACGTAAAAGTGCTTATTTATGATAGCGGTTATGGTCACCATCGGTGAGAATATATGTATGAAGTACATGATTATCCCTCTATAGACAGGTCACCTTTTAACATGAAGGGTTAGACAAAACACCATAAAACAATGCACTTATATAGCTTACAACCATGGAAACTATCTCCAGAGAGTTTTATAATATAGAGAAAGTGATGCTTTTGCCAGGTAGTTGAATACCAAACTTTTATCAGCTCTGAATGTGGACTTTAGCCAGCAGCTAACAGAAAGACAGACCAGCTTCCTGTGGTTCTACTTGCAATCTTCAGTTTTTCCCTTAAATAATCGATGAAACATTACTTAAGCACAGGCTTTGGAGTCAGTCAGACTTAGGTCGGAAATTCAGCTCTACCACTTAGTAGCTACATGACCTCAGGCAAGTTATTCATCCTCTCCATGCTTCTCATCCATAAAAAGGACATAACAGTACCTACCTCAAGAGGTTGTTGTATTGATTAAATAAAAATATAAAGGACCTAGTATAGTGACTTACAGGTTACAATTCTCAACAAAAGGAAGTGATGCTGATGATAGGCTGGGGACTAAAGGGTGTATATGCTCTACCTCCCACCTTGGAGAAAACACATTTGGAAAGATAAAAGATAAGAATATATAATGTTAAATATCAATATAAATAAGTTTTTTTGTAATAATGTAAACAATGTCAAAGGCAAAATAAAAACTGAAGGTTTTGGATTAAATGATGTCCAGTTGCTTTCAGCTTTACTGTTCCACGATTTTAAATGAGTTGGACAGGTGACAAGTGCTAGAGAAGTTCAGAAGATGGAGAGAAAATTACCAGCCAGAACAGTCAGTGGTATCTTCATGGAGGAGGGAGACTTGATCTGGATCTTAAAAATGAATAGGCTTTGGAGAATGAAGGGGATAGGGGGCTTTTCAGGGAGGCATAATGACATTAAACAGAAATGCACTGGTAGTTCAGAGCAAGACATAGTCTTGGTCAGTGACTACACCAATTTAATTGTAAGCTTAGTGCTTGAGAAGAAAACGGCAGGAAATTTAAAAATATATATATATTGCCAGGGAATAAAAAGCCAGACTAATGAGTTTGAACTTCATCCTGAAGAAACTGGATTCCCATTCCTTCAGAGAAATGAGTCAGAGAATGGCAAAAACAAACATTTTTTCCCATGCCTCAGGTTTTCCTCAGCACCAGAAGAGGGGCTTGGATCTTCAATCGTGTCGGAAACTATGGATATCCTTTTGATGTGTTGCTGACTTCTCGATTTCAATATTTTATGAGGAAGATTTGTGGTCAATCATTAGCAAATACATTTTTGGAAAAAAAGATGAACCAAAGGTTTGATCATGAAATGTTTGGCCTGAAGCCTAAACACAGGTATGTTCCCAGGCTGGGAGGTGGGCAGTAACAGCCAAGGCAAAGAAAAAGGACTGTTCACATAGGCTAATAGTATAGCTACCTCTACCTGTACTTTAAGCAAATCCACAGAATCTGAGATTAGATTTCTACCTTTCCCCCACAGAAGTCCAAGATCTACTGGTCTGTAATTTTCAGGCTATAATTCTCCTTGGCATTAACCATTTTATCATTCCCTGAGGTACCAGTTCTTTTTACATGATGCCCAATAGCAACAACAAAATGGTAGTAGAGGGCAGGGCATCATTCATTCATTCATCCAACAAACTGAGCATCTGTTATGAGCCAAGCATTACACTGGCATGAGAATACTGAGACTAAAGACCTAATAGTAATACTAATAGTAATAATAACACCCTACCTTTTTGCGGACTTAATGTAAGACAAGCATGGTACTAAATGAGTTACGCGCATTATCTCATTTAATCCTCACAGCAGCCCTATAGGTTGGTACTACTTTGATCTCCATTTTGCAAATATAAAAATTGACACTTAGAGAACCTAATTTGCCCAATATCACACAAGTAATAAATGACAGGCTGGAGAAATGGATATTTCCTTTAATACTCTAACAAGAAGACAGACAATAGAATGTGATAAGGAAATGCATGGATTCCTATGAGAGTATGAAGGATAGGAGTCCTCACACAGCCTACAAGGTAGACTGTGATAGCATTTCCAAAGGCTGATTTTAAATGCTGTTTTCCCTTCTGACTTTTATTTTATTTTATTTTTAATATATTTATTTATTTATTTATTTATTTATTTATTTATTTTTGGCTGCGTTGGGTCTTTGTTGCTGCACGTCGGCTTTCTCTACCTGTGGCGAACAGGTGCTACTCTTTGTTATGGTACTTGGGCTTATTGCGGTGGCTTCTCTTGTTGCGGAGCATGGGCTCTAGGTGCGCAGGCTTCAGTAGTTGTGGCATGCAGGCTCAGCAATTGTGGCTCATGGGCTCCAGAGCGCAGGCTCAGTAGTTGTGGCGCACATGCTTAGTTTCTCCACAGCATATGGGATCTTCCTGGACCTGGACTCGAACCCGTGTTCCCTGTATTGGCAGGCGGATTCTTAACCACTGTGCCAACAGGGAGTCCAATGTTTAGGTTTACTTGCTATAAAATAGTAAGTACAATATGCACCCATATACCCTTCACTTAGATTCACCTATTATTCACAGTTTACTATATTTGCTTTTTCCCTCTCCCTCACTGGAGATAGATAGATTCATACATATATAGCATCCATATATACATACATGTATACATACATTTTTTTTCTGAACCATTCGAGAGTAAGCTGCAGTCAGTAAGACATTTTACCCTACATTCTTTAGCATATATTGCCTAAGAAAAAGGGCATTCTTCTACATAAACATAATTATCACACTTAGTAAATTTAACATTGATAAAAATACCATTACCTAATATATTGCAAATTCAAATTTCCCAAATTGTTTCAATAATATTTGTAGCTTTTTAAAATTTTTAGCCGTGCCATGTGGCTTAAAGTGCAGAGTCCTAACCATTGGACTGCCAGGGAATTACCTGTAGCTGTTTTATTTTTAAATCCAGGATCCTATCAGGTATTACACAATTGCATTTAGTTGTCATATCTCTTTAATCTCTCAGTCTGAAATAATTCTCTCTTTTTTTGACATGGATTTTTTTAAAGAATTGAAGCCATTTGTTTTGCAGAAAGTCTCTAAATTTGGACTTTCATAGTTGTTCTTCCTCTATTATATTTAGGTTAAACAATTTTGGTGTGAATACTCATATGTTATGTTGTGCCTTCTTGGTGGATCACATCAGGAGCCATATGATAGCAGTTTATTGCATATTAATGATGTAAAATTTGATCACTTTGATTAGGTGTTATCTACTAGGTTTCTTTATTGTAAAGATATTTTTTCCTTTGAAATTAATCAGTGGGGTGATATTTTGAGACTGTGTCTGCCAACAACCTTTCAGGCATTTATTTCACCCAATTATGGAAACTGTAGCATCCATAACTTTGGTGATCACAAAATATATTGAGGTTATATGGAATAATAGAAGAGAGTCAAACAAATAGGGGAAGGAAGTAGCATTCTAATTATAAATACAAGGTCTTGGAATAGCAAAAAATACATTATGCTCTGAGGCTGAACATAGTTTGGTTTGGCTGGACTATAGGCGAAGATGGAAGAGTGACTGAGTACATCTCCTGGTTCACTGGGCAGATACATGAAAATGTTTGTATGCTCTGCTAAATAAAAAGTTTAGAATGAAGACAGCCCAGAGCCATTGAAAGATTTTAAGCAAGTGAGTGACATAATAATAAATACATTTTGGAACAATCACTCCAAAAATGATGTAGAAGATAGATTGAAAGGGGATAGAGCAGGAGGCCCTAGAGACAGCTGTAATGGCCCAGGTGAAACAGAATAAGTAAAACTATTCTGGGGATGTTAAGAGGAGAAAGGGTGGCCTTGGTGATCAGATGTAAGACTCACAGTTTTGTGGCTTGGGCAACAATGTGGATGATGGTACTGTTAGTGAAAAGGAGTAAGTTTGGAGAGAAAGATGAAATGATGAGGTTGGAATGAGAACAAAATCTGTACCTAAAGCTTTGCGTCAAAGAATTACTAAATGCAGCAAACAAGTAATACTGTTTAAACATATCTTGTTCCTAAGAAGAGGCCAGCTCTGTCTGAACGTGATGGGCTGAGGATTCTCAGAGCCTGTTAACACAGGATCCAAGTATTCACACTGCTTTTAGAAAGGTCCAAGGTTCTGCACCTTATCCTATGCTATTTCTAGGAAATACTACTTACCATGCCCAGAGTATCTCAAGGGAGTTCATAAAAAAACATTTTGATATAAATCCTAAAATCCTAGGCTGTGTGACCTTGGGCAAGCCACTTAACTTCTTTAGGCCTCAGTTTCCTCATCTATAAGACCTGGATAATGACAACTGTCCTGCTTCCTTCGTTGGGTTTGCGTGAGACTCAAATACGTTAATGTATGTAAAAACAGTTTATAACTCTAAATCACTATACACATGTAATTTATTATACCGTTTGGAAAATGATGGTCCAAGCCTAGCTCTTGGGCCTTTGAAGCGGAAAAGAGACTCAACAGAATGCTGATAGTCCAGTTCTGCAGATTTCTTGATATATGGATAGAAGCTACTAGACTGTGGCCTTATCATATCACTGAGAGCATTATTAGTCCTTGAGAAACCATGCATGTACTCATCAAATAAAACAATCTTTCCCTCACTTCTCCAACACCTTCTCTTTCAATGCCATCCAGGGTCCAACTTTTACTCTGAGATCCTTATCTTTATCAAGCTGGTATACATTAGACCTTTCCCAAATATCATGAATAAAGGGAGACTATTGGCATATTGATTAACCACCTCAATCAAAATAGAATTTTATTTACATGGCAATGATCTCTCTCTCTCATGATCTCTCTCATTTTTCCTTCTTTATCATCTTTCACAGAGCTCTGAGTCAGCAACCAACCATAAATGATGATCTGCCAAACTGTATAATTTCTGGCTTGGTGAAGGTGAAAACAAACGTGAAGGAATTCACAGAGACAGCGGCCATATTTGAGGATGGCTCCAGGGAGGATGACATTGATGCTGTTATCTTTGCTACAGGCTATAGCTTTGCCTTTCCTTTTCTTGAAGATTGTGTCAAAGTAGTCAAAAACAAGATATCTCTGTATAAAAAGGTCTTCCCTCCTAACCTAGAAAAGCCAACTCTTGCAATCATAGGCTTGATCCAGCCCTTGGGTGCCATTATGCCCATTTCAGAGCTCCAAGGACGCTGGGTCACTCAAGTATTTAAAGGTAAGTGACCATGCAAGATGACTACCTAATTACTTAGTGGTTTGTTTAATTATGTTTATGTTCTTGCTTATAAATAGCTGAGACAGTATGTATGATTGTAACAGTGCCTGGCACAAACTTAGTGCTCAAAAATTAATTTTTGAGGGAATATAAAGTAGTAACTTATAATAATGGACACATAGCAGAATCTCCTAGGAAGTTTCCCTAAAACAGACATGCTTTTCCTGATGGTGTTTATTTAATAAGTCTGGTGTGGGACTGACATAAGATTGCTGAGAAAATGTTCCCCAGGTGATTCCAATGTGCACTCCAGATTAAAATCCACTCATCTAGATTTTAGACAACTGATACATATTTGTGAAGCAAAAGAATTTAATCTTCTTTCATTATAGTTAGAGAAAGTCAAATATAGAAGTGCTGTGATTTCATTTCAGACAAAAATTAAGAGCTGGTTAAAGACTAGTCCAGAATGAAGAAGATTCAGCCACTCAAAGTCTTACTTTCCCCCCTTTATAGTCCCTCTTTCAGAAAGTTTTGGCTAGGAAAACATGAGAAAAAACTTTGAGGTTTGGGATAGCAGGCTCAATATGAATCAGCAGAATGATGTGGCTTCCAAAAGACTTAACTATATCTGGCATTATTAAAAAACTATAATGTCGGGCTTCCCTGGTGGCGCAGTGGTTGAGAATCTGCCTGCCAATGCAGGGCACACGGGTTCGAGCCCTGGTCTGGGAAGATCCCACATGCCACAGAGCAACTGGGCCCGTGAGCCACAATTACTGAGCCTGCGCGTCTGGAGCCTGTGCTCCGCAACAAGAGAGGCCGCGATGGTGAGAGGCCCGCGCACCGCGATGAAGAGTGGTCCCCACTTGCCGCAACTAGAGAAAGCCCTCGCACAGAAACGAAGACTCAACACAGTCATAAATAAATAAATAAAAGAACGTGAATTTCTAAAAAAAAAAAAAAAACTATAATGTCCTGGAATTTACAACTGTTCTTCCCTGAACTGGTGAGACCACACCCACAGACATTTTAAAAATGAATCTGGAGTATGTTAAAAGGAGAGAGACAAGAGTGGTTAAGGGGTTTGAAAATGTGCCATTTGAAGTACAACTAAAGGAGCTGGAGAGGTTTGGCCTGGAGAGGATAAGATTTAGGGGAGATATGGAAGTTCCCTTCAGATATTTTATTTACATGGCACCTGAAGAGATGCCCCATGGCAGAAGGTTTTATATATTTGCTCAGTATCACTTTAAAGGGTTGAACCAGAACCAAGGAGTGAAATTTTGAGGGTTTGCACAATATCAGCTTAACATTAAAAATAAACTGTGGCCAGGCCAGTATGGAGTAGATTCAAGCCTCAGAATAGGGAGAAATCAAATGACTTTTAAGGTTCCTTCTAACAAAGAAGTTCTTTGATTCTATGGTTATTATAATAAAATTTGCTACCATTACTAATGTTTAATTAAAACTATTCAAAGTTCTTGTTGAGGGACTTCCCTGGTGGTCCAGTGGCTAAGACTCCACATCGCCAATGCAGGGGGCCTGGGTTTGATCCCTGGTCAGGGAACTAGATCCCACATGCTGCAACTAAAGATCCCGCGTGCCGCAAAGAGGATCCTGCGTGCCACAACTAAGACCCGGCACAGCCAAATAAATAAATAAACATGTTTTTTAAAAGTTCTTATTGAAATTACAGATTCTTCTTACCTATTGAAGATCCTCATGGTAGCAGAGAAAAAAGAAGCAATGATGTTAGAGTTGATAGGTAAAAAACTTTTCCAAATTCCCCAAAGTTCTTTCATCTCTTTTTTTTTTTTCAATTTTTTGGCTGTGCCATGGGGCATGTGGGAATCATAGTTCCCCAACCAGGGATCGAACCCAGGCACCGTGCAGTGGAAGCATGGAGTCTTAACCACTGGACCACCAGGGAAGTCCCAAAGTTCTTTTATTTCTTAATTCCTTTTAATTCTATCCAGTAGATCATGTACTCCTTGAGCAATGGACCAGCAATCCAATGCAAGTAACCCATTAAGTTGGCTTAATTCCAGTCATATAAAGTGGATCTTTTAATTGGGTCAATTAAGTAAGAGGAAAAAGTTGCATTAAAATAGGCCACAGCATCTTGTACACTTTGAACAACTGAGACTCTTTTCCAGGACCAAGTGAACCATTGAGAGGATTAGGGAAAATGAGTATTTGGAAGATTCTGCATTATGGCTATAGGATTAGGGGATCTTAGGGGAAATGTACAAAAAGCCCAGTTTCCTCTGCTAGCAAATCTTAGTGCTAATCCCTCTAGCTTTCTTCTAACACTTGGAAGGAAGGAATCATCAGAGAATCCCTATAACTTTATCAAGTTTCCAAAAGGAACCCTGAGTTTTTTGTTCTACTGTCTGCCTACAAAATCCTTGCTTTCTCATCTCTGAATTCTGCTTTCACTGTGCCAATTTTAAGACCTTAGAATCAGCTAGTTTCTCCCATTCTTTCACACCTGCCCAACTCAGCCTGTCGTCTTCCCTGGCCTGTCCTTTACCCACCAAGCCTCGTTTCCCTTCTTCCTTTGTCCTCTACAATTACTCTTCTCTTGTCAAGAAAATATTCCACTCTTTTATAGAACGCTGAACCCACTTGCTTGCCTTGACAGAAATCTAGTTTTCTTTTGTCTCATTTGTAGCCCTCTCAAGAGCCCTTGCAAGTGTTCCACTTTCATTTAGTAGCTTTCTTCCCTTGTAAACCGTATGAAATGATACCAATTCTCTGGATCACAAGGAGGCATTATGTCATAGGATGGCATTCAAGTTCCTCCACAAATTGGATACAGGCTGCTTTCTCAGGCCCATCTTTCACTCATCTTTACCATCCATCCTACAATCTTCTAGATGCACTGAATGACTTACCCACTATGCAGCAAACACAGCAGGTACTCTTGTACCCTGTGCCTTTGCTTCTGCTGTTCTCTCTGCCTGGTATGCCTGCCCTTTACTCGTTATTTGTGTGGAAAAAGCCTGTTTATTTCCTCCCTCTCTTTGTAGTATATTGAAAGCTCTTTAAGTAAAAGAATCATGTTTATTTGCCTTTGTCTTCCAACACTAGACCAGTGCCTAGCACATGGGAGGTAGCTAATACATCTCTATTCAGTGAATGCAAATTTAGTTTTGGAGGTTTTCTAAACTCTATAGTAGAAAGTTCTTATCTGAGGATCTCAGCTTGTGAACTACCTTCTCAATTTCCAGTCATGGTAAAAGGCTGGACTGGACTGAAAGGGCAGAATGACAGCTACACCTCCTTTGTCTTGTAACATTATCTTTACATTTAATGTGCAGGGACTAGTCAGGACTACATAAATACAATCTGCCTTAGGCCTGAGAGCCCACTGAAAGACTTAGTTCCACAGAGTTATAATTCAGTCTCACCCCATTTGAACCTTGTCTTACAACCCTTAGGAAATCTCAGAACTTCAGTTCCACACTGTTCTTCAACAACATTCTTCAGCTAACATTTACTGGCCTCTTAGTATATGCCAGACCCTCTGCTAGGTGCTGGAGATGCAAATATACCAAACAGAAAATTCCTATCTTTATGGAACTCAGAGTCAAGCAAGGTAGACAAGTAAACAGACATTTAATGTGTTCATTCATTCAGCAGGTATTTACTATATCCTAAACAAGGGTCCAATAACAATGTAGAGGAGCTGGCTATGGGAGCAGGAAGGAACAAGTACCCAATTCTCCCTACAACTGCAAATACACCATAAAAAATAAGCGTTTACTAAAAGGACAAGGCCATCTTGACCATAACAGAGAAGAGAACAATGAGTAATATTTATGCAAAGTTAGAGAAAATGACAAAATAAGCCAAGTCCTGAGAACTATAAGGAGTTCAGAATTATGGAAAACAAAGTGTTATAGGAATTAAAGAAAATGAAGCTGGAGATATTTATAGAGGCAAAACCAAGAAAAATCCTTAGGTGCCATGCAAGAAGTTCACATTCAATGTAGGCAATAGAAAACAATTGAAGGATTAACTGGGAGAGGGAGAGTCAAATCAGATTTGTAATTCAGAAGATGTATTAGAGGGAAATGAAATGGGAAATAGGTCAGTTGCGAGCCTGTGACAAAAGTCCAAGAAAGACGTAATGAGGGCTTTAAACTAAGGTAAAGGAATACAAGGAGACAAATTTGAATGAAATTTCGTTGGTGAATTTGAAAAGATTTGGATGGAATGTATGTTGGAGATGAAAGCGAGAAAAAGATTCTGCTCAGGTTCTATGGTCATTGATGTAAACTGGTAATATAAGAGGAGGAGCAAGATAGGAAGGAGGGAGATACATATGGTAAAAATGACATGTGCCTGAATGAGGAAACACTGCAACAGCAGTATCGATGAATTAAGAACTGCACCACCGGATACAGTACACATCTTTATATATTCCTATCTATCTACCTATCTAATTTATAGTGATTTTTTGTTTGGTTGGGTTTTTGTTTTTTGTTTTGTTTTGTTTTTTGGATGAATTGGCTGCCTCACAGGCAAGAAATCACCTCCTCCTCCATAATGTTTCTAGTTAAGAGAAGTAAAAATTAGTTTTACTATGAGAAATAATTTGGAAATCAACTTTCAAACTGTGTTTCATGAGCATCTTAACACCTGTGATTAACTTCAAATGAAGCGTTTCAGTGATTCCTCATTGACTTATGTATATAATAATTCCCAAGGCTAAAATGAAAAGAACACATGGCAAAACACAGAAGGCTATTTCTTGAGTGTTGAATTTGAGTCTCATGTTTTAAGAGGGACACACCAGGATAGTTACTAGAGTGTGCCCAGAGAAGGGTAACCAATGTGGCAGAATGTGAAACCTGTTATATGGGGAACTGTTAAGGCTTTAAGGCTGATAATGAAAAGAATTAAAGAACTTATGACAGTTGTTCTCAAATGGTTCAAAGGCTGTCATTTGTTAATACTAGACTCCTTGGCCCCAGAAGGCAGAGCTAAGTCCACTAGTGCCAGTTGCATAGAACCAGGTTCTGGGGTCAATGAAAAGAATAATGTTCCAGCAAGTAGAGCAGCCAAACAATTAAATCATCTCCTCAGGTGATGAGATCCCCATCACCAGAGATATTTAAGGAGGAATGAGATAACCCCTTGAATGTATTTGTAGAGAAAAGGATTGTATTAGGTAAGATATATTCCCATTCTAAAATTACACGTTCCAGAATTTTGTGGAGTAACACTTTAGAGTTAGGTGTGGCTAAAGTTTTCTACATGGCATAGTGCCTGTAAATCTGGGCATAAGGCTAATCATTTAAATTGAGAGTTGTCTATGTCAACTTAAATACTATTCTACCTTTGTCTAGCCATGTCCTTGGTGTTAAATTCCTGCTACTGGAACTGTTCATTGGTGCTGAAATTTATCTGTTAAGATTGGGTATTATGAGTTGCCCTTGACCTTACCCTTCACTCTCAGTAAATCAAAAAATTTAGAAGGTAAGGCTTATCTTCCATGGAGCTTTAGGCATAAAATAGGACTGAGAGTTTACTTTTACTTCCTTCTCCCTGAGGTATAAAGCCTCTTTGTTATTAAGAGTACAAGTACAGGTGTGTTTCCCATATTCCCCCCACTCTTTTACTTTGTACCTCATTTTCTGTATACTTTTAAGGCCATTTATCATTTCCTCATGTCCATATTTCATTTCCCAATTGAAAGACTATGTTAGGGAGGAGGCAGGTATTGGTTGGAAAGCAGATTAGGAGAAATATCTTCCAAAGGCCAAGTAGAAAAGAGTAAGCTACTGAGGTTAATATGATTATATTCTGGTGGTGGTAGGCTAAGGTGATCAAGTGAAGGTGTAACCTCCTTGGTACAGACAACTAGCCTGTATTCCTTTGAATTTTCCATAGCATGGTAATTGTTAATAGGATTAGTGTTCATACTGAGGTAATTTTACACTTAAAATTTTGATTTTCCTCTTTAGGGTTAAAGACATTGCCTTCACAAAATGAAATGATAAAAGAAATAGCTAAGGTTCAAGAGGACATGGCCAAAAGGTAAGAGTTCTCCCAAGAAGACAGGTGGTTAATTTTTCCCAGTTAGTTCTTTTTTTTTGGCAGGGGCTGCATTGGGTCTTTGTTGCTATGCGTGGGCTTTCTCTAGTTGTGGAGAGCAGGAGGCTACTCTTCTTTGTGGTGCATGGGCTTCTCATTGTGGTGGCTTCTCTTGTTGCAGAGCATGGGCTCTAGGCACGCAGGCTTCAGTAGTTGCAGCATGTGGGCCTTAGAGCGCACAGGCTTGTAGTTGTGGTGCATGGGCTCAGTAGTTGTGGTGCGTGGGCTCTAGGGCACGCGGGTGTTAGTAGTTGTGGCACATGGGCTCAGTAGTTGTGGTGCACAGGCTTAGTTGCTACACAGCATGTGGGATCTTCCTGGACCAGGGATCAAACCCGTGACCCCTGCATTGGCAGGCGGATTCTTAACCACTGCACCACCAGGGAAGTCCCCCCACTTAGTTCTTCATAAGAGCAATGTTGTACTGTATTTATTGTCCTTGTGTTCATTTAAGGATTTAGATTATATTTTGAAGGAAAAGGAAATAATAGTTTGTGACAATAGAATAGAGAATTACCACCAAGTGGTTTGAATATGGATGGGAAAGGAGAGAAAAGCTTAAGAAAATTCTATGTTTAGGGCCTAAAAGAAAAGTCATTTAGGAAAAAGCACATGGAGAGAAAACCAGGTATATTATTTTGGCAAGGATTACTTGAAGGGCTGTTAGAGCTACCAGAGGAAGGAAGGGCAGCAATGAATTAATGAGAGGTAGATATGGTTAAATTACAAATCTGTAGGTAGATTTACAAATCTGCAGAGGCCACTTTGCTGGCTGTCATGTGACAGTGTACTCAGGTCACAGTGGCTCTTGGTATGAGTAATCTATAGGATCTGGGAAGGTGGTACCATCAGCCAGTATTTTAGTGCTTGGGTGGACACATTTAGCAATCTGAATTTCAGAACTTGTGCTTATTCACTTGGTGATCTTTATTTGAACAAAGTTGATGTAGATGAAGTTCCTAAATTTTTGTGGAAAAGTCAGAGGCACAATCATCCCATGCCCAAAGATGTGGTTTTCTTCAACTGATTATACCAGCATAACTCTCCCTTCTGCAAGGAGGAGAAAGACAGTTTTTACTTAACCCTGATACCCTTTCTAGGTGCTCTCTTATTTTCCTCCTTCCTTTCACTGCCAAACTTCTACAATATATATTCTACATTATATATATTGACTTATAATACTTTCCTCTTTGTTCTCAGCTTATCTATTTCTTCCACATCCTTCAAGGACTTATCATAGCTCTATTTTAACTACCCACTTCTACATTTCTATTTAGCAGTCTAAAACCACGTGATTTACCATAAGTCTTATATTCTTGTCTGTTTCGTGTGAAGTCTTACATTCTTCTGTTTCATGTGTATCTATCTTATCTAGTTCAGTAGATTATAAGGCCCTTAAGAATAGAGACATGTCTTTTCTTTCGTCTCTATTTTCTACAGCTCCTAGCCCAATATTGAGCCAAGAGCAGATAGAAAGCATTGACTAATTGATGGAGTGACTGAATTGTTAATAGGCATGCCTTCTGTCTTCTCTGCTTCAGGTATGTGGACAGCCAACGCCATACCATTCAGGGAGACTATATAGATACCATGGATGAGCTTGCTGATCTGGTGGGCGTCAGGCCCAATCTGCTGTCCTTGGCCTTCACTGACCCCAAATTGGCATTACAGTTATTTTGGGGACCCTGTACTCCAATCCAGTATCGGCTACAGGGCCCTGGAAAGTGGGATGGAGCTCGAAAAGCTATCCTCACCACAGAAGATCGTATCAGGAAGCCGCTAATGACAAGAGTAATTGAAAGCAACAATTCCACAACTTCAACAATAACAATGGCCAGGTTTATGCTGGCTGTGGCTTTCTTTGCTATAATTATGACCTATTTTTAGCTGTTCCATTGTCATTGTCCCAGTTTTCTTTGAAAGCTGGATCTGGAGATGCCTTCAGAACCTGACAAGATTGAACAACTCTCAGCTTCACATTGCCCAGAAATCTGCTTTTATTTCTCTTTCCAAAGCATTAATCCTTTTTCCTCTTTTCCCTACAGTGAAATCCCACCTTTTCATTTGTACTGACTTACGCCCTTACTCTTAGGACCCATCACTTTTTCCTTTCAGTCATTCCTGGACTGTGAGCTCAGATACTCTTTTAGTCATCTTTGTTTGTCCTTAGCAGAGTACCTGACATGTGGTAGGTGCTTTCTTTTCTTTTTTTACATCTTTATTGGAGTATAAATGCTTTACAATATTGTGTTCGTTTCTGCTATACAACAAAGTGAGTCAGCTATATGTATACATATATCCCCGTATCCCCTCCCTCTTGAGCCTCACTCCCACCTTCCCTATCCCATCCCTCTACCTCTTCACAAAGCTCCGAGCTGATCTCCCTATGCTATGCAGCAGCTTCCCACTAGCCATCCATTTTACATTTGGTAGTGTATATACGTCAATGCTGCTCTCTCACTTCATCCCAGCTTCCCCTTCCCCTTGTGTCCTCAAGTCCGTTCTCTAAGTCTGCGTCTTTATTCCTGCCCTGTCCCAGGCTCATCTGTACCGCTTTCTTAAATCGCATATATATGCGTTAGCATACAGTATTTGTTTTTCTCTTTCTGACTTACTTCACTCTGTATGACAGATTCTAGGTCCATGCACCTCAGCACAAATAACTCAATTTCGTTCCTTTTTATGGCTAGTAATATTCCATTGTATATATGTGCCACATCTTCTTTATCCATTCATCTGTTGATGGACACTTAGGTTGCTTCCATGTCCTGGCTATTGTAAATAGTGCTGCAATGAACATTGTGGTACATGACTCTTTTTGAATTATGGTTTTCTCAGGGTATATGCCCACTACTGGGATTGCTGGGTCATATGGTAGTTCTATTTTTAGTTTTTTAAGGAACTTCCATACTGTTCTCCATAGTGGCTGTATCAATTTACATTCCCACCAACAGTGCAAGAGTGTTCCCTTTTCTCCACACCCGCTCCAGCATTTATTGTTAATAGATTTTTTGCTGATGGCCATTTTGACCAGTGTGAGGTGATACCTCATTTTGGTTTTGATTTGCATTTCTCTAATGATTAGTAACGCTGAGCATATTTTCATGTATTTGTTAGCCATCTGTATGTCTTCTTTGGAGAAATGTCTATTTAGGTCTTCTGCCCATTTTTGGATTGGGTCGTTTGTTTTTATGATACTGAGCTGCATGAGCTGATTGTATGTTTTGGAGATTAATCCTTTGTCAGTTGCTTCGTTTGCAAATATTTTCTCCCATTCTGAGGGTTGTCTTTTCATCTTGTTTACAGTTTCCTTTGCTGTGCAGAAACTTTTAAGTTTCATTAGGTCCCATTTGTTTATTTTTGTTTTTATTTCCCTTATTCTAGGAGGTGGGTCAAAAAGGATCTTGCTGTGATTTATGTCATAGGGTGTTCTCCCTATGTTTTCCTCTAAGCGTTTTATAGTGTCTGGCCTTACATTTAGGTCTTTAATTCATTTTGAGATTATTTTTGTATCTGGAGTTAGGGTGTGTTCTAATTTCATTGTTTTACATGTAGGAGTCCAGTTTTCCCAGCACCACTTATTGAAGAGGCTGTGTTTTCTCCATTGTGTATTCTTGTATCCTTTATCAAAGACAAGGTGACCATATGTGCATGGGTTTATCTCTGGGCTTTCTATCCTGTTCTATTGATCTATATTTCTGTTTTTGTGCCAGTACCGTACTGTCTTGATTACTGTAGCTTTGTAGTATATCTGAAGTCGGGGAGCCTGATTCCTCCAGTTCCATTTTTCTTTCTCAAGATTGCTTTGGCTATTCGGGGTCTTTTGTGTTTCCATACAAAATTGTGGAATTTTTTGTTCTAGTTCTGTGAAAAATGCCACTGGTAATTTGATAAGGATTGCATTGAATCTGTAGATTGCTTTGGGTAGTATTGTCATTTTCACAATATTGATTCTTCCAATCCAGGAGCATGGTATACCTCTCCATCTGCTTATGTTATCTTTGATTTCTTTCATCAGTGTTTTATAGTTTTCTGAGTTCAGGTCTTTTGCCTCCTGAGGTAGGTTTATTCCTAGGTATTTTATTTTTTTTGTTGTGATGGTAAATGGGATTGTTTCCTTAATTTCTCTTTCTGATCTTTTGTTGTTAGTGTATAGGAATGTAAGAGATTTCTGTGCATTAATTTTGTATCCTGCAACCTTACCAAATTCATTGATTAGCTCTAGTAGTTTTCTGGTGACATCTTTAGGATTTTCTATGTATAGTATCATGTCATCGGCAAACAGTCACAGTTTTACTTCTTTTCCAATTTGTATGCATTTTATTTCTTTTTCTTCTCTGATTGCTGTGGCTAGGACTTCCAGTACTATGTTGAATAATAGTGCCAAGAGTGGACATCCTTGTCTTGTTCCTGATCTTAGAGGAAATGCTTTCAGTTTTTCACCATTGAGAATGATGTTTTCTGTGGGTTTGTCATATATGGCCTTTATTATGTTGAGGTAGGTTCCCTCTATGCCCACTTTCTGAAGTTTTTATCATAAACGGGTGTTGAATTTTGCCAAAAGCTTTTGCTGCATTTATTGAGATAATCATATGGTTTTTATTCCTTAATTTGTTAATATGGTGTATCACATTGATTGTTTTGTGTATATTGAAGAATCCTTGCATCGCTGGGATAAATCCCACTTGATCATGGTGTATGATTCTTTTCATGTGCTGTTGGATTCTGTTTGCTAGTATTTTGTTGAGGATTTTTGCGTCTATGTTCATCAGTGATATTGGTCTCTAATTTTCTTTTTTTGTGATATGTTTGTTTGGTTTTGGTATCAGGGTGATGGTGGCCCTCGTAGAATAATTTGGGAGTGTTCCTCCCCCCACAATTTTTTGGAAGAGTTTGAGAAGGATAGGTGTTACCTCTTCTCTAAGTGTTTGATAGAATTCCCCTGTGAAGCCATCTGGTCCTAGACTTTTGTTTGTTGGAAGATTTTTAATTACAGTTTCAATTTCATAACCTGTGATTGGTCTGTTTATGTTTTCTAATTCTTCCTGGTTCAATCATGGAAAGTTGTACTTTTCCAGGAATTTGTCCATTTCTTCCAGGTTGTCCATTTTATTGGCATAGAGTTGTTTGTAGTAGTCTCTTATAATCTTTTGTATTTCTGTGGTGTCAGTTGTAATCTCTCATTTTTCGTGTCTAATTTTATTGATTTGAGTCCTCTCCCTTTTTTTCTTGATAAGTCTGGCTAAAGGTTTATCAATTTTGTTTATCTTCTCAAGGAACCAGTTTTTAGTTTTATTGATCTTTGCTATTGTTTTCTTTGTTTCTATTTCATTTATTTTTGCTCTGATCTTATGATTTCTTTCCTTTTACTAATTTTTGGTTTTCTTTGTTCTTTTTCTAGTTGCTTTTGGTGTAAGGTTAGATTGTTTATTTGAGATTTTTTTTGTTTCTTGAGGTGAGCTTGAATTGCTATGAACTTCCCTCTTACAACTGCTTTAGCTGTGTCCCATAGGTTTTGGAACATTGTGTTTTTGTTGTCATTTGTTTCTAGGTATTTTTTGATTTCTTCATTGATCTCTTGGTTATTTAGCAGCACACTGTTTAGCCTCCATGTATTTGTGTTTTACTGTTCTTTTTCCTGTAATTGATTTCTAATCTCATAGCATTGTGGTCAGAAAACATGCTTGATATGATTTCAATTTTCTTAAATTTTCCAAGGCTTGATTTGTGATCTATTCTGGAGAGCATTCCATGTGCACCTCAGAAGAAAGTGTATTTTTCCATTTTCAGGTGGAATGTCCTAAAAATATCAATTAGGTCTCTTTGGTCTATTGTGTCTTTTAAAACTTGTGTTTCTTTATTTATTTTCTCTCTGGATGATCTGCCTATTGGTGTAAGTGGGGTGTTAAAGTCCCCCACTACTATTGTGTTACTGTCGATATCCCCTTTTATGGCTGTTAATATTTGCCTTATGTATTGAGGTACTCCTATGTTGGGTGCATAAATATTTATAGTTGTTACGTTTTCTTCTTGGATTGATCCCTTGATCATGATGTAGTGTCCTTCCTTATCTCTTGTAACAGTCTTTATTTTAAAACTATTTTATCTGATATGAGTATTGCTACTCCAGCTTTCTTTTGATTTCCATTGGCATGGAATATCTTTTTCCCTCCCCTCACTTTCAGTCTATATGTGTCCCTAGATCTGAAGTGGGTTTCTTGTAGACAGCATATATAAGGGTCTTGTTTTTGTATCCATTCAGCCAGTCTATGTCTTTTGGTTGGAGCATATAATCCATTTACATTCAAGGTTATTATCAATATGTATGTTCCTATTACCATTTTCTTGATTTGGGTTTGTTTTTGTGGGTCTTTTTCTTCTCTAGTGTTTCCCGCTTAGAGAAGTTCCTTTAGCAGTTTGTTGTAAAGCTGGTTTGGTGGTGCTGAATTCTCTTAGCTTTTGCTTGTCTGTAAAGCTTTTGATTTCTCCGTCAAATCTGAATGAGATCCTTGCCAGGTAGACTAATCTTGGTTGTCGGTTTTTCTCTCTCATCACTTTAAATATGTCCTGCCACTCCCTTCTGGCTTGCAGAGTTTCTGCTGAAAGATCAGCTGTTAATCTTATGGGGATTCCTTTGTATGTTATTTGTTGATTTTCCCATGTTGTTTTCAATATTTTTTCTTGGATTTAATTTTTAATAGTTTGATTAATATGCGTGTCAGTGTGTTTCTCTTTGGGTTCATCCTGTATGGAACTCTCTGTGCTTCCTGGACTTGATTGATTATTTCCTTTCCCGTGTTATGGAAGTTTTTTTTTTTTTTGGAAGTTTTTGACTATAATCTATTCAAATATTTTCTCAGACACTTTCTTTTTCTCTTCTTCTTCTGGGACCCCTCTAATTCAAATGTTGGTGTGTTTAATGTTGTCCCAGAGGTCTCTGAGACTGTCTTCAATTCTTTTCATTCTTTTTTCTGCTCCCTGCAGTTATTTCCACCATTTTATCTTCCAGCTCACTTATCCGTTCTTCTGCCTCAGTTATTCTGCTATTGATTCCTTCTAGAGTATTTTTAATTTCAGTTATTGTATTGTTCATCACTGTTTGTTTGCTCTTTAGTTCTTCTAGATCCTTGTTAAATGTTTCCTGTATTTTCTCCATTCTGTTTCTGAGATTTTAAATCATCTTTAGTATCATTGCTCTGAATTCTTTTTCAGGTAGGTTGCCTATTTTGTCTTCGTTCATTTGGTCTTGTAGGTTTTTACCTTGCTACTTTGTCTGCAGCATATCTTTTGTCATATTTTTTTTTTATGGGTGGGGCTGTATTCCACTCTCACTGGTTGTTTGGCCTGAGGCATCCAGCACTGGAATTTGCAGGCAGTTGGATAGAGCCGGGTCTTGGTGCCAAGATGAGGACCTTTGGGAGGCCTCACTCTGATTAATATTCCCTGGGGTCTGAGGATCCTTGTTAGTCCAGTGGTTTGGATTCAGAGCTACCACCACAGGAGCTCAGGCCCAACCTCCGGCCTGGGAACCAAGATCCCGCAAGCCACGTGGCATGGTTAAAAAGAGAAAAGAAGGAACAGTACAATAACAATGAATAAAAAACAAAATAAAATTAGAAAGATAAAAAATGTATTAGGAAAAATAAAAATATAATTGAAAAAACTGCAACAAGGTAAAACAAAACCACAACAGAAAAAAGAAAGAAAAAAAAGGGGGGGGGGAAGAAGACAAAAGGAGCAGAACAATAATAAAGAATAAAGAATAAAATAAAATAAGAAAAATAAAAGATTTATTAGAAAAAATAAAAATATAAATGAATCAACAACAAGGTAAAACAGAACCCCAATCTAAAAGAGGAAAAAGAAAAAGCCTTGGCTATGGGGGGCTGAGTTTAGGCAGGGGTGGAACTTAGGCAGTGGTGGGGGTGACTTTTGAGCGTGGGGCAGGGCCTAGTCAGGGTGACGTTCAAGCGTGGGGCGGAGCCCTGCTTAGGACCTGCCCGTGAAAGGGGAGAGGTAGCACCTCCAACGGAGGGCCCTCGGAAGTGGAGTTCCGGAGTTTGGAGGTAAGGCCCTGGGTGAGGGCGTGTGGATGGGGTTTAGGCCCAGCGTGGTTGGAGGGGCTTTCAGAGGGGGTCTCCAAGTGTAGACGTAGGGCCCTGGGTGGGGGTGTAGGGGCGGGGCTTGGGCTCTGCGCAGCAGGAGGGAGGCTCCAAGGGAAGAGGATTAGGCCAGGGAGCTCCCCGGTGCCCAAGTGCACAGGGAAAACACTGGCCAGGTTCCCTTCCATTCCTCCACGCCCCCCTCCCCTGGTCTCCCCCAGGCTCTCCCCCATCCACGCTGGACCCCTAACCGTGGGTGGGCCCCACTGGGTGTAGGACTCCTCCCCTCCCCCAGCCAACCCTCAGGGGTGCTGGTCCTGTAGGTCCAGCCTTTACTTTTGCTCCCCTTTCCCTCCCTCCCACTCCCTCAGGACCTGTACAGCTGGAGGGGGCCTTGGTGCACAGAGGATCAGGCCCGGGATCTCAGCAGGCTCCCGGGGGCCCAAGTGGGCAGGGGCAACCTGGGCATGCTCCCTTTTGATCCTCTGCCCTCCCAATGACCAATTTTCCCCTTCAGGAGTGGGATCCCTTCCCTTCCCCCAGCTGCCCCTCAGGAGTGCCAGTCCCATCCTGCCTTCACTTCTCCTCCCGCCTCACACGCCACATGCCCCACATCCTACCCGGTGGCTGGGGGTTCCTCCCATACCCTTAGGTGTCCGTGGTCCCCCACCAGTACCTGGGAGGTGCCTTAGTTGTGCAGAGACGCGAATTCCGCGTTCTCCTAGTTCATCACCTTGACTCTGCCCTTGTGGTAGGTGCTTAATAAATGTTTGCTGTCATTTATCAAATATTATGGTGGGGAGCATAAGCCAATATCTACATAAGAAATGGGTGACTCCATGTAACTGTGCCTCTGACAGTATTTGGTTTTCTACTGGAAGTTTAATCTTTTATTTGTTTTTAATATTGTAACTACATGTATTTTTCCTGAGAGATAAGGGAAATAATGGATTTATAACAGTTGTATATATATATCTAAGATAAGATATACAGATACTTAAACACTTTGTTTCACTAGCTGTTCACTAGGGTGTCTGATACCTTGTCATTTTCACTCTTTTCCTCTAAGCAAAACATCTCTATTTTCTCAATGAAGAAACTACCTTCAACTTTCTAGGCTCATGGATCATTCTAACAATCTAGCAGCTGCCAACAGGTCCAACTTAG
Source organism: Balaenoptera ricei (assembly GCF_028023285.1). Classification (NCBI taxonomy): domain Eukaryota; kingdom Metazoa; phylum Chordata; class Mammalia; order Artiodactyla; family Balaenopteridae; genus Balaenoptera; species Balaenoptera ricei. Next base: position 106,661,860 of record NC_082639.1, read on the forward strand.
CTGGAAAAATTGGGATTTTAAATGAGCTGTCCAGTCTTTTTTTGATCTCTTAGTTCCCGTATTAGGATACAAGACTTTATCTTAGGAACTATGATAAGTAGCCATCAACTGCTGTGGTGTGGCCTACAAATGTGATTGGATTTTCTCCCCCCAACTCCTACTTTCTCCCCTCCTCACCCTCCCACACAGAGAGTCTAAGTAATAAGTATTCAAAGAGGTCAATTATGTAATAAATTAGGATTGATAACAACTAAATATAGGGGTATTCTGCTTATAATAGTTCTTCTTATGTCACACACTGTAGTTATGAAAAACAAAGCAAATGAAATGAAACCAGGGACTCCAGTTTATGTCCAAGTGCTGCTGTTGATTCTGTTTTCTCATCCCTAGAAGTTTTGCTCTGTTCTTGTCTGTCAGAGTAGTTAACTAAGTGTTAGATGTCTGGCACACCTAATTTCATGAAGAAAGGAACTGGATGTACCAGCCAAGTGTGTTCATAAGCTGTGGTGTAATACATTTGGGATTGCTACCTATTGCTTAACCAAAGAATAAATTTGAACAACTGGAAGAACAACATTAGAAATCATTATCTTTCCCAATGTACAATAAATAAGAGAACCAGAAATGTGAGAACAACAACTTCCTCCTAATCATGTAACTATTTGTACAATTCCCTGCTATTTCACCTAATTTCACCTGTGGAAATGCTTTTTGAGAATTAGAAGGTCTTTTTTCTTCCATAATCCTTGTGATACTGGGGATTTATCCTCTATTGAAATGGACCTAGTATCTTTTAATCTTCAGACTCTTCTAGTTCAAAAATAAATTGAAAGCTGCTTCTTTTAACAAATAAATTTGACTCTTTCAGCATGTAAGTATGTTGAATTAAAGTCCTTTGATAATGTAATTCCTAGTTATCAGCAATAAGTACCCCAGTTTCCTCTTTAAATAAAAAGCATGTAATTCTAAGTTCATTGATTCTTTCATTTTACTTATAATATGAAAGGTTACCCACCCCCCAAAAAAAAATCATTGGTTAAATTCTAATCCAAGCTAGAAGTAGGATGTGAATAAGAAAGTGAACTCAAAACAACTCAAGATACAAAGCCCTAGCTACTGGTGAATGTGTATTAATATTCATCAATTTACCACATCTTGCTTTTGTAATTATATTAAAAGGTTGTATCATTTTCCCAATTATATTGTACAGAAAAATGCTTTCTTGTAGTGCCAGAAAGTAAGGAAGTGCTCAAAAAGCAAACTGATGGGGGGTATGTCACAGGGACACAGGAACCAACTGAAAGTGGTCCCAATGGCCAAAGCTGGAACAATTTGAACAACAATATAAATTGCCTAGCATTGGATTATAATATAAAGTATAAAAAATACCCATCAGTCCATAATGGTATAAATAAGTGATTGAATAATAAGTGGGGTAGAATAGACAAAACTCCCATACGGAAGAATTTGAAATAATTTACATAAATACTCTGCCCTCCAGGAGTTGGAGCATAACTCCCCATTCCTTAAGTGTAGGCTGCATAGAGTGACTTCCTTCCAAAGAGCGGTAACAGGAGAAAAATAACTTTACAGTGGAGAAATCTGACAAACACTACCTTAGCTGGGTGATCAAGATTAACATCAATAGTAAAGTCATGTGGATAGTATGTACTCTTGATATGATGTGATGAGAAGGGTACTTTGCCTCTGTGGTCTTCCTGCCTAAAACCATAACCCAGTCTAACCATGAGGAAAACATCAGACAAACCCAGGTTCAAGAATATCTTACAAAATACCTGACCATCTCAAAACTGTGAAGCTCATCAAAAAAAAGGAAGGTCTGAGAAATTGTCATAGTATAGAGGAGCTTAAGGAGACCTGATGTCTAAATGTAATGTATCTTGGATGGGATCTTGGAACATAAAAAGACATTAAGTAAAAATTGAAGAAATATTAATAAAGTATGGATTCTGGTTAATAACAATGTACTGATTGGTTTATTGGTTGTGACAAATGTAGCACTGTAACGTAAGATGTGAACAATAAAATAAATTGGGTGTGGGATATACAGGAACTCTGTACTATCTTCCCAATTTTTCTTAAATCTAAAACTATTCTAAAATTTTTAAATTATTAAAAAAAAATGTATTCTTTTGGTTCAGGATTTGACCCAGAGGCATAGTCTAGTGGAATTTTCTCAGAGGAGGAAGAATATTGGATAGTACCATTCATCTAAATTACTATCTTTTCCCTTGATTACTCTACAAATTAAGTTCTTCTAATAAAGCATACTATTACTTACTATAGCAATTTTGTTCCTTTGTTGAATAAGTATAGACTACAGTTGTAGAGAGGAGAAAATGGTAATATGAGGTCAAAAGACACATTTTCTTAAAATACTTAGATAAGTTCTTATAGCTGAGCATATTAAGCCAATAGTCTCCACTAGCAAAATGTACGGTATATTAATAACAAGTACATTCATGAATGAGATAATTTTACTCAATACTGGATCTGTGCATGGTTACTTTTGTCAGTAGTAATATAATGTATAATACTATACAAACATCCTCCAAGCTGCCTACTTGGAATTTCCCAAAGTGCTGTGTTTTTCCATGTTTCTACATACATTCTTATGTTTCCACTTGCCCAACCTATTTCACCTTCAAGATTCACGTAATCTGTTATATGTTCTAGAAATCTCCAGGATGAAATAGGTGACCTATCTTTATGCTTCACACTGCACCTGGTATATTGCTCAATTATATGTGGTGACTATCATTTGTCACACTATATAATGTCAATTGTTTCTGTCACCTAGTTCCTCCTTGAACTAGTAAATTTCTTTGAGGAAGATACTTTGTAATTAATCTGTATGTTCCTAGTGCCTAATATAGTACCTGAAACACAGTAAGACCTCAGTAAATCAATGATTAATTAAATGATTAATTAATTAAGTTCAACATGGGAGATAAAAATATGGATGAGTTTTTAAAGGAATAAATAAAATAGTGAATAATTTTATTTTATTAAAAAGTTATTGAGGAGATTATGGGGTACTTAACATTTTGAAATGTCTGTGGGTCCAGCATCTTCTTCCAGAAAATATTCTGGAATAGATCATTAATCTGAGTCAGTATGTCATCTCTAATATTCTGTTTGGTTTGAAACACAAGTGACATGTCCTATCCATAACTTATTTCCTCAATCAAACACAGGATTTAAAAAGGCAATATCTTAGCGCAGGAACGAAGGTGGGGTGCGTGTCTTCCTTGATCCTCCTTGCTGCCTTGGTCCTCACTGCTGTTTCTCCCTGCTTTCTCAAATTCCTCAGCTTCTTTAAAGCACCCACTACCTCTCCTGTTTGAAATTATTTACGGACCTCCCATTTACTCCTCTTCATTCAGTGAAGATTTTAGCACCAAGCTTTCCACCTCTCTCTATATATAACTACTCCTGTAGTTAATTTTTTCAGCAGTTTTTTTAACCTCAATTTTTTTATTGATATATAATTGACATATAACATTATATTAGTTTCAGGTGTACCATATAATAATTTCTATATATATTATGAAATGATCACCAAAGTACGTCTAGTTTACATCTATGGCCACAAATAGTTAACAAATTTTTTTCTCGTGATGAGAACTTTAAATATCTACTCTCTTAGCAACTTTCAAACTGTAGTCACCATGCTGTACCTTATATCCCCAGGACTTGTTTATCTTATAACTGGAAGTATTTACCTTTTGACCCTCTTCACCCATTTTGCCCACCCCCCGCCTCTGCCAACCACCAATCTGTTCTGTGCATCTACGAGTTCAGGTGCTTTGTTCTGTTTTTTAGATTCCACATAGAAGTGAGATCATACAATACTTCTCTTTCTCTATCTTACTTATTTCACTTAGCATAATGCCTTCAAGGTCCATCCATGTTGTTGCAAAGGCAGGATTTCCTTCATTTCTTTGCTGAATAATATACTGTTGTGTATACACACCACATTTTCTTTATCTATTTCTCCACTGATGGACACTTAGGTTGTTTCCATGTTTTGGCTGTTGTGAATAATGCTGCCATGAACATGGATGTGCAGCATTATTCTGTAGTTCACATCTGTGTAGGTAATACTTTCACCAATACAGTGTATTAGTTAGGATTAGATTCAACTGCATATAATAGAAAAACCCAAAGTAACAATGGATTAAACAAGGTTAAAGTTTATTTCCCTCTCATATGAAGAAGTCTGGAGGAAGATAGTCCTGAAATGGTGTAACAGCTCCACAGCATCTCTTTCTGCTCCACTATCAGCATGTGGCTTCTACCTTATGGTACAAGATGGCTGCTGGAGCTCCAGCCATTATATGGACATTCTACACAGAAGGAAAGAGAAATATAGAAGGCCACGCCCCTTTTCTTTTAAGGAAAATTATTAGAAGTTCCATATAACATTTCCACTTAGATCTCATTGGAAGTATTTAGTCACATATATCTAGCTACCAGGGAGGCTAGGAAATGTGTCTTTATACGGAGAGGCAATGTGTCCAGGTAAAATCAAGGTTCTGTTATTAAGGAGGAAGGGAGAATGAGTATGAGTGTTGAGGCAGACCTTTACCACCTGGCCTCTCACTTCAATAACCTTCTCATTCCAATGATTTTATAATCTATCTATGTCATTACCACCAAAATCTCGATTTCAAGCAACCCACTCTCCAAAACCTTCTCTTATCTTTTCAGCACATTCACTCCATTACTCTGACTCCACAGTTTTTTGACTCTACTTCATGCCCTCCATCAACCTGCTCTATCTTCACTTCCTAGCCCACCTGGTCTATAAGCCATGGTCCAACATTATAATCATACCCTACCATGCACTCTCAATTCCTTTGCCCTTTCCTCCGTACTTGCTTGGCTAAACATTACCTTTGGTTATGTGCCTGCACTAAAACACTTAAGTATGGCAAGAGAAAAATATCACTATGCTCACTTGACGTCTTAAATTCATGAACACTAAACCTTGCTTCTTTTTTCTCTAAGAAAGTAGAAGCAGTCAGAAGACTTTCACAGCTTTCCACTCTGTGCCCAAGTTCTGTAACGAGGGCTAGTCACACAGGCACCCTCTGCCAGCACATATCAAAATTCCAGACTCCCAGAAGGAGAGCAGGTGTTCAGTATAAACCACACGGTTACACAGTGTATGCACAGAGAGCCACTCTTATCAGTTAGGTGGTAAGAACCCACCCAAAATCCAAATTCCCAGACACCAGCCATCGGCCAAAGATGCGAGCAACCTCAGGCCTGGGGTTATGCTCCACCTCCTTGAGAAGGCAATATACACATACATGTGGAATTTTTCTGTATAGGAGATTTGTTCCCCATATTCTGGTTGGTTTTAATTCTTTATGTTTGCAGATATGAGAAGCACTATTTTGGTTCCAAGAGTCAGCTCTTTACTTACACTGCCTTTTATTAGGGATCTCCCATACTGGTCTCCAGACTGTTGCCTGCCCCAGTGTTTCTCAAAATTTGGTTCTTGAACCAGAAACATCAGCATCATCTGGAACTTGATAGAAATTCTCAGGCCCCACCCCAGACTTACTGAATCAGAAGTTCCGGTCACTAGTCATCTGTGTTTTAGTAAGCCCTCCTAGTAATTCTGATGCATGGTAAAGTTTGAGAAACATTGATTTAGCCAAAAAGTGAGGAAGACCCGTACCTGCTCTTTCTGTCAGCCCTCAAACTGATCCTGAGGTCTCCACTATCTGCCGGAACCAACAGATGTTGACTTATGAAAACTGAGTTGGGATGAGACTGGTGTGGAGCTGGGGTGTATTCAAACTAGCATCTTCCCTTCCTTGAGAATTTTATTTTTATTTTTTAAAAATCTTTATTTGGTTGCACTGGGTCTTAGTTGCGGCAGGCAGTCTCCTTATTTGCAGCCTGCAAACTCTTAGTTGTGGCATGCATGTGGGATCCAGCTGCCTGACCAGGGATTGAACCTGGGCCCCCTGCATTGGGAGTGTGGAGTCTTAACCACTGCACCACCAGGGAAGTCCCAAGGATTTTAAATAAATTTATTTTAAACTCTCTTTAGAGCATTCTTTTTCTCTATTTCTTTGGGTGCAAATTCTCTCATTTGAAGAGTCTTCTGACTAAAGATCATGGCATTGGACTTCCTCATGTGTTTTACTATTTGCTACTAGCCTTTACTGGCAAAGGTAAGGGCATAATTTCAGAGACTGTAAACTTGACCCGTGCACCAAAATTTGCCCATAGATCTTTTGTTGACAGGACTATGTTTGTTTTCCTTCTTAATTAAATGCTTTTTGACTGTCATGCCTTACCATCAGATTAGTCACATGTAATTTCACTCTTTCTGTTCTCCACCCAGCAGTATACTGTTTATGCAATCCACCTAGCTAATCCCCAAAGCCTTTTGAGTTTTCCAACTCTGGAATTTAACCTTTGTGACATATTTCCACAGAAGTAACAGGACATCTCAATAATAAAATCATGAAGCCAAATGTTTCTCATGACTCAACCTACATTGAGATAAATTTAGACAATGTGAACTTGTTAGCAGAGGCTACAATCCCATGAACCCCCTTCTGCTGTGGTTGACAAGAGCCCAAAGCCATCTCATACCTTAACCCCACAAAGCTGGGTCTTAGGTTTGAAAAATGAGCACACCTGCTGCAGACATGTATTCCTGAGACACTGTTATAACATTGATACAAGAGAGTTCTCCCAACTCCATCCTCCCAAACTACTCAAAATTGGCATGCACAATTAATACTCATAATCAAAGAGTTTTAACAATAAGAGAGTGCTTCTGGAAGGCCTATGATACACAATAATTTATAATGAGGATAAAATAGCTACCCCATAATGGTGTTGTTAAAATTAAATGAAATAATTTTTTACAAGGAACTAAACACAAATTTGAATGTCCAGGATATTGTGAAGGAACAAAAAAGTTAAGTTGGGAATGAGCCTGGTGATCACCTAAGTATCTACATCTTACCAGTGGAGATACAAGAAATCAGGAATTATCTCTCATTGTTGAGGTCCCATTGTAACCTCATTTGCTCGGGGAATCCACAGGCAAATGTTCCATAGTGTTTTTCTCATATGTGTGGCCCATAGATACGGATTCTGAAGGTAAATAGAAAACACACACTCACACATAGAGTGTGGGATGTCTACTCAGTGGTGGGGTCATGGGGTCGTGAATAGCCAGTTTTGGTAGATGGTATTACTGTTCCCAACTATTCACTTTCTCCCCTGTAAAATGATTGTACATCCATGCCCTTAACTAATATGACTTCAGTGCCTCCCAATAGGCCGGGTCCATATGATTTGCTTTGGTCAGTGGAATGCAAGTGGATGTGATGTTCTCTATGTGAGCTAAAGCTTTAAATGTGCTTGCTTAGATTGTTCCTTCCCTTTGCCATGAGAGCTATAGAAACCAAACAGGGGCTGTGCTGGTTAAAATCTTTGCTAATCTTTCCATGTCAGTACAATAAATTCACCTCATTCAAAATGAATTTAAAAAAATATACATATATATATACATATATATATATATATGTATATATATATATATATGTATATATATATATATATATATATATGTCTATAGTATGGTGTCCCATAATAGAGTCCTTCCCCATCTTGATGAACATTTATGAAGTTATTTCAAATTTTTCACTATTAATGCCACCTGATAACTTGAACTCGTTGTGCCAGGCCATGTGCTGAGCACTTTACATGTATATTATTTTCTCTGTTCCTCACAACAATGTACAGGGTAGGTAATATTCTATTCCTCATTTTACAGATGAGAAAGCTGAGCCACAAAAATATTAAGTTGCCTGAGGTCAGAAAAGTAGTTAGTGGTAGAGTCCACATAGTCCAGCTCCAGCACCTAAGCTATACCCCAAACAATGCTACAATAAACATTTTTGTTTATACACATGTGTAACTATTTCTGTAGGAAATCCTGAAAGGGAATTGGTAGTAAAAGGAACTCACAGTTTTGATAAAATTGTTCCACACGAAAGCTTAATTTATCTTCCACCCACAGTAGATGAGCATGCCCACTTCCATCACTTCTCCAATTCTGAATATGACCAATCTTTTTGTTTTGTTTTGTTTCCAATCTGATGAGGAAAACAGATAGCACATTACCTAAAATTTCTTTGGTTACATGTCTGATTGAAGATCATTTTATAAACTAATTGGCCATTTTTAGGTCCTTCTTTTTTGAATGGCCTGTTCATATCCTTTGCTTATTTTTCTATTGTCTTGTATTTTTAAAATAGTTGTGTGAAGCTCTTCACACATTTTAAATGTTAATCTTTTGTTGAATTCCTTATTTAGTATTATTTATATTCAGAAGTTTTGAATTTGCATGTGTAAAACTTTTCCTTCACTGTTCTTGTATTTGTCTCTTACTTATAAATGCCTTCCTTTTCTCACAGATTATACAAATAGTTTCTTATATTTTCTCCTAGTAGTTCTCTAGTTTTGTTTTTTATATCTATCTCTGGAATTTGATGCAGTACAAAGGCAGGACATAACTTTAATTTTTTCCCCAAATAGATAATAGACATCATTTATTGATAATTCATCCTTTCTTACAATCATTTGAAATAGCATCTTTATTGCAAACTGAATTCTTTTATATAAATGAGGCTATCTTTTTACACAACAATACCACACTGTTTCAATCAATATAATGTTTGTTTTTAAATTTTTCTTTTCAATTTTTGTCTTCTTTTTAGTTTTTTGATGCATTTTCTTTTCCAGTATTCAATATAATTTAAGAATCAACTTATCAAGGTCCATAAAAAATTCAACTGAAATTGTGATTGGATTGCCAATTAATATTGGGAGACTGGCAAACAATAATTTGTACAATACTAAGATTCTCTATCTGGGAACAAGATATTATCCAAGTCATATTTTATGTCTTTTAGTCAGGTTTTATTGTTTTCTTCAAATAGGTCTTGCATATTACTTTTTTGTTTATTCTTAGGAACTGTTTAGCTTTTCCTGCTATTGTTAATGGGATCTTTTATTCTATTACTTTTTAAAATTGGTATATGGGAAAAACATCAATTTGCATATGTTGATCTTATATTCTGCCCCTTCATTGAACTCTGTTTTTAGTACAAATAGTTATTCTGTTGATTCTTCTAGATTTTTAAAATTTCCAACTGTAAAAATGTTACTGCATGTTACTGTGACCTTTAGTATATGGTTTAAAAGGTAAAATAAATGTGTTTTCAGAGTGAGAATGAGTCGGTTATGCGTAACAGAACCATAGAAAACCATTAAAAGATACTGGCATATATGGGGTCAGAGAGGATAAATACCAACCATCTTATTTTTGGCACTATCAGCCATAAAATTGTAGACTATGTGGATTTTCAGTTTGCCCCAAGACGATGAATCCAACTTCTAATATATCTCAACTTATTTATTAATTATTTTGAAGTTTACATACAGTAAATTCACTCTTTTTTTGGTTTACTGTTTTATGAGTTTTAAGAATGCATAGACTCTTATAACTACCACCACAAGCAGGGTAAAGAACAATTTTAATACTCCTTAATCAGTCTCTCAACCCACCCCTAACTCCTAGAAACCATTGATCTCTTCGCCATCACTTTACTTTTATATTTTCCAGAATGTCACATAAATGGAAATATATGGTATGTAGCTTTTTTTTTTTTTTTAATTAATTTATTTATTTTTGGCTGTGTTGGGTCTTCGTTTCTGTGTGAGGGCTTTCTCTAGTTGGGGCAAGCGGGGGCCACTCTTCATCGCGGTGCGCGGGCCTCTCACTATCACGGCCTCTCTTGTTGTGGAGCACAGGCTCCAGACGCTCAGGCTCAGTAGTTGTGGCTCACGGGCCCAGTTGCTCCGCAGCATGTGGGATCTTCCCAGACCAGGGCTCGAACCCATGTCCCCTGCATTGGCAGGCAGTTTCTCAACCACTGCGCCACCAGGGAAGCCCTAGTATGTAGCTTTTTGAGACTGGCTCCTTTCACTTAGCATAATGAATTTCAGATTCATCCATGTTGTTTGTGTATTAATAGTTTATTCCTTTTTACTGAGGAGTAGCACTCCATTGTATGAATACACCACAGTTGTTTATCCAACTGTTGAAGGACCATTTTGGGTTGTCTTCAGTTTTTGACAGTTATGAATAGTACTGCTATGAACATTTGTGTACAAGTTTTTGTGTGGACATGTGTTTTCATTTCTCTAGGCTAAATACATAGAAAGTAGAATTGCTGGGTCACATTGTAGGTATGTGTTTAACTTTATTAGAAACTATCAAAATATTTTCCTGAATGATCATTCCATTTGCATTCTCACAAGCTAAGTAGGAGAGTTCCAGTTGCTTTAGATCCTTACCAGCCCTGGGTATTGTCATTATTTTTTATTTTAACCATTATAATATGTGTCCAAGAGTTTCCCATTTGGTTTTCATTTTCATTTCCATAATGACTAATGGGTTCGTCATGTGTTTTTGCCATCCATATATCTCCTTTGGTGAAGTCTCTGTTCAAATCTTTTGCCCCCTTTTTTTAAATTGTATTTTTTTTTCAAGTTTTAAGAGTTCTTTACATATTCTAGGTAAACATGATATATGTCATGTATGATTAGTAAACTTTGTCAGATGTATGATTAGTAAATTTTCTCCCAGTCCATGGCTTGTCTTTTCATTCTCTTAATGTCTTTTGAGGAGAAAAGTTTGAAGTTTTAACAAAGTCTAATTTATCAATTTGTTCTTCTACGGATTATGCTTTTGGTTTTGTATCCAAGAAATCTTTGCCCTACCCAAGGTCATGAAGATTTTCTCCTATATTTTCTTCTAAGAGTTTTATAGTTTTACATCTCACACTTAGGTTTATTATCCATTTTGAATTCATTTTCTATACAGTGTGAGATGTAGGTCAAGGTTCACTTTTTTTTTTGCATATGGATGTCTAATTTTTCCAGGATTATTTGTGCAAAAGACTGTCCTTTCTCCATTGAATTGCCTCTGCACCTTCATTAAAAATCAATAGACTGAATTTATGAAGATCTATTTCTGGAGTCTATTCTGTTCCACTGATCTATGTGTCTATCATTTCACCAATACCACCGTCTTCTTTACTGTAGCTTTATGATATATCTTAATGTGTAATGTGAGTCTTCGAACTGGTTCTTGCCCTTCAAAATTGTTTTGTCTACTTTAGCTTCTTCACATTTCCATATGAATTTTAGAATCATCTTTTCTATATTTGCAAAGAATTCTGCTGGGATTTTAATTGTGATTGCATTAAATCTTTATATCAACTTAGGGAGAATTGACATCTTAACTATATTGAATTTTTCCATCAGTGAAAAGGGTATGTCTCACCATTCATTTAGGTCTTCTCTGATTTCTTTCAGCAACATTTTTTGATTTTCAAAATAAAGATCCTGCATATCCTATTATAATTATACCTAGTGTTTCATTTATGACAAGCTATTGGTACTGCTTTTAACTTTTGGATTCCAGTTGTTTATTACAAGTATACGGAAATGGAAGTTGATTTTTGTATGTTGACCTGTTTTATATTGTGACCTTGCTAATCACTTGTAAGTTCTAGTAGCTTTTGTGTAGATTCCAGTTTCTGGATTCTCTATGGTGTCCTATTAATCCATTTGCCCATTCTTTTTTTTTTTATTATTACTTAAAAATATTTTATTTATTTACTTGGCTACACAGGGCCTTAGTTGCAGCACACAGAATCTTTGTTGAGGCATGTGGGATCTAGTTCCCTGACAAGGGATCGAACCCAGGCCCCCTGCATTGGGAGCATGGAGTCTTAACTGCTGGACCACCAGGAAAGTCCCCATTTGATTATCCTTATACCAGCACAACACAATTGTAGCTTAGTACAGCTAGTCTTCCATCTTGTTTTTTTTAATGAAGAGAATTATTGAAAAAAATGTTTTTTAAGATTCCATTTTTTTAGACTTTATTTTTTTAGAGCAGTTTTAGCTTCACAGCTAAATTGAGAGGTTCAGAGATTTCCCATGTACTCCCAGCCCCTACACATGCATAGCCTACCAAATCATCAACATCCCCCACCAGAGTGGTACATTTGTTACAATCAAAGAACCTACATTGAAACATCATTATCACCCAAAGTCCATAGTTTACATTAGGGCTCACTCTTGGTGTTGTATATTCTATGGGCTTGAACAAATATATAATGACATGAATCCACCATTACAGTATCATACAGAGTATTTTCACTGCCCTAAAAATCCTCTGTGTTTCACCTATTCATCCCTCCCTCCCCTCAAACCCCTGGCAACCACTGATCATTTTACTATCTTCATAGTTTTGCATTTCCCAGAATGTTATATAGTTGGAATCATATAGTATGTAGCTGTATTAGTCAGGGTTTTCCAGAGAAATAGAACTAATAGGATATATAGATATATTAAGAGACTTATTATGAGGGATTGGTTCACTGATTACGGAATCTGAGAAATCCCATGATCTGCCATCTGCAAGCTGGAGCACAGGAAGGCCATAGTTCCAATGCAAAATTTGAAAGCCTGAGAACCAGGGAAGCCAATGGTTTAAGTCATAGTCCAGTCCAAAAGCCCAAGAACCAGGAGTGACCATGTGTGAGGGCAAGAGAAGATGGATGTCCCAGCTCAAGTAGAGACCAAATTTGCCCTTCCTTCACCTTTTTGTTCTATTCAGGACCTCAATGGATTGGATAATGCCCACTCACATTGGTGAAGGTGATCTTCTTTATTCAGTCTGCCAATTCAAATGCTAAATCTCATCTAGCAACACCCTCACAGACACACTCAGCTATCTGGGCATACCCTACTCCAGTCAAGTTGACACATAAAATTAACCCTCACAGTAGCCTTTTCATTTTAGTTTCTATCACTTAGTAAGATGCATTTCAGTTTCCTCCATATCTTTTCATGGCTTGGTAGCTGATTTCTTCTTAACACTGAATAATACTTTGCTGTCCAGATGTACCATTCACCTACTGAAAGACATCCAAGTAGCTTCCAAGTTTTGGCAATTACAATAAAACTGCTATAAATGTCTGTGTCCACAAAAGACTCCAAAGACCCAAAACAACTTTGAGAAAAAAGAACAGAGCTGGAGGCATTACACATCCTGATTTCAAACTACATTAAAAACCTATAGTAATCAAAGCAGTATGATATTAGCATAAAAACAGACACATAGACCAAAGGAAGAGAGTCTAGAGCCAGAAATAAACCCATACATATACAGTTAACTAATCTTTGACATGGGTGCCAAGAACATAAAATGGGAAAAGGATAGTATCTTCAATAAATGGTATTGGGAAAACTAGATATCCCCATTGCAAAAGAATAAAATTGGACCCCTATCTTACACCACTCACAAAACTAACTTGAAATGGATTCAAGACTGAAATGTAAGACCTGAAACCATAAAACTCTTAGAAGAGAAAACATAGGGAAAACTCCTTGACATTGGTATTGGCAATGATGTTTTTTAGATGATCCAAAAGCACAAGCAACAAAAGTAAAAATAAACAAGAGGGACTACATCAAACCAAAAAGCTTCTGTATAGAAAAGGAAACAATCAAGAAAATGAAAAGACAACCTACAGAATGGGAGAAAATATTTACAAACCATATATCATATAAGGGGTTAATATCTAAAATGTATGAGAAACTCAGGCAGCTCAATAGCAAGAAAACAAATAATCTGGTTTTAAAAATGGGCAAAGGACCCAAATAGACATCTTGCCAAAGAAAATATACAAATGGCCAACAGGTACATAAAAAGGTGCTCAACATCAATAATCATCAGGGAAATGTAAATCAAAACCACAATGAGATATCACCTCACACCTGTTAGAATGGCTATTATCAAAAGAAATATATGTAAGAAATAACAAGTGTTGGCAACGACGTTGAAAAGGGGAACACTTGTATATTGTTGGTGGGAATGTAAATTTGTACTGCTATTGTGGAAAACAGTACGAAGGTTCCTCAAGAAATTAAAAATAGAACTGTGATAAGATCCAGAAATCTCACTTCTGAGTATGTATCTGAAGGAAGCAAAATCAGTATCTGGAAGAGATATGTGCACTTCCATATTCATTACAGCATTATTCATGATAGTCAAGATATGAAAATAGCCTAAATGTCTGCCAACAGATGCATGGATAAAGAAACTGTGTTATACATACATACAATAGAATATTACTCAACCATAAAAAAGAAATCCTGTCATTTGTGACAACACAGATGAACCTAGAAGCCATTATGCAAGGTGAAATAAATCAGAAGGGAAAGACAAATGCTGTATGCTATCACATATAGTATGATGTGGAATTATTTTATGTGGAATCTGGAAAAAAAAAGTTGAGTTCATGTAAACAGAGTAGAATGGTGGTTACCAGGGGCTAGAAGGTAAGGAAAATGAAAAGATGTTGGTCAAAGGGTATAAACTTTCAGTTACAAGATGAATAAGTTCTGAGGATCTAATGTACAGCATGGTGACTATAGTTAATAATGCTGTATTGGATACTTGAAATTTGCTAAGGAAGTAAATGTTAAGCATTCTCACCACACATACACAAAAGGTAACTGTGCTAGGTGATGGATCTGTTAATTAACTTGATTGTGATAATCATTTCACAATGTATATAAATGTAGCAAATCATCGTGGTGTACACTTTAAATATGTATAATTTTATTTGTCAATTATACCTCAATTAAGCTGTGGTGGGGGTATGGAAATCTGAGTGCAGGTTTATGTATGCACATAAGTTTTCAACTCCTTTGGGTAAATACCAAGACTCATGATTGCTGGAGGGTTGGATGCATGGTAAGAGTATGTATAGTTTGTAAGAAACCTCCAAAGTGGCTGTACCATTTTGCATTCCCACCAGCAATGAAAGAGTATCTGTTGTACCATAGCCCTGTCAGCATTTGGTGTCATCAGTGTTCTTGGTTTTTGGCCATTCTCATAGGTGTGTAGTGTTACCTCATTGTCACTTTAATTTGCATTTGCCTGATGACATATGATGTGGAACATCTTTTCATATGCTTATTTGCCATCTGTATATCTTCTTTGGTGAGCCTTGTTCTTTTTCAGGTGTCTTGGCTAAGATTTTAAATTCAGCTACACACATACAGACACACACAAACACAGACACACACACACAGTTCTACACATTGAGATTTTGATTGGCATTGCATTGAATCTGAAGACTAAATTGCAGTGACCTGACATCCTTGTAATATTGATTCATAACTCATAAACATGGTATCTCACTCCATTAATTTAGGTCTCTTTAATATTTTCCAATATTTTTTCCCACTTTCTGCATAGAGGACTTGTATATTTTTGTTAGGTTTATTCCCAGGAGTTTAATATTTTGATATGGTGTAAATGGTATTTTTAAAATTTTCACTTCATATTCTTTTTAAAACACTGTTTGCTGTCTAAAACAATAATACTGTCAATGTATTATGGGGTTCATAACATGTTAAAACATATCATTGTAACATATGTAACACATGACAATGATAACACAAGATTCAGAAAAGAAAAATAAAATTATAATTATACTGTTGTAAGGCTCTTATGTTGTTTGTGGAGCTATTGAGTGCTAATTCAAGACAGATAGTAATAAATTAAAGATGTATATTGTAATCATTAGAGTAACTAGTAAATATATAAGAAATATATGTAAAAAGACAATAAAAGAGGAAAAATGGAGAACTAAAACATGCTTGAATAAGCTAAAGAAAGCTGGAAAGGAGGAACAAAGAAACAAGTAACAGATGGAACAAATTAAAAAACAAATATGGTATACTTAAAGCTAACCATATCAATAATCACAATAAATTTAAATACACTAATCACTCTTTAAAAGAAAAAGATTGTCAGACTATTTTTTTTAAAAAGACCCAACAATATCTTGCCTACAAGAGACACACTTTAAATATAAATGACTTCAATATAAGTAATTGGAAATAAAACATGGGAAAAGATAGTCCGTGAAAACAGTAACCATATGAAAACTAATGTGGCTATATTATTAATGGTCAAAGTAGATGTTAAGGAAGAAGTAACAGAGAAAAAAAGGAAATTAATAATAATTAGAAGATTAATTCCATATAAGAAATACATAATCCTAAATGTGTATGCACCTAATACATAATCCTATATGTGTATGCACCTAATAATATAATAACGTCAAAATTTATGAAGTAAACAATTGACAGAACTGTATGGGAAAGACCAATCTAGAATCAGAGTTAGAGATTTTAACATACCTCCTCAGTAATCAATAGAACAGGCAGACAAAATATTAGTAAGGATATAAAACATTTGAGCAACAATACCAAGCAACTTAATTCACACTTGTAGAAAACTATACTCAAGAACTGTAGGTTACACCATCTTTTCAAATGCATATGGAACATTCAACAAAATATATGTTGAGCCATAAAACTAGTAATCAATTTCAAAGGATTAAAATTATACAAAATATGTTCTTTAACCACAGAAAAATTAAACTGTAAATCAATAGCAATAAGATATCTTTTATGGAACCAAAACTTGGGTCCACTCATCTGTGAGCAGTAAAGCCAATCTACTGACACCAGGTTGTGGTGAAGGAAAGTGCAGCATTTATTTTAAGGCACCATATAAGGAACCCGGGACAACTAGTGCTCAAAAAGCCTGAACTTCCCAATGGGTTTCAGCAAGGCATTTTTAAAGGCAAGGTGAGGGAGGGGCATCCCAGGGTATGTGATGAGCTCCTGCAGAATTCTCTGGTTGATGGTGAGGTAACAGGGTGATGTCACAGAGGTTAACATTATCAGTCCTTAGGCTCCAGTAGGTCTGCAGGCTAGTGCTCATGGTCATTAAGTACTGAATTTCTTCCATTTGGTGGGGGATTTAGCATCTGTAAAACAACTCAGGAACTGTGCTCAGATACAATCATCTAAGTACTTCAGAGGAGCTAAAGCAGAGGTTATGGGGGAGGGGTCTGTCAGGGGAAGGACCCATAGGGGCCTGCTTGGTTACATATCTAGAAAATCCCAAATTATCTGGAAATTACATAACTTATTTCTAAATAATCCTTCATCAAAGACGAAATTACAATAGAAATTAAAAATGTTTTGAAAGTAACAGTAATGAAATACAGCATATCAAAATTTGTGAAATGCAGCTATAGTAGCTCTTAGATGGAAATTCGATGAATTAAGTATCTATTTCAACAAGCTACAAAAAAGAGAAGGTAGAAAGAAAGAAATAAAATCAGAAATTAATGAAATAGAAAACAGATATAAAACAGAGAAAGTCAGGACTTCCCTGGTGGTCCAGCAGTTAAGACTCGGTGCTCCCAATGCAGGGGGCCTGGGTTTGATCCCTGGTCAGGGAACTAGATCCCATGTGCTGCAACTAAGACCTGGTGCAGGCAAATAAATAAATGAATATTAAAAAAAAAAAAGAGAGACACTCAATGAAGCCAAAAGACGTTTCTTTAAAAAGATTAATAAAATTGACAGAATTGTTCAAGGAAAGGAGTGAGAGAGAAAACAGGTGTACCTAATATCAAGAATGACAGAGGCAATATCACCATAGATGCTACACACATTAAAAAAATAAAATAAGGATTCATAAATAACTTTATGTCAATAAAAACACTTATAGAACTTTTGAACTTACAGAAAATTTGAATAATCCTGTATCTTTTAATGAAATTAAATCCATAATTTATAACATTCCAACAACAAAAACACCAGATCCAGATGGCTACCCTGGTAAATGCTACCAAACTTTTAGGGGAAAATATTAACAATTCTACACAAAATCTTTCAGAGAGGCCAGCATAACCTTGATACCAAAACCCATCAAGGGCATTGCAAGAAAAAAATTACAGAGTAATATCCCTTAAAAATACAGATGGTGGGCTTCCCTGGTGGCACAGTGGTTGAGAATCTGCCCACCAATGCAGGGGACACGGGTTCGAGCCCTGGTCTGGGAAGATCCCACATGCCACGGAGCAACTAGGCCCGTGAGCCACAACTACTGAGCCTGCGCGTCTGGAGCCTGTGCTCCGCAACAAGAGAGGCCGCGATAGTGAGAGGCCCGCGCATCGCGATGAAGAGTGGCCCCCGCTCGCCACAACTAGAGAAAGCCCTCACACAGAAAAGAACACCCAACACAGCCAAAAATAAATAATTAAGTAAATAAATAAATAAATAAATATAAAAAAACAAAAAAAACAAAAAAAAATACAGATGGAAAAAAAAATTCCTAATGAAACACTAACAAATCAAATACAGTATTATGTAAGAACCATACACATCATGGTCTTGTGAGTTTATTCCAAAAAGACATAGCTGGCTTAACACTTAAAAAGTCATGCAATATAATTTTAACAATGTGATCATCTTAAAAGGTACAGAAACAACATTTTATAAAATTCATAATGCATTCATAGTAAAAACTATTGGTTGGCTAAGAACAGAGAGAAATTTCCTCAACTTGATAAGATTATTTACCTAAAACATACAAATAATATCACACTTGATGGTGAAATAGTGAATGCTTCACCCTAACAAGACAAAGGTGTCTGTTATCACCACTTCTATTCAACATTGTATTGGAGTTCCTGTCAGTACAATAAGAAGAGAAAAAAAAATTTTTTAATTGCAAAGGAAATAGAATAATCTTTATTCATAAATGACATGACTGTATACATAGAATATCCAAGGAATGTACAAACTACTAGAAGTAATAGGTGAATTTAGCAAGGCCATGCAACACAAAGTCAATATACAAATATCAACTGTATTTCTTTATACTTGCAGCAAACAATTGAAATATGAAAATGTAAAAATAATACCATTTACAATAGGATTTAAAAAATAATAAAGTACACAGGACTAAATAAAACGCATAAGGCTCTACAGTGAAAATTGTAAGACAGGCGAAATCAAAGAAGACCTAATAAAAGAAGAAAGAGCCTATTTCACAGAGGAAGATTTAATTGTTACAATGTCACTTCTTTCCAGTTGGTCTATACATTCAATGCAATCCTAATCAAAACCCCAACAGGCTTTTTTGGTAGAAATTGATAGGCTAATTTTAAAATTTAAATGCAATTTCAAAAAAACCTAGAATAGTCAAAATCATCTTTAAAATAAGCATAAAGATGGAGGATTTATACTACCAATTTTCAAATTTTACTCTCAAGGTAAGTAATTAATACACTGTGGTATAGGCATAAGGATAAACAAATAGATCAGTGGAACAGAATAGAGTCCAGATATAGGCTCACACATATATTGTTACTTGACCAATGAAAAAGACACCAATGCAATTCTAGGGGAAAGAAAGGTCTTAGAATAAATGGTGTTGGAAGAACACAGCATCCAGATAGAAAAAAAAAATAAACCTTTACTCTTACACTCATACCATTCACAAAAAATTAATTTTAAATGGATTGCAGATCTACATGTGAAATCTAAAATATAAATCTTCTAGCTGGAAACACAGGAGACTATATGAGCTCGGGGTAGGCAAAGATTTCTTAAATAAGAGCAAAAGGTATTAACCATAAAGGAAAAATGATAAAGTAGATTTCATCCAAATTTAAAACTTCTGCTCATCAGAAAACACCATTAAGAAAGTGAACAGTTAAGTCACAGACTGGGAGAAAATATTTAAAATACATATATTTGCAAAGGATTTGTAACCAGACTGTACAAGAACTCTTACAACTCAATAATAAAACCACTCAGCTTTTAAAAAACAGGCAAAACATTTTCACAAACACTTTGCAAAAAAAGATACACAAATGGCCAAGAAATTAAATAGAAAGAGGTTCAACATCATTAGTCATCAGGGAAATTCAAATTAAAAACACCATGAGATAAGACCACACACTTACAAGAATGGCTAACAGTACCAAGTGTTGAGAGGCTATGGAGCTACAGGAATTTATATATATAACTGGTGATTTTATAAAATGGCACAACCTCTGGCAGTTTCAACTAAAGTTAAGCATATACCTACCCTATGACCCAGCAATTCTATTCTTAGGCACAAAAGAAAAATGAGAGCAGATGTCCAAAAAAAGACTTGTTCAAGAATAAAACACCTTCTTCATAACACCAAAAAGTGGAAATAACCCAAATGTTCATCAATAGGAGGATGGATAAACAAATTATATATTCATACAATTAAAAAGAGCACCCTACTGATCATGTAACTACTTGGATAAATCTTAAAAATACTACATTGTATAGTGATTCCAAGCACAGAGAGTACATACTATGTAATTCTATTTATATGAAGTTTGAGAACAAATAAAATCATCAAATGTTTACTAGACTTATTGTGGTGGTCATCTCACAATATATGAACAGCGTATTCATATATACAAGCGTTATACACCTGAAACTAATATATTACATGTCAATTATATCTCAGTAATAAAAAACAAAAACAAAGGAATCTATGGTGATAGAAATAAAAACAATGCTTACCTCTGGAGGTGGATATTGGCTGGGAAAGTGCACAAGAAAACTCTCTATAGGACACCTCTGCTCCACATCCTTCATTACAGTCATTCTACCTCTGAACCATACCTAGAATCGTCTCCTTCTCATGATCTCCACTGTCCCCACCCTAGGCCAAGTCTCAACTGTCTCTGATGTGCAGGCCACAAGAAGGACCCTGTGCCTGAAGAGCGAATGGGAGGACAAGAGCCCCCAGAAACTCATCAGATATGAGTGCTGTTCTTCTCAATGTGAATGAGCCATTACCACAAGACTTCCATTCCTACTGATCCAGAATTTTAACTGATTTTCTTTTTTTTTTTTTTCTTTTTTTTTTAAGGATTATTTATTTATTTATTTTTGACTGTGTTGGGTCTTCGTTTCGTGCGTGGGCTTTCTCTAGTTGCGGCAAGCGGGGGCCACTCTTCATCATGGTGCGCGGGCCTCTCACTATCGCGGCCTCTCTTGTTGCGGGGCACAGGCTCCAGACGCGCAGGCTCAGTAGTTGTGGCTCACGGGCCTAGTTGCTCCGCGGCATGTGGGATCTTCCCAGACCAGGGCTCGAACCCGTGTCCCTTGCATTGGCAGGCAGACTCTCAACCACTGCGCCACCAGGGAAGCCCCTAACTGATTTTCTTTTGTGCTTCAATTGGTTTTTACATTTCCAGTGCATTAACCATGGAAAATGACATTGTTCCTATGGGAATATGTATTCTGATTTTCAGTAATTGATTAAAATTGATTAACTTTTTAGAACCCAGTCATTTCTTCATTGGAGATTTTCCTCCTCTTTTTTTTTTTTTTTAGTGCTTTTTTTTTTTTTAAGTATTTGTTTATTTATTTATTTATGGCTGTGTTGGGTCTTCGTTTCTGTGCGAGGGCTTTCTCTAGTTGTGGCAAGCGGGGACCACTCTTCATCGCGGTGCACGGGCCTCTCACTATCGCGGCCTCTCTTGTTGCGGAGCACAGGCTCCAGACGCACAGGCTCAGTAGTTGTGGCTCACGGGCCTAGTTGCTCCGCGGCACGTGGGATCTTCCCAGACCAGGGCTTGAATCCGTGTCCCCTGCATTGGCAGGCAGACTCTCAACCACTGCGCTACCAGGGAAGCCCTAAATCTTTTTAATGGGTTTATTTTCTGTATTTCCAATCATCTTTGAAAATCACGAAGGGCAGGGTCTTCCACTGCTTGTTTTTGTGCCTTAGAGCAGGGGTCTCCAACCCCCAGGCCATGGACTTGTACCGGTCCGTGGCCTGTTAGGAACCGGGCTGCACAGCAGGAGGTGAGCGGTGGGTGAGCGAGTGAAGCTTCATCTGTATTTACAGCTGCTCCCCGTCACTCTCATTACCACCTGAGTTCCGCCTCCTGTCAGATCAGTGGCAGCATTAGGTTCTCGGAGGAGTGCGAACCCTACTGTGAACTACACGTGTGAGGGATCTAGGTTGCGCGTTCCTTACGAGAATCTAATGCCTGATGATCTGAGGTGGAGCTGAGGCAGTGATGCTAGCGCTGGGGAGCGGCTGCAAATACAGATTATCATTAGCAGAGAGGTTTGACTGCACAGAGACCATAGTAAATCAGTTGCTTGCACACTCATATCAAAACCCCATCAGTGAGGGGCAAGTGACAATTAACCTGCATCTGGTGGCAGGCTTTATAGTGGCAAGTGAGTTGATGTACTTCAAGTGTACAGTTGCATCTGGTGGCAGGCTTCAAGTCAGAACCCGACACTTATTTTAGTCCACATGTGGCCCACCCATTATTTTATTTACCACTTCCATTTGCGCCTCTTTCCTGCACTGCGCACTTGTCTCAGTCACAGTTTTGGTAAGCCCACAAGCTAACCCTAGCCAAAATGAATAAAAAACAAACGTTGCTGGAGAGCGTCTTTGAAAAGGGGGAAAGACCCATTGATAAGACAGCAGAAAACTCTAAGACTGCCAACAAAAAGAAAGCTGCATTTAAAAGAAAATACCGAGTCCTACTTAAATTATGGTTTCATTGCAACAGGTGATTCACATTCTCCAAGCCCGTTTTGTATAATTATGTGGCGACTGGCTATCCAATGAAAGCATGAAACCTTCAAAACTGCTTCACCACATGGAGACCAAGCACCCTGCATTAAAAGACAAGCCTTTAGAGTTTTTCAAAAGAAAAGAAACATGAACACGAAGAATAGAAGCAATTATTGAAGGCCACCACTTCATCAAATGTGTCTGCACTGAGAGCATCATTCTTAGTGGCTAACCGCATTGCTAAAGCTAAGAAGCCCTTTACTGTTGGTGAGGAGTTGATCCTGCCTGCTGCTAAGGACATTTGTCGTGAACCTTTAGGATAGGCTGCAGTTCAAAGGGTAGCACATGTTCCTCTTTCGGCTAGCACCATAACTAGATGAATTGATGAAATAGCAGAGGATATTGGGGCACGATTTTTAGAGAGGACAAATGAGTCACCATGGTACACAATCCAGGTTGACGAGTCTACTGATGTTGACAACAAGGCAACAATGCTTGTTTTTGTGTGATATATTTTTCAGGAGGATGGGCATGAGGATAAGTTATGTGCACTTTTGTTGCCAAACAACACCACAGCTGCAGAACTAGTCAAGTCTTTGAATGATTACATATCAGGAAAACTGAATTGGTCATTTTGTGTCAGAATATGCATGGACAGAGCGGCTGCCGTGACTGGACCACTTTCTGGTTTCACTACTTGGGTCAAAGAGGTTGCTTCTGAATGTGAGTCTACGCACTGTGTCATCCATAGAGAAATGCCGACTAGCCAAAAAATGTCACCTGAATTTAACATTTTGCAGGATGTGATTAAAATTATCAACCACGTTAAGTACATGCCCTTAACTCACGTCTGTTCACGCAGCTCTGTGAGGAGACGGACATAGAGCACACACGTCTTCTCTGATACACAGAAGTGAGATGGCTTTCTAAAGGTAGATCACTGGCCAGGGTTTCTGAGTTACAAGAGTCGCTCCAGAGATTTCTTTTAGAAAAACAATCACCACTGGCAGCACATTTCAGTGACAAAGAATGGGTTGCAAAACTTGCTTCCTTGTGTGGCATATTCAACCTGCTCAACGAACTCAATCTGTCACTTCAGGGGAGAATGACAACTATGTTCAAGTTGGCAGATAAAGTGGCTGCATTCAAAGCCAAACTGGAATTATGGGGGTGACGAGTGAACATTGGGATTTTTGACATGTTTCAAACATTAGCAAAGATTTTGAAAGACACTGAGCCAGGGCCTTCTTTCTCCCAGCTGGTGCGTGATCACCTATCTCAGCTTTCAGAAGACTTTGAGCATTACTTCCCAATCACAAAAGAACCCCGAACTGGGAAGGAATGGACACGACCCTTTTGTGAATAAGCCAGGTGAATCGACGTTGTCCGTGCTAGAAGAGGATCAACTGCTTGAGATCGCAAATGATGGTGGCCTTAAAAATATGTTAGAGACAACTTCAAATCTCCATATGTTCTGGATTAAAGTCAAGGCGGAATGTCCTGAGATTGCCACAAAAGCACTGAAAAGCCTGCTTCCATTTCCAACATCCTATCTTTGTGAAGCAGGGTTTTCTGCAGTGACAGCAACCAAAACGAGATTACAGAGTAGACTGGACATAAGCAACCCACTTCGGGTGTCACTGTCTCCCATCACCCCCAGATGGGACCATCTAGTTGCAGGAAAACAAGCTCAGGGCTCCCACTGATTCTGCATTAGGGTGAGTTGTATAATTATTTCATTATATATTACAAGGTAATAATAATAGAAATAAAGTGCACAATAAATATAATGCGCTCAAATCATCCCGAAATCATCCCCCCCCGCCAACCACCCCCACCCCAGTCCGTGGAAAAACTGTCTTCCAGGAAACCAGTCCCTGGTGCCATAAAGGTTGGGGACCGCTGCCTTAGAGCAAGGCATGCAGCACTGAATGCACAGGAGGCACAAATGAAATGGAGCAGGACCCTATGGTCCTCCCCCCAGCACCGTGTCCTCTGACTACCTTTTGTTTGTAGAAAATATTAGTCAAAGTTGAGCCTGTATATACTCACTTGCAAATTTGCAGTTAGAGAAAATTTGAGTCAATGTTTAAAACTTTTTACAAGTAATTTAACAACAACACAAAACATTTTGCCAAGTTTAAAAGTAATTAATTACAAAACATAAAGTAGTAGAGCATTAAAATAAAATTACATTTAAAAAAATTAAGTTTTCAAAGTAATTCTTGTATTGTTCTGAAATTGTAAAACTGATTCAGTAGAGAGAGATTAATATTTAGTTTATAAAAGTACTCATCAGTTTTCCTATAACTAGACATCTGTAGTACATTCAGAATTATCCAATTTACAAATTAATTTATAAGTTAAACTTCCAATAGGTAAAATGGTTGCATTAAAGCACTCTTTTCAGAATTTTATTTTTAAAAGTACTATTATAGTATAAGTTCACATTTATAACTGAAAACTTTTATGAAGGTATCAGTCTTTAAAAAGTTACAGGCCCGGGGCTTCCCGGGTGGCGCAGTGGCTGAGAGTCTGCCTGCTAACGCAGGGGACACGGGTTCGAGCCCTGGTCTGGGAGGATCCCACATGCCGCGGAGCAACTAAGCCCGTGTGCCACAACTACTGAGCCTGCGCGTCTGGAGCCTGTGCTCCGCAGCGAGAGGCCACGATAGTGAGAGGCCCGCGCACCGCGATGAAGAGTGGCCCCCGCTTGCTGCAACTAGAGGAAGCCCTCGCACAGAAACGAAGACCCAACACAGCCAAAAATAAATAAATAAATAAATAATAATTAAAAAAAAAAAAAAGACGAAAAAGTTACAGGCCCAAAGAATATTGATACTAATATTAATTAGGGTTGTCTACACAGCAAAATTAAAAATTCAATAGCACAAACAAAATAGCAATTTACTTATCTCTCATGTAAGAGTCCAAGATTAATAGATCCAGATTAGAAGATCCAGTCATTTAAGGCCCCAATCTGATAGTGGACCTACTTTAATACATAGTTCCCAAACATCTCTCTGGTTATCACTATTCTAGGCTACAGGAAAGAAGAGTGAGCAGAAGTCCAGGGCAAACCATTGCCTTTTAAACAGGTTAGGCAGAACTTAGTGAGAACTTAGTCATATGGCCACGTGCAGCTGCAAGGGAAACTGGGAAATACTGTTGCTATTTGGGCAGCCCCATGCCAGCTACAGTCCTATAATGCTGTAATAGGAGGAAAACAGATTTTAATGAAGAGTTAGCAGTGTCTGACACCCCTCTAGCCACTAGAATTCTGTGTTTATCCTTCTCCTGATATGCTCATCCCCACCCCAAGGGAGGCAACTCCAAATTCCATCCAGGTGCTACATCCAGCTCAAATTCTGGGATCTCTGGGTGACTTGCAATCATCTCCCTCAGACTCAGATTGGCTTTTTGTGGTCCAGCAACTCATTAACTCAAAGGAAGTCACTTACTTCTCCAACACCCAATAAACCATGGTCTAATAGAAACAATATGGTTATATGAGAACTTCTTGTTCTTTAGTATTCAGTGGCCCTTCTGCTGCCATAAATCTTGGGGAGGGATAAGACAAGAGATTAATATTTTTGAAATCTCAAGGGAGATGCGTTTAGGCAACTGGAAAAAAAAGAAACCTGCTTTTTCTTTCTGAGAGAAAGTAGCATTAGACAGAAGAAAAGATATTTGGTGACAAAAGACATTCTATTTCATGGTATTTGATGGTGACAACACTAGTTAAATAAGGGATTTCTGGAGCAAAGTGAGAAGAGAATCCAGAACAAAAGTAAATAGTAGCTTTTTTTTTTAAAGAAAAATAAGAACTTTTTGATTAGCTTGTCTTTAGATGACTATTGAGAGATTAATGACATTTTGATAATAAGAACCATATCAAAAAGACAGAACCACATCAAAAAACAAAAACACTTTAGTTACTGAGAAATATATATAACTCCATCCTTAAGCTTCTTTCCCTTTATTCTCCCATTAGGGTGTGTTGATGTCCTGTGTTCCCCACTGTGTGTGTGCGTGTGTGTGTGTGTTCATATAATTCAGACCATATTTTGAGCAGGAGTCTTCCTGATGGAGCCAAATAATTTCCAAAACCAAAGATCTATTTTTAAACATATTTTAAAGTAGTTGAAATAAGGAAAGCTATGCTCAGCTAAAAGCAGTTCAGCTACAGTGTAAACTGTAAAGGCAGGTGTTAAGCAAAGGATAAGGATGCAACAGAGAGATGAGAAATGGACAGAGGACTTGTGGCTAAATAAGACGTAAAAATGTCCTCATACAGGAGCAGTATATATAGTGTTTGAAGCCAAGGCCTGAAGCCAGACTGCCAGGTGTACCGCCCTGCCTTTTCACTTACTTGCAGAAGAAGTGCTTGATAGTACTTTCTCCATGGGGTTGCTGAGAGGAATTCCTGTGTCCCTTCCTATTCTGCCTTTTGCACCATTACAAAGTAAACCCTTGAGAAATAACCATTGGTCTGGGAAGGATATTTCTGCGGTGAAGTCAGTAAGTCAAACCCAGGGCTGGGGACTTCCCTGGTGGCACGGTGGTTAAGAATCTGCCTGCCAATGCAGGGGACACGGGTTCAAGTCCTGGTCCGGGAGGATCCCACATGCCGCAGAGCAACTAAGCCCATGCACCACAACTACTGAGCCTGTGCTCTAGAACCCATGAGCCACAACTACTGTGCCCACGTGCCCCAACTACTGAAGCCTGCGTGCCTAGAGCCCATGCTCTGCCACAAAGAGAAGCCACCACAATGAGAAGGCCGCACCACAACGAACAGTAGCCCCTGCTCGCCACAACTAGAGAAAGCCCTCACGCAGCAACAAAGACCCAATGCAGCCAAAAATAAATAAATAAATTAATTAATTAATTAATTAATTTTAAAAAAACACCCAGGGCTGGCATTATTGGCAACAAATCACCTTCAGCAAAGTTGACTCAGGCATTAGTAAAAATGAAACCAATAGGTGGCGTTTTGCGGGGCTCCAAGGAGCTCCAGTCCTTTATGTCTCAATGCGGAAAGAATTCAGTGAGAGGCAAAGTGATCGATAAGAAGTGATTTATTAGAATAGGATGCTTGTAAAGCTTATAAGCGGGCAGGCCAGAGGGTGCCATGCCCTGAGAATTTAGTAGGCTACAGTTTTATAATCAAAGGAAAAGTGGGGAGGGGGAAAAGACCACCTTGTTCCTCATTCTTTAATAGACGTCACGCTTGCATCTCAGCTCCTCCTCCAGGCTGGGCGGGGGAGTTTTCTTGTCCCTACATGGTCAAGCTACGACTGTCATGGCACTATGGAAAACTTATTTCGGGTCTCAGTACAATGAGGGTCTTTCACTTTGAAATGTCACCTTTCCATAAATTATTGTTTTTTAAGTGTGCAGAGAGCATGTCCTAGGGGTCGTTAACTTACTGAGCTCACTGGGCAGGATGTGGGTCTCATACCACCATTGTTTTATTGTTTTGGGACATGTTTTGTCTTATGCTTCTGCTGCATGGGTTTTGTTGCTAAACAGGCCTGCTTGGTTTTGTGGTTAAGCAAACCTGCTTTCTTGAATGATCATTAACTTACAGGGGTCACCCATACTTTTTTCTTTACTTACAATCCCCTAGTGGGGTTAACTATTTAAGTACCTAATTTGTCCCTTTACTCTGTCCCTAACATAAGGGGTGCAAAGATGCATAGCATCAGCCACAACGTACCTCTCCCAGAAGCCCTTACACCTGTCAAAACAGACTCCTGGGTTGAATGAGCCCTGATTCTGACCCAATGTGTGAAATCTTACATCCATTACATTGGTATTTTGTGCATGATTTTGTATTTGAAGAATCTGTTACATTTTAAAAGTGGATATTTTGTGTTTGTAATCACACAGGTAACTGTGTGAGGAAAGCGCTTTTTTACAGTATTTTTATTTTTTTGAAATTATCTGTTTGTGTATCAGTCTTCTCTACTAAACTATAAGCTCCTCTAAGCAGGAAACTTAATCCCCTCACTCCTCACTGTACCCCAGCACCCAGCTCAGTGCATGGGTATTTTAAAGTAAATTTCTTCCCGTAGCACAGAACCAAAGATCCGATTTGTGGGGTTGGGGGTTGGGTTGGAGAGGTGGATGAGGGGCTGGGATGTGTTCTAACAGATCTCCTGAAAGATAGATGTTCTCCGCTTAAGCTTTTGGAGCAAGACTTGCTTCGGGGTTGTTGGTGACAGTTTCCCCTCACCAGTAGGAGTTTGTCACTATAAGACAACACCAGGAAGTTAAAAGTAAATGAGAAGGGCGGGTGATGGAGATTCTGACCCCTAGGGTCTCCCCTGAGAGTAGCTGAGAGTGCGGGCCACTGCAGGTGAAAAATAGAGAGGTCATAAGGTTAATTTTTTCTGCCCAGAGCAGGTTTGGCCCACGTTTTATCCCCTCTGTGAGGGTAATGGGTGCTGCTGAGTGGGCGGTGTGTTGGCTGAAAGGAGGTGGAGCTGAACAGCCCCTCCACATTGGCGATTGCTGCTGTTTGTACTTTGTTGCTTTATATTTCTTTGAAAAGAATGGAGGGACTTCACTGGTGGTACAGTGGTTAAGAATCCGCCTGCCAGTGCAGGGCACACAGGTTCGATCCCGGGAAGATGCCACATGCCAAAGAGCAACTGAGCCCGTGCGCCACAACTATTGAGCCTGCGCTCTAGAGCCCGAGAGCCACAACTACTGAAGCCCACGCGGCTAGAGGCTGCAGTTTACTTTCACGTAGTAAAGTTCTAAAGTGTATATGTGATATAATGTAAAATGAGGCATATTTAATACATTTTTATATAAAATATAAAATTAAGTAATAATATTTAATACATTTTTATATAAAATTAAGTAATAAACACCCTTAGATGAATAGGTGTTTTTAATTTTAAATATATCAACCCCCCCCACCACCATCAAAAACACAACTGAATGGATACAAAAATATTTAAAAGAGGGTAACTGTAGAGCAGTGGCTGTCAGCTTTGGCTGCAACACTGAACAATCACCTGGGGAACTTTAACAAACTTTAACAAATACTGATATCAGTCCATCCAGATTCTGGTTTTATTGGCCTGGGGTGTCAATAAAGCTCTCCACTAATTATTTCTAATGCGCAGCCAACATGGAAACCTTTGTCCTTCAGCTTTTACCCCAGCTTTCCCAGGTGATAAATGAGGATGACATTGCGTGTTTAAAACAAAATCGATAACAGTTCATTGAACAAACATTTCTGAAGCTCAGACTTTGTTAGATGGTGTGGAGATACAGAGTTATATAACCTCCTGCCACTGCCCTCAGGCACTCTGCAGTTTAGCTAAGGATGTATGGAGAAAAGACTTCTGAGGTGGATGGGATAAACTCTGGTGCCCTGAGCTTTCCGGGGCCAGCACACGACCTCTTACCAGCAGATCTCAACCTTGTCTACACATTAGACAAGAAGCAATTAAAACAGGGTCTCTGGGAGTAAGGACCAGGCATTAGTATTTTAGAGTTCCCCAGATGAGTCCAGTGTGAAGACAATGCTGTGAACAACAATCCTAAGACAGCTTCTGTCCCTCAGGATTCTGAGAGTCTGTCAAAGGAACAGAAGCTCCACACTGTTCTCAATCCTCCCACTGAAGGGGAGTCATTTTGCTCCTTTCTTCTGCCCTTACTATTGTCTCCATTCCCTTCAGTTCCAATTACACTACCCTACGTCCCCGGTTCTCTCTTTTCCCATATGAACTTCCTACTCAATGTGAGTCATGTGCTTAGGCAGGAAATACAATCAAGGTACATCTCTAGAGGGCAGATTATTCACCTATGGTAGGAAATACTAAAATGCAGGAGCAGAAGCTTCTTTTTCCACTCATGGACCCAGTACTGCTCTGCCCTCACTCTCTTTTATAAAGCAGTGAGTTGACAGTGATGAACCCTATGTAGGGTCCAATCAGGTGTTTAGAAGGGCTTGAAGGTTTTTATTGACACACAATAACATTTTGTTGTCTTAGTTACTTGAAAAAGAATACAAATATATGATTATTGTCACAGACGTAAGATCTGTGATTCATTTAGCTCAGTGACCCCAACAAACTTACTGTGGAAAGCATGGTTCTACTCCTTGTACTAAACTTTGAACCCTTGGAAAACAGGGACAGAGTTGTATTTTTTAGCACTAATATAGTGTTTTTATCACAGAGGGACTTTAGAAATATCTACTGAATGAATGAATGAAGTCAAATTTAATAGTTACGAATGTGTCTACCCCTGCCCCCTCAAACATCTTGGTTTCAAAAGGACCCTACCACTCATTAATGTACTTTTTTTTTTTTTAAAAAACTGCTATGTACAAACAACATGTTTAAATAAACTTTGAATTTTAGAACTGTGTTAGATTTACAGAATTATTAGGAAGTTAGTACAGAGTTCCCATATACCCCATGCCCAGATTATTTTTTTGAATTTTATTTTTTTATACAGCAGTTTCTTATTAGTTATCCATTTTATACATATTAGTGTATATATGTCAGTCCCAGTCTCTCAGTTCATCACCCCACCCTCCCCAACCCCCCACCACTTTCCTCCCTTGGTGTCCATACATTTGTTCTCTACATCTGTGTCTCTATTTCTGCTCTGCAAACCGGTTCATCTGTACCATTTTTCTAGATTCCACATATATGTGTTAACATACGATATTTGTTTTTCTCTTTCTGACTTACTTCACTCTGTATGACAGTCTCTAGATCCATCCATGTCTCTACAGAAGACCCAATTCTTTCCTTTTTATGGCTAATAGTCCATTGTATATATGTACCACATCTTCTTTATCCATTTGTCTGTCGATGGGCATTTAGGTTGCTTCCATGACCTGGCTATTGTAAATAGTTCTGCAATAAACATTGGGGTGCATGTGTCTTTTTGAATTATGGTTTTCTCTGGGTATACGCCCAGTAGTGGGATTGCTGGGTCATATGGTAACTCTATTTTTAGTTTTTTAGGAACCTCCATACTGTTCTCCGTTGTGGCTGTATCAATTTACATTCCCACCAGCAGTGCAAGAGGGTTCCCTTTTCTCCACACCCTCTCCAGCATTTGTTGTTTGTAGATTTTCTGATGACGCCCATTCTAATGGGAGTGAGGTGATAGCTTATTGTAGTTTTGATTTGCATTTCTCTAATAATTCATGATGTTGAGCATCTTTTCATGGGCCTCTTGGCCATCTGTATGTCTTCTTTGGAGAAATGTCTATTTAGGTCTTCTGCCCATTTTTTGATTGGGTTGTTTGTTTTTTTAATATTGAGCTGCATGACTTGTTTATATATTTTGGAGATTAATCCCTTGTTCGCTGATTTGTTTGCAAATATTTTCTCCCATTCTGAGGGTTGTTTTTTCATCTTGTCTGTAGTTTCCTTTGCTTTGCAAAAGCTTTTAAGTTTCATTAGGTTTCATTTTTGTTTTTATTTCCATTACTCTAGGAGGTGGATCAAAAAAGATCTTGCTGTGATTTATGTCAAAGAGTGTTCTTCCTATGTTTTCCTCTAAGAGTTTTAGAGTGTCCAGTCTTACATTTAGGTCTCCAGTACATTTTGAGGTTATTTTTCTGTATGGTGTTAGGGAGTGTTCTAATTTCATTCTTTTACATGTAGCAGTCGAGTTTTCCCAGCACTGCTTACTGAAGAGACTGTCTTTTCTCCATTGTATATCCTTGCCTCCTTTGTCATAGATTAGTTGACCATAGGTTCATGGGCTTATCTCTGGGCTTTCTATCTTGTTCCATTGATCTATATTTCTGTGTTTGTGCCAGTACTATATTGATTAGATTACTGTAGCTTTATAGTAAAGTCTGAAGTCAGGGAGTCTGATTCCTCCGGCTCCGTTTTTTTCCCTGAAGACTGCTTTGGCTATTTGGGGTCTTCTGTGTCTCCATACAAATTTTAAGATTTTTTTGTTCTAGTTCTGTAAAAAATGCCATTGGTAATTTGATATGGATTGCACTGAATCTGTAGATTGCTTTGGGTGGTATAGTCATTTTCACAATATTGATTCTTCCAATCCAAGAATACGATATATCTCTCCACCTGTTTGTACCATCTTTAATTTCTTTCATCAGTGTCTAACAGTTTTCTGCATACAGGTCTTTTGTCTCCCTAGGTAGGTTTATTCCTAGGTATTTTATTCTTTTTGTTGCAGTGGTAAATGGGAGTGTTTCCTTAATTTCTCTTTCAGATTTTTCATCATTAGTGTATAGGAATGCAAGAGATTTCTGTGCATTAATTTTGTATCCTGTAACTTTACCAAATTCATTGATGAGCTCTAGTAGGTTTCTGGTGGCATCTTTAGGATTCTCTATGTATAGTATTATGTCATCTGCAAACAGTCACAGTTTTACTTCTTCTTTTCCAATTTGTATTCTTTTTATTTCTTTTTCTTCTCTGATTATCATGGCTAGGACTTCCAAAACTATGATGAATAATAGTGGCAAGAGTGGACATCCTTGTCTTGCTCCTGATCTTAGAGTAAATGCTTTCAGTTTTTCACCATTGAGAATGATGTTTCCTGTGGGTTTGTTTCATATGGCCTTTATTATGTTGAGGTAGGTTCCCTCTATGCGTACTTTCTGAAGTTTTTATCATAAATGGGTGTTGAATTCTGCCAAAAGCTTTTTCTGCATCTATTGAGATGATCATATGGTTTTTCTTCTTCAATTTGTTAATATGGTGTATCACATTGATTGATTTGCGTATATTGAAGAATCTTTTCATCCCTGGGATAAATCCCACTTGATCATGGTGTATGATCCTTTTACTGTGTTGTTGGATTCTGTTTGCTAGTATTTTGTTGAAGATTTTTGCACCTATATTCATCAGTGATATTGGTCTGTAATTTTCTTTTCTTGCAGTATCTTTGTCTGGTTTTGGTATCGGGGTGATGGTGGCCTCATAGAATGAGTTTGGGAGTGTTCCTTCGTCTGCAATTTTTTGGAAGAGTTTGAGAAGGATGGGTATTAGCTCTTCTCTAAATATTTGATAGAATTCACCTGTGAAGCCATCTGGTCCTGGACTTTTGTTTGTTGGAAGGTTTTTAATCACAGTTTTAATTTCATTACTTGTGATTGGTCTGTTCATATTTTCTATTTCTTCCTGGTTCAGTCTTGGAAGGTTATACCTTTCTAAGAATTCGCCCATTTCTTCCACGTTGTCCATTTTATTATCATAGAGTTGCCTGTAGTAGTCTCTTAGGATGCTTTGTATTTCTGTGGTGTCTGTTTTAACTTCTCCTTTTTCGTTTCTAATTTTATTGATTTCAGTCCTCTCCCTCTTTTTCTTGATGAGTCTGGTTAAAGGTTTTTCAGTTTTGTTTATCTTCTCAGAGAACCAGCTTTTAGTTTTATTGATCTTTGCTATTGTTTTCTTTGTTTCTGTTTCATTTATTTCTGCTCTGATCTTTATGATTTCATTCCTTGTACTAACTTTGGGTTTTGTTTGTTCTTCTTTCTCTAATTCTTTTAGGTGTAAGGTTAGATTGTATATTTGAGATTTTCCTTGTTTCTTGAGGTAGGCTTGTATTGCTATAACTTCCCTCTTAGAACTGCTTTTGTTGCATCCCATAGGTTTTGGATTGTCGTGTTTTCGTTGTAATTTGTCTCTAGGTATTTTTTGATTTCCTCTTTGATTTCTTCAGTGATCTCTTGGTTATTTAGTAATGTTTTGTTTACCCTCCATGTGTTTGTGTTTTTTACGTTTTTTTCCCTGTAATTGATTTCTAATCTCATAATGTTGTGGTCAGAAAAGATGCTTGATATGATTTCAATTTTCTTAAATTTACTGAGGCTTGATTTGTGACCCAAGATGTGATCTACCATGGAGAATGTTCCATGTGCACTTGAGAAGAAAGTGTAATCTGCTGCTTTTGGATGGAATGTCCTATAAATATCAATTAAATCTATCTGGTCTATTGTGTCATTTAAACCTTGTATTTCCTCATTAATTTTCTGTTTGCATGATCTGTCCATCAGTGTAAGTGAGGTGTTAAAGTCCCCCACTGTTATTGTGTTACTGTCGATTTCCTCTTTTATAACTGTTAGCAGTTGCCTTATGTGTTGAGGTGCTCCTATGTTGAGTGAATATATATTTTAAATTGTTATAATTTCTTCTTGGATTGATTCCTTGATCATTATGTAGTGTCCTTCCTTGTCTCTTGTAACATTCTTTATTTCAAAGTCTATTTTATCTGATATGAGTATTGCTACTCCAGCTGTCTTTTGATTTCCATTTACATGGAACATCTCTTTCCATCCCTTCACTTTCAGTATGTATGTGTCCCTAGGTCTGAAGTGGGTCTTTTGTAGACAGCATATATATGGGTCTTGTTTTTGTATCCATTCAGTGAGCCTGTGTCTTTTGGTTGGAGCATTTAATCCATTCACGTTTAAGGTAATTATCGATATGTATGTTCCTATTACCATGTTCTTAATTGTTATGGGTTTGTTTTTGTAGGTCCTTTTCTTCTCTTGTGGTTCCCACTTAGAGAAGTTCCTTTAGAATTTGTTGTAGAGCTGGTTTGGTGGTGCTGAATTCTCTTAGCTTTGGCTTGTCTGTAAAGCTTTTGCTGTCTCCGTCGAATCTGAATGAGATCCTCACCAGGTAGAGTAATCTTGGTTGTAGGTTCTTCCCTTTCATCACTTTAAATATATCATGCCACTCCCTTCTGGCTTGTAGAGTTTCTGCTGAGAAATCAGCTAACCTTATGGGAGTTCCCTTGTATGTTATTTGTTGTTCTTCCCTTGTTGCTTTCAATAATTTTTCTTTGTCTCTAATTTTTGTCAATTTGATTACTATGTGTCTTGGCATGTTTCTCCTTGGGTTTATCCTGCCTGGGACTCTCTGACCTTCCTGGACTTGGTTGGCTATTTCCTTTCCCATGTTAGGGAAGTTTTCCACTATAATCTCTTCAAACATTTTCTCGGGTCCTTTCTCTCTCCCTTCTCCTTCTGGAACCCCTACAATGCGAATGTTGTTGTGTTTAATGATTTCCTAGAGGTCTCTTAGGCTGTCTTCTTTTCTTTTCATTGTTTTTTCTTTATTCTGTTCCATGTCCGTGAATTCCACCATTCTGTCTTCCAGGTCACTTATCCGTTCCTCTGCCTCAGTTTTTCTGCTATTGATTCCTTCTAGTGTATTTTTCATTTCAGTTATTGTATTGTTCATCTCTGTTTGTTTGTTCTTTAATTCTTCTAGGTGTTTGTTAAACATTTCTTGCATCTTCTAGATCTTTGCCTCCATTCTTTTTCCGAGGTCCTGGATCATCTTCATTATCATTATTCCCAATTCCTTTTCTGGAAGGTTGCCTATCTCCACTTCATTTAGTTGTTTTTCTGGGGTTTTATCTTGTTCCTTCAGCTGGTACAGAGCCCTCTGCCTTTTCATTTTGTCTATCTTTCTGTGAATGTGGTTTTTGTTCCACAGGCTGCAGGACTGTAGTTCTTCTTGTTTCTGCTGTCTGCCCTCTGGTGGATGAGGCTATCTAAGAGGCTTGTGCAAGTTTCCTGATGGGAGGGACTGGTGGTGGATAGAGCTGGGTGTTGCTCTGGTGGGCAGAGCTCAGTAAAACTTTAATCTGCTTGTCTGCTGATGGGTGGGGCTGGGTTCCCTCCCTGTTGGTTGTTTGGCCTGTGGCGACCCAACACTGGAGCCTACCCGGCTCTTTGGTGGGGACTCTGGGAGGGCTCACGCCAAGGAGTACTTCCCAGAACTTCTGCTGCCAGTGTCCTTGTCCACATGGTGAGCCACAGCCACTCCCCCGCCTCTGTAGGAGACCCTCCACACTAGCAGGTAGGTCTGGTTCAGTCTCCTACGGGGTCACTGCTTCTTCCCCTGGATCCCATTGCACACACTACTTGTGTGTGCCCTCCAAGAATGGAGTCTCTGTTTCCCCCAGTACTGTTGAAGTCCTGCAATCAAATTCTGCTAGCCTTCAAAGTTTGATTTTCTAGGAATTCCTCCTCCCATTGCTGTATCCCCAGGTTGGGAAGCCTGACGTGGGGCTCAGAACCTTCACTCCAGTGGGTGGACTTCTGTGGTATAAGTGTTCTCCAGTTTGTGAGTCACCTACCCAGCAGTTGTGGGATTTGATTTTATTGTGATTGCACCCCTCCTACCGTCTCATTGTGGCTTCTCCTTTGTCTTTGGATGTGGGGTATCTTTTTTGGTGAGTTCCAGTGTCTTCCTGTCGATGATTGTTCAGCAGTCAGTTGTGATTCCGGTGCTCTCGCAAGAGGGAGTGAGCGCATGTCCTTCTACTCCACTATCTTGAACCAATCTCCCAGATATTATTAACATCTTACATTAGCATGATACCTTTGTCCTAATTAATGAACCAATATTGATGTATTATTGTTAATTAAGTCCATGCTTTATTCAGATTTACTTAGGTTTTTTCCTAATGGCCTTTTCCTGTTCCAGGTGTTCCCGTCCAGGACAACAGATTACATGTAGTTGTCATGTCTCCTTAGGCTCCTCTTGGCTGTGACAATTTCTCAGACTTTCCTTGTTTTTGATGACCCTGACAGTTTTGAGGATTACTGGTTAGGTATTTTATAGAATGTCCCTCAACTGGGATTTTTCTGACGTTTTCATCATGGTTAGACTGGGGTTATGAATTTTGGGGAGGAAGACCCTAGAGGCAAAGTGCTATTCTCATCACATCATATCTATGGTACATGCTATCAAACTGATCACATTGATTGATGTTAACCTTGACGACCTAGCAAA
Source organism: Balaenoptera ricei (assembly GCF_028023285.1). Taxonomy (NCBI): domain Eukaryota; kingdom Metazoa; phylum Chordata; class Mammalia; order Artiodactyla; family Balaenopteridae; genus Balaenoptera; species Balaenoptera ricei. The sequence continues at coordinate 106,699,252 of NC_082639.1, forward strand.
CAGGGTTTACCACTGTAAAGTTGCTCTTTTTTTTCTCCCTTATCATACTATACTCTTTGGAAGAAAGTTACTATGCACAGTCCACACTTCAGGACAAAGCTGGCTATTCTAGACCTTTTTTCTTTCCACATAAATTTTAGAATCAGTTTGTCAATATCTACAAAATAGCTAGCTGGGATGTTGGTTGGGATTGTGTTGAATCTACAGATCAAGCTGGGAAAACTGACATCTTAACAATACTGAGTCTTCCAATCTATGAGCACAGCATATCTTTCCATTTATTTATATCTTTGTTTTTCTTCTTCTCTGTTTTATGGTATCTGCATATAAGTCTCATACATATTTTGTTAGATTTTTCCTAAGCATTTAATTGGGGGGTGTTATTATAAATGGTACTGTATTTCAAAGTCCAATTTTTCATTTCTGGTATATAGGAAAGTAAGTGACTTTTGTATATTAACCTTGTATCCTGCAACACTGCTATAATTGCTTATTAGTTTCAGGAATTTTTTTTTTAATTCTTTGGGATTTTCTCTACCTAGACAGTCATATCATCTGTGAATAAAAATCATTTTATTTATTCCTTCCCAGGCTGTATTCTTTTATTTCCATTTCTTATCTTATTACATTAGTTAGGATTTCTAGTACAGTGTTGAATAGAAGTGGTACGAGAGGCTGTCCTTAACTTGTTCTCAATTTTATGGAGAAATTGTCCACTTTCTCGCTATTAAGTACACTGTTAGCTGCAGGTATTTTGTAGATGTTCTTTATCAAACTGAAGATATTTCCCTCTATTCCTAGTTTGCTGAAGTTTTTTATCATGAAGGTGTTATATAAACAACATTTCTCCAAAAATAAAGAAAAAAATCCTACCTCCTTAATAAATCAATTTGTTTTTCCTATTTTCAAGTTTTATTGATTTCAAATAAATAAAATATACTCGTATAACAGGGGAGAGATTATACAGTGTGTAATTATATAAACATGGTTAGACATAGGTATACAATTGCCCCAGGCACACATAATATTATATATTTGGTGATTAGAATGTGACCTTAATTTTGTAATATTACTTTTTCCACTTAAAGTTATATCATAGGCCATTTTCACTATTCCTACACGATTTCAAAATCATAGTTTTAAGTGTCTCCAAATTCAATCTCTTTAATTCACTCATTAATTCATTTCAAAGCATTTATTAACCATTCACTATACATCAGGTACTATGTTGATGATAGAGATACAAAAAAATAAAACCAATTACTACTTTCGGGTACCTCACAATCATAGAAACAAATTCAGAACATCATGTATTCTAAGTTGCCTTGATGGCAATATGAGCAGAAAGTTTTTGCAGCTTGGAGGTTGAATGGGGCATTTAATTCTGTGGAGAGAACAAGAAATACGTCACCAAAGAAGTGACATTTGATGTGACTCTTGAATGATAGATAGGAATTTTCCAAATGAAGATGCAGTACTGTAGTGTTACAAAAGTTTAAAGTTGTGAAAGAGTCTGGAAAGTTTCAACAACAATTTAATGACTCAGAAGCTTGAAATTAATTGAGGAGAGCACTAAGTGAAGATACAAAGGTGGATTGGGATAGATTGTGAAATATGCTGAATTTCAAAATAAGAAATTTGGTTTTCCAAATGGAATGAGTCGAAGCCATTAAGTAGTGGGGTGAAAAGATCAGCTTTGAATTTAGCAGGATACTTAAGGAGTGGCATGGAAGACAAATTCCGCATCATATTGAGATACCATAACTTGCCTATTGGGGGAAGGCATTTTACAATAAGTGGTTTCTAATTCATTGCTATTTTAAATAATACAAAATGAATATCTTTATGCATTTGTTTTTATATTATCTTTCAGTTTTCCTTACAACAAATTCTTGTGAATAAGATAAAAACATCTCATTTAACTGTTTTTGAAATGAATTTTTATGTATTTCATTAGTGTGTTATGCATTTTGTGAAATTTACTTCCTTTTTCTATATGTACCTTTCTCAATATAATTCAACATACATCTATTAAATATCTACTAAGTGCTATTTACAATTTTATATGCTGTGGGGAAGATCATGAATACAAGTCAAAGGGCTTACAATCTAGTTGGGAAGATAAAGAATAGACTCTAAGACATTATGGAGGTCTTTGAATCCTAAGCTGAAAAATATAAACTAGAGAAAATGGGGCAGTATCCAAAATTTTAATTAGGGCAGAGATACAACCATACCCTAGAAAGAACACTTTGGTTGAAATAGATAGGTAGATTAGAAAAGACTCGTATAAACATTATTAGTAGCCAAAGGGAACGAGATCTTGAAGTATGGGGCAGAGAAATTGGAATGATCTATTCAGGATTCTGAAATTGAAAAATTCTTCTCTAAAAATGGAAGGAAAATCATCTCTAATGTGGGCAAAACCAATAAACACTCTCCTTTGTGGCCATTTAATGTTCAGTAACATCCAAATATCTTTTTCTGGAATAAAAAGAGAAGAGGGGGTCCAAATTGGTTAAGGTAATTTTCCATAATCAAAACAATTTTTAAAACTTCTAATAGAGTTGAAAAGTCATCGTTTGTGATATCTCAGTGACAGACTAATATAACAATCTGGGTAGATATGGCGCTATTTTATGTGATCACTACAACACCTCTGTGAGGTAGTTATTAGAAGTTTTTGAGGAAGCAAAGAAGATAATCTTGATGGGGAAAGAACAGTGAACTGGGGTTTAATGTCAGCTAGAGCAATGCTTCTCAGCTTTCAGATGCATCTGAATCACTTGAGGATTTTGCTAAAAGGCAGGTTCCGATTCAGTAGGTCTGGGATGGGGCCTGAGATTCTGCATTTCTACCAGTCTCCCAAGTGATGCCCCTGCTGCTAGTCCACAGATCCTACTTCAGGTAGCACAGATCTGGAGCAGTGGTTCTCAAATTACAGTGTATTTTGTTGGGCATTAAATGGTTCTGAGACCAATGCCAATGTGTGTGTGTGTGCGTGGGCAGGGGGTGGTCTCCAGATACCAGCAAACAATTCTCAAACACTAGTAGGATGTTCAAGAAGTCAACTCAGTTCTGATGCTTACCTACCCAGATATAACATCAGATTCCACAAATTGAGGGCTCAGTCCTACAGGACTGCCCCCTCGAACCCACTTCAGACACCAGTCATAAGCCCAGGTTATTACCTGGGCTTCTGACCAACCAGCTACAGATTGGAGGTTCCAACGACCCCCTCCTTGGATTTGGACTTCAGATGCCATTCTCAAGCCACGTTGTTACCTATGCTTCTAACCAACTGACTACAAATCAGAAATTCCCACAACCCCTTCCTTGGGTTTGATTAATTTGCTAAAGCAGCTCACAGAACACAGGAAACCCATTTACTCACTAGATTACCGGTTTGTGAATATAACTCAGGAATAACCAAATGGAAGAGATGCACAGGGGAAAGCACGCTGAGCTTCCATGCCCTCTCCAGGCACACTGCTCTTCCCTAATCTCTTCAGTTCACCATCCCGGGAGCTCCCTGAACCCCACTCTTTTGGGTTTTTATGGAGGATTTATGAAATAGGCATGATTGATTAAATCATTGGGCATTGGCTATTGATTCAACTTCCAGCCCCTGTCGCCTCCCCAGAGGTCAGGGGATAGGCAACTGAAAGTTACAACCCTCTAATCACAGTGCTTGCTCCACTGGTAACCAGCCCCTATCCTTAGTTGCTTTCTAAAAGTGAGCATATTAACATAACAAAGGGCACATTTTATCACTCTCAACAGTTAGGAAATTAGGAAAGTATTAGGAGCTCTGAGCCAGGAACTGTGGAGAAAGACCAAATATATATGAGAAATATATTTTGACCATCTGGATAACCAAATATATATTTCTTATAAATCACAATATTGCAGGCATTTAACTTATTTCATTTTTATGTTATAAATAATGCTATCATTAACATCCTTTAACATAAATCTTTGTCTACAATGCTGAATCTTCCTTTAAAAGGCTAAGTTGCAAGGGTTTCATATTCTTGCCACATTGCTGTCCAGAAAACATTGTACTAAGATCTCATTTCACCTCATTTTTGCTAACACTGAGTAATTGTCTTTTAATTTAGTAAAAACGAGGTAAAATGAGAACACACAGTGGACAGAATGTAACTTAGTAGAGTGTTTCCTGGAGAACAATGTGGCAAGTGTATGAAACTCTTGAAACTTCCCAAGGCTTTGAAATATATATACTATTTAAAAGATTATTACTCAGATGGGCAGTTCTCACTTGGAGTCTTATGTCATGGCAATCAGGTGACAGCTGAGACGACGTGTGCTATGACCTCTCTGCTCACATATCTAGAATGTCAGCTGGGATAACTAGAACTTCTGGGGACTGGCTGCACATCTCTCTATCCCAAACATGCTCTTCATGTGGCTAGCTCGGGCTTCCTCACAGGATGGTGGTCTCAGGGTAGCTGGACTTCTTACGTGGCTGCTGACTTCCACCAGAGCAAGCTTTCTAAGAGACCCAGACAGAAGTTGCAAGACTACCTATCACTTAGTCTTGGAAGCCATTCAGTGTCATTCCAACTGCATGCTGTTGGTCAAAAGCAAGCCATGAAGTCAGCTTAGATTCAAGGGGAAGAGACTGCACGAGGGCACAAATACTGGGAGATGTGAAGGGTTGTGGGGAGGGGACTTTTCTTTAATTGGCATTTCTTTCAGAAAACATTTTCAAATGTTTGTTGGCTGTTTATAAACCATGACCTTAATTCTCATGTTGCTATGAATGCTTTTTATTTACTGCAGGAAGAACCTGAAGAAGGAAGGGCCTGTATTTACAAGTCAGTGATCATCAATACTTCTAAGGAGATGATGTGCTTCAGTGACTATCCCATCCCAGATCACTATCCTAACTTCATGCACAACTCCCAGGTCCTGGAGTATTTCAGGATGTATGCCAATGAATTTGACCTTCTACAATACATTCGATTTAAGGTAGGGAATTTCATGGGTATCTCTGTGTTCTGAGTTGTTCGTCAAGTAAATGAATAACCGGTCTCATTTACCGGTGCTTAGATTGGTTTGATATGCTCATGTATCTATCCTATCCAGACTCCACTCTGTGTCTTCTCTGTGTCTGAAAATATTCACGGAAAGGTCCCTCTTCTATGTATTTTGACTGCAGATCCGGGAATCCACCTTCATTTCATTGCCTTCATTCTATATCATTTGATTACAATAAAACAATGAGGGGAACTGACAGGTATGGGAACTTTAAAACCTTCTGGTTCCACCACTTGTTCCACAACTTGCTGCTTAGCCCATTCATACTTTCTGAAGTACTTTCCAGTGCATTATTTATGTGATCACAACAACCCAGTGAAGTAGGTATTGAAAAGTTATGAGGAAGCAAATAAGTTAACTCTGGCATACAGGGAGGAACATGGAATTGGGAAGCAAAAACTTGAGTTCTAGTCTATGCTCTACCACTAATCAACTTGTGACTTCAGACAAGTAAGTTCCTCAATGCCGATGTGTCTTAAGTTTATCTGTAAAACAAGATGATTGTACTAGATCACTTCATTGGTTCCTTCCTGCTGTAAAGTCTTCCGTGATATTCCTATCATTCTAAACCATGCCCATAAAAGAATCAATACTTCTGACAGCTGGCAAAAAGCCCAAATCTTCTACCTTCTTATCATTCTACTAAATCATGCCTTTTTCTGTTTAATGACAAAATTAAAATGGCAATATCCAGTGACGACTTCCAAAGTCAGTCATTTACAGCCTAGTGGTCCTTCTCTTCACTTGTTTAAACACTTATTGAACAGGTTTGTTACCATACTAAGCACTGAAGACACAAAAACAAAAAAATTAGTGATTTCACAGTCTAGTTAAGGAGATAGAAAAATGAAATTTAATTGCAAACATAATTATTAAAAATAAAGAGTTACAGAGTGATAAATGCCACTGAAATCTATTCATTGCAGCTCAGAGGAGGGACACTTAACCCATCAGGGCATGAGGCATCAGGCACCAGGGAAATTTTCTTAGAGGAGATAATACCAAGCTAAATGTTGAAGGGTAGTATCTCCAAATGGAGAAAGAATAAAAGGATGATCCAGGCAGAAGCACCAGCCTGTGTAAAAGTAAGAACGTGATAGAGAAAAACAATAAATAGTATAGGAAGGCTCGGGTATACAAGAGGGGTATCTCTATTAGTCAACCAAGACATTATGTTCATAAACCCGAGAAGCACACAGGAACACATTCTTAATGTTTCCTTAACCTGGGTAGAGTAACCCATATTTATTATTATTTTTTAAAGCTAAAAATTGTGCCACTGACTATCCCATCTCACACCTTCTTTCTTTATAGTTACTTGTAAAATGGGCATTTATGGGAGTCAAAGAGAGGTTCATTTACATAAAATATGAGCCACTGAGATGTTTTTCTACTCTATTAGGAAAGGGAGCCCTCTAGCTCAGTCACAAGTTTAAGGCCAGACAGTGAGAACAGGACTCGAGGTAAGAAGGCATCAGAGAGTCTCAGGATGTCTGGGGATATGGGGAGGAATAGGCATTTAGTGCATGGAGTGTCTCAGAAACACAAGAGAAGCCCAAACTTTATTCAAGTATCACATTGCCTTAAGGTATGGTCCAAGAGAACTAGTAATCTGCACTTTTCTAGAAGCAGAGGAGAGTGCAACATTAGTCTGCCAACTCTGTTTTATTTAGCTTGCCTCATGGAAGTTTTCTCACTCTGACCACAGCCCCAAACAAAAAAGTTCTGATTTGTGGAGTATGAAAATCAAATATCCCTGCATGAGGCCTGTTATGTGGTATCAGCCCTTTGTTTACCCTCTGCAAGGAGAGTCCTGTCAGGGAAGATGTCCACTATATAGGCTGTGGTTATAGTCTCCTGTGGCTATCCCTTTTGTTTTTAGACCACCACGTGCAGTGTGAAGAAGCAGCCTGATTTCTCCACTTCAGGCCAATGGGAGGTCGTCACGGTATCTGAAGGGAAAAAGGAGGTGAATGTCTTCGATGGAGTTATGGTTTGCACTGGCCATCACACCAATGCTCACTTACCCTTGGAAAGCTTCCCTGGTAAGTAGCCTACCAGGAAGGAAGACACTTGGACTATGCCTGTGACCTGATCCCTAAAGAATGGGAGGATTGTTGTCTGAGTGATTCCTACCTTGGGATGAAATAAGGCTTATCCTAATTCTGCATATTCTTCGGAAAGATGATGGGGTAACTTGTATTAATGCTATTTAGGAGGTAGAGATAACAGTAATTTGGGGGACTAGAGGAAAATCAGAAGGCTCTATATTTAGTTTCACATTGATTTTAGTTTTCCAAAGGATAATAAGAGTTGATCTGCATTAGGTTGAATGAAGGCTTTTTTAGCAATTGAAGTAACAAACAGAAATATTGAGTTTCTAAGGAAGAAAACAAAGAAAGCTTAAAGAAAGAGTTTAATTACAGTCTTTGGCCTGGATTTTCATTTTGAGGGGAAAAAACCACTCTATGCATACTCTAGAGTATATAAAAACATATATACTCTCATTGGAATGGAAGTAGGTATTTAGAGAAGATGAAAAGAGGGGGTGGGGGATGGGCAAAATAGGTGAAGGGTATTAAGAGATACAAACTACCAGTTATAAAATAAATCAGTCACAGGGTTGTAATATACAGCACAAGGAATATAGTCAAAACACTGTAATATTGTAATAACTTTGTATGTTGCAAAATCTATAAAAATATCAAGTTCCTATGTTGTACATCTGAAACTGCTATAATATTATAAGTCAACTACACTTCAATTAAAAAAAATAGAGAGGATGAAAAGGCAAAAGAGAATGGAGATTTTCTGAAGCAGTTTGGATTTGTGAGTCCACAGGTCCAAAATACTAACAGATCCTGAATTAAGCAGACTACTTATGATAAGGAAATCACAAGGTTACACTCTGAGGCTATGGGAAAAGAAAACAGGCAAAAATATTCAGAAAGGCAAGCATGCACCTGAGTAAAAGGAGAACATACAGAGAATATATGCATAAACTCTACACACTGCAAAAAAAAAATGAATGATTTAACAAATGATATCAGATAAACCATCACCCAGTAATTATTTTCCCTTCTCTTGCAGGAATTGAGAAGTTCAAAGGACAATACTTTCATAGTCGAGATTATAAGAATCCAGAGAGTTTCACTGGAAAGAGAGTCATTATAATTGGCCTTGGGAATTCTGGAAGTGATCTGGCTGTGGAAATTAGCCACACAGCCAAGCAGGTTTGAATTAGTAAATTATTTACTTTGCTTCACCAAGGAAGCTGCAGGTGGACCCAGCAGAGTGTATGGATACCTGCACACAGCCCATCAGTGCCAATGGCAAATGCAGGGCTTGGTTTCACTGCCTCAGTTGGCAACATTATGATTGATGATGTGATGGAGCCAAGGTTACAAGTTAGATTCCCATCATTCATTTGGCCTCACACTAAGGAATTTGGTCATGACCACAGACTGTGCTCATAATCTCACTCAGCTGTCTCTTCAGAGTGTGCCTCTGGCTCTGAAGAAGACCAAGTGATTGCTGAGAGAGCTTGTTAGAATGCAACATTCGGAGTGTGGATCACCTGTTGGCCAGCAGAAGTGCTATGCTCTTATCTGAAGGAAAGTGTACTCAGTCATTGAAAGCTTTTCACTCATAGGATGGTGGGGGAATACTCTTCTTCACTCTTCTTTACTCCCCAAATGGAAAAAAGAAGCAATCTAATCCTTCTAAAGACAACAATCCCACTACAGGGCATATACCCTGAGAAAAACATAGTTCAAAAAGAGTCATGTACCACAATGTTCATTGCAGCACTATTTACAATAGCCAGGACATGGAAGCAACCTAGGTGTCTATCGACAGATGAATGGATAAAGAAGATGTGGCACATATATACAATGGAATATTGCTCACCATAAAGAGAAATGAAATTGAGTCATTTGTAGTGAGGCGGATGGACTTAGAGTCTGTCATACAGAGTGAAGTAAGTCAGAAAGAGAAAAACAAATACCATATGCTAACTCATATATATGGAATCTAAAAAAAAAAAAAATGGTACTGATGAACCTAGTTGCAGGGCAGGAATAAAGATTTAGACATAGAGGATGTTGAGGACACAGGGTGGGAGGGGGAAGCTGGGGCGAAGTGAGAGTAGCATCGACATATATACACTACCGAATGTAAAATAGTTAGCTAGTGGGAAGCAGCAGCATAGCACAGGGAGATCAACTCAGTGCTTTGTGATGACCTAGAGGGGTGGGATAGGGAGGATGGGAGGGAGGCTCAAGAGGGAGGAGATATGGGGACATACGTATGCATATGGCTGATTCACTTTGGTGTACAACAGAAACTAACACAGTATCGTGAAGCAATTATACTCCAATAAAGATCTATTAAAAAAAAAAAGAAAAAAGAGAAGACATACCTGCTGCTGCTGTGTGTTTTCACCACCAGTAATGTCTCCCACCACGGAATGGACACGTCCTCCTGCAGAAATGTACAATCCAGTGAGCTACAGAGGTACACCTGGTTGAATGCAACCTTGAAAGAACTGACTAGTTTAGTAAAAGAAATCTACCCAGGAGCTAGAAAGGGTACATAGATCAATTCTGTGATTGTTTTATGGTACTTAAAACATTCAGCTATCAACTAAGAAGACTGGCAGTACCATGTCTAGGAGAAAGAAGACTGATGATTCTGTAACCCTGCAGTCTCACGAGTTCCCTGTAGGAGATCACTTTGACATAACAATCACCCCTCTAAATGGGGCACTGCCTCCTTCTGGCTACATGAGACCCTATTAAATTTTATTTACAGTTTCTTGGGAAAATAAGAAGCAATGCTTAATCTTCTTTAGTTTATATTTTTATGGATATATGTTATTAATATGTTTCCAAAATTGTATGAAGTTCCTAGAAATTTGTCAATGTCTTTGGTGTCCATGATATGTCTTGTTATAATGTAATTAGTCATAATTCCAGTTATTATCTTAAAATGTTATGTCACTGAAACAATCAAATTTCCTAGTCAGTTACATTAAAGTGAACTCTCATCAGGTCTTTAGAACTAAAAAAAAAAAAAAAAAAAGACAACATGGATATCAGTATGAAAAGCAACCACTGCATTGTAGCACATACAAGCAGCTCTCCCCAGCCTTTGCATACAATTAGGTAACACAGAATAACATTCACTCTAAAGCAGTTTCTATGTCCTTGCGGTTTTTGAGTTGTTTGTTTTGTTTTTTGTATGATAGATTTTGAACTGGGAAGAAAGTATCTTCATTATAAATTCCTAGAAAAAGACATTATTGATACATTTTGCTATTCATGTCTTTATTGAATCATAATTTTGCTGGCAATAGGTAAATGCCTGGTTGTTCTTCAGTAACTTTAATTAAGCTGTGCTTCTCCACAAATTGTTTTTAAATTATTTTTAAAAATAGAAGTTTAATGCCACAACTTTGTTAAATGAACTTTACCCACAAACTCCATTCAGTAACACTTCCTCTCGGTCTATCCCCATTGATCACCACAAAACTGATTTAATATATTACTCCACGAATTAATTCAACAAGCATTTATTAGGAAATAGGTATATAAACAATAAAGGGTATGGGTGCTATGATAAAAGAATGTACAAGGTATGTGGTGGGGACCGAAGGCATGAGTTTTCTTTAATACCATTGCTTGTTAAATGGTCAGTTATAGAGGAGCTGGGCCTTACAAGCATTGAGCAATTGTAAATTGCCAAAGAACAAGGCAGCAAGAGTGGGTGGAAGTAAGGTGGTTGTGTCTGAGAGAGCTTTGTGACGTATGTATTATTGTCACTGTTTTATACATAGAGAACTTTTTAATAAAAGCTCTGAGCATTTACATTACTCATAACCTATATTTTAAAAGTTATATAGAGTGCACAAAAAGCCATTGATTCTTAAGACCATGCAGGCTCTTTCAACGGTGACACGTAAAAGTGCTTAATTGTGGTACAGTTTAAGGTCACCATCGGTGAGAATATATGTATGAAGTACATGATTATCCCTCTATAGACAGGTCACCTTTTAACATGAACTGTTAGACAAAACACCGTAAAACAATACACTTATATAGCTTACAACCCTGGAAACTATCTCCAGAGACTTTTATATTATAGAGAAAGTGATGCTTCTGCCAGGTAGTTGAATACCAAACTTTTATCAGCTCTGAATGTGGACTTTAGCCAACAGATAACAGAAAGACGGACCAGCTCCCTGTGGTTCTACTTGCAATCTTCAGTTTTTCCCTTAAATAATCGATGAAACATGACTTAAGCACAGGCTTTGGAGTCAGTCAGACTTAGGTCGAAAATTCAGCTCTACCATTTAGTAGCTATGTGACCTCAGGCAAGTTATTCATCCTCTCCATGCTTCTCATCCATAAAAAGGACATAACAATACCTACCTCAAGAGGCTGTTGTATTGATTAAATAAAAATATAGATAAAGGACCTAGTACAGTGACTTACAGGTTACAATTCTCAATAAAAGGAAGTGATGCTGATGATAGGCTGGGGACTAAAGGGTGTATATGCTCTACCTCCCACCTTGGAGAAAACACATTTGGAAAGATTAAAAAATAAGAATATATAATGTTAAATATCAATATAAATAAGTTTTTTTGTAATAATGTAAACAATGTCAAAGGCAAAATAAAGACTGAAGATTTTGGATTAAATGATGTCCAGTTGCTTTCAGCTTCACTGTTCCATGATTTTAAATGAGTTGGACAGGTGACAAGTGCTAGAGAAGTTCAGAAGATGGGGAGAAAATTATCAGCCAGAACAGTCAGTGGTATCTTCATGGAGGAGGGAAACTTGATCTGGATCTTAAAAATGAATAGGCTTTGGAGAATGAAGGGGATAGGGGGCTTTTCAGGGAGGCATAATGACATTAAACAGAAATGCGCTGGTAGTTCAGAGCAAGACAGTCTTGGTCAGTGACTACACCAATTTAATTGTAAGCTTAGTGTTTGAGAAGAAAACGGCAGGAAATTTAAAAATATATATATTGCCAGGGAATAAAAAGCCAGACTAATGAGTTTGAACTTCATCTTGAAGAAACTGGGTTCCCAGTCCTTCAGAGAAATGAGTCAGAGAATGGCAAAAACAAACATTTTTTCCCCATGCCTCAGGTTTTCCTCAGCACCAGAAGAGGGGCTTGGATCTTCAATCGTGTCGGAGACTATGGATATCCTTTTGATGTGTTGCTGACTTCTCGATTTCAATATTTTATGAAGAAGATTTGTGGTCAATCATTAGCAAATATATTTTTGGAAAAAAAGATGAACCAAAGGTTTGATCATGAAATGTTTGGCCTGAAGCCTAAACACAGGTATGTTCCCAGGCTGGGAGGTGGGCAGTAACAGCCAAGGCAAAGAATAAGGACTGTTCACATAGGCTAATAGTAGGGTTACCTCTATGTTTACATTAGGCAAGTCCACAGAATCTGAGATTAGATTTCTACCTTTCCCCGAGGTACCAGTTGTTTTTACATGATGCCCAATAGCAACAACAAAATAGTAGTAGCGGGCAATGCATCATTCATTCATTCATCCAACAAACAACTGAGCATCTGTTATGAGCCAAGCATTATACTGGCATGAGAATACTGAGACTAAAGACCTAATAGTAATAGTAATACTAATAATAACACCGTACTTTCTTGAGGACTTAATATAAGACAAGCACGGTGCTAAATGTTACACGCGTTATCTCATTTAATCCTCACAACAGCCCTATAGGTTGGTGCTATTTTGATCTCCATTTTGCAAATATAAAAATTGACACTTAAGAGAACCTAATTTGCCCAAGATCACACAAGTAATAAATGACAGACTGGAGAAATGGATATTTCCTTTAATACTCTAACAAGAAGACAGACAATAGAATATGATAAAGAAATGCATGGATTCCTATGAGAGTATGAAGGATAGGAGTCCTCACACAGCCTACAAGGTAGACTGTGATAGCATTTCCAGAGGCTAATTTTAAATGCTGTTTTCCCTTTCAACTTCTTTTTATTTTATTTTTATTAAATTATGTATTTATTTATTTATTTATTTATGGCTGTGTTGGGTCTTCGTTGCTGCGCGTGGGCTTTCTCTAGCTGCGGTGAGCGGGGGCTACTTTTCGTTTCGGTGCGCGGGCTTCTCATTGCAGTGGCTTCTTGTTGCAGAGCACAGGTGTAGGCGCGCAGGCTTTGGTAGCTGCAGCACGTGGGCTCAGTAGTTGTGGCTAGAGGGCTCCAGAGTGCAGGCTCAGTAGCTGTGGCACACTGGCTTTGTTGCTCTGCGGCATGTGGGATCTTCCTGGGCTCGAACCCATGTCCCCGTGTCCCTGTGCCACCAGGGATGTCCAATGTTTAGATTTACTTCCTATAAAATAGTGAGTGCAATAAGCACCCATATACCCTTCACTTAGATTCACCTATTATTAACAGTTTACTATATTTGCTTTCTCTCTCTCCCTCTCTCTGGAGACAGATAGATCCATACATATATAGCATCCATATATATATATATGTATTCATACATTTTGTTTTCTGAATGATTCGAGAGTAACTTGCAGTCAATAAGACACTTTACCCTACATTCTTTAGCATATATTGCCTAAGAAAAAGGGCATTCTTTACATAAACATAATATAATTATCACACTTAGTAAATTTAACATTGATAAAAATACCATTATCTAATATACTGCATATTCAAATTTCCCAAATTGTTTCAATAATACTTGTAGCTTTTCTTTATTTTTGGCCATGCCGTGTGGCTCAAAGTGTGGAGTCCTAACCACTGGACTGCCACGGAATTCCCTGTAGCTTTTTTATTTTTAAATCCAGGATTCTGTCAGGTATTACACCATTGCATTTAGTTGTCATACCTCTTTAATCTCTCAATCTGAAATAATTCTCTATTTTTTTGACATGGATTTTTGTTTATTTAAGAATTGAAGCCATTTATTTTGCAGAAAGTCTCTAAATTTGGACTTTCATAGTTGTTCTTCCTCTATTAGATTTAGGTTAAACAGTTTTGGTGCGAATACTCATATGTTATGTTGGGCCCTCTTGGTGGATCACATCAGGAGCCATATGATAGCAGTTTACTGCATATTAATGATGTAGAATTTGATCACTTGGATTAGGTGGTATCTACTAGCTTTCTTTATTGTAAAGATATTTTTTCCTTTGAAATTAATCAGTGGGGTGATATTTTGAGACTGTGTCTGCCAACAACCTTTCAGGCATTTATTTCACCCAATTATGGAAACTGTAGCGTCCATAACTTTGGTGATCACAAAATAAATTGAGGCTTTATGGAATAATAAGAGATAGTCAAACAAACAGGGTAAGGAAGTAGCATTCTAATTATAAATACAAGGTCTTGGAATAGCAAAAAATACATTATGCTCTGAGGCTGAACATAGTTTGGTTTCGCTGGACTATAGGCGAAGATGGAAGAGTGACTGAGTACATCTCCTGGTTCACTGGGCAGATACATGAAAATGATTGTATGCTCTGCTAAATAAAAAGTTTAGAATGAAGACAGCCCAGAGCCATCGAAAGATTTTAAGCAAGCGAGTGACATAATAATAAATATATTTTGGAACAATCACTCCAAAAATGATGTAGAAGATAGATTGAAAGGGGATGGAGCAGGAGGCCCTAAAATACAGCTGTAATGGCCCAGGTGAAACAGAATAAGTAAAACTATTCTGGGGATGTTAAGAGGAGAAAGGGTGGCCTTGGTGACCAGATGTAAGACTCACAGTTTTGTGGCTTGGGCAATAATGTGGATGGTGGTACTGTTATTGAAAAGGAGTAAGTTTGGAGAGAAAGATGAAATGATGAGGTTGGAATGAGAACAGAATCTGTACCTAAAGGTTTGCATCAAAGAATTACTAAATGCAGCAAACAAGTAATACTCTTTCAACATATCTTGTTCCTAAGAAGAGGCCAGCTCTGTCTGAACGTGATGGGCTGAGGATTCTCAGTCTGTTAACACAGGATCCAAGGATTCACACTGCTTTTAGAAAGGTCCAAGATTCTGTACCTTATCCTATGCTATTTCTAGGAAATACTACTTACCATGCCCAGAGGAGCTCAAGAGAGTTCATAAAAAACCATTTTGATATAAATCCTAAAATCCTAGGCTGTGTGACCTTGGGTAAGCCACTTAACTTCTTTAGGCCTCAGTTTCCTCATCTATAAAATCTGGATAATGACAGTTGTCCTGCTTCCTTCGTTGGGTTTGTGTGAAACTCAAATAAGTTAATGTATGTACAATCAATTTATAACTGTAAGTCACTATACACATGTAATTTGTTATACCGTTTGGAAAACGATGGTTCAAGCCTAGTTCTTGCGCCTTTGAAGCGGAAAAGAGACTCAACAGAATGCTGGTAGTCCAGTTCTGCAGATTTCTTGACATATGGATAGAAGCTACTAGACTGTGGCCTTATCATATCACTGAGAGCATTATTAGTCCTTGAGAAACCATGCATGTACTCTTCAAACAAAACAATCCTTCCCTCACTTCTCCAGCACCTTCTCTTTCAATGCCATCCAGGGTCCAACTTTTACTCTGAGATCCTTATCTTTATCAAGCTGGTATACATTAGACCTTTCCCAAATATCACGAATAAAGAGAGACTATTGGCATATTGATTAACCACCTCAATCAAAGTAGAATTTTACTTACATGGTAATGATCTCTCTCTCTCATGATCTCTCTCGTTTTTCCTTGTTTATCATCTTTCACAGAGCTCTGAGTCAGCAACCAACCATAAATGATGATCTGCCAAACTGCATAATTTCTGGCTTGGTGAAGGTGAAAACAAATGTGTAGGAATTCAGAGACAGCGGCCATATTTGAGGATGGCTCCAGGGAAGATGACATTGATGCTGTTATCTTTGCTACAGGCTATAGCTTTGCCTTTCCGTTTGTTTTTTTGTTTGTTTGTTTTTTGTTTTGGTTGCGTTGGGTTTCTGTTGCTGCGCAAGGGCTTTCTCTAGTTGCGAAGAGTGGGAGCTACTCTTCGTTGTGGTGCATGAGCTTCTCATTGCGGTGGCTTCTCTTGTTGTGGAGCACGGGCTCTAGGCGTCTGGGCTTCAGTAGTTGTGGCTCTTGGGCTCTAGAGCGCAGGCTCAGTAGCTGTGGTGCACGGGGTTAGTGTCTCTGCGGCATGTGGGATCTTCCCGGACCAGGGATTGAACTCGTGTCCCCTGCACTGGCAGGCAGATTCTTAACTGCTGCGCCACCAGGGAAGTCCTGCCTTTCCTTTTCCTGAAGATTCTGTCAAAGTAATCAAAAACAAGATATCCCTGTATAAAAAGATCTTCCCTCCTAACCTAGAAAAGCCAACTCTTGCAATCATAGGCTTGATCCAGCCCTTGGGTGCCATTATGCCCGTTTCAGAGCTCCACGGACACTGGGTCACTCAAATATTTAAAGGTAAGTGACCATGTAAGATGACTATCTAATTTCTTAGTGGTGTGTTTAATTATGTTTATGTTCTTGCTCATAAATAGCTGAGACAGTATGTATGATTGTAACAGTGCCTAGCACAAAATTAGTGCTCAATAATTAATTTTTGAGGGAATATAAAGTAGTAATTTATAACCACGGATATATAGCAGAATCTACTAGGAAGTTTTCCCAGAATGGGCATGCTTTGCCTGATGCTGTTTATTTAATAAGTCTCGGGTGGGGCAGACATAAGAGCCCCACATTTGAGAAAATGTTCCCCAGGTGATTCCAATGTGCACTCCAGTTTAAAATCCACTCATCTAGTTTTGAGACAACTAATATATATTTGTGAAGCAAAAGAATTTAATCTTCTTTAATTATAGTTAGAGAAAGTCAAATATAGAAGTGCTGTGATTTGATTTAAGCCAAAAATTAAGACCTGGTTAAAGACTAGTCCAGAATGTAGAAAATTCAGCCATTCGAATTCTCACTTTCCTCTCTTTATATTCCCTCTTTCAGAAAGTTTTGGCTAGGAGAATGTGAGAAAAAAGTTTGAGGTTTGAGATAGTAGGCTCAATATGAATCAAAAGAATGATGTGGCTTCCAAAAGACTTCACTATATCTGGCATTATTAAAAAAACATAATGTCCTGGAATTTACAACTGTTCTTCCTTGAACTGGTCAGACCACACCCAAAGATATTTTAAAAGTGAAACTGGAGTACGTTAAAAGGAGCGAGACAAGAATGGTTAAGGGATTTGAAAATGTGCCATTTGAAGTACAACTAAAGGAGCTGGAGAGGTGTGGCTAGAGAGGATAAGATTTAGGGGAGATATGAAAGTTCCATTCAGATATCTAAAGAGATGCCCCAAGGCAGAAGGTTTTATTTCCTTAGTATCTCTTCAAAGGGTTGAACTAGAAACAAGGAGTGAAACTTTGAGGGTTTGCACGATATCAGCTTAACATTAAAAATAAACTTTTGCCAGGCCAATATGGAGTAGATTCAAGCCTCAGAATAGGGAGAAATCAGATGATTTTTAAGGTCCCTTCTAACAAAGAAGTTCCTTGACTCTATGATTGTTATAATAAAATTTGCTACCATTACTAATGTTTAATTAAAACCATTCAAAGTGCTGGTTGAAATTACAGCATCTTCTCCCCTAGTAAAGATCCTCATGGTAGCAGAGAAAAAATAAGCAATGGTGTTAGAGCTGATAGATAAAAAACTTTTCCAAATTTCCTCAAAGTTCTTTCATTTCTTAATTCCTTTCAATTCTATCCAGTAGATCATGTACTCCTTGAGCACTGGACCAGCAATCCAATTCAAGTAAACCATTAAGTTGGCTTAATTCCAGTCATATAAATTGGATCTTTTAATTGGGTCAATTAAATAAGAGGAAAAAGTTGCATTAAAATAGGCCACAGCATCTTAGTACACTTAGAACAACTGAGACTCTTTTCCAGGACCAAGTGAACCATTGAGAGGATTAAGAAAAATGAGTATTTGGAAGATTCTGCATCATGGCCACAGCATTAGGGGATCTTAGGTGAAATACACAAAAAGCCCAGTTTCCTCTGCTAGCAAAGCTTAGTGCTAATTCCTCCAGCTTTCTTTTAACACTTGGAAGGAAGGAATCATCAGAGAATCCCTATAACTTTATCAAACTTCCAACAGGAACCCTGAGTTTTTTGTTGTACCCATAGCCCTACTGTCTGCCTACCAAATCCTTGCCTTTCTCATCTCTGAATTCTACCTTCACTGTGCCAATTTTAAGACCTTACTTAGAATCAGCTAGTTTCTCCCATTCTTTCACACCTGCCCAACTCAGCCTGTCCTCTTCCCTGGCCTGTCCTTTCCCTACCAAGCCCCATTTCCCTTCTTCCTTTGTTCTCTAGAATTACTATTCTCTTGTCAAGAAAATATTCCACCCTTTTCTAGAACACTGAACCCACTTGCTTGCCTTGACAGAAATCTAGTTTTCTTTTGTCTCATTTGTAGCCCTCTCAAGAGCCCTTGCAAGTGTTCCACTTTCATTTAGTAACTTTCTTCCCTTGAAAACCTTGCAAACTGTATGAAATGATACCAATTCTCTGGATCACAAGGAGGCATTATGTCATACCATGGCATTCAAGTTCCTCCACAAATTGGATACAGGCTGCTTTCTCAGGCCCATCTTTTGCAGGTCTTTACCATCCATCCAACAATCTTCTAGATGCACTGAATGACTTACCCACTATGCAGCAAACACAGCAGGTACTCTTGTACCCTGTGCCTTTGCTTCTGCTGTTCTCTCTGCCTGGTATGCCTTCTCTTTACTCGTTATTTGTGTGGAAAAAGTCTGTTTATTTCCTCCCTCTCTTTGTAGTACATTGAAAGCTCTTTAAGTAAAAGTATCATGTTTATTTGCCTTTGTCTTCCAAGACTAGACCAGTGCTTAGCACATGGGAGGTAGCTAATACATCTCTATTCAATGTCTGCAAGTTTAGTTTTGGAGGTTTTCTAAACCCTACAGTAGAAAGTTCTTATCTGAGGATCTCAGCTTATAGACTACCTTCTCAATTTCCAGTCATGGTAAAGGCTGGACTGGACTGAAAGAGCAGAATGGCAACCACACCTCCTTTCTCTTGTAACATTATCTTTAGATTAAACATGCAGGGACTAGTCAGGATTACATAAATACAATCTGCCTTAGGCCTGAGAGCCCACTGAAAGACTTAGTTCCACAGAGTTATAATTCAGGCTCGCCCCTTTTGAACCTTGTCTTGCAACCCTTAGGAAATCTCAGAACTTCAGTTCCACACTGTTCTTCAACAACATTCTTCAGCTAACATTTACTGGCCTCTTAGTATATGCCAGACCCTCTGCTAGGTGCTGGAGATGCAAATATGACCAAACAGAAAATTCCTATCTTTACGGAACTCAGAGTCAAGCAAGGAAGACAGACAAGTAAACAGACATTTAATGTGTTCATTCATTCAGCAGATACTTACTATATTCTAATCAAGTGTCCATTAACAATGTAGAGGAGCTGGCTATGGGAGCAGGAAGGAACAAATACCCAATTCTCCCTACAACTGCAAATACACTGTAAAGGAAAGTTAGAGTTTACTAAAAGGACAAGGACATTTTGACCATAACAGAAAAGAGAACAATTCATGATATTTATGCAAAGTTAGAGAAAAATGACAGAATAAACCAAGTCCTAAAAACTACAAGGAGTTCAGAATTCTGGAAAACAAAGTATTACAGGAATTAAAGAAAATGAAGCTGGAGATATTTATAGAGGCAAAGCCAAGAAAAATCCTTAGGTGCCATGAAAGAAGTTTACATTCAGTGTAGGCAACAGAGAACATTTGAAGGATTTTAACTGGGAGAGGGGGAGTCAAATCAGATCTGTAATTCAGAAGATGTGTTACAGGGGAGTGAAATGGGAAATAGGTCAGTTTCAAGCCTGTGATAAAAGTCCAAGTAAGACATGATGAGGGCTTTAAACTAAGGTAAAGGAATATGGGGAAACAAATTTGAATGAAATTTCACTGGTGAATTTGAAAGGATTTGGATGGAATGTATGTTGGAGATGAAAGCGAGAAAAGAATCTGCTCAGGTGCTATGGCCATTGATTTAAACTGGTAATATAAGAGGAGGAGCAAGATAGGAAGGAGGATACTCCTAGTTGCAGGGCAGGAATAAAGATGTAGACATAGAGGGCTTCCCTGGTGGCACAGTGGTTAAGAATCCACCTGCCAATGCAGGGGACAGGGGTTCGAGCCCTGGTCCGGGAAGATCCCACGTGCCACGGAGCAACTAAGCCTGTGCGCTACAACTACTGAGCCTGTGCTCTAGAGCCCGTGAGCCACAACTACTGAAGCCCACTCGCCTAGAGCCTCTGCTCCGCAGCAAGAGAAGCCACCGCAATGAGAAGCCCGCACATAGTAACAAAGACCCAATGCAGCCAAAAATTTAAAAAATAAATTAAAAAAAAAAAAGTTGTTGACATAGAGAATGGACTTGAGTACACAGCGTGGGAGGGGGAAGCTGGGGCGAAGTGAGAGTAGCATTGACATACATACACTACCGAATGTAAAATAGTTAGCTAGTGGGAAGCAGCAGCATACCACAGGGAGATCAGCTCTGTGCTTTGTGACCACCTAGAGGGGTGGGATAGGGAGGATGGGAGGGAGGCTCAAGAGGGAGGGGATATGGGGACATATGTATGCATATGGCTGATTCACTTTTGTATACAACAGAAATTAACACAGTATTGTGAAGCAATTATACTCCAATAAAGATCTATTTAAAATAAATAAATAAATAAATGAATGAAAGTGTCTTCTAAAAAAAAAAAAAAAAGACATGTTGCCTGAATGAGGAAACACTGCAACAACAGTACCAATGAATTAAGAAAGAATTGCACCACTGGATAACGTACACATTTTTATACATTCCTATCTATCTACTTATCTAATTTATAGTGATTTTTTGTTTGGTTGGGTTTTTTTTGGATGAATTGGCTGCCTCTCACAGGCAGGAAATGGACCTCTTCCTCCATAATGTTTTTAGTTAAGAGAAGTAAAAGTTATGGTTGTACTATGAGAAATAATTTGCAAATCAACTCTCAAAATGTGTTTCATGAGCCTCTTAAAACCTGTGATTAACCTCAAATGAAGCATTTCAGTGATTCCTCATTGACTTATGAATATACATAGTAATTCCCAAGGCTAAAATGAAAAGAACACATGGCAAAGCACAGAAAGCTATTTCTTGAGTGTTGAATTTCTGAGTCTCATGTTTTAAGAGGGACACACCAGGATAGTTACTAGAGTGTGCCCAGAGAAGTGTAACCAATGTGGCAGAGAACGTGAAACCTGTTATATGGGGGACTAGTACTATTAAGGCTTTAACGCTAATAATGAGAAGACTTAAAGAAGTTATGACAGTTGTTCTCAAGTGGTTCAAACGCTGTCATTTTTTAATACTAGACTCCTTGGCCCCAGAAGGCAGAGCTAAGTCCACTAGTGCCAGTTGCATAGAGCCAGGTTCTGGGGTCAATGAAAAGAATAATGTTCCAGCAAGTAGAGCAGCCAAGCAATTAAATCATCTCCTCAGGTGATGAGATCCCCATCACCAGAGATATTTAAGGAGGAATGAGATAACCACTTGAGAGTATTTGTACAGTGAAGGATTGTTATTAGGTAAAATATATTCCCATTCTAAAATTACACGTTCCAGAATTTTGTGGAGTAACACTTTAGAGTTAGGTGTGGCTAAAGTTTTCTACATGGCATAGTGCCTGTAAATCTGGGCATAAGGCTAATCATTTAAATTGAGAGTTGTCTATGTCAACTTAAATACTATTCTACCTTTGTCTAGCCATGTCCTTGGTGTTAAATTCCTGCTACTGGAACTGTTCATTGGTGCTGAAATTTATCTGTTAAGATTGGGTATTATGAGTTGCCCTTGACCTTACCCTTCACTCTCAGTAAATCAAAAAATTTAGAAGGTAAGGCTTATCTTCCATGGAGCTTTAGGCATAAAATAGGACTGAGAGTTTACTTTTACTTCCTTCTCCCTGAGGTATAAAGCCTCTTTGTTATTAAGAGTACAAGTACAGGTGTGTTTCCCATATTCCCCCCACTCTTTTACTTTGTACCTCATTTTCCGTATACTTTTAAGGCCATTTATCATTTCCTCATGTCCATATTTCATTTCCCAGTTGAAAGACTATGTTAGGGAGGAGGCAGGTATTGGTTGGAAAGCAGATTAGGAGAAATATCTTCCAAAGGCCAAGTAGAAAAGAGTAAGCTACTGAGGTTAATATGATTATATTCTGGTGGTGGTAGGCTAAGGTGATCAAGTGAAGGTGTAACCTCCTTGGTACAGACAACTAGCCTGTATTCCTTTGAATTTTCCATAGCATGGTAATTGTTAATAGGATTAGTGTTCATACTGAGGTAATTTTACACTTAAAATTTTGATTTTCCTCTTTAGGGATAAAGACATTGCCCTCACAAAATGAAATGATAAAAGAAATAGCTAAGGTTCGAGAGGATATGGCCAAAAGGTAAGAATTCTCCTAGGAAGATAGGTGGTTATTTTTTCCTACTTCTTTCTTAATAAGAGCAATGTTGTACTGTATTTATTGTCCTTGTGTTTGTTTAAGGATTTAGATTATATTTTGAAGGAAAAGGAAATAATAGTTTGTGACAATAGATTAGAGAAATACCACCAAGTGGTTTGAATATGGATGGGAAAGGAGAGAAAAGCTTAAGAAAATTCTATGTTTAGGGCCTAAAAGAAAAGTCAAGTAGGAAAAAGCACATGGAGAGAAAACCAGGTATATTATTTTGGCAAGGATTACTTGAAGGGCTATTAGAGCTGCCAGAGAAAGGAAAGGCAGCGATGAATTAATGAGACGTAGATATGGTTAAATTACAAATCTGTAGGTAGATTTACAAATCTGCAGAGGCCACTTTGCTGGCTGTCATGTGACAGCATACTCAGGTCACAGTGGCTCTTGGTATGAGTAATCTATAGGATCTGGGAAGGTGGTACCATCAGCCAGTATTTTAGTGCTTGGGTGGACACATTTAGCAATCTGAATTTCAGAACTTGAGCTTATTCACTTGGTGATCTTTATTCGAACAAAGTTATGTTGATGCAGTTCCTAGATTTTTGTGGAAAAGTCAGAGGCACAATCATCCCATGCCCAAAGACGTGGTTTTCTTCAATTGATTATACCAGCATAACTCTCCCTTCTGCAAGGAGGAGAAAGACATTTTTTATTTAACCCTGATACCCTTTCTACGTGCTCTCCTATTTTCCTCCTCCCTTTCACTGCCAAACTCCTACAATAAATTTTCTACATTATATATATTGACTTGTAATACTTTCCTCTTTGTTCTCAGCTTATCTATTTCTTCCACATCCTTCAAGGACTTATCATAGCTCTATTTTAACTACCCTCTTCTACATTTTTATTTAGCAGTCTTAAATCACGATTTACCAAAAGTCTTACATTCTTCTCTGTTTCATGTGTATCTATCTTATCTAGTCCAGTGGATTATAAGGCCCTTAAGGATAGAGACAGTGTCTTTTCTTTCTTCTCTGTTTACTACAGCTCCTAGCCCAATATTGAGCCAAGAGCAGATACTCAGAAAGCATTGATTAATTGACTGATTGACTGAATTCTTAATAGGCCAGTGTTTCCCTCTTCTCTGCTTCAGGTATGTGGACAGCAAACCACATAACATTCAGGGAGACTAATTTGAAGAGGTCAGTTATGTAATAAATTAGGATTGATGATAACTAAATATAGGGGGTATTCTTCTTATAACAGTTCTTCTTATGTCAGACATTGTAGTTATGAAAAACAAAGCAAATGAAATGAAAACCAGGGACTCCAGTTGATGTCCAAGTGCTCCTGTTGATTCTGTTTTCTCATCCATAGAACTTCTGCTCTGTTCTTGTCTTTCCAAGAAGTAAACTAAGTGTTAGTTGTTGGGCATACTGAATTTCATGAAGAAAGCTACTGGATGTACCAGCCAAGTGTGTTTATAAATAAGCTACGGTGTAATACATTTTGGGATTGCTGCCTATTGCTTAACCAAAGAATAAATTTGAACATCTGAAAGAACATTAGAAATTATTATCTTTCCCAATGTACAATAAATAAGAGAACCAGAAATGTGAGAATGACAACTTCCTCTTAATAACTGTTTGTACAATTCCCTGCTATTTTGCCTAATTACACCTGTGGAAATGCTTTTTGAGTATTAGAAGGTCTTTTTTCTTCCATAATCCTTGTGATACTGGGGATTTATCCTCTACTAAAATGGACCTAGTATCTTTTAATCTGCAGACTATTCTAGTTCAAAAGTAAATTGAAAGCCGCTTCTTTTTCATTTCCTTCTTTTAACATATAAATTTGCCTCTTTCAGCATGGAAGTTTTTTGAATTAACAGTCTTTTGATAATATAATTCCTAGTTATCAGTAATAAGTACCTCAGTTTCCTCTTTAAATACAAGGCATGTAATTCTAAGTTCATTGACGCTCTCATTTTACTTATAATATGAAAGGTTACCAAAAAAAATCATTGGTTAAATTCTAAACCAAGGTAAAAGTAAGATGTGAATAGGAAAGTGAACTCAAAACAACTCAAGATACAAAGCCCTAGTTACAGATGAATGTGTATTAATATTCATCAATTTACAACATCTTGCTTTTGTAATTATATTGAGAGGTTATATCATTTTCCCAATTATATTATAGAAGAAAAAAAAAATGCTTTCTTGTAGTGCCAGAAAGTAAGGAAGTGCTCAAAAAGCAAACTGATGAGGGTATGTCGCAGGGACACAGGAACCAACTGAAAGTGGTTCCAATGGCCAAAGCTGGAACAATTTGAACAACAATATAAATTACCTAGTATTGGACTATAATATAAAGTATAAAAAATACCCATGAGTCCATACTGATATAAATGATAGAATAATAAGAGGGGTAGAATAGAGAAAACTCCCATACGGAAGAATTTGAAACAATTTACATAAATACTCTGCCCTTCAGGAGGCGGAGCATAACTCCCCATTCCTTAAGTGTAGGCTGCATAGAGTGACTTCCTTCCAAACAGAACGCGTGAAATCTCGGCTTTGGTACCCCGGTGCTGAATAGAAATATGGAGACAGAATTTCGGAGGAAAGAGAAACAGTAGCTTTATTTCTTTGCCAGGCAAAGAGGGAACACAGCAGGCTAGCGCCTCAAAAACTGTGCCCCACCCACCCCACCCCCACCTCCACCTCCACCTCCGGAGAGGATGGTGAGAAGTTTTATAGTAATTGTTCAAAGAGGGCGTGATCAGCTTGGGGACATTCTTCTGATGGGTTGGTGGTGAGATAAGTAGGAGTCAACATCATCAACCTTCAGGTTCCAACTGGTGTGGGGTCTACGTGCTTGTGGGCAGCATACCATCGTTAATCCTTAACTTCTCCCACGTGGAGGGGGTTTCAAGTATTTGAAAAACAGCTCCACGATATCTTTGTGTGTATCTGTTGGATGGAAAACCAGGACCTTGCCCCAAGGCTTCACTATTGTTTCTCTTGACTGTTTCTCCCTGATCTCACATCCCCTCCCTTCCCTAATTAGCAACTGCTTGATAATCTGCCCGTTGGAAGTCCGGAAAGGTCATGGAGTCTGAATGAAGGCTATTTCCTGTAATCAAAGAAATGGGGGACACAGAAAGGCTTTGTGCCCAGGAGTCCCACAGGGCCCTGCTCAGCATCAAACCCAGCAGGCAACAACAGCCACCAAGCAACAGTGATATATTTGCACTGCACTTGGCTCAGATTACCTGAGAAAATACAGTAGTCAAAAAATAGAAGAGGGGGCTTCCCTGGTGGCGCAGTGGTTGAGAATCTGCCTGCTAATGCAGGGAACATGGGTTCGAGCCCTGGTCTGGGAAGATCCCACATGCCGTGGAGCAACTGGGCCTGTGAGCCACAACTGCTGAGCCTGTGCGTCTGGAGCTTGTGCTCCACAGCAAGAGAGGCTGCGATAGTGAGGGGCCCGCGCACCGTGATGAGGAGTGGCCCCCGCTTGCCACAACTAGAGAAAGCCCTCGCACAGAAACGAAGACCCAACACAGCCAAAAATAAAAAACTAAAATTAAAAAAAAAAAAGAAGAGAACAGAGAAAAATCATATGATTTAAGCTTTTCCAGGATGTCACTTAAGTCAATGAGTGTGAACTCACTTGAAGAAATCTCTCAATAAGGGGTTGATTGTTGTCAAAAATAAATGGTAAGTACAGAAGCTATTCCGTGTGGCAAGGGTGTGGAGAAAAAGAGTTTTCTCATAAATGATTGGAAATATGAATTGGTAAAGCATCTTTTCAAAGAAAAAGGGCAGGCGTTAGCAAAATTAGATATGTATGTACAAGTATATTTCTAAACCGAGCAATTGCCTTTACAGGAATAGCTATTAGAGAAATACACAAACAGTGATGCAAAATAGTTGGCCCTCAGTATCCATGGGTTGGGCATCCAAAAATTCAACAAACCATGAATTAAAATATTCAGAAAAAATTTTCCAGAAAGTTCCAAAAGCAAAACTTAAATTTGTTGAGCGTATTTGCTTTACCAAGTCCAAGCTAACTCTGCTCGCCTCATGACAGGCCAATAAATCAGAAACAAGGTGTTGAGGCAAGGAATATGACTTTATTTGGAAAGCTGGCCGAATGAGAAAATGGCAGACTAGTGTCTCAAAATAACTATCTTATCGGGGTCTGGATGCCCGTTTCTTTTATAGAATCAGAGAGGGATAAGCGGTGAGGAAGTAAAAAGACCATCAGTCTTGCAAAACATCTCCTGGAATGGCCAGCCTCAGGGAGGGGATGTGTTAATTTCTTCTTTATTGCAGCCATTCACAGGTGGGTAGAGTTCCCTGAGTCAGGCCATTATGTATGATTATAATAACAAAAGCAACGAAAAGCAAAGGCTAAAGTCAAAGAAACAGATCCAACATGGAGTCAAAATTGGCTCTTCCCTGTTACATTTGCCTAGAATTTACATAGTATTAGGTGTTTAACTTAAGTAATTTAGAGATGATTTAAAGTATACAGGAGGATGTGCATAGGTTATATGCAAACACTACACCACTTTATATAACAAACTTGAGCATCTGCAGTATGAACGGGGGTCCTGGAACCAATCCCCAGAGTATACCAAGATATTACTGGATTAGATATAGACATGTAGATGTCCCCTGCAGTATTATGTGTATAAATAAACACTGGAGCCAATTTCATGTCCATCAACTGGAGAACATTTATTTATAATAATCCATTCATACCCTGAAAGGGTCTGCAGTTATTTAAAAGAATAAGGCAGATGATAAAAATGCTGAGAGTGATGGACTGATAAAAGCTAACATGTATTATTTACTATGTGCCAGGCACTGGGCTTAATGCTTTACCTGCACTTCTCATTTAAAACCTAGGACAACCCATGTAGGAAGAACTCCTATTTGTCCCATTTTTAAGTGAGAAATTGAGCTACAGAAAATTCCAGAAACTTTGTTAAAGTCACTCTGATACCCAGTCAGGTTTGCACCTACAGCTTAAAAGACCAGAGTGCTCTCTTTTCTTGTTCTCTGTTATAGGGATTTCACAGCCTGACTGATTTGTTCTCACGTTGGAAATAAACAATCTCAGATACAGAATATCAACTTCAGACAGGCTACCTCAGGATTTTGTTCAGTCACAGAGAAAAACAAGGTCACTGTGCAACCTACAAAATTTTAAACATCTTCCTCTTTTCATAAGGAAATGACTGTTACTTTCTTATTCCAATCATACAATTGCCCATGCTAACAGTATTCAATATGGAGCAAACCCTGCTTCCTCCCATCTTCCCACAAATCACCCAACTAAAGCCCAAATCCTATAACAGGATTACACCTGGCCACACCTTGAAAACACATCCCCTTAACACCAAGTTCCTCTGGGGAGTTTATTTTTAACCTCTCTATCAAAAATATTATTCCTTTTCTTGTCTAACACCTTTGTTCCTCTCAAGACTGAGGAGTATCAAAGAAAACGGGGCACTGAAATGGAGCAGGACCCTGTGGGGATCTCCCATGTCCAAAAGCCTTTCCATGCCCCCCATTTCTTGTTTGTAGGAAAAAGGTTTCAGCCTCCTCACTGAGTTCCGAAGGGCAGATTCAAATAGTTACTAATTAGAGGACTGAGGAAATGCAGAAACAAAGGAAAGGCAGTCAAGAAACAATAATGCAGCCATGGGGCAGGGTGCAGTTTCCTCCTCAAGGAATATACATAACTATCTGATACAGGTCTCTTGAGGTCTTCTACAGGAACTAGGGACCCACCCAGGTCGGGAGGATGGTAAATTCACAGTGGGCGTAAGAACCTGGACCCCAGATTGGTTGGAACCAGAAGGCTGATCGAGATTCCTAGAACACCACCCTGTCACCTCACCACCAACCAGTCAGAGGAAGGTCACACACTCTGCAGCCACCCCCCCACCCCAAATTTTGCCTATAAAAACTCTTCCCTGAAACTGATCTCTGAGAGGCAGCAGTGAGTGGGGGGCGTGAAGCAAGATCTTAATTCCCTGCCCAGGAATTGAACCTGGGTAGCCTGGATGAAAACTAGGAATCTTAGCCACCACGCCCCCTGGCTCTTGCCCCCAGTGAAAAATGAATTTCTTATGGAGATAAAACTGTAAAAACAGGTACAAAGTTTATTATTAGAGACATAGCACAGCAACAAGTGGGAGAGCACACAGAGAAACTGTTTAGTGACGATAGAAGCAAGGCAGAGATGCCCGCCCGGAGAGGAAGGGTGTGGGCGTGGGCATCTTCCCTAATGAGGAGCGCAGAAAAGAGGCCATTAAGTCAATTATACCGGGCAGTTCTTCTGGGTCTTTGTTTACCTTGGGCCAATTATCTGGTTTCTTTTTCCACACCTGACCTGCCCTAGGACGCTCCCCAACACACGTGAGCAACTTTTTTTCCAAGATGGATTACAGTCCAGAGGCCTTAGCATCACATATTATGGGGTGGTGCCCCCTCCTTTTTGACCCCCCAAGGTGCAATGTTTCCCTTGCCCCAAGGATGGGAAATGTATGACCACTTGATCTTTTAACAGGGTTTAGTCCTACTCTGTCCCTGCCATAAAAAATGTCCAATGTCTGGTTATTTCTGTTGCTGGTTTTTATATTGAGGTGCAGATCTCGAAATATAGACAGGAGTCCGGTGATAAATATGTAGTCCTGGAGCCCGTTTGTCTCTTGCTTCAGGAAATGTAAACAGGGGCAATGAGGAGAGAAGATGGCGGAAGAGTAAAACGTGGAGATCACCTTCCTCCCCACAGATACATCAGAAATACATCTACACGTGGAACTGCTCCTATAGAACACCCACTGAACGCTGGCAGAAGACCTCAGACCTCCCAAAAGGCAAGAAACTCCCCACGTACCAGGGTAGGGCAAAAGAAAAAAGAAATAACAGAGACAAAAGAATAGGGACGGGACCTGCACCAGTGGGAGGGAGCTGTGAAGGAGGAAAGGTTTCCACGCACTAGGAAGCCCCTTCGCGGGCAGAGACTGCGGGTGGCGGAGGGGGGAAGCTTCGGAGCCACGGAGGAGAGCGCAGCCACAGGGGTGCGGAGGGCAAAGCGGGGAGATTCCCGCACAGAGGATCGGCGCTGACCAGCACTCACCAGCCCGAGAGGCTTGTCTGCTCAGCCGCCAGGGCGGGCGGGGGCTGGGAGCTGAGGCTCGGACTTCGGTCGGATCCCAGGGAGAGGACTGGGGTTGGCGGCGTGAACACAGCCTGAAGGGGGCTAGTGTGCCACGGCTAGCCGGGAGGGAGTCCGGGAAAAAGTCTGGAGCTGCCTAAGAGGCAAGAGACTTTTTCTTCCCTCTTTGTTTCCTGGTGTTCGAGAAGAGGGGATTAAGAGCGCTGCTTAAAGGAGCTCCAGAGATGGGCTCGAGCCGCGGCTATCAGCGCAAACCCCAGAGATGGGCATGAGACGCTAAGGCTGCTGCTGCCGCCACCAAGAAGCCTGTGTGCAAGCACAGGTTACTATCCACACCGCCCCTCCTGGGAGCCTGTGCAGCCTGCCACTGCCAGGGTCCTGTGATCCAGGGACAACTTACCCGGGAGAACACACGGTGCGCCTCAGGCTGGTGCAACGTCACGCCGACCTCTGCCGCCGCAGGCTCGCCCCGCATTCCGTACCCCTCCCTCCCCGTGCCTGAGTGAGCCAGAGCCCCCGAAGCAGCTGCTACTTTAACCCCGTCCTGTCTGAGCGAAGAACAGACACCCTCAGGCGACCTACATGCAGAGGCGGGGCCAAATCCAAAGCTGAACCCTGGGAGCTGTGCGAACAAAGAAGAGAAAGGGAACTCTCGCCCAGCAGCCTCAGGAGCAGCGGATTAAAGCTCCACAGTCAACTTGATATACCCGCATCTGTGGAATACCTGAATAGACAACGAATCATCCCAAACTGAGGAGGTGGACTTTGGGAGCAAGATATATTATTTTTTTGCCTTTTCCTCTTTTTGTGAGTGTGTATGTGTATGCTTCTGTGTGAGATTTTGTCTGTATAGCTTTGCTTTCACCATTTGTCCTAGGGTTCTGTCCCTCCGTTTTTTTCTTGTTGTTGTTTTTTACTTAAAAAATTTTTTTCTTAATAATTATTTTTTAATTTTTAATTTTAATAACTTTATTTTATTTTATCTTACTTTATTTTATTTTATCCTCTTTCTTTCTTTCTATTTTTTCTCCCTTTTATTCTGAGCCGTGTGGATGAAAGGCTCTTGGTGCTCCAACCAGGCATCAGAGCTGTGCCTCTGAGGTGAGAGAGCCAACTTCAGGACACTGGTCCACAAGAGACCTCCCAGCTCCACATGATACCAAATGGCGAAAATCTCCCAGAGATCTCCATCTCAACACCAAGACCCAGCTTCACTGAAAGACCAGCAAGCTACAGTGCTGGACACCCTATGTCAAATAACTAGCAAGACAGGAACACAAACCCACCCATTAGCAGAGAGGCTGCCTAAAATCATAAAAAGCTCACAGACACCCCAAAACACACCACCAGACGTGGACCTGCCCACCAGAAAGACAAGATCCAGCCTCATCCACCAGAACACAGGCACTAGTCCCCTCCACAAGGAAGCCTACACAACCCACTGAACCAACCTTAGCCACTGCGGACAGACACCAAAAACAACAGGAACTACGAACCTGCAGCCTGCGAAAAGGAGACCCCAAACACAGTAAGATAAGCAAAATGAGAAGACAGAAAAACACACAGCAGATGAAGGAGAAAGGTAAAAACATGCCAAACCTAAAAAATGAAGAGGAAATAGGCAGTCTACCTGAAAAAGAATTCAGAATAATGATAGTAAATATGATCCAAAATCTTGGAAATAGAATAGACAAAATGCAAGAAACATTTAACAAGGACCTAGAAGAACTAAAGAGGAAACAAGCAACAATGAACAACACAATAAATTAAATTAAAAATACTCTAAAAGGGGGCTTCCCTGGTGGCGCAGTGGTTGAGGGTCTGCCTGCCAATGCAGGGGACACGGGTTCGAGCCCTGGACTGGGACGATCCCGCATGCCGCGGAGCGGCTGGGCCCGTGAGCCACACCTGCTAAGCCTGTGCGTCTGGAGCCTGTGCTCCGCAACGGGAGAGGCCG
Source organism: Balaenoptera ricei (assembly GCF_028023285.1). Classification (NCBI taxonomy): domain Eukaryota; kingdom Metazoa; phylum Chordata; class Mammalia; order Artiodactyla; family Balaenopteridae; genus Balaenoptera; species Balaenoptera ricei. Next base: position 106,731,037 of record NC_082639.1, read on the forward strand.
CGACGGTGAGAGGCCTGCGCACCGCGATGAAGAGTGGCCCCCGCTTGCCACAGCTGGAGAAAGCCCTCGCACAGAAACGAGGACCCAACACAGCCAAAAATGAATAAATAAAATAAATTTAAAAAAAAATACTCTAAAAGGGATCAATAGCAGAATAACTGAGGCAGAAGAAGGGATAAGTGACCTGGAAGATAAAATAGTGGAAATAACTACCGCAGAGCAGAATAAAGAAAAAAGAATGAAAAGAATTGAGGACAGTCTCAGGGACCTGTGTGACAACATTAAACACACCAACATTCGAATTATAGGGGTCCCAGAAGAAGAAGAGAAAAAGAAAGGGACTGAGAAAATATTTGAGGAGATTATAGTTGAAAATTTCCCTAATATGGGAAAGGAAATAGTTAATCAAGTCCTAGAAGCACAGAGAGTCCCATACAGGATAAATCCAAGGAGAAACATGCCAAGACACATATTAATCAAACTATCAAAAATTAAATATAAAGAAAACATATTAAAAGCAGCAAGGGAAAAACAACAAATAACACACAAAGGAATCCCCATACGGTTAACAGCTGATCTTTCAGCAGAAACTCTGCAAGCCAGAAGGGAGTGGCAGGACATATTTAAAGTGATGAAGGAGAAAAACCTACAACCAAGATTACTCTACCCAGCAAGGATCTCATTCAGATTTAATGGAGAAATTAAAACCTTTACAGACAAGCTAAAGCTGAGAGAGTTCAGCACCACCAAACCAGCTTTACAACAAATGCTAAAGGAACTTCTCCAGGCAAGAAACACAAGAGAAGAAAAACACCTACAATAACAAACCCAAAACATTCAAGAAAATGGGAATAGGAACATACATATCGATAATTACCTTGAATGTAAATGGATTAAATGCTCCCACCAAAAGACACAGACTGGCTGAATGGATACAAAAGCAAGACCCATATATATGCTGTCTACAAGAGACCCACTTCAGACCTAGGGACACATACAGACTGAAAGTGAGGGGATGGAAAAAGATATTCCATGCAAATGAAATCAAAAGAAAGCTGGAGTAGCAATTCTCATATCAGACAAAATAGACTTTAAAATAAAGACTATTACAAGAGACAAAGAAGGACACTATATAATGATCAGGGATCAATTCAAAAAGAAGATATAACAATTGTAAATATTTATGCACCCAACATAGGAGCACCTCAATACATAAGGCAAATACTAACAGACATAAAAGGGGAAATTGACAGTAACACAATCATAGTAGGGGACTTTAACACCCCACTTTCACCAATGGACAGATCATCCAAAATGAAAATAAGTAAGGAAACACAAGCTTTAAATGATACATTAAACAAGATGGACTTAATTGATATTTATAGGACATTCCACCCCAAAACAACAGAATACACATTTTTCTCAAGTGCTCATGGAACATTCTCCAGGATAGATCATATCTTGGGTCACAAATCAAGCCTTGGTAAATTTAAGAAAATTGAAATCGTATCAAGTATCTTTTCTGACCACAATGCTATGAGACTAGATATCAATTACAGGAAAAGACCTGTAAAAAATACAAACACATGGAGGCTACACAATACACTACTTAATAACGAAGTGATCACTGAAGAAATCAAAAGGGAAATCAGAAAATACCTAGAAACAAATGACAATGGAGACACGATGACCCAAAACCTATGGGATGCAGCAAAAGCAGTTCTAAGAGGGAAGTTTATAGCAGTACAATCCTACCTTAAGAAACAGGAAACATCTCAAATAAACAACCTAACCTTGAACCTAAAGCAATTAGAGAAAGAAGAACAAAAAAACCCCAAAGTTAGCAGAAGGAAAGAAATCATAAAGATCAGATCAAAAATAAATGAAAAAGAAATGAAGGAAACGATAGCAAAGATCAATAAAACTAAAAGCTGGTTCTTTGAGAACATAAACAAAATTGATAATCCATTAGCCAGACTCATCAAGGAAAAAAGGGAGAAGACACAAATCAATAGAATTAGAAATGAAAAAGGAGAAGTAACCACTGACACTGCAGAAATACCAACGATCATGAGAGATTACTACAAGCAACTGTATGCCAATAAAATGGACAACCTGGAAGAAATGGACAAATTCTTAGAAATGCACAACCTGCCGAGACTGAACCAGGAAGAAATAGAAAATATGAACAGACCAATCACAAGCACTGAAATTGAAACTGTAATTAAAAATCTTCCAACAAACAAAAGCTCAGGACCAGATGGCTTCACAGGCAAATTCTATCAAACATTTAGGGAAGAGCTAACACCTATCCTTCTCAAACTCTTCCAAAATATTGCAGAGGGAGGAACACTCCCCAACTCATTCTACGAGGCCACCATCACCCTGATACCAGAACCAGACAAAGATGTCACAAAGAATGAAAACTACAGTCCAATATCACTGATGAACATAGATGCAAAAATCCTCAACAAAATACTAGCAAACAGAATCCAACAGCACACTAAAAGGATCATACACCATGATCAAGTGGGGTTTATTCCAGGAATGCAAGGATTCTTCAATATATGCAAATCAATCAATGTGATACACCATATTAACAAATTGAAGGAGAAAAACCATATGATCATCTCAATAGATGCAGAGAAAGCTTTTGACAAAATTCAACAACCATTTATGATAAAAGCCCTGCAGAAAGTAGGCATAGAGGGAACTTTCCTCAACATAATAAAGGCCATATATGACAAACCCACAGCCAACATTGTCCTCAATGGTGAAAAACTGAAACCATTTCCACTAAGATCAGGAACAAGACAAGGTTGCCCACTCTCACCACTATTATTCAACATAGTTTTGGAAGTTTTAGCTACAGCAATCAGAGAAGGAAAAGAAATTAAAGGAATCCAAATCAGAAAAGAAGAAGTAAAGCTGTCACTGTTTGCAGATGACACGATACTATATATAGAGAATCCTAAAGGTGCTACCAGAAAACTACTAGAGCTAATCAATGAATTTGGTAAAGTAGCAGAATACAAAATTAATGCACAGAAATCTCTTGCATTCCTATACAGTAATGATGAAAAATCTGAAAGTGAAATTAAGAAAACACTCCCATTTACCATTGCAACAAAAAGAATAAAGTATCTAGGAATAAACCTACCTAAGGAGACAAAAGACCTGTATGCAGAAAATTATAAGACACTGATGAAAGAAATTAAAGATGATACAAATAGATGGAGAGATATAGCATGTTCTTGTATTGGAAGAATCAACATTGTGAAAATGACTCTACTACCCAAAGCAATCTACAGATTCAATGCAATCCCTATCAAACTACCACTGGCATTTTTCACAGAACTAGAACAAAAAATTTCACAATTTGTATGGAAACACAAAAGACCCTGAATAGCCAAAGCAATCTTTTTTTTTTTTTAATTTTTATTTTGTTTATTTATTTATGGCTGTGTTGGGTCTTCGTTTCTGTGCGAGGGCTTTCTCTAGTTGCGGCAAGTGGGAGCCACTCTTCATTGCGGTGCGCGGGCCTCTCACTATCGTGGCGTCTCTTGTTGTGGAGCAAAGGCTCCAGAGGCGCAGGCTCAGTAGTTGTGGCTCACGGGCCTAGTTGTTCCGCGGCATGTGGGATCTTCCCAGACCAAGGCTCGAACCCGTGTCTCTTGCATTGGCAGGCAGATTCTCAACCACTGCGCCACCAGGGAAGCCCCAAAGCAATCTTGAGAACGAAAAATGGAGCTGGAGGTATCAGGCTCCCTGACTTCAGACTACACTACAAAGCTACAGTAATCAAGACAGTATGGTACTAGCACAAAAACAGAAATATAGATCAATGGAACAGGATAGAAAGCCCAGAGATAAACCCACACACATATGGTCACCTTATCTTTGATAAAGGAGGCAAGCATATACAGTGGAGAAAAGACAGCCTCTTCAATAAGTGGTGCTGGGAAAACTGGACAGCTACATGTAAAAGTATGAAATTAGAACACTCCCTAACACCATACACAAAAATAAACTCAAAATGGATTAAAGACCTAAATGTAAGGCCAGACACTATCAAACTCTTAGAGGAAAACATAGGCAGAACACTCTATGACATAAATCACAGCAAGATCCTTTTTGACCTGCTCCTAGAGAAATTGAAATAAAAACAAAAATAAACAAATGGGACCTAATGAAACTTAAAAGCTTTTGCACAGCAAAGGAAACCATAAACAAGACGAAAAGACAACCCTCAGTATGGGAGAAAATATTTGCAAATGAAGCAACTGACAAAGGATTAATCTCCAAAATTTACAAGCAGCTCATGCAGCTCAATAACAAAAAAAACAAACAACCCAATCCAAAAATGGGCAGAAGACCTAAAGAGACATTTCTCCAAAGAAGATATACAGATTGCCAACAAACACATGAAAGAATGCTCAACATCATTAATCATTAGAGAAATGCAAATCAAAACTACAATGAGATATAATCTCACACCGGTCAGAATGGCCATCATCAAAAAATCTAGAAACAATAAATGCTGGAGAGGGTGTGGAGAAAAGGGAACCCTCTTGCACTCTTGGTGGGCATGTAAATTGATACAGCCACTATGGAGAACAGTATGGAGGTCCCTTAAAAAACTACAAATAGAACTACCATACGACCCAGCAATTCCACTACTGGGCATGTACCCTGAGAAAACCATAATTCAAAAAGAGTCATGTACCAAAATATTCATTGCAGCTCTATTTGCAGTAGCTAGGACACGGAAGCAACCTCAGTGTCCCATCATCGGATGAATGGATAAAGAAGATGTGGCACATATATACAATGGAATATTACTCAGCCATAAAAAGAAACGAAATTGAGTTATTTGTAGTGAGGTGGATGGACCTAGAGTCTGTCATACAGAGTGAAGTAAGTCAGAAAGAGAAAAACAAATACAGTATGCTAACACATACATATGGAATCTAAGGGAAAAAAAAAAGGTCACGAAGAACCTAGTGGCAAGATGGGAATAAAGACACAGACCTACTAGAGAATGGACTTGAGGATATGGGGAGGGAGAAGGGTAAGCTGGGACAAAGTGAGAGAGTGTCATGGACATATACACACTACGAAACGTAAAATAGATAGCTAGTGGGAAGCAGCCTCATAGCACAGGGAGATCAGCTCTGTGCTTTGTGACCACCTAGAGGGGTGGGATAGGGATGGTGGGAGGGAGGGAGATGCAAGAGGGAAGAAATACGGGAACATATGTATATGTATAACTGATTCACTTTGTTATAAAGCAGAAACTAACACACCATTGTAAAACAATTATACTCCAATAAAGATGTTAGAAAAAAAAAAGCAAAGAGGAAAAAAAGAAAAACCAGGGGACTGGTAATGAATGTCGGGCCTGGAGCCCATCTTCTTCTCACCCCAGGAAGTGTGAACAGGAGGCCAGTTTTAAACGTGTAGCCTGGAGCCCATCTATCTCCTGCCTCACAACCTATCAGGGAGTTTGGGTCTTTTGAGCAGGAGTCCACTTTCTCCGTGCGTGGCCCTGCAGTAAACCTTTCTCTGCTTCAAACTCCAGCATATCCCGTTGTTTGGCCTCACCGCGCCTTCAGCAGGGAACCTTGCGTTACACAACCTGGCAGGCCATGAGCCGCCCTGGGTGCTCGCAGTGCGACGTGCGCGGCCGGATCCCACAGCAAAGCCCCCAGCACCCAGCGATTCTACCCTTGGACCTGGGGTCCCAGGGATGGGACATCCCACGAAGTCCCAAGAGCTGTTCTGAGGGTCTTCAGAGCTCCCACGGCAGCGGGAAGAGGACACTTGGAAAGAAGAGGAAAGGAACTTTTTTCCTCGCGGGAATTTTACCTCAGGGCAGAAAACTCTAGAAATGCCGGCAGAGCAGGTGGATTTGGGGGAGCCCTAAAAGCCCTTCCCTGTCGCTCACCCCGAATGGATTTCATCTCATTCCACGACAAACAAACCTGAAGAGATGGCCTAGGGCAGGCGAGTCAGGCGCCTCCTGGCGTCGCGGAGGAAGCGGGCTCGGGACGGGGTGACGTGAGCGACGGGCGGGAGGCCGCTCCTGGGCCCGCGGGGCTGTGCGCCGCCTGGCTCAGCGGCGGCAGCAGTGGAGCGGCCGGCAGAGGGTTCCATGGTGTAATGGTGAGCACTCTGGACTCTGAATCCAGCGATCCGAGTTCAAATCTCGGTGGGACCTTTCCCTTTAGGCAGCGCCTAGCCATCTTTTACTCAGTTTCCTCCTGAAAGCGAACTCGCGCCTCAGATGCGCGCTGCCCGGATGCGCTTTCCCGCTCCCGCATCCTCCTCAGTCCTGCTCTCGACCCGACCGTCTGGGTCCCGAGAAGGAGGCTCCCCGGACCCGCGACCCTCCTGCCGCCGCCCGTGCCTCGCAGCCGCGTCCCCCGCGCTCTGCCGCCTCCTCCTGAGGAAAACCGGCTGCTCCGAGTGGCGCGGTCCACACGGACGTGGCGGGCAGGTTGGGGGGACGAGCCCGCGGCGTCCCCGCTGGACCCTGGCGACTCTGCCCGTCGCGGGCCATTGGAGGCCCCGGCCCCGCCGCCCAGGGGCGCAGCGACCAAGCCAGTGCCACCTGCTCGTCGGGTCACCCTGGGTCTCGGGGGCGAAAGGCAGAGGCTGCGCCTACTGAGTCCTGCCCCGCGAGGGGCTTCACCCGCACGTCTTGTAGCTAACTGCGCGGTTGTCACGGTGAGTAAATGGTCGCGGGGCTGGGCTGTGACGTCGCTGAGCAGCCAGGGTGACAGCGTCTTAGCTTTCGGGTCGAGGGTTCCAGACCTGGATGGGAAGTACTGTATTGTATTCAGGTGCCCTATTTTATTCAGAATTTTAATTGATCCTATTCCAGTTTATTCCCATTTTATTCAGAATTTCTTGCTTCTAAGTCTCCATTGGACACGGAAAGCCGCTGTTAGGCTAAGATTTGAACCTTGACTCCAGGAAACCTCGTCCTTTCGTCCCAAGCTCAGCCAGAAGGAGAAGGAAGGCCGAGGATTCCGGCGTCTGGGGAGAGCAGGGATCCCTGACCCACCTCCACCCAGGCCTTTGAGACACGTGCAGATCTTATAGTCAAGGCTAGACCGTAGTGAATGTGCCTTGTTTGGTTTGATTTGAGTTGGGAACCACATTCATTTTTTTTATCATTATAAAATTAAATTAATTGTTTAAATGACGCCTCTAGACATTGAAAACACAGTGTAACAAATGAACCTGTGTATGCCTTTTGTGGAACAAGCATATGGATAAGAACTCTCCCAAGAGGCTATAAAACACAATAATTTATATATACCCTAGGACAGTGACAGAATAAAAAACTGCTTTCCTCAATTGTGTTGTTATTGGCATTGTTAGTATTTCTTTATTCTTTTGTCCATATAATGTGGGAAAAAGCAAAGGAGACTGTATGAAATATCGTATTTCTATTAGTCTCAGTGTCCTTAAAAACAAAAATACTGGTATTAGAGAAAAGAGATTCAGATGAAAGATAGACGTTCAATAAAAAGCCTGTAGTTCTGAATTTGAATTGTGAATGTGGATATATGTGAATACATGAATACATACAAATATGAATATGTATTTGCTAGCTATGTCCACTGGAAAGACCTGGAAATAAACCAATTCCAATGAGTACCTTTAGGTTACACAATTTGACTTGAGAATAATGTTTTGCACAAAAAGAAGCCAGAGATTCTTAGAGAAATGACTGAGTCCAAGTCAGGGGCAGAAAATATTCAAGATGAGACAGAATCACCTTGTCATACTGATATCAGGAAAGTTCTCAAAGACTATTAGGATCTTATCAAAAGGCTGAAGGAGCCAGCTTAAAGTCACTTTCACTGCTGAAGGAGAGGATAATTGGAGTATCAGTAAAGACTATATTGCCATGAATTGAAATACTTCAATGTGTTTGAAACTTTGAATTCATATTAGCACAGGGGAAAAAAAACAAAAAGAAATAAAAGAAACTAACTGGTGACCACAGAGGATGCTTGGGGAATTGCTCATTAAGCTGCAGTTTTCTTTACAAAGGGTACCACTAAATAACTAAACAGTATTTAGTATTTAGGGGAAGTTTCTTTTTATACAAGTGTTCCAGTTAAATAATACATGACCATGGAATATCACCATTTTACTCCACATAATCAGTTAATGGATCTAGGCCTTGAACTCCGAGGGCTGCTACTATTATTAGAAGAGACACACAGGACTTGATGTGCCTCCTGATCAGAGAGCACACACCACTTCTGAGGTAGTCTTGCCAAGATAGCAAATGTGAATCTCATCAGTCTCTGTATCTGCCAGGTCCAAAATAGGGGCCACTAGACATATATGGCTGTTGAACACTTAGAATGTAGCTAGTGGGACTGAGGAACTGGATTTTAATTATATTTAATTTATAATTCATGTGAATGTAAACTTGAAAACTGAAGACATGCACTATATTTTTCTATTAAACATAACTTTAAAACTTTGGTAGAATTATATTTCCTTTACTGTGTAGCATTAACTAGCTATGTATTGAATAGATCATATTTATATTATTGTGTGATTGTACTTTTTTAGCTTTGTGTGGCTACTAGAAAAATTTAAATTACATATGTGCCTTGCATTTTCTTTTTATTACAGCACTGCTCTAGATTCTACCACCAAAAAGGAAATATGGAGGACAAGAGAATTTATTAAAAAGTACACCCAGGTATTCAATTTAGACTGCAGGAATGCTACAGAACAAACAGCTCAGTTTCTTCAACAAATGAATGATATGAAAAAAAAAAAAAAAGGACAGCAAGAGACCAAGAGAGAGCTAGAGCAAGAGAGAGAGAGAGAGGAAGGAAGGAAGGAAGGAGGGAAGGAGGGAAGGAAGGAAGGAAGGAACTGAGGGTAAACATATATGTAAAGACTTAAACACATATCCTACTGATTACAATTTGTGGATTTTATTTGGCTCCCAAGAAAGGATACTAACTTAAAAACAATAACTGTGAATTTGAACACTATTTTATGATATTAAAGATTTTAAATTGATTTATGAATAATTGTAGTGCTATGATAATACTTTCAGAAAGAGTCTTCAATTAGGGAAACATACTGGCATAATTACAGATGAAATATGATGTCTGAGATTTGCTTTAAATAATACAGGAAAAGATCAGTGGGTGGAATTGTAGTAAAACAATTTCAGCCATAAGTTGATAAATGTTGAATGTGCTGACAAAGATGGGGATGTTCTGTTATATAATTCTATTTTGTGTACTATTGAAATTCTGCCTTTGAAAAAGAATGATGGGAGACCACAGATCCACCTAGGATAATGGCAGCTGAATCTATCAACACATATTTCAGAGGGCTAGAGACTAACATAGAGAGTCAAGGACACCACTCATAACCCTGCCCTAAACAACCAGAGGCCAGAGAACACTGTGGATTCCAACTGGTTTGTTTTTACCCAGGGCTTGGAGCCACACAGCAGTAGACGGATCAGCAAAGACTCTGCATATAAAGAAGAGGAGAGCAAGGAGGACATACTCAGGAGGGAACCCAGGTAAAATTACTCACAGAAAGAGCATGTGGATAAACTCAGAGGATGCCTGAGACCTGGTCGTATATAGCTCTGGTGTCTGGGGAATTGACAGGAAGGGGTTTGAGAGTGCAGAGGAGCAGAGGGTGACAATTTTGAGGAGGCACAATTACTGGGATCAAGTGTGAGACCTAGATGAAGGTAGCATCCTTTGGAAGCTTGTGGTGAAGAGAAAGAATGAAGTAACTGGTAGAAATTAAAGGTCCTACTGGAAGAAACAGAATCCCAGAATCAGGAGACACACCATGCCTTTCCCCAAAACCTCCTTACATCTGCTAGAATAATTGCACAAGACAGATCTAGAACTAAGAAATCGACTAAGCCACTCAAAGCACTAATCTGTTCCTACCTAGAACTGCTGTTTCTCGTTCAAGTAAATACAGTCATGTTAAAATGAAAATCATACAACAGACATTTATTCTAAGATAACAGGAAAAAAAACATAAATAGTCAAAAATTTCAGGTCATGAAAAAATTCCCTTCAAAATCAATCACAAAACATAGGAAAAGTGTAAAATGGCATCTGTATCTGAATTAAGTGTTCGTGAACAAAGCATTTGTAGATACACACACACACACACACACACACACACACACACACACACAGGGAAAAGCCCCAAAACTTCACATAATAAATACACAACACAAAATAGAAGTAGACAAGAAAGAAGAAATGAGAAATTAGAATTGGCAGAGATTAGAAAAAATTGAAGGAAAAGAAAATTCTCTGAAAAAGAGGCTAAATGACAAGGTACATAAGGGATCATATTTGTCTGAAATTATAAGGGACATTGAACTAAAAAATGAAAGCATCAAACAGAATAGTAATGAATAAAAGATAATTAGAAAGGATCAGAGAGAAAGTCATAGAGACCTGGGAGAAATAGAACTGGAACGGTCAACTCTAAGACCTATCCTATTAGAGCTAAAAGATTTTATTTTATTTATTTTATTATTATTATTATTTATTTATTTATTTTTAAGATTAAAAAAAAAAATTTCCTGTGAAGCTCCAGGCCTCCCTTTGCCCTCAATGGAGAGAAAGTTACATTCTACATCTCAATAGAACATACAAGGCAAGAAGATGTTTTTTAAAAAATCAATAAATTCATTATGGTCAAGTCATTTATATTCAGTCAAGCTGTCCACCTATCAAAGCAATAGAAAACAAGTATTAAATATGCTAAACTTAGGGAGTCCTTACTCCATCATGAGGAATCTTTAAGGATGAACTCTGCTCATCAAGAGCTGACTGAGGAAACTCTGAGTTTTGTACAGCTGGTCATCATTGAATATATGTAATTGTAGATTTAAGCCAGTGTGTCATGGGCCCTGCTCTGGGCGCAGCCTGGGCATACCCTCGGGCCTCTGCAGGGAGGCTGCTGGCACTCCCAGGGTGGGGCAGCCATCCTGTGCCACTAGGGGGTCTAAAGGGCCCGGTGGGCCCCTCCTCCAGCTCCTACCCCTACCTTGGCGGTTCCCGCATTAAAAAAAAAAAAAAAAAAAAAGAGGTGAGGACAAGGTGGGAAAAATAGTATGTAAAGGGTATACATTTGATTGGGTTGAAATAATACTGTAAGAAGTGGTAGGTAAAGACAGAAGAAAAGAGAAAAGTAAAATAATGTCCTTGATCATCACAGTGGTAAAAGTTGAAGTTGAGAGATGTCATTTAAAACTTATACTCCAAATATTAGAAATGTGACAACATACTAAGGGACTAAGGGGTCAAAAATTTTAGTGCACTAGCTAGCCAGTCCTTCCTAAATACCAAATACACACACACACATATACAAATATGCACACACAAAGAAAATAAGATAACACAGAAAAGAAACACAGTAAATACAATCGACTACAAATGGTAAATATAGCTTTAAAAATGTGGGAGAGTTTAAGATATAAAGATGAATAGGAGAAACAAGAATATTTATATTAATTTATATCTATACCCACTAAAATCAATCATGATAATAATGGATTATAACACTGAATTTTAAAAACGCATGAGGGAACTTCCCTGGTGGCACAGTGGTTGAGAATCTGCCTGCCAATGCAGGGGACATGGGTTTGAGCCCTGGTCCAGGAAGATCCCACATGCCACAGAGCAACTAAGCCCGTGCACCACAACTATTGAGCCTGCACTCTAGAGCCTGTGAGCCACAAATACTGAGCCCACGTGCCACAACTACTGAAGCCCACACGCCTAGAGCCCAAGCTCTGCAACAAGAGAAGCTTGTGCACCGCAATGAAGAGTAGCCCCCGCTCACCACAACTAGAGAAAGCCCACACGCAGCAACAAAGACCCAACAATGAAGACCCAATGGAGCCAAAAATAAATAAATAAATAAATAAATAAATAAATAAATAAATAAATAAATAAAAACAAAAACCCCCGCATGAGTCCACAGTGAAACTCAAAAAACCTTTTAATGATATGGAAGGGGTATGGATTGTCTTTCCCACAGCACAAGGCCAGGAATACAAGTTTACAGAATGATTGAATTAGAAAATGTCCAGGATACAAACACAAGTATGATAATTGACACACATGAGGGAACAATAAGGGATGGTAAAATTTTTAGAGAAAGAGCATCACAGGACAAGATATTCATAAACTCTCAAAGTACCACTAATCAAGTTACTGATTATAGACAGAAAACATGTCTTTCCAGTGAACAGATCTCATGGCCCCTGCATAACAAAGTGTCCAATGCTAAAATGACAATAGTGGTGACAGGCAAAGTGGACACTCTTAGTCTCCAAAGGGGCTGTGCTTGGAAGCACACAGCATGCAGTAGGTGGTGTTCTTGGCAAAAGGGGTTCAACTGAACCCTTGAGGAAATGATCAGACAACTGCAAAATGTAGACCTTTGAGCCAGACAACTGACCTGTCCTCTGCAAGCAAGTCAAGTCACCACCACTGAAGACAACCACAGAAAGCTGAGGAGAGGTTTTGGGTTCCCAAGGACTAAAGAAATATACTGACACAATCTTTTTAGTCCTTGGGAATCCAAAACACCTATTCTCCTTTTTGTTGTCTTATTTGTGGACACGTTGACTGTTTGAAGAAAGACAGGCCACTTGTCTTGTTCAGTGGCCTAAATTCTGCAGTCATCTGATAACTACCTCATGATGAAACTCAGACTAAACAGTTTCAGCAAGAACACTGCATAGTTAATGCCGTCAGATCCTAATACAGTCCATCTAGTGGCAAAGAATGACCGGGTTGACATGTTGCCTTCTTCCAGTTGCTCCTGATGCCAGTGTGTGGAGGATGAACATTGAGACGAGCAAGAGTTAAGGTCTCTCCAAACTGTGACCATCAAAGCATTGGTCTCCTTATCGATTGATCACACTTGGAGGCTGATGACTGGGATTTCTTCCATCAGATCTATGTCTTGGAGTGTGGAGAGTAGTTGTTGGTTGTAAGGTTGATTCTCAGGAAAGGATCCCTCCAGTGTTCTGTTTGGGCTTTAACTTGACTTGCTGCTGTAGATTTTTTTTCATCAAATGGAAAAGGTACATTTTATAATGTGGTTTCTTCCAAATTGGCGATATCTTTTCTTAGTTCCTAAAGTAATTGGTATCTGTGAAAGACAGAGAGAGAGAGAGAGAGAGAGAGAGAGAGAGGGAGAGAGAGAGAGATGAAATGTTAGTTTTGTTAGGTCCTGCTGAGAGCTGAGCCTGGAGGGATGGCTACCTGGTGACAGAGGCCAGGGGCAGGCTGAGCTCCTGTTGACAGGAGGAGCTGAAGGGGGAGCCACAGGCTGGCTGAAGTGGAGAGTGAGGTACATCAGTTAGAAGAAATACCTCCCTAAACTTTCATCCAGCCTGTGGTGCAGAATCTAGGGACCCCTGTCCTCACCCCACCAGTGCTTGGTGACATCCCAGCTCAAAGCTGCTGCAGAGCCTTAGCCAGTTTCCTGCCACCCAATTCTCAGCAGCCACGTCCCTCTTGAATCCCCTTCATCTGGACTGAATGATGACTTTCTCACATGTACCAGGATGGATGTGCTTAGCATACCTTGTACACATTCAGAAACAGACTGCTATGGGAGCAGAGGATCCTTGGTAGAGAAACACACCCTCTTCTATCTCTACGTCCCTGCCTTCTGAGGAGGAGGGGCAGGCTACAGGGAAAGCCCTGGAATGTGGGAGCCAACAGGGACCTCAGAATGTATCCAAGTCCAGTTCCACCTTTTACAGATGAGGAGCTATGTTTCCAAGGGGCTAGGGACTAACTAAAACCACGTGGCCTCCAAAGGGGCTGAGGAACAAATGGAAAAACAGGAAACTCAAATGAAATTAGCAAAAAGAGAGCAGGGAGTGTAACTGTGGCCCAACCCATTTGCATCCCATAGACACCAACATTCTAGAAAGGTAATTTCATGCTGGATCCACCTTAGGGCATTTCTAGGAATATTCTCAACATATAGACAAAAAAAACTCTGAAGTAAAAGTGAAAAAGCATTAGTTTTAGTTATACTAGATTCTCATCACTTTTTTCTCAAACTTTTCCCAAAGAAAGAGTCTCTCCTAGTATTTTATGCTAGTGCATAGAAGGGCATGAAAAAAGATAAACATAGGAGAATGAGGCCTAAGATTCATTATGGGGTTTTTGCATAAGGAAAAAATTAAATGAAAAAAAAAAACAATTTGTTGATTCTGCAGTTCTGAACCCATTAGGGAAATCCATTTAGTGAATAGCAAACTGCAAGTTGCATTTTCACAGTAGAAAAGGAAACACTAAATTTCATTATTGTGGGAAGGGGAGATACTATTTTATACTCTGGGTTTTTATGTAATTTTTTTTTAACTCTATTTTGTATGATAAAAATTGTGAGAAACTTGGATCCAAACAGAGATATTATATATCTAACCTATCTTTTTTCTCTTTTCTCTTCTCTGAGCTGTACAAATAGTTCTGTTGAGAGAAGAATGCTAATTCCCTTAATGGCTGATATTCAGCTTTTCTATGAAGTAGCCACACAATGGACACTGCCATACTGGTTACTGATATCCTACCAGATCCACAGTCCTTCTAATCCCTAGATGCATATTAGCAGAGCTTTTAAAAATACTGATACCCAAACCTCACTGCAGAACTTTAGAATCAGAATTTCAATGGATTGGGTTAAGGCATTCATGGTAGATCAAAACTCACCCAGTTTTTATTTTATAATAGCATGATTTAGAACTACTCATTAGACCTACACTATTTCACACCATTCTTTTTCTTCTCTCCATCTACTCCAGCATGGACTTCTTTCCCACTGGCCCTAAAGATTTTTCGGTCTTTCTCTGACACTCTCATATAAATAACTTGCCTTCTCAATTAGATTTGTCTGAAGCAATGATCATCTTGTATTCTTGTGTATCTCCCTGGGTCTTCATAAATCTGGCCCAAAGTTAATTCACTACAATGCTCTCCTACATTCCTTGGCCTCAGATTCCAACTCAGTTCATTTCTTCTGGATTCTTACTGAACATGTAGAAGGAGTAATTTTAAGAAAGGGGAGAGGTCTGAATGCCTATGCACTTCATGCTCTTATGCATATTGAAAACCTGGCCTCTGGATCTCCTTTTGGCCAACGTCCCTTTAGGGTGCCATCTACTGTCCTCCACCTACTGCCAGCTCGTCAGTCCCTGGAAGCCCCATGCACATTAGCACAGAACTGCCCACCTGGGGCTGAGGGGAACCTGACTCCAGGCCAGTCCAGCACTCCCACCTATGACCCAGGTTCTTACTTAGTTTTTATACTCAGTGCTCTTTTTCCTCAGTTTCAATTCTTCTTATTCATGTGCAGAGGTTGAGGGTTAAGGGTTTTCCTAGATAAGGTTCTCCAAAAGCCAACCCAACATGCAAGTGATTCATTAACACATGATCCTGGAAGAAACAGGCAGTAGAGTTTGGGAACAGGGAAGGGAGAATAAGGCAAAGAAACCAAGAAAGTGTGTGATATCAGGCGAAGTACTATGTGTTCAGTGGCCTAAATGATGCTCTTCTGATGAGGAGGACCATGGATTTGGGCTTCCCTGTGGCTAAAAGGAAAGGTCAGAGGGAATATTAGGACAGCAGCTATAGGAACTCAACAGAGTTCAGAGTGTAAACAGGAGATGGAGATGGAAGGGCCATGGCAGGGTGGCAGCCCCCATGGAAAAGAGAGGAAAGACAAGACGAGGTAGCATCAGTTGTTGAGTGAACAAACGAGGAAGAGAAAAAATAGTGGGAGACTGAGCTATAATCTTAGGTAAAGAGTATAAGGAAGAAGTACACGTAAGAGCCTCAGATGTGATTATCGCTGTACCCTAAGCTTGAAGGCCAGGGAATCGGCGTGCTAGTCTCCACTTGCTGAACAGCAGTTTTCTTCGGATAATCTTCTGTTTCAGGACACTTAAGGCATTAATCTTGCTATAGACCAGACACTCATGCTTGCTGGCAGCTAAGACCTCACCCTTCAGCTTGGGAGGGTTCTTCATTCCAATGGAAGCATTCAAACCCAGCTCTGAAGATAAAACCACAGCCAACAGGATCCGTTTTTATGCATGATCTAACTATGACTTACTCCCCCACTCAGGAGGGACATCAAGTAAGGAAAGTGTTCAGGAACAAGAAAGGCCATCTGAAAGTCTATGGTGAGTGGAAACCAATGGAGACATTTTTATATTTGCTTTTTGTTGATCTTCCTAACACTACCCAGTACTGGTAAGATTGCCACGGGGCAAACATGTTCCCAAATGCCAAAGGAAAAAGTCAAGAAAAATAAAACTGATTAAAAAAAAGTTTCCTAGGTAGAAAAGACAAAGGCAAGAAAATCATGCTGGACATAGGCTATACTGCCGGGAGGGAAGAGATTGTAGAGATCAAGCAAAGTCAAAATTGAAGGAAAACCTCAGGATAGAAAAGAACTGGGGAGGTCTAAAACTAGAAAAATTTTCAAATGTGCATCAATATATATTTCACATATATATGTATCCATACTATGTGTAATACGTATACATACTCAATCTAAATAAGGCATGGAAGATATGATAAAAATGCAACAAGTGTGTGTGTGTGTGTGTGTGTGTGTGTGTGTGTGTATAATGGAACAAATGCATGAGGGTGTTGAGATACTGAATGGACCATTCTAATATCCTTCTGATGAGCTGAATTTGGAAAAGAAAAAAGAAAACCAAGAAGAATGAGACAGAAGCTCTGGTGGGTGACAGGAGCTATTAGATATGGGGGGCAGGAATCACTGGGTGGAGGAGTGTGAAAATAAAGGGCATTAACATTATCCTTTGCTGCAAAATCTTCTGTGAAGCCTGGATTCATCTCAGGCCTCCGTGGAAAGTGAGCGGGAGACAGAGTGACTGAGCCAGTGGGGTTAGGTCTTGGCTGGTAATGTGGGAAGCCAAGGACAAGAAGAGGAGAGACTAGAGGGAAGAGAAGACAACTAAATACCACAAGACCTAATGGCTCTTGTCAGGGCTACGCATTCCCTACATTCCCTGAGCACTTTCTGTGAGACTCTCCATGGTGCCACAGGGGTGCTCCTTCTTATCTCACCTCCACCTGAGGACGTGGGTCTTCCCTCATTTCTCAGATGAGGTCATCGCCTGAGGGATGAGCACCAGCCAGCCCCTGGCTCCAGTGCAGATGTGGAGAGAGGTGGAGGGTAAGGATGAACACGTCCCAGAAGAAATGGATGTGAGGGTTTGAAAGCTCTTTTAAGAAAATCTGAGCAGAGGTGGATCCCAAGGAGAAGAAAACTGAGGACATGGCCATGGAGATGAGTGAAGATGATGAATTAAATGGAGTGTCATAAAATAGACAGATCAGTACACCTCATGGGTGAGGGTGGCCCTTTATTTTAAAAAGAGGGGAAAAAAGGAAAATAACCTGGATATGAAAACTAAACTGGAGGCTGAGTTGTGTGGCCAGGGTTTACATTGCTACAGAATGTTACTAATACACTGTTACTGAGAGCACCTAGCAGGGGAAAATTGACTTGAGGGTGGATGTTGAAAGGAGAGGAAAATACTGGCCAACCTGCCTTTCTGAGGAAGTCAGGGAAGACGGGTCCCAGAGAAAGTGGGGATCAAAAAAGTGCTCTACCTCAGAGGAAACAACGCATGTGCAATCATTTTGTAAGTGTTAAAGCACCAGAAAGACACAATGGTTAGATGTTATATATTCATAGTTGTTATCAAACCATTTTTACTGATCAGGCATTCTGGACATCATGTTGCTTAATATTCCCAACAACCATGGAATGGGGATACAATTTTTCAAGAGTTCAGATGAGGGATGTGAGATATGAATACCTAAGGAGATAAATAACTTGGCCCAGTTAAACAATCAGGAGTTTGCAAACCCAGGGCCTGAGGCAGAGCTGGTCCTAAATCCCAGGCTCTTGCTCACCTCACTCTGTTAGAGCATCACAGATTTCAACCAGACCTACAGCGGGCGTGGGAGAGGCCCCATTGCCTCCTTCACCCTCAACCCTGAGACAACTAGAGCTTCCTAATCCCCTTTTATTTTTTTACCTAGGAAGAGTGGTCCTTGGCTTCCAGAATCGGGGTTGGCAGTAAAGCCCCAGATGGTGGAGGAAAGACCGAGTGTGACTTTGCTGTGCCCACAATTGAAACGCTGGTCCAGCTGCAGTTGCAGATAATTGGTCATGTGGGTGCTTTTCTGCAGCTGTGCTTGTGAAGTTTGTACCCCTGGGCCTTGGAAACTCAAAGGCCTTTGGTGACAGTCCTCCCAGTCACCTGAAAGGAAAAGAGGGTTCAGTAGGACCAATCCAAGTTTTCCTGTGCTAATCCCTCCCAGAACACCCATTTCTGATGTCCCTGCCTATGAGTGAAACCACCCAATAACTCAGACAATAAAGGCAGACATCACGTACATGAAGGAGATGTCATTTTTATGGCTGTGCCTGGGCATGCTGAGATGGCAGGTGCTAGGCTGCAACATCCTTGAAATGAAAAATCACCCCCTTGAATCTAGAGGGCTTTGGATGGCATATGAGGTCGCGCCTATTATTCAGCTATTAGCCTTAGTCCTGTAGCTTAGAGAGAAGGCTGTAAACAGGCCGCAAGGCATGGGGGAGAAAGAGTTGTTGATATCTACCCACAAGAATAAAAGAACAGGGGAAGAAGTATGGCCTAAAGACTTCAGGTACCACTAGAAAAAGAAATTGAGAATCTACAGTATATGGACCAAGTTAATAGAATGTTTCACAGTTCTGGAACCTTTCGAACTTCCTTACGTTTAATTTTTGTCTACCTTTCCACTCACCCATACATGTGTATATTCTATTGCCACATGGGGCAGAGTGGGGATGGATGGTATTAGCAGATAGAAGTAGTGTAGTAGAGGCCTGAATCCCTCATTGGAAGCTTAGATACAGAAGTGTTACAGAATCAGCTAGCCACACTGTCCTCAGGTTACCATCAGAACCCAGACACAGGTGGATCTGTGTATTATTTACATGTTCCATTCATTCCTCTCAGCCCATCTGTGTGGGGGGGAATTTGGCCTTTCCTGGCCCATTCTGAATGATGGCCTGGCAGGGCTGTGCCATATCACACACATCTCACTTCTGAGACGTGTGTCTGAGAATTTCTTCTCCTCCTCATGGAAACTCAGACCCAGCTGTTGGTGTTTCTGAGACAGAGCTCTGCAGCTTTTAAAGGGCACCAGCACAGCCAAATTCAAGGCCTCCCTGGACCCTGAGTGAGAGCAGATAATTCTGGGGGCAGGAGGTGCTGAGAGACATGGACCTCTCACCCCTGGCTGATTTTCCACAGAGAGCCTCGTGGAGCTGTGGCTTCGCCTGGAGGGGCTGGATGAGCAGCCGGCTCTGCTCACGGGACAAAGTGCACTGATGGATTAGGAGCTGGCAGATCTGAGCGAGGGACCACAGGAGTTCTCTGCGTCAGTCTGGCAACTTTGTGTTTAAGATTCAGATAGTGTCAAATCATTCGGTTCAGGGCAAAAAGGAAAAGGTGAGCAACATCCTCTCTTAGTCGCTGACGGGTCCGACTGCTGAGAGGAGCGCACAGAGCCTGAGCCAGGGAGTCAGGCCAAGGAGTGGCCAATGTCCCACATCCCAGTGGCCGGGAGTCTTGGGCAAGTGAAGGGACCTTGCTGAGCCTCAGTGCCCTTGGCTCTACCATGAGATACCACACCTACCTGAGAGTGTCCCACGAGGACTGAATGGGTTATGGCTCACGTGGAGCTTGCTTAGTCAGGTGCATGGTATACAACAGGCGCACAATAACCATGTGTTTCATTTCTGGTTTGTGAACTACTATAATCCTGAGAAAGCCTTTGCTTCTCTCTACCTCAGGGAGGAACGGGAAACAGGAAAGAGGATGATCCCAATGTGAAAAGGCACACACTAAACAAGAACGATTTCTCATGGCCAATTTAATTATACAAGAAGACAGATATAGTCCGATACATAATGGGGTTTCTTCTACTTTTTCAAGATGATTTTATGAGTAAAGCTTCTAACAATCCAAATGCTTCTCATATAGAAGAAAAGTCAAAAAAATAGCCCGAGAAGTAACGCAAACCAGGTTTTAATCTACACGCCCTATGAACTGCTGCCCAAGGGGATCTTGCTCATAAATTAGGCCAATACCCCCATCAGGTGTACAGGTTGTGGATAGTTTCCATGAGATTATACCACTGAGACTACACACACGATTGAAACTATAACCCACACATGGAAGGCTCGTCGTTGCTACACAAAGGAGGAGAACCATGGCTATTTCTGAAGGATGGGACACCAGAGCCAGATCTTTGGCTTCCTGGAAATCGCAGGGCATGGACAGGATTTCATATTCAAGATCTGGTATGTAAATGCTTCAGAGGGAGGTACGCAGCCCAGGGAAAAAGCCTGGAGCTGGGGAACAATATAACAGACACTGCAAATATGGAGCAGACTGCAAACGTGTGGAAAGCCAGAAACTTTGTAAGAAACTCTTCAAGAAATAAAATTAGCAACATAATTTCATGAGTATGAGGATCCTTATCTTGAAAAAAAGAGGTCTGTTACACAAATTCCTGCAGGTGAGACCGTGGCAGCCGAGATCCTGCCCTTACCCCTCCACTTCCCCTCTCTAGCCTGACTTGATACCGAACGCCTGCACTGGTGAGGGGGGTCCAGGTGACAGAGGGCAGCCTGGGACAAGAAGAATGAAAAGGCACATGATGGATGCCTTTTAAAAATTAAATCCAAGAACGTAATTCAAATCAACATGAGTCTGAGGACCTGTTTACAGGGATGCCGTTCATAGCCTGTACTGGTTGTTGGATACAAAGAATATAGATGCTACCTCGTGACCTACTAGGATCTTACTGCTCTTTATAATGGGAGTACTCACCATTTACGGATAGAACTGAGGAGACCTCCCTTTTATCCGACTGGAATGAGGCACTTCTGTAAGGCGTACAGGAGTCTGACAGATGATGGCCAATAGAACCAGCCAAATCACATTCATCCAGTGAGTCCTGCTGGACTTCATTCTCTTCTATCACCAGCAGCTCCATACTGAGCTTTGTGGGGTCGGGAGGACTGATGATTAAACAGCAAATATTCGTGAACACAGAGTCCTGGCGGGTTTTGATGGGAGGGTTAAGGGACCGGTCATGTTATGGGTTTGGTGTGCGTTGTGTTGGAGAGTTTCAACCGAGGAGGTCAACGGACGAATCTGGACCAGCCACCTCGGTCCTTGTAATGGTAAGCAAAGAATTGCAGACTAACACTTCGGGTGTAAGCTCAAAGCAAAGTTTACTTAAAGCATAGACACACTCTCAGAGAGAGAGCGCGAACTGGCTTCTGCGAAGTGAAACCAGCCCAGCTATACGGGCGCGGGGTGTTTATAAGTGCTTTGAACCTAAGGGTAGGGGTTGGGTTAAGATCAAGTGACAAGGTCTCGTCAAGTGAGTGACGGGTTTTACTGCGCATGCTTTTACCCCAAATTCCATGTTTTACCCAAAATTCGCTAAGAAAAGCCCATGGGGTAGGGGGTGGGGGTGAAGCCACATGTAAATTCTATTATAGTGATGACATAATGAGGTTGGGGTTATCTCCGGTTATCGCTCGGCTCAAACTGCGCCTGCGTGCCTCGGGGAATTCCCCTTCGGCCAGGTGCTTCCTGCTGCTTCAGGATGTGCTGACCGCAGCCTGCCCCTCAGGCCCTGTTTGGCTCACATATCCCGAGTCTCCACCTCCACCTTCCCTTGCTGCTCATCTCTAGCTAGCTGCCTAACAGTCACAGAAAACAAATGGGAAGTCCCCATAAAGGGAGGTATAACAATCCTCTCCTATCTGGGGAAAGGGAGAGAGAGGGAGGGGGAGAAAGTGAGCATGAGGTGCTCTGAGTACTGATCAGAAACGAGCCCAGGAGGAGGAAGACTGAAGTACCCCAGTACACAGCAGTCACATCACACACGCCTTCAGAAACCATAAAGGCAGCTTCAACTATAGCATAAGTTTTTGGTGAAATTTTCATGTAGCAGCCAAGTGAACACAGGCTCTGGCAGCATAATGGGCTCCTAGAAATCCTGTGTCTTCAAGGCCAATTTCTCTAATACTGAGATGTGACACGAATTTTTTTTCTCGTTACTTTCCTTGCCATCAAATACCTGCCAGTGTGGTAAGGCCAAACAGGCAGAGGCAGATATGCATCTCATGCTGGTTTTAATAAAAAGGAGAGAACAGGAGACTGCAAGAAATTGGGTGACTGATTAGTACCCCTGCATCAACTGACTGTAGGTTACTATAATTGAGAGGGATTCATAAAGTGGCCTATATAAGTACCACAGTGAAAACAGACAACATTATTAAAAGAGACACTTTGTGGTTGTCAGAATGGAAGAAATAGGCATATTCAGCACTTTCTGATTTCCCTGCATCTGAGATGACCAGAAGTCACCACTGAATTAAGACCCATGTTTCATCATCGTTACCTAGAACAGATAAGGTCTTGGTCTTCCTCTTCCTCAAGAACAGTATGACTTCCTACGGATAAATTCAGACAGGGCCAGAAACATTAAGCAGATCATCCTGTGTATGATAATAATCCAGTATCCAATACTACCATGGGGACAAAAACATCACCAGTGGGACGATAGGATATTTTAAGAAGAATATTCCAGGAGGCCTCAGGTTGTGTCTTGTGTACCTGCCTTGGTTTGCTTTCCTGAGCCATCAGCCAAAATCTCCCTGACCTGGTAGATCCTCACCACAGTATCCTCTTCCAAGTCTGAGTAAAAAGTTAAACACATCTTTTCCCCACAGATTCTGGGGAATAGCTCACCTGCATTCTAACAGAATACTGTAATATTCAGGCTTTTCTCATAATATGCTGGCTGGTTTAGCAGAATGATGGATGGAATCTACAAAACCTTGAATCAAAATGAACATTTGTTGCTACACTGAATCTTTGGCCATTCATGGGTAGGGAAATGCCAGGGCTCTGCCTTGGTTCATGGAAACATACAAGCAAGGTGATGGTAGAGGTCTTCGTGTCCTGGTGTTCAGATGACTGCTTCACTAAGACAGCCAACTTAGAGGAGACAGACACTGGGGATGACAGCAGTGACACCAGGGAAACAACAAATCCAAAAATGGAGTTAAGGCTGTCAACATCTCTGGAAAGGCACAGAAATTTAAGGGACATTCTTTGGGTATGAAAATGGGAGGCTTGTATGTAGGAAGAGACATTTCATAGGAATCAGGAAAAAAGACAGTCATCTCTGTGCACTTGTA
This sequence comes from Balaenoptera ricei, assembly GCF_028023285.1. Lineage (NCBI taxonomy): Eukaryota > Metazoa > Chordata > Mammalia > Artiodactyla > Balaenopteridae > Balaenoptera > Balaenoptera ricei. Next base: position 106,754,425 of record NC_082639.1, read on the forward strand.
CAGCTGCAAGTGAGTGAGTTTGTCACACCTGCCTTGGATCCATTATCTAACTTGGGGCCTGACCCATAGGCTTGGCCTGGATGAAGAAGAGAGCACAGCTCCCTGACCCACCCGATGTCTGTGCTTAAAACTCTATCATAGAGCCTGATTTTAATCACTATGTCTACAGAGCTTCTACACAGGTATGACAAATCTCAGCACTGCCTGAGGGGTGGGATACAAAGAATACAGAGTCTACCTGGGAGTCCAGTTGGAGTTTTATCACATTGATAAAGAATACTCACTGGTTACATCCCGAGCATAAGAGACATCCACTTCCTCAAATGAGATGAAGGCAGCACTTGTATAAGGCCAGAAGGAGTCTGACAGACCAGGAAGAACTGAGTAAATCAAATAGTATTCATCCAGCAGTGAGTCCCATGGGACACCATTCTCTACCATCTGTGGCAGCTCCCTGCTGAGCCTGGTGGGGAGGCAGGACTGAAGATTAACCCAAGAGGGACCAGCAATCTTAGAGTCCTATCTGGTTCTGATGGCATGTTTAAGGGAATGGTGAAGCAAGCCAAGGGCCTGATCCTTTAAAGAGGGAAAAACTCCCTTTTGTGTGTGGGACAGAGTCTGCTTTTTCACAGGGGCAGGAGATAGAAAGGACACTAGGTGCTCAGTGCTCTGGCCAAATAACAAGCTGATGAAGAAAGAGACTGAATTATCTCTGGATGGTACAGTCATGACTCACAACATATAGAGTCACGTAACAGTGGCTTTCATCCTTTCATTTACATTGCATTGAGTGTCACATGAAACGGACAAGTGCATACAGGTTTTGGGGCATCTGGTGTCCCAGAAATCTCATGCCATCGAGGCCTCTCTAAATACTGTGGCATAGTATAATAATATTATGGTCTATTTACATTTCTTGCTATGACATACATGCCAACATGCTAACGCCAAACAGGCAAAAGACAGGTATGCATCTCACTCTATAAACCACACTGGAGATAACAAGTGAGTGCAAAAAATCACTCTGACTTAGTTCACCTGGGTCAACTGGCTTGGGTTATAAACTTGAGAAGTTAATAAGAAATGGGAAACAATATAAGTACCACAATGAAAGCAGAAAACATTACAAAAAAGGATAATTCGTGGTTGGGAAAATTGATGATACAATATATTCAACACTTTCTGCTTTTCCCTGGACCAGAGATCTGCAGATGTCATCACTGTATTAACGGCCCACAAATATTAAAATTACCTTGTGGCAATAGCCTCTGGTCCTTTCAGGTCACTGTGATCAGTTTGGCTCTCTACAAATAAATTAACAGGACAGTTACATCAGGCAAAACCCCTTCACAAATGCCCAATCCTGTTCCAGTCTTCATAGTGTGATAACAGGCTATTGTGAGAGAAATAGTCCAGGAGGCCCCAGACAGAGCCTCATAAGAAGGCACTGGGTTTCCTTCTTGAGCCATTGGACAAATTTCCTTGATATGACAGGTCATCTTCAGAGTATCCTATGTCCTGAGTCTGTGCAAATGGCTAAACAAATCCTTTTTCCCACAGATCCTGGGGAAATACCCAGCTACCATCCTAGAGAGTTGTTTAATAGTCAGGCTTTTCCATCTGAAATGCTGTTTATTAATGGGTTAGATGAATTATACATTGAGATTAGATGGGAGTGGAATCTACACACCATCAAGTCAAAAGAATCTTCAGGGACTTTCCTTGTGGCACAGTGGTTAAGAATCCGCCTGCCAATGCAGGGGACATGGGTTCGAGCCCTGGTCCGGGAAGATCCCACATGCCATGGAGCAACTAAGCCCCTGCACCACAACTACTGAGCCTGCACTCTAGAGCCCGCAAGCCACAACTACTGAGCCCGTGCACCACAGCTACTGAAGCCCGTGCACCTAGAGCCCGTGCTCCGTAGCAAGAGAAGCCACCGCAATGAGAAGCCCACGTGCTGCAAGGAAGAGTAGCCCCCACTTGCAGCAATGCACGGAAGAAAGCCCGTGCAGAGCAATGAAGACCCAACACAGCCAAAAATAAATAAAAAAAAAAAAAAAGATTTATTCTCACTGGTTTGTGATCAACCAGCTTGATAGATATGTACATTATATACCATTGTATACAGTGAGCTGACTGTCCTCTTCCTTTTTACCTGTTTCCTGTTAGGTGCCTGAAAGGTGGTATAATGTCACTCACTATTTCCATTGACATTCCAGGATGACATTGTGGTAATCTATAAAAACTTTTGTCTTTGTTTTTCTTTTTTTTTTTCTTAACATGAAAACTTTATTTTGCCTTTTGCCTACAAGCAAAACTAGTGAAAATTAAAATTAATGTATAAAAATAAATATAATTTACATTAATGGACATTCCACTCAAAGTAAGAATAACAAAAATAACATACATAAATAAAAATCCATTAAAAGCACAAAATAATGTCTGGCACTTTTATGAGAAAAAGCTGTGAACATTAAAAAATTTGTAAAACACACAAGGTTTTATCCTAAAAAAAAAAAACTCTAGTTTTGCATCCTTAATCTAAAACTAGTTTAACTTTCTCTGAAACATACTATTTGTTGTAGCCAATTTGCATTACTGTACACAAAACTTTTAGCATCTATCTTTCATACTGAAAGACCCACAATGATATGAGTAAGCTGTATCCTGAGTTTTCAGAATGATAGAGCACAATTTATCATATTAAGAAGATAATTTTGATACACTTTGCCCACAAATATAAATTGGTAACTCAGACATTTTTGACTGTGTTCTATTTCTAATTTGCTGATTCACTCATTAAATAAATGATACATCTCAATAAAGAAAATCAAGTTTACACCCAGAGTGATTACTATTTTCTGCCTACAGCTAGATGTAAAAGTTAAATTTTAAATGGAACAGAAAATCGAAGAAAACAATCTTTATCTCAACATTCTTAAGAGAATGTTAAGAATATATACAGTCTGCATTTTCAAAATCCCAGGATTTTTTGAAAATTCAAGTTAGAAAGATTAAATGTAAACAAATATGTTCCCAATTTTATGTGAGAAGCACAAAGCCCTTTTGGAAAGGGCATGATAAATTAACATTGACATTCTTTTTCATAAAATCATATTCTCCTGGTAATATTTTTTGGTTTATATTTTAAATGAATGTGTAGGTGATGAAAAACCTTAAACATTAGTGCCTCTTATGTAATGCAGACTTTCAACTGGACAATATTATTATCCCATTTGAAAATCTGAATTTATCATATTATATAGCCCTTTATTCTCTCCTAAATCAAGCATGCTAAAAAAAGCAGACTGGAGACAGGAGAAGCAAGAAGAACAACAATCTTACAGCCTTCAGGATGAAAAGCACAATCACAGAAAGACAGACAAAATGAAAAGGCAGAAGACTATGTCCCAGATGAAGGAGCAGGATAAAACCCCAGAAAAACAACTAAATGAAGTGGAGAGAGGCAAGCTTCCAGAAAAAGAATTCAGAATAATGATAGTGCAGATGATCCAGGACCTCGGAAAAAGAATGGAAGAAAAGATTGAGAAGATGCAAGAAACATTTAACAAAGACCTAGAAGAATTAAAGAACAAAAACCAGAGATTAACAATACAATAACTGAAATGAAAAATACACTAGAAGGAATCAATAGCAGAATAACTGAGGCAGAAGAACAGATAAGTGACCTGGAAGACAGAATGGTGGAATTCACTGCCACAGAACAGAATAAAGAGAAAAGAATGAAAAGAAATGAAGACAGCCTAAGAGACCTCTGGGACAACATTAAATGCACAAACATTCACATTATAGGGGATCCCAGAAGGAGAAGAGAGAGAGAAAGGACCTGAGAAAATATCTGAAGAGATTACAGTCAAAAACTTCCCTAACATGGGAAGGGAAATAGCCACCCAAGTCCAGGAAGGATAGAGAGTCCCAGGCAGGATAAACCCAAGGAGAAACATGCCAAGACACAGAGTAATCAAATTGACAAAAATTAAAGATAAAGAAAAATTACTGAAAGCAACAAAGGAAAAATGACAAATAACATACAAAGGAACTCCCATAAGGTTAACAGCTGATTTCTCAGCAGAAACTCTACAAGCCAGAAGGGAGTGGCATGATATATTTAAAGTGATGAAAGGGAGGAAACTACAACCAAGATTACTCTACCCAGCAAGAATCTCATTCAGATTTGATGGAGAAATCAAAAGCTTTACAGACAAGCAAAAGCTAAGGGAATTCAGCACCACCAAACCAGCTCTACAACAAATTCTAAAGGAACTTCTCTAAATGGGAAACACAAGAGAAGAAAAGAACCTGCAAAAACAAACCCATAACAAGAACATGGTAATAGGAACATACATATCGATAATTAACTTAAACGTGAATGGATTAAATGCTCCAACCGAAAGACACAGGCTCACTGAATGGATACAGAAACAAGACCCATATATATGATGTCTACATGAGACACACTTCAGACCTAGGGACACATACAGACTGAAATTGAGGGGATGGAAAAAGATATTCTATGCAAATTTAAATCAAAAAAAGCTGGAATAGCAATACTCATATCAGATAAAATAGACTTTAAAATAAAGAATGTTACAAGAGACAAGGAAGGACACTACATGATGATCAAGGGTTCAATCTAAGAAGAAGATATAACAATTGTAAATATATATGCACCCAACGTAGGAGCACCTGAATACATAAGGCAAATGCTAACAGCTATAAAAGAAGAAATTGACAGTAACACAGTAATAGTGGGGGACTTTAACACCTCACTTACACTGATGGACAGATCATCCAGACAGAAAATTAATAAGGAAACACAAGCTTTAAATGACACAATAGACCAGATAGATTTAATTGATATTTATAGGACATTCCATTCAAAAACAGCAGATTACACTTTCTTCTCAAGTGCGCACAGAACATTCTCCAGGGTAGATCACATCTTGGGTCACAAATCAAGCCTCAGTAAATTTAAGAAAATTGAAATCATATCAAGCATCTTTTCTGACTACAACGCTATGAGATTAGAAATGAATTACAGGGGGAAAAAAAGGAAAAAACACAAACACATGGAGGCGAAACAATACGTTACTAAATAACCAAGAGATCACTGAAGAAATCAACGAGGAAATCAAAAAATACTTAGAGACAAATGACAATGAAAACACGACGATCCAAAACCTATAGGATGCAGCAAAAGCAGTTCTAAGAGGGAAGTATATAGCAATACAAACCTACCTCAGGAAACAAGAAAAATCTCAAATAAACAATCTAACCTTACACCTAAAGGAAGTAGAGAAAGAAGAACAAACAAAACCCAAAGTTAGCAGAAGGAAAGGAATCATAAAGATCAGAGCAGAAATAAATGAAATAGAAACAAAGAAAACAAGAGCAAAGATCAATAAAACTAAAAGCTGGTTCTTTGAGAAGATAAACAAAATTGATAAACCATTAGCCAGACTCATCAAGAAAAAGAGGGAGAGGACACATATTAATAAAATTAGAAATGAAAAAGGAGAAGTTACAACAGACACCACAGAAATACAAAGCATCCTAAGAGACTACCACAAGCAACTCTATGCCAATAAAATGGACAACCTGGAAGAAATGAACAAATTCTTAGAAAGGTATAAGCTTCCAAGACTGAAGCAGGAAGAAATAGAAAATATGAACAGACCTATCACAAGTAATGAAATTGAAACTGTGATTTAAAATCTTCCAACAAACAAAAGTTCAGGACCAGATGGCTTCACGGGTGAATTCTATCAAACATTTAGAGAAGAGCTAACACCCATCCTTCTCAAACTCTTCCAAAAAATTGCAGAGGAAGGAACACTCCCAAACTCATTGTATGAGGCCACCATCACCCTGATACCAAAACCAAACAAAGATACTACAAAAAAAAGAAAATTACAGACCAATATCACTGATGAACATAGATGCAAAAATCCTCAACAAAATACTAGCAAACAGAATCCAACAGCACATTAAAAGGATCATACACTATGATCAAGTGGGATTTATCACAGGGATGAAAGTATTCTTCAATATACGCAAATCAATCAATGTGATACACCATATTAACAAATTGAAGAATAAAAACCGTATGATCATCTCAATCGATGCAGCAAAAGCTTTTGACAAAATTCAACACCCATTTATGATAAAAACTCTCCAGAAAGTAGGCATAGAGAGAAACTACCTCAACATAATAAAGGCCATATGTGACGAACCCACAGCAAACATCATTCTCAATGGTGAAAAACTGAAAGCATTTCCTCTAAGATCAGGAACAAGACAAGGATGTCCACTCTCACCACTATTATTCACCATAGTTTTGGAAATCCTAGCCACAGCAATCAGAGAAGAAAAAGAAATAAAAGGAATACAAATTGGAAAAGAAGAAGTAAAACTGTCAGTGTTTGCAGATGACATGATACTATACATAGAGAATCCTAAATATGCCACCAGGAAACTACTAGAGCTCATCAATGAATTTGGTAAAGTTGCAGGATACAAAATTAATGCACAGAAATCTCTTGCATTCCTATACACTAATGATGAAAAATCTGAAAGAGAAATTAAGGAAACACCCCCATTTACCATTGCAACAAAAAGAATAAAATACCTAAGAATAAACCTACATAGGGAGACAAAAGACCTGTATGCAGAAAACTATTATACACTGATGAAAGAAATTAAAGATGGAACAAACAGATGGAGAGATATACTGTGTTCTTGGATTGGAAGAATCAATATCGTGAAAATGACTATACTACCTAAAGCAATCTGCAGATTCAACGCAATCCCTATCAAATCACCAATGGCATTTTTTACAGAACTAGAATAAAAAACCTTAGAATATGTATGGAGACACAGAAGACCCTGAATAGACAAAGCAGTCTTGAGGGAAAAAAACAGAGCTGGAGGAATCAGACTCCCTGACTTCAGACTATACTACAAAGCTACAGTGATCTAGACAGTATGGTACTGGCACAAAAACAGAAATGTAGATCAATGAAACAGGATAGAAAGCCCAGAGATAAACCCATGCACCTATGGTCAACTAATCTATGACAAAGGAGGCAACGATATACAGTGGAGAAAGGACAGTCTCTTCAATAAGTGGTGCTGGGAAAACTGGACAGCTACATGTAAAAGAATGAAATTAGAACACTCCCTAACACCATACACAAAAATAAACTCAAAATGGATTAGAGACCTAAATATAAGACTGGGCACTATAAAACTCTTAGAAGAAAACATAGGAAGAACACTCTTTGACATAAATCACAACAAGATCTTTTTAGATCCACCTCTTAGAGTAATGGAAATAAAAACAAAAATAAACAAATGGGACCTAATGAAACTTCAAAGCTTTTGCACAGCAAAGGAAACCATAAACAAGACGAAAAGACAACTCTCAGAATGGGAGAAAATATTTTCAAACGAATCAATGGACAAAAGATTAATCTCCAAAATATATAAACAGCTCATGTAGCTCAATATTAAAATAACAAACAACCCAATCCAATAATGCACCAAAGACCTAAATAGACATTTCTACAAAGAAGACATACAGATGGCCAAGAAGCACATGAAAAGCTGCTCAACATCACTAATTATTAGAGAAATGCAAATCAAAACTACAATGAGGTATCACCTCACACCAGTTAGAATGGGCAGCATCAGAATATCTATAAACAACAAATGCTGGAGAGGGTGTGGAGAAAAGGGAACCCTCTTGCACTGTTGGTGAGAATGTAAATTGATACAGCCACTATGGAGAACAGTATGGAGGTTCCTTAGAAAACTAAAAATAGAATTACCGTATGACCCAGCAATCCCACTACTGGGCACATATCCTGAGAAAACCATAATTCAAAAAAACACATGAACCCCAATGTTCATTGTTGCACTATTTACAATAGCCAGGTCATGGAAGCAACCTAAATGCCCATCGACAGCCGAATGGATAAAGAAGATGTGGTACATATATAGAATGGAATATTGCTTAGCCATAAAAGGAATGAAATTGGGTCATTTGTAGAGACGTGGATGAATCTAGAGACTGTCATACAGAGTGAAGTAAGTCAGAAAGAGAAAAACAAATATCATATATTACCGCATTTATGTGGAACCTAGAAAAATGGTACAGATGAACCGGTTTTGCAGGGCAGAAATTGAGACGCAGATGTAGAGAACAAATGTACGGACACCAAGCGGGGAAAGCCATGGGGTGTGGTGGTGGTGGTGATGGGATGAATTGGGAGGCTGGGATTGACATGTATACACTAATATGTATAAAATGGATAACTAATAAGAACCTGCTGTATAAAAAATAAATAAAGTAAAATTCAAAAAAAAATGTATACAAAGAAATAAGATTTTCTTCCCCTACTTTGTTTCTAATTTCTGCACCAGTCCCTAGGCTGAGTGGGGAAGAATAGGAAAGACAAACTGTCCCTAAGAGCTCACCTCACTGTCTAATTCTTGAAGTCTAAGTTTAAAAGAATGATTTACCCTCTTGTCATTTTGTAACAATCCCCTATCTAAAAATATTAAAGGGCAGTTCTTACTTTTAGAGTGCCTCAGAATCAGCTGTGGAGATTACAGAAGCTCCTCCTGGGCTCCAATCCCCAGAGGTTTTGTTGGCATAGGGCCCTAGAGTCTGCATTTTTCACATAAACACAAACCACATGTTTCTGATGCGGGTGGGCTGCAGATTCCAGTTTAAAACTTATTGTTCTATAACACTGATTCAAACCTATAAATAAGCTTGTTTTCCTTTAAGAATCTTTAATTGAAAAGTGTATAAGTCATACCACAAATTGACATAAAGATCTCAAAGCATTCCTTGGGAAAGTCCTTAGTTATGTTCTTTTGCCTGCCAGAATTAAAATCAAGCACTCACGCCACAATTATTTCCTAGTAATGGTTGAAAAATTAAGCAACAACATGAACAAAAAACTCAACCATTGTCACCACCACCACCATCAATCACGAAAAGATCCATCAAAAGAATCATGCCTGAGGTAGACACATGCCCTCCTTTCGTAGTAGATGAAGTGACCTCGACTTCTGCTTTTACACTTGGTTGTTTAAGTATTTTCCATGAGTGCCTTTAGCTGTCACTACAGAGGAACTCACTGGCAGAATTAGCAGAATGGATGAAAAGTCAGCCAAACTATGAAGTATTACTTAAAGACAAAGTAGTAAAATTTGAGGACATCTTGCCCTGTGGTTATTCAAGCATCCCAGCAATTCTTCCTTCCTCCCTGTGCTGCCAGGGCTGGAAAGCATTGATAATGTAATCAGTAATCAATGGAGAACTCAAATATTACTTCTAAGAACTTCATTTATGGATGTAACATTTATGAAAACAACAGCATATGAATCCAGTAAATCTCAGACCTGGTCAGGATCAATTACTTTTAGGGAAAATTCCTAAAAGGCATTCTTGTGTTTCATCTTTGAAAAGTAGTTATTCACCCTAATAAAAAAAAAGTTGCAAAAAATGTAACTTTGGAATGGAGGATTCTACAGTATTTAACTTTCCATAAATTATATTGTTTCACTCTACATGTTAGAACCCATTCTTTTTTTTTTTTTTTTTTATAGTTGAAACAGAAGGAAGGGTCCATGCAAATGCTCCAGTTTTTTTTTTAAATTTTATTTATTTATTTATTTTTGACTGTGTTGGGTCTTCGTTTCTGTGGGAGGGCTTTCTCCAGTTGTGGCAAGCGGGGGCCACTCCTCATTGCGGTGCGCGGGCCTCGTACTATCGTGGCCTCTCTTGTTGTGGAGCACAGGCTCCAGACGCGCAGGCTCAGTAATTGTGGCTCACGGGCCCAGTTGCTCCGCGGCATGTGGGATCCTCCCAGACCAGGGCTCGAACCTGTGTCACCTGCATTGGCAGGCAGACTCTCAACCACTGCGCCACCAGGGAAGCCCAGAACCCATTCTTAAAAGCAAATGTGTCATCACCAATGTCTTCAATTTGCTGTAATTCCAATGAGAACCATCTTGGGTACACCTGTACAGGAAACAGGGTGAGAGTTCTTTAGGGGAAAAAATGGAAAGGAAAAAAGATACCTAATGTAATGCTTCAAACATGTACCAATATCTCTTGACCTGTCAGCCTAAGACAGACAACCTGCAGATTTATACAGGGTTCATTATGTCCCCCATCTTATTATTGCTAAGGTGAATGTGCTAGACACTTATTGAATTGGTGTTCTATGTCTGCTGTAATAAGTGACTATGAGTTTAGTGGCTTAAAAGAACACACATTTATTATATTACAGTTCTGTAGGTTAGGAGTCCAACAAAGGTCTCACTGGACTAAAATCAAGGGGTCAATAGGGCTGCCTTACCTTCTGGAGGCTCTAGGGGATAATTTGTTTCCTTGTCTTTTCTGAAAATGTTTTAGAGGTCACCCACATTCCTTGGCTTGTGCCCTCTTTATCCATCTTCACAACCAGCAACAGCAGGTAGAGTCCTTCTCACTTTGCATCATCCTGACCTTCTTTTCTGCTTCCCAATTTTAAGGTCCCGTGTAATTACAGGGGGCCCATCTGAATAGTCCAGGATAATCGCCTCATCTCAAGGTCTTTATCCTAATCACAGCTGCAAAGTTTCCTTTTCTACGTGATGTAATATATTCACAGGTTTGGGGAATTACAACAGGGACAACCTAGAGGGGGCATTATTCTGCTGCTGAGAACACTACTAACTAAGGTGCCAAGTAATATTGGAACAAAGAAAAAAAAAACTTGTCTACTTTCAACAAAGTTTAGTAAAATTAAGACAGTATATGAAAGTGCAATGTAGAACAGCAAAGCAAGACAAAGTCAAGTCAGAACCCTAGAAACGCTCCATTGATGACCGTACTATTGCACAAGAAGTAGTCAGTTTAGATTAGGTTTCTTTTCCCAGATGTTGCTTCCTCACCCTCCCCCCACCCCCAGGTTGACTTTGATGGTGGAAATCTCATCCGAGACTAAGAGCCTGTGGTGGAGGAAGTGAAGGTGGTGGTGGAGTCGGTGTGCCTGGGACCCCACTAACTTCTGACTATGAACTTTCAGCTGGTCTCCATGGAACAGATGGGTTTTCTCAGACCTACCCTTGCGTAAACACCAGGTGGCCAGTGGGGGACGCCATGCCCCTTCCCCTGGAACTTGCCTTGTAAAGAAGGCAGGCACCAAGATATTAACTTGTCTGGAATCTTGTGGACCAGATGTCAGCAATCCATGTCCAGAGGTTCCTGACTTTTGGTCACACATCCCCGGGGTCGGCCTAAGGCCCGTGCTGCCTGGGTTGGCTGTGGAGGATGAGCTCCTGAGGCAGCATCTTGCTCTGTCTCCTCCAAACCAGGTTCTGACCAGAGAGAAATGTATTCGTGTTTCTCAGGCTGGTGGAAAATACTCCCTCATCGTCCTCTCGGACTGGGGCAGCCCCTTCCCATGTTGGCCTGCTTTGTGGGGGGAAGGGATGGGGAGGATGGGAACAAGAGGAGCGGGGACAAGGAGGAGGAATGGGAACAAAATAAGCCTGGGGAGAAGATAGCGGAGGACGGCGAGGAAGGAGAAGGTGGAAGCTGAGGAAGAATAAGGAGGACGATGACCAGAGCGTGAATGCCATGGAGGTTCTAGCCTCCGGTCCCAGAATGGCAGCTGCCCTCTCTTGAACTTCCCCTGACCTCATGCTGGACACACACACACCCCAGCCTCCTCTCTCATCCTCCAAACTCCTTTAGTCACAGAAGAACAGCCTCTCAGCCCCTGCCCCCTCCCGTGCCCTGATTCTGGGGATTCTTTCCTTTTTCCCTAGGTTTCCCCAGAGCTAGGCACAGATTCCTCACCAGCAGCCAAACCCTGGTCTGTGGGTCTGGAGAGTCCAAAGCATGGAAATCTCCCATGAGAAAAGGAAATGCAGGCCCCGTGGGGTCATGGGGGCACTCTGCAGAATCTCAGTCCAGCTGTCCAAGTCATGCTAGGTTGATATTTGGGAAGATGTCAAACTTGTTTAAAAAAAAAAAAAACTCTAAAAAGATCCTTGGTGCAGGTCATTGTTACATGGAGTAAATTACACTACGAAATCCTAAACCAAGTGATCAATCTTCATTCTAAAGTCACCGATCAGCCCTAACAAGGGCAAAACAGGTTGTGAGTACTAGTTACAGGGAATGAACAAAACTGGGGCAGATCCCACAAAGGCCCAGGTAGGAGAAGCTGCTTGGGCCAATGGCTAAGTAACGTCCTGTATTAGTCAGCTTGGGCTGCCATAAAAAATTACCATAGACTGGGTGGCTTAACCATAAAACTGTTTTCACACATTCTGGAGGCTGGAAGTCCAATATCAAGATTGACGTTCTCGCCAATTCAGTTTCCGATGTGAGCTCTCTTCATGGCTTGTAGATAGCAGATGCCTCACTGGGTCCTCACATGGCCTTTTTTCCTTGCTTGAGCTGGGGTAGGGCAGGAGCCCAAGCTCTCTGGTATCTCCTCTTGTAAGGACACTAATCCTATCAGATCAGGGTCCCAAGGCTATGACCTCATTTAATCTTAATTACTTTTTTAAAGGCCCCTTCTCCAAATACAGCCCCACAGGGATTAGGGTTCAAGATATGAATTGGGGGGCGGGTGGTGGGACACATACATTCAGTTCCTAACACCCTCCCCAGCCTCCTCCTCCCATGAAGGCATTTGCAGCTCTCAGCTCTGGTCCCTGGGAACTTCCCAGGCACTGGGTCCTCAGATTCCTCTCCCCACAGACTTTCTCCTTCTCTCTCTCTGACTCAAATGCCTCAACACAGGGCACAGCTGTTGACTGGCTGACACTCAAAGACAGTGGACTGAGTTGCTTTCACCTGGCTGACTTTCAGAAGAGAGGGGCCACCACTGACTGATAGGTTTGCAGAAATGTGTTCACTGAGGAGACTGGCTGTGGTGGCAGAATAATGTTTCCCCAAAGATGTCCACATCCTGGTCCCTGGAATTTGTGAACATGTTACTTGACATGGCAAAGGACACTTTGCAGGTGTGATTAAATTAAGGACCTTGACATCTGGGGGGGGGGCGGATTATCCTGGTGGGTCCAATGGAATCACAAGGGTCCATATAAGTGAAAGAGGGAGGAAAGAGAGTTGGTGTCAGAATAATATTTTGTGAGAACAACTTGATCAGCTGTGACTGGCTTTGAAGATAGAAGGGGGCTTTGAGAGTAAAATGTGAGCATCTTCTAGAGGCTGGAAAAGGCAAAGAAAGAGATTCTCCCTTAGAGCCTCCAGAAAGAACCTCAACTCCACTGTCACATTAATTTTAGCCCAGTGAGGTGCATCTTGGACTTCTGACCTCCAGAACCATAAGATAATAAATGCATGTTTTTACAAGCCACTAACTGTGGTAATATGTTACAGTAGCAACAGGAAACTCCTACATTGGACATTGGTGGATAGAGAGGATTTAGAACCAGTTTTGGTGGCTATTTCTTACCATGGCTTTAGACCAATTACTCTACCCCAGAAATACGAACTTTCAAACTTTTCAATTCTCAGTGGAGATAATGTAAATAATACTGGATGATGTACCCACCATCCCTGTATAAGAGGTTGAAACCCTCACCCTGTGCTCAGGGATAAACATCTAGTATGCTCTGAGGTTGGGTTGTGCACGCATGTATATTTGAGGCAGGGCTGCCGTGGCTTGGGCACCGGACTTATAATGTTCTCCACAGGGCTGGCTACAGGGTGCTGGGTACAGGGGGGGTCTTATGCCATATCTAGGCCATCTACTATCTGAACCGCCTTCCTTTGTATGAGGAACTTCCCACATTCTGCAACTTTTAAGGATCACGTACTTGCTTTCTTAGTTTTCCTAGGGGCTAAGATGTGGGTCTATTACCGAGAGCTGGCCAATCCCCATCAGCAACAACTACTCCAGCATTTGACAGGAGTTGAGAGACACAAGGAGCAGGCCCTGGGGAAATTTTTTCTGTCCCCTGCAACAGAAGAATCTCCCACCTCAATATCCTTAGTTTAACACCGACCAGGTGCAGCAGAAGTCATGGAACCATTGAAGGTGTCTAGTGTCCAGGGCCAGTAGTGTCACCTGTGCAAAGCTACAGGGTCTGTCACTCAGCAGGGGGCACTAGTGTCCTTCCCATTTGGTCTGTGTGCTCCCTTCCATTGGCCTTTCTTATTCCTCCCTGTTTGTACAGTCTAGTTCTCCAGTTTGCTGGAGATTCTCTGAGCTATTACTATCCCTGGAATAAAGCATATTTGAGATGAAATGAGCCAGAATTTATTTCTGGTGGCTGCAGAGAGAGAAAGGAGGGGAAAGGGGGAAAGCAGGGAGGAAGAAAGGAAGCCTCTTCCTGGAAGTTGGCTGGGTGCTGAGTTCCTTTGTTGTCGGCTCCAAGATTCTCCGGAAGAGTCAACTTCCCCCTTAAGCCAAAGGCACCCTCAAGGATCAAGTTACTCCACTCATTGCTCTCTGGTCTGAAAACACAAGTTGGCTGCTTTCTGCAGTCTCCCCCCTCCCCGCCCTCAGGTCTAACCCAGTCTCACCCAGTAAGAGAAAACAAACCAACCAAGCAACCTCACTCCTCAAGCAAACATGTCATCTATCTATCCCTTATCTTGGTCATCAGCTTCATTTTCAGAATCTTCATTTCTTGTATTCTGTATGGTGGGGAAAGGAAAAACATGGTCCCTGGGATACCATGAGAATGAAGTAGGAAGGACGTGCACAGAAAATACACCGAGTAGCACTCTGAGATGTAACCCTAAATCTGTATGTTTATACACAAGACATACATAAATATATACTTGTATCCATTGTTTTACAACTTCTTTATTACTTAAAAAATTTTTGGATCAGCGTAACACACGACCCCAGAATTCCTTTCCCCGGCGTGTAACGCAGGACAAAAGGTAAGAATTCGAGGAGAGTGGCAAAATCCGGCTGTATCTCAGATAAAGGATAAGTTACCGCCGCTTGGTGGGCTCCCAAAGTGGGTGGATATGGTGACGTCACTCCCCCTTTCAGCAGCCGGCCCGCCCATTGGTCATCTCGGCAGGGCGGGGACAGGGCGGGGGTTGGAGGAGAGGAGCCGCCTTAGAGGTCAGGAATGGGGCTTGGCTTATGTAAATCTTGCAGCGCAGGGGTACAATTCCCCGCGAGCCACTTGCCGGGCTGTGGAAGTTTTCCAAAGAAGTTGCTTGGATTTTATTAGAAGAGTCGTTTGGAGGGGCTGAGAGGCATGGAAGGGGGGGGGGGGGGCGGAGGGTGGGTAGGGAGCGTGTGTGTACAGTGTAGGAATCTAAGGCTGTACGGGGGGGCGGGGAAAAAGCAGTTCATACTTACCTGGCAGGGGAGATACCATGATCATGAAGGTGGTTTTCCCAGGACGAGGCTCACTCATTGCACTGCGAGTGTGCTGACGCCTGCGATTTCTCCAAATGGGAGAAACTCGACTGCATAATTTGTGGTAGTGGGGGACTGCGTGCGCGCTTTCCCCCCGCAATTGCTGTTGAACAGTAGAATTAGTTTGTGTAGATTATTAAATAAGGGAAACGTAAGGATCTTGTATGTCCTGTTAAATTTTTTTCTCGTGTTTTGGAAAAATACCTTAAGAAAATCCCAGTTTTATGGGGTGGTGGGTGTTAGTCGTACTGATTTTTTCGCTGTGGAGAATCGTATATGAACTTTTCGTGCAATTGGATTGGTTCTTTGGAGATGAAAGTTTCGAAAAATTGCCTTAATACTTAAAGAATTTCTGCAAAAACTACTTTGTATTTCCACAGATTTTCTTTTTTTTAATGTTAGGCTTTGAACAGCAAACAACTCCTGGGAACGGGGAACAAAGGACTTCCGGTGTTTGGCTCTCCGGGTTTTCCTGGTAGAGCAGTGATTAAGAATCCAGCAGGCTACGCAGGGGACATGGGCGCGAGTTTGCAGGAGTCCCCGTGTCGAACCTACTGTAGTCTGCGGGCGGGAAAGACCTGCTCTGCAGCAAGACATGCCACTGCGTTAAGAAGCACCGCGATGACTAATAGCCACCGCCACCGCTACTGCTTACCGCAATAAGAGGAAAGCCCGCGCGGAGCAACAGAGACCCAACGCAGGAGAAGATCAGTGAAAGTAATTTACTAAAAAGACTGGGCGTCTGATGAAAAACGGTAGTGAATAATCCTTCATGGATGCGGAATTATGGGTCCAGTTTACTGCTTGGGGAGTTTCCAAGCGACGCACCCGAGGGCAAAGGAGCCCAGTGGACCTTGTTCAGTTAAGAACACGGAGCTTTACAGTGCAGGGAGGCCGGAGGAACTAGCGTCCACAGGACAGACTCACAGAGAAGAGAGAGATGCTGAAAGTAAAACAGAACTGCACAGGAGTTCTGTTCATCGTGCAGCACAGTACTGAGCAGTGCGGCCCTAGGAGGAAACTCCCCAAGGTCCGGAGAAATCTTTGACAAGACAAGAGACTCACACAGATAGTGCTTTCCCCAAGCAGATAGACTAAAGGGAAAAACAACAAGAAAAATCGTGATTCATGAGGGCAGGGGCTGGAGTACGCGGTAATATCTTGCCTGAGTAGCGAAAACTAGTTAGCCCCAGACTGAGCGCTGCTCGGAACCACTTCGCAAATCATAAAAGCAAGACCAGAAACGATCAAACTCTAAGGAATTTACTACATCCATGAACGAAGTTCAGCGTTTACAGGAACACACAACTGTCCAGTCTCCAACAAGGCAACATCCCACAGTGCGTGGCGTTCCATCAGCGATCTTGAGGTATCCAAAGAGGCAGGAGGAATGACCCATAATGCAGAGACACATCGGTCATTTGCAAATCACCCAGAGCTGATACAGATGTTATAATCACCAGAGAAGGACATTAAAACATTTATTCCACCTGTATTCCGTAAGTTCCAACAGTTAAATGTACACACGGGAACCATTTAAAAAAGACCCACTCTAACGTAAAGAGGTGAAAACTACACTGTCTGAAAGGGAATGTACTGCAAGGGATTAACAGCGAGCAATTCGAAAACGCAGAAGAAAGAATTTTGAATAGGAATTGCATTGACTCTGCAGATCACTTTGAGTAGAAAGCGGCAGTCCCAAATGCAAGGGCTGAGGCGTCCTGAGATGGGGCGGGGGATACTCCGCGCGGGTGGTGCCATGGAGCTTGATTGCCGACGTCGCAGCTTGAGTAAGGGATTGCCGCCACCCGTGTGCGTGTGCCTTCATCCTCTGGCAGTTGTCCTGGAACGTACAAGGCAGATGACTTAGTGAGGGCAGCCCTCCACGTGGTGCAGAGAGACCAGGGGCACCAGGTAAAAACCGGGAGCAGGCCGAGATCAGCTGGGTGGAGATTCCGGGAGAGGGGCGCTGGGGAGGAACTGAAAGGGCAGACGCATAAAAGCGACAGCTGAGGCCTCGCTCATCAGATTCCAAGAACCAAGTTCGTCCCTGGGTGGGCTCGAACCACCAACCTTTCGGTTAACAGCCGAACGCGCTAACCGATTGCGCCACAGAGACGAGCCGCTGCCAAGCTTTCTTGTAACATCCTGGAATCAGAATGTATTCCCCGTCCCCTCCAACCCCAGCGGAAAAGAGATTCAAATGTCTCTATCTTGTCCAACCTCGCCGGCGCCAGAGACACTGAGCGTTGTCGTCGGGCATGTCAGGCCGTGGACACCGAGCCCGAGTGAGCTGGAGGCTCAGACGAAGCAACGCCGCGCCCACGACCATCCTCGCCTGCTCCTGGCCGCCTCGAAAGCGGCCCCTCTACACGAGACGACTGCCGCCTCTCTCGGCCTCAAGTCCTCCATTTCCCACTCGTGATCGGCCTCACCCGTCGCGCTCACCGCAAGTCCCCCTCCAGGCCCGGGTGGTCGTACGGGGGAAGGACAGCAACCGGCTGTGTCCCCACCGTTCTGCCCCCTCTGGGCGCCTCCAGAGAAGGGCTCCACGAGGCACGACCCGGAGTTTGCTCACCAGGCAGCCCCTCGCCCGGAGTAGGGCCTGGCATCCAGCAGGCGCCCAATAAACCTCGCGGAGGATGCATTCCGCCGCCGGGGCCAGGGGTGGGGGGTAGACCAAGAATTCTTATGCCACCTGTAAGGTTTTAGTCCTCAAGGAACCTAGGCTTTTTCAGATCAGCTGTTCTTCAAAACCTTTCTTCTAGCAGCTGATTTAGAACCAGATAAAAGCCCTAGAAAGGCCAGGAGGGCACCGCCCCGACCGGCTCTGAACTCCCCACCCAAGGCGGTGCTGCGGCCTCAGCCTGCGGGCGTAGGTGTCGGGTCTGAGAGGCGTGAAGGAGGAAAGCTGCAAAGGAGAAAGACGGCTGCGCTAACGTGCATCCGACCACAGCTCCGTAGGTCCCCGGTGGAGCACAGTGGTCGTGGTGTGATTGGTGCGGTGATGGGAGGCTGCCTGCTTGGGTCTGAATTCGAATCCTAACAAAACGGGCTTCCCGTGCCTGATCACCCCCGGCAACACCGTATGGTTCTACCTTTTGGACTTGGTGCCTTGCCCCCTACTGGCCACAGAGCAGGCGGGCGAGGTGGCGAGGCGCACACCTCACCGGAGGACTCCACGTTCTGAGGACGCCCAGACTCCCCGCCCGAGACCCCCAAGGCCTGGAGTCAGCATTCCCTCCAGCTGCGCCCTCGCTGACGCTCCCGGTGCCGCCCACCCTGAGGAGAGCGCCTGCGGCTCCAAGAACAACCTTCTCCTCTGTCTGGGAGCATTTGGCTGGGTTCATTTGTTACATTGTGTTTTCAATGTCTAGAGGCGACCTTTTAAAAATTAACTTTATAATGATTTAAAAAAATGAATGTGGTTCCCAACTCAAATCAAACCAAACAAGGCATATTCACTGTAGTCTAGCCTTGACTATAAGATCTGCACGTGTCTCAAAGGCCTGGGTGGAGGTGGGTCAGGGATCCCTGCTCTCCCCCAGACGCCGGAATCCGCAGCCCGGGCTCCTCTTTCTGGCTGAGCTTGGGATGAAAGGATGAGATTTCCTGGAGAGAAGGTTCAAATCTTAGCCTAATAGTGCCTTTTCGTGTCCAATGGAGACTTAGAAGCGAGAAATTCTGAATAAAATGGGAATAAACTGGAATAGGATCAATTAAAATTCTGAATAAAATAGGGCACCTGAATACAATACAGTACTTCCCATCCAGGTCTGGAACGCTCGACCCGAAAGCTAAGACGCTGTCACCCTGGCTGCTCAGCGACGTCACAGCCCCGCCCCGCGACCATTTACTCACAGGGACAACCGCGCAGTTAGCTACAAGACGTGCGGGGCGAAGCCCTCTCGCGGGGCAGGACTCAGTGGGCGCAGCCTCTGTCTTTCGCCCCCGAGACCCAGGGTGACCCGACGAGGGGGCGGCACTGGCTCGGTCGCTGCGCCCCTGGGCGGCGGGGCCGGGGCCTCCGATGGCCCGCGACGGGCAGAGTCGCCAGGGTCCAGCGGGGACGCCGCGGGCTCGTCCCCTCACCTGCCCGCCACGTCCGCGTGGAGCGCGCGGACCGCGCCTCTCGGGGACGCGGGAGCGGGAAAGCACGTCCCATCTGAGGAGTAAAAAATCCCCTTTTTCTAACTAAACAGAAAGGTCCCACCGAGATTTGAACTCGGATCGCTGGATTCAGAGTCCAGAGTGCTCACCATTACACCATGGAACCTTCCGCCGGCCGCTCTGCTGCTGCCGCCACTCAGCCAGGCCGCGCACCGCCCCGCGGGCCCAGGAGCGGCCTCCCGCCGGGTGCTCACGTCACCCCGCCCCGAGCCCGCTTCCTCCGCGACGCCAGGAGGCGCCTGACTCGCCTGCCCTAGGCCGTCTCTTCAGGTTTGTTTGTCGTGGAATGAGATGAAATCCATTCGGGGTGAGCGACAGGGAAGGGCTTTTAGGGCTCCGCCAAATCCACCTGCTCTGCCGCCATTTCTAGAGTTTTCTGCCCTGAGGTAAAATTCCCGCGAGGAAAAAAAAAAGGTTCCTTTCCTCTTCTTTCCAAGTGTCCTCTTCCCGCTGCCGTGGGAGCTCTGAAGACCCTCAGAACAGCCCTTGGGACTTCGTGGGATTGCCTCCTCCTCCTCCTCCTCCGCCTCCGATTCTACTCTCGAGAGCCCTCTCTCCTCCCTGCGTTCCTTGCTGTCTTCCTCCTCATCTTTCCCGCTTCCTGCATCTGCTTTGCTATCACTCGTCCTCACTTTCCCTGCGCCCGCCCCAGTACACAGCTCAGGCTATCAGAACATGGGGAAGAGCGGCCACAGTCTGACAGGAAGGTGAGGAACATTTTCCATCAACGCGAGAAGCCCGACTACTTCTCGGGTCAGGACCCTTTAGGGGACTTTGCTCGAGGGAGTGGCTGAGTGTCCATAGCCAGTGCTCGAGGCCTTTTGCCCGCCCGGGACCACCCTGGAGCCGGGGTGACTCCAAGATGAAGAACTTTGGGTTCGGCGCAGCTCCTGGGTGATTGGTCAAATGCCTCGAAAGTGAACCGTCAGCACTCTTCCTTTAGGCCTTCAATTGGGACAAATCAGTGGCTCATATCGCCCCCTCGTGGCTACATCCGGTACCGCGCACAATGATGGGGTGCAGTAGATACCAGAAAATTCAAAGAACGCTGGGCGATACTCAAGACCTTGAAATTAAAAGTCTGACAAACTACCGACTAAAATAGATTAATGGAGGGAAAAAAGCATGCTCCTCCCTTTTGGCTACAAGCGGGGCTTGAAAAAGCAACTTTCTAATGTTTTAGGATTCAGGCAGAAGAAAGATGAATGGGTCAGAAATGGCAGTTGGTTTGTGGCCTTTTTGTAGCGTATTGTTCATAATTGTCCCAACAGTGAAGGTGTGCAGTTATTTTTAGTCCGTTATAGTTTCTTTGTATTCTGTTGCTCTAGGAGATGTTTGTCCAGGTGCAAGCACTCCAGTAAAGGGTCCTAGGTCCCAGCCTATCTCAACAGGATGCTATCTTTTATGTAAGGAAAAGGGGAAATAGATATGCTTATCTTGCAGGAAGGATAGGCCAGAAACTAATGAAAATGTTTTTATCTAGGGTTGCACAGGAATGGAGTCTAAGATATGGAGATGGGAGGGGATTTTTTCTAAGTGTATCTTACAGTTTTCATTTTTTAAACGATGTCACTGTTTTACATATTCCAAAAGAGGATGAAAAAGCTAACCTTAAAATTAAAAAATAAAAGCAGAACAAAAGAATTTAATTATATATCAAATGATAATATAACCACATAGAATATAATTAATTCAAGTAAATTTTGAAAGCAGTGCTTGTCTGTACACCCACAGTGGGATATATCCTAAGGACATCTTGAACTTTACTTAATAGGTTTAAGGTTGGTCATAGAATTGGTATAATAATTCTGAAGCTGTCTTGTGTGTATAGTAGGATAGAGCAAATAAGTAAAAATGTTGATATTGTCAGGAATCAAGGTTATCAACTTGGAAGATGGAGGACAAAATGATGAAATGGGAAGAGCTGAGGAAGAACCTTATAGTGTTGGACTGGAATTGGAGATAGCCATATCAACTAATTGTTACCAAGTCCAAGCTCTCCTAACGTGTGCTGCACAACAGACCAATAAATTGAGAGGTGAGTTGTTGGGACAAGAAAAAGTGACTCTATTCAGAAAGCCAGCAGACAGAGAAGATGGCGGACTAATGTCCCAAAGAACCATCTTATGGATTTAGAATTCAGGCTTCTTTTATACTGAAAGGGGAGGGAAAGTGATTGATTATTGAAAATTTCTTGGTGCCAGAATCCTTTGTTCTTGCAGCTGTCTGAGTAGGTCTGATCACAGTGTTCCTATAAACCTCCAACAAGACATTATGCCTTTTAAAGGTCAGAGCCTTGAGAATGGGCTGTCTTGTATATTTCAGGCTATAGGCAACATTCTTTTAGTTATTAACTTGTAGCAAAAGCAATAGAATACAAAGGTTAAAGTAAAAGAACCAGATCCAATCTGAAGTCAAATTTGTTCTTCCCTATTACATAATGATACCCACTGATAAGGTCTAGAAGCAGTGATACCTCACAGCAATGAACTCATCTAGTGGTCAGTTTCTAAATACCATTTGTCTGGGATCCCTTGTAGAAATGCCTGATTTTGTGTTGGGGAAGAAAAGTATAAGTGAGCCTGCAACATTTTGTTGTGTCCAAAGACTAGTAGAGACATGTCAAAAGATCACAGAAGCCAGCCTGAAAAGTTCCCCTGTTTAAACTGGAGACCAATGGAGCATCAAAAAGAATAATGATTATAACATACTGAATGAGGGAGGACTCCATATTATATATATGTAGTATACACATAGTATAATCCATGTGCTATACTTAAAGAAAAGATGGAGGAGGGAAAACTGTATTTTATAGAAGAATAGCAGTTAATAAGTGTGGAAGGAAAAATAAGGTTGTTTGTTAGAGTGCATGTTTACAAGAAATGATTAAGTTTTCATTTTTTGGGGGGGGACCAAAGCTAAACTGGGTGACCACAGGTTTTTTGTTTATCTCAGGTTCTAGATGTGTTTATTTTCTTGACTGCAGATGGTGTACATGTTTATTCATAATGGTGAAAGGGCAAAATGTCAGTTTTACTACCCTAGTTCCTCTCTGTAGTCAAATTTCTACCTGTAAGGCATGGTTCCATTCACCTAAGTGGTTGGCAATTTTCTGGTTCAATACAATTATTTTGAATTTTTCTTTTATTTGACAAGTTTTATTTGCATAGCTGTAAAAAGAAATGTTGATTAATGCTCATAAACATCCTTGTTAATATATAGTTAATATAATTAGATACTAAGGCTATGAGTTAACTTCTTTCTGGAAGCCTTGTAAAGCCTCTGGGGTTGTCATTTATTTTGGAGGGAATGCAAGAAGTATTTTATTCTCTTATCAGTTTTACTGAGATCAAGAACTAATAATTATCCAGACTACCTCTACCAGGATTTATCTGCTGCACCTAAAACTGTATGGGTCCTCTTTCCCTAAGATCCCCATACTTGTCAATGTTGTGGCCTATAGAAAGGGACATCTTTTAGTATCTGTAAGCCTGGGATTCCATAAGCCGTATACCAGGTAAGGGACCATTTTTCTGAAAGGACTTTGTAGGCATCAGTTCTATAAGTGAAGTATGGCTCTTATGCCTTAAAGTGAGCTTGCACACCAAATTTAACAAGATCTGTGGCATGGTCATATATTACAATGTAATTACAATATAATATATTATTATGTTCTGGTAGGAAGAATAAGGATTCTTACTGAATATTTGTAAGTAACTACAAGATCATGAAAAGTAAAGGAATTTAATAAAAGCATTTTCCATTATGTTTAACCATTGTTACATTATGCTGAATAGTTTTGTAAGCCAATCAACACATACTTTTTTTTTTTTGACCGTGGCATGTGGGATCCTAGTTCCCCGACCAGGGATCGAACCCTTGCCCCCTGCAGTGGAAGCATGGAGTCCCAACCACTGGACCACCAGGGAATTTCCCATATTATTTTCTATAGAGTCATTATTCTTAAAATTTCTTGATGTTTAATTAGCTTACAGTCTATAGTAAGACTTCCCCAGGATGTCTTTTCAGTATTCCAAAGACTCAGGTATCATAAAATACCATTTAAACAATGTTTCATTTCAGTTTGTACAAATAGACCCTGTTAAATTGAGGAGTCAAGGTATATTAAAAAGAAAAGGGGTTTTCTCATGTGCACACTAAAGAGAGAATATTAACCACAATTTGATTAGTTCTTTTGGTACATTTAGACCCAGTAATTAATTCATGTTTTGTTGATCTTGGGTAAGTAATCTACTTCCTTACAAAGTCATCTGCTTCTGGGTAAAAGAGTCCTGGAAATCCTTGCAGGAATCCTTGTACAAGTTGGAGTCACTTGTACAGTCTGACAAGTGTCTGTCTGAGGTGATGATGTTAGCTTACACTGGAAGCTGTACCCATGAGTCTATTTCCTGTACTATTAACAGTTAAGAAGACTAGATACAGTCTTTTACTGAGGCTCTTTTGATGTTTCTTTCAGAAGCCTCAATTTCTAATCTGTAGTTTGTAGGAGGGACATTGCATAAGGGAAAAGCAAAAATCACTGTGTATGAAAAGACTGAATGGCTCTGGATAATTCTGTATTATAACCAATAATCTCAGTATGGCTAAGAGTGCAGTTGTCTATAGAAATATACAGAAAACAAATTAATTAGAATTTAATCAGTGATTACCCTGAGACTTGTACCAATTAAGCCATTAAGTTATGTCTTCCTTGCTAACATAGGGAGTTTGAGAGCATTCATGATTGGGGGTATGCAGGTAACATGGTGTTCAATCTCTCTCTCTCTCTCTCCCTCTCCCTCTCCCTCCCCCCCTCCACCCACATACAACTGCCTTATTTGCACAGATTTACTATAAATAGCGTTATGCATTTAGTAAGTTACAGGCCAATAAATTCAACTGAGCAGTTGTGAAATCTAACATGCAAGAGCTTGACTTAACCTCAGACAGTGATTCACAATGTTTCTGACATGTCTTCAACTGGTGAAAGAGAATATTTGATTTCCTTCTTATTTTCAACCTGTTATTTGACTATCTTCCCAATGAACATATTTCATGTTCTTCTTTTCCATTCTTGTTTTTGCTTTTGGATCAGAAGCAATATGACTTGCATACACTTAAGCCCAAATAAAGCTCTTATATTTCTGTTGAACAGTTTCAATGCCTGTCAACATATTTTGCTGAAAAGTCAAGATTTTCAAGTCTACCTTGGTTATATTTAACTTCAGCTTCCGGCTGACAGCATCCCTAGATCTGACAGGGTGTGTTGTGTGGATTTGTCACCATAAGCTCCTCTAAACTAAAGTCTTCTTTGCATAATTGTGTTCATTGATGTATAGTTCTACAAGTTTATGCTATGCTTCTTGGTCCCCAACCCAGATTCTTCTAAATACTCATTCATGTTAATTCTGAACAGCTTCCACATTTCCCCAGGGGCTTTTTGAATTTCAATTTTATGTTTTCTTATAGAAGTATCAGCTGGATCTTCTTGTAAAATTGGGTCACATAGCTATATAACATCATTATATCTTTCCATGGCGTCAGATTTCACTTGACTCTGTGACTGCCAGGAAACTTCAACTCCTGAAGGCAAAACAATGCCAAGGCATACTGACCATAGCCTAGGGCTACAATCATTACCTATTCACATATTGTCCAACTACCATCTCCAACCATAGAAGCATATTCACTAATTAACTCTTAAACTTCTACGATTTGACCACTATTTCAGGAACTTTGTTCTTTCCTTTTTCTCATTTTATCTCACATCTTCTTCCCAAAGCTCAAATCTTCTAAAAGATAAGACCTTTGTCATCTTTCCAGAATCTAGAGGCAGCTGTGCACTTTCCCTGGAGAATTTTTAAAATTATAATCTTGTAATCATTTTGTTTTTCATGTCTTCATTCTTCTTTTTTTTTTGAATTTTATTTTTTTATACAGCAGGTTCTTATTAGTTATCCATTTTATACATATTAGTGTATACATGTCAATCGCAATCTCCCAATTCATCACACCACCACCACTGCCACCCCCCCTGCCACTTTCCCCCGTTGGTGTCCATAGGTTTGTTCTCTACATCTGTGTTTCTGTTTTTGCCCTGCAAACCAGTTCATCTGTACCATTTTTCTAGCTTCCACATATATGCGTTAATATACGATATTTTTCTTTCTCTTTCTGACTTACTTCACTCTGTATGACAGTCTCTAGATCCATCCACGTCTCTACAAATGACCCAATTTTGTTCCTTTTTATGGCTGAGTAATATTCCATTGTGTATATGTACCACATCTTCTTTATCCATTCATCTGTCGATGGGCATTTAGGTTGCTTCCATGACCTGGCTATTGTAAATAGTGCTGCAATGAATATTGGGGTTCATGTGTCTTTTTGAGTTATGGTTTTCTTTGGGTATATGCCAGGTAGTGGGATTGCTGGGTCATATGGTAGTTCTATTTTTATTTTTTTAAGGAACCTCCATACTGTTCTCCATAGTGGCTGTATCAATTTACATTCCCACCAACAGTGCAAGAGGGTTCCCTTTTCTCCACACCCTCTCCAGCATTTGTTGTTTGTAGATATTCTGATGCTGCCCATTCTAACTGGTGTGAGGTGATACCTCATGGTAGTTTTGATTTGCATTTCTCGAATAATTAGTGATGTTGAGCAGCTTTTCATGTGCTTCTTGACCATCTGCATGGCTTCTTTGGAGAAATGTCTATTTAGGTCTTCTGCCCATTTTTGGATTGGGTTCTTTGTTTTTTTTAATATTGAGCTGCATGAGCTGTTTATATATTTTGGAGATTATTCCTTTGTCTGTTGATTCATTTGCAAATATTTTCTCCCATTCTGAGGGTTGTCTTTTCATCTTGTTTATGGTTTCCTTTGCTGTGCAAAAGCTTTTAAGTATCATTAGGTCCCATTTGTTTATTTTTGTTTTTATTTCCATTACTCTAGGAGGTGGATCAAAAAAGATCCTTGCTGTGATTTATGTCAAAGAATGTTCTTCCTATGTTTTCTTCTAAGAGTTTTATAGTGCCCAGTCTTAAATTTAGGTCTCTAATCCATTTTGAGTTTATTTTTGTTTATGGTGTTAGGGAGTGTTCTAATTTCATTCTTTTACATGTAGCTGTCCAGTTTTCCCAGCACCACTTATTGAAGAGACTGTCCTTTCTCCAGTGTATATCCTTGTCTCCTTTGCCATAGATTAGTTGACCATAGGTGCGTGGGTTTATCTCTGGGCTTTCTATCTTGTTCCATTGATCTATATTTCTGTTTTTGTGCCAGTACCATATTGATTAGATTACTGTAGCTTTATAGTATAGTCTGAAGTCAGGGAGTCTGATTCCTCCAGCTCTGTTTTTCTCCCTCAAGACTGCTTTGGCTATTTGGGGTCTTTTGTGTCTCCATACAAATTTTAAGATTTTTTTTGTTCTAGTTCTGTAAAAAATGCCATTGGTAATTTGATACGGATTGCACTGAATCTGTAGATTGCTTTGGGTAGTATAGTCATTTTCAAAATATTGATTCTTCCAATCCAAGAACATGATATATCTTTCCATCTGTTGGTATCATCTTTAATTTCTTTCATCAGTGTCTTATAGTTTCCTGCATACATGTCTTTATGTCTTTTATTCTTTTTGTTGCAATGGTAAATGGGAGTGTTTCCTTAATTTTTCTTTCAGATTTTTCATCATTAGTGTATAGGAATGCAAGAGATTTCTGTGCATTAATTTTGTATCCTGCAACTTTACCAGATTCATTGATTAGCTCTAGTAGTTTTCTGATGGCATCTTTAGGATTCTCTATGTATAGTATCATGTCATCTGCAAATAGTGACAGTTTTACTTCTTCTTTTCCAATTTGTACTGCTTTTATTTCTTTTTCTTCTCTAATTGCCATGGCTAGGACTTGCAAAACTATGTTGAATAATAGTAGTGAGAGTGGACATCCTTGTCTTGTTCCTGATCTTAGAGGAAATGCTTTTGGTTTTTCACCATTGAGAATGATGTCTCCTGTGGGTTTGTCATATATGGCCTTTATTATGTTTAGGTAGGTTCCCTCTATGCCCACTTTCTGGAGAGTTTTTATCATAAATGGGTGTTGAATTTTGTCAGTTTGTTCTTCTTTCTCTAATTCCTTTAGGTGTAAGTTTAGGTTGTTTATTTGAGATTTTTCTTGTTTCTTGAGGTAGGCTTGTATTGCTATAAACTTCCCTCTTAGAACTGCTTTTGCTGCATCCCATAGGTTTTGGATCATCATGTTTTCGTTGTAATTTGTCTCTAGGTATTTTTTGATTTTTTCAGTGATCTCTTTGTTATTTAGTAACGTATTGTTTAGCCTCCATGTGTTTGTGTTTTTTAGATTTTTTTCCCTGTAATTGATTTCTAATCTCATAGCGCTGTGGTCAGAAAAGATGCTTGATATGATTTCAATTTTCTTAAATTTACTGAGGTTTGATCTGTGACCCAGGATGTGATCTATCCTGGAGAATGTTCCATGTGCACTTGAGAAGAAAGTGCCATCTGCTGTTTTTGGATGGAATGTCCTATAAATATCAATTAAATCTAGCTGGTCTACTGTGTCATTTAAAGCTTGTGTTTCCTTATTAATTTTCTGTTTGGATGATATGTCCATTGGTGTAAGTGAGGTGTTAAAGTCCCCCACTATTATTGTGTTACTGTCGATTTCCTCTTTTATAGCTGTTAGCAGTTTCCATATGTATTGAGGTGCTCCTATGTTGGGTGCATATATATTTACAATTGTTATATCTTCGTCTTGGATTGATCCCTTTATCATTCTGTAGTGTCCTTCCTTGTCTCTTGTAACATTCTTTATTTTAAAGTCTATTTTATCTGATATAAGTATTGCTACTCCAGCTTTCTTTTGATTTCCATTTGCATGGAATATCATTTTCCATCCCCTCACTTTCAGTCTGTATGTGTCCCTAGATCTGAAGTGGGTCTCTTGTAGATAGCATATATATGGGTCTTGTTTTTGTATCTATTCAGTGAGCCTGTGTCTTTTGGTTGGAGCATTTAATCCGTTCACGTTTAAGGTAATTATCGATATGTATGTTCCTATTACCATTTTCTTAATTGTTATGGGTTTATTTTTATAGGTCCTTTTCTTCTCTTGTGGTTCCCACTTAGAGAAGTTCCTTTAGCATTTGTTGTAGAGCTGGTTTGGTGGTGCTGAATTCTCTTAGCTTTTGCTTGTCTGTAAAGCTTTTGATTTCTCCATCGAATCTGAATATGATCCTTGCTGGGTAGAGTAATCTTTGTTGTAGTTTCTTCCCTTTCATCACTTTAAATATATCATGCCACTCCCTTCTGGCTTGTAGAGTTTCTGCAGAGAAATCAGCTGTTAGCCTTATGGAAGTTCCCTTGTATGTTATTTGTTGCTTTTTCCTTGTTGCTTTCAATAATTTTCTTTGTCTTCAATTTTTGTCAATTTGATTACTATGTGTCCTGGTGTGTTTCTCCTTGGGTTTATCCTGCTGGGGACTCTCTGTCCTTCCTGGACTTGGGTGGCTATCTCCCTTCCCATGTTAGGGAAGTTTTCGACTGTAATCTCTTCAAATATTTTATCAGGTCTTTTCTCTCTCTCTTCTCCTTCTGGGACCCCTATCATGTGAATGTTGTTGTGTTTAATGTTGTCCCAGAAGTCTCTTACGCTGTCTTCATTTCTTTTCATTCTTTTTTCTTTATTTTGTTCCGTGGCAGTGAATTCCACCATTCTGTCTTCCTGGTCACTTATCCATTCTTCTGCCTTAGTTATTCTGCTATTGTTTCCTTCTAGTGTATTTTTCATTTCAGTTATTGTATTGTTCATCTCTGTTTGTTTGTTCTTTAATTTTTCTAGGTGTTTGTTCTTTAATTCTTCTAGGTCTTTGTTAAACATTTCTTGCATATTCTTGATCTTTGCCTCCATTTTTTTCCTGAGGTCCTGGATCATCTTCACTATCATTACTCTGAATTCTTTTTCTGGAAGGTTGCCTATCTCCACTTCATTTAGTTGTTTTTCTGGGGTTTTATCTTGTTCCTTCATCTGGTACATAGCCCTTTGCCTTTTCATCTTGTTTATCTTTCTGTGAATGTGGTTTTTGTTCCACAGGCTGCAGGACTGTAGTTCTTCTTGCTTCTGCTGTCTGCCCTCTGGTGGATGAGGCTATCTAAGAGGCTTGTGCAAGTTTCCTGATGGGAGGGACTGGTGGTGGATAGAGCTGGGTGTTGCTCTGGTGGGCAGAGCTCAGTAAAACTTTAATCTGCTTGTCTGCTGATGGGTGGGGCTGGGTTCCCTCCCTGTTGCTTGTTTGGCCTGAGGCAACCCAATACTGGAGCCTACCCGGCTCTTTGGTGGGGCTAATGGCGGACTCTGGGAGGGCTCACACTAAGGAGTACTTCCCAGAACTTCTGATGCCAGTGTCCTTGTCCTCACGGTGAGACACAGCCAACCCCTGCCTCTGCAGGAGACCCTCCAACACTAGCAGGTAGGTCTGGTTCAGTCTCCTATGCGGTCACTGCTCCTTCCTTTGGGTCCCGATGCACACACTACTTTGTGTGTTCCCTCCAAGAGTGGAGTCTCTGTTTCCCCCAGTCCTGTCGAAGTCCTGCAATCAAATCCCGCTAGCCTTCAAAGTCTGATTCTCTAGGAATTCCTCCTCCTGTTGACGGACCCCCAGGTTGGAAAGCCTGATGTAGGGCTCAGAACCTTCACTCCAGTGGGTGGACTTCTGTTATATAAGTGTTCTCCAGTTTGTGAGTCACCCACCCAGCAGTTGTGGAATATGATTTTATTGTGATTTTGCCCCTCCTACTGTCTCATTGTGGCTTCTCCTTTGTCTTTGGATGTGGGTATCTTTTTTGGTGAGTTCCAGTGTCTTCCTGTCGATGATTGTTCAGGAGTTAGTTGTGATTCTGGTGCTCTCACAGGAGGGAGTGAGTGCACATCCTTCTACTCCACCCTCTTGAACCAATCTCCCATGTCATCATTCTTAATGCCAGTCCTTTTATCCTGAATCATCACAAAATAGCTTGCCTGGCTTAAGTTCTAAACAGACTTACGTGTGTGATATTTTGGACAAGTAAAATGCAGCTTTGTTCCCACATTCAAACTACAATTGAACCATATGAAGATATCATGATGGATTATTTTCTTTATTTCCCGGAGTTACTGACCTAAAACACCAATTTGTTTAATTTTTCCCACAGTCTTGAGGATCTCTGATAATACAAAATATGGAATCTCCCTAATGCACAGCCTTACCTGTCAAGGAGTTATCATTGAGCTTTGCTTTTTATAGTCTATGTCTTGAAAATAGTGGGCTTTTTTCGAATATCTTTTCTCAAACAATACATGTGCCTCTTTCCCTCCTTCACCCCGATATTGTTTCAACACCTGTCATTTCTTCCTTCTTATTGAGAAACTCTGTCCTAGTTATTCTGTTCCCCATTCCCATGTTTCAAAGCATTTTCCCTTGATGTCACACCAGTCACTAAGCTCCCTGTTCTGAGACTGTAGATTCCTGAGAAACCTAATTTAGGGGCTGAGCTAATCACTGATCATCCAGGAGATAATTCTTCAGATTTTGAACTACCTATTTACTTTGCTTCTTCAGTGGTGGTATAAGAATTACCTAGGAAATTTGTGGAAGAAAGAAGGGTCCTGTGCCCTATTCCTATGCCCAGAGATTATTAACAAGTTCCTCATGTGATTTTGGTGTAAATGATCCCTAGGTCTGCAGCCAGTGCACCAAGGACTGGAGAATAAGGAATTCATATTAATTGAGTGACTTCTCAGACACTGAACCTAGTAGTTTGTCTGTTTGTCTGTCTGTCTGTCTAGCCACACACACACACACACACACCCATACATACACAAACACATACACATATTTAAAATCATCCAAAAGATCTATACATAATGTTATATTCTCTATTTTGTAAAGTGGGATAATGAGGCTCAAAGAAATTAAAGAAATTGTCTACTATTGCATATTTAGTTAGTGGTAGATCTGGTATACAAATCCAATAATATCTTTTCCAAATCCATGGTTTTATTTCTTCAGTCCAGCCCCAGTAAAGGATTTTGTGAGGAGTACACTTGGAACTAAGGAATATTGGTAAAAATTAGCTGTTAATAAAATAAAAGTTTATACTGACTTTTATTCATTCATTCAACAAGTATTTATTGACTATTCTATGTGGCAGGGACTTGTATAGTAAGGACATGGGGGGAACAAGACAGGTCCTACACACACAAAGATTGTCTTCTAACAGCCAAACATTATATAGATAATTACTAAATATATTGTAATTGTGATGAGTGTTAATTATTATTTATGTGTTCCTTCATCTAGTTTCATCAGCTAGGGATTGAAAGCTGACTGAGCATAAAAAATAGACCCATGGAATCCATGAGAATATATTTTTCCGGGGCAGGAATCTTCTGATTTTTTTCATCTTAAAAGTGAGAAAATCACTGTTTATTCCACTCTGACATTCTAATATGAAGCTGTATGGCACAGTGCAAAGAGCACTAACCTGGAAGTCTTGAGGTTCCCAGATTTATAAAGGTACCTCTGCCACCAACAAGCTGTGGGAACTCTAGCAAGTTTCTTAATCTTTGTAAGTCTCAGTTTCTTCATCTATAAAATTAGGTTATTGTCCTTCATTTTTCCAGTTTTGCAAGTTTCCTATAGAGGAACAGCCCTGCCATGGTGCCCTGGAAACCTTCTTTGTATTCACATAGTTCACACAGGCTTAAATTGCAGCTAATCTGAGTTTTGGCAGAATGCATTTTTATCCTCTGGAATGCAAGAGGATGGGAGGCTTGTGAGAAGTTGCCTTGAAGATCCCACTAGTCTCCCTGTTTCCCCTGCTAGTCTCTCATGAGATAGGTTATCAACACCTACCAGGTTTCCATGAGATATGATGCTTTCTGCCTGCTTTTCTCAAGGTACAGCTGAGACTACAAAACCAATTAGTTCCAGTCTAGAATTGGCTCTTCAGCAGTGGGTGTCCTACAACTCACATTGCAGTCATCAGCCCCTTTTGTTCTGGTGTTGTACTTTTTGGTATATAAGACAACGGCCCAGGGAGCTGGTACGTTTGACTACTCTTTTTTCACTGTCTATGTAAGTAATAAACTGCATCTAAAAGTGGCTCATTGTATTTTTGCCAGCTGAGTCAGTCAGGCCTTGGTCTTATCTTGTGCGCTTGACAGTTTCTTTGAGCTGTGATGAACTTGGTGTGTGTTAAACGGTCATTAGGAACTGCAATCAAGACCAGGCCATAGTCCTTGGTGTATGTATTTGCTGAATAAACATTATGCTTAGCCTATGCCCTGAGAACATATAACTGAGGAACTAGCTGGAAGAGTGTCTACATGTTTAGAGAATTATAAAAGCATGTTGAAGGATGAGCTGATGGTAGTCTCTTGGTAGCCAAAGGGGATGAGAATAAGGACAGTATGCAGGCTAGGTTAGGAAAGTTTGAGGGGAAAATAAGAAATGCCTACAACAATATCCAACTCCTTAAGGGGCAGCCCGAGCTGAGCAGTGTGGCCTGAGTAGCTTACCCCACAGTGAATTGTGCACCTGGCCAAGGAGGTCCACAGGATGGACCCAGGGCTCATCTATACTGCTGGGGAGCATCACCTCCAGGGAGAGGAGGATGTAATCATGAGGCTCTGCTGCATACCTCAGAATTCAACCTTGGGGCTGTCCTTACAGTAGATGCCTACCAAATAACTTTTGGATGAGCAGGAATGAAAGATGCTTGAAGATTTATAATGAATTTTACCTTAATGGATCTTCTTCATAGGATCAGAAGGGGCTAAGGAAAAAGGACCATTGCATGTACAGAAATATAGTAATAATCATTTTCTTCTGTACTTGCAGTTTACAAAGGTTTTTATACACATTGTTTCATGAATATTTATTGAGTACTTAATTTCCTGACTCCATGCTAGGCACTGGAGTCACAGAGTCAGTCAAGTTCTCCTTGAGAACCTCAAATTGGTAGGAAATAAGTGCTCAAAAACAGATACTTTTATCAGAATGTGGCAACTGTCCTAACCTTTGGATATTATAGCAGCATAGAGGAGGGGCATGTAGTACAAGACAAGAACATGTCTTGCTAATGGGAAGGTGAAACAGTGAGAATTTTCAAGGACAATCCTATTCTCATGATAGTTCACCACAAGAGAATGTCCTCAAGAATGGATGGTATAAGGCAGGGTCTTTCTAAGGAAGGGTCTTTGCTGCATCTTTGGAGAGTGCAGACAATCCCTCAGAGGATTCTTGGGATAAAAATGCAGGGAGCTAAAAGCCATCTAAATTTTAAAAGGAGAAGTAAATTATCTCTGTTCATAGATGACATGATCTCATATGTAAGAAACGCTAAATGTTCCACACCAAAAAAAAGTTAGAAAAAATAAATGAATTCAGCAAAATAGTGGGATACAAAATCAACACACAAAAATCAGTTGTGTTTCTATACCCTAACAATGAACTACTTAAAAAAGAAATTAATAAAACAATTCCATTTGCCTCAAAAAGAATTAAATACTTGGAAATTAACCAAGGAGATGAAAGACTTGTACAATGAAATTATAAAACATTGCTGAAAGAAATTAAAGAAGACAAAAATAAATGGAAAGTTGGCCAGTGTTCATGGATTGGAAGACTTAATATTGCTAAGATGTCCATACTGCCCCAAGTGATCTGCAGATCCAATGCATTCCCTATCAAAATCCCAACTTTTTTCACAAAAATGAAAAATCCACCTTAAAATTCATATGGAATTTCAAGAGATCCTGAATATCTAAAACAATTTTGAAAATGAATAACAAAGTTGGAAAACTCACATTTCCTGATTTCAAAACCTACTACAAAGTGACCGTAATCAAAAAGTGTTGTATTGGCATAAAGACAGACATATAGACCAATGGAATAGAATAGAGACCAGAAATAAACTCTTGCATATATGGTCAAATGATTTTTGACAAGGGTGCCAAGACCATTCAATGGATGAAAGGACAGTCTTTTCAACAAAGAGTTCTGGGAGAAATGCATATCCACCAGCACTAGAATAGAGCTGAACTCTTATTTAACACCATATCCAAAAATTAACTCAAAATTGATCAAAGACCTAAATGTAAGAGCTAAAACCATAAAACTCTTAGAACAAAACACAGGGGGAAAGCTTCATGACATTGGATTTGGCAATGATTTCTTGGCTATAACATCAAAGGCACAGGCAACAAGAGAAAAAAATAGGTAAATTGGACTTTATCAAAATGAAAAATTTTTGTGCATCAAAGGACTTCTATCATCAGAGTAAAAAGGCAACCCACAGAAAAGGAGAAAATATTTGCAAATCATATATCTGATATGGGATTAATATCCAGGAAATATAGAGAACTCTTAAAACTCAACAACAAAAAACATACAACCCAATTTAAAAATGGGCAAAGAACTTGAATGGACATTTCTTCAAAGAAGATACAAAAATGGCCAATAAGCATGTGAAAAGATGTCAACATGACTGATCATTAGGGCAATGCAAATTAAAACCACAATGAGGTTTCACTTCACACTCATTAGGATGGCTATTATAACAATTTTAAAGATCTCTAAACAAGAAAACAAAACAAAACAGTTTCTACTCAGAGGTTGAGAATGTTTCCAGGAAAATTATGTACTCTATAATACCCCCTCTATCTCTTCCTGAGCACATATGTGAAGTTACTTTCTTACAGAATAGCCTTCAAATTAAACAAAATTCTTTATGTTCTCAAGGACAGTGTTTTCTCTTACCTAGTCTGGCAATCTTAATCTTTTAGTTCATTGAAATTTAATATAATTACTACTATAGCTGGGTATATGTCTACCACTTTATTACTTGGTTTCTATATTTACCATATGTTTTATGTTCCACTTTCCCCTCCTTTGCTTTCTTTTTGATTAGACAAATATTTTATGTTATTATATTTTCGCCTATTAACTTACTTTACCATTCTTTAAGAGTTTACCTTGGAAATATCAACATGCAACATTTTTCATTTAGTATATTTTTATACAAATGATTATTTTCAAATACTGCTAGAATTCCAACTAGGATTATTTTCATTCTTTCATAAAAAGTAGTTTTAATATATTTGTAATATCCTTTGCTGGTGAGTCTCCTCAGTTTTTGTTTGTCTAAAAACATAGTTATTTCACCGTCATTTTTTACTTCTTAACATTTTTTGATTTATTGAGGTATAATTAACATATAATTAACTACACATATTTAAATTGCACACTTGATCTGTGAGGCATCACCACACTCATGATAATGAACATAACCATCATCCCCCAGAGTTTCCTCCTGCTTTTTCGTTATCTCTCCCTCTTTCCTATCCCTACCATTGATACCTCCATCCCTAGATAATCACTGATCTGATTTCTGGATCATATGGTGTATGCTCTTTTCTGTTGGCTTCTTTTGCTCAGCCTAATGTTTTTGAGATTTAACCATGTTATTATGTTGTGATGGTTTATTTTATGTGTCAACTTGACTTGCCCAAATAGGATGCTCAGATAGGTGGCAAAACATTATTTCTGTGTGTCTGTGAGGATGTTTCTGGAAGAGGTTAGCATTTGATCTATTAAGCTCTATCTCTGTGCAGCTTTCTCCTCCTTGGTACTCTACCCCGTGCATTCTGCATTGTTGGTCTTTGCAGACCTACCAGCCTGGAAATTCTCAAGGTATTCAGCCTGGGCAATTAAAGGGCTCACTTCATTTGTTTCCTGTATTTCAGGGATTACTGTCCTTCATTGCTTGTTTTTGAATGTCTAAAAACCATTATTTAATATATTTTGTCTGGATCTTTGGTTGTTTTAGATGTGAGGATAAATCTAGTCCCTGTTATTCTATTTTGATCAGAAATAGAAGTCTCCTGGTAATTTTTGATTGGATGTCAAATATTGTGACTGTTTACATTGTTGAGTGCTGGATATTTTTGTACTCCTATAGGTATTCTTGAGTTTTGTCTTGGCATGCAATTATTTGGGAACCATTTGGCCTTTCAAGAATTTTTAGTATAGTTCTTCTGTGTCCCATCCCACATTAGTCCAATACTTGACAAATGTCTTGGGACCATGTGCTTCAATCAAGCCCCTTTTCTCTAGTTAGTCTTTATTACCTCAGAACCAGGAGACTTTGGGAGATTTCACTCTGCTTTTTATAAGCTCTCATGCTAGCTCTTAAGCCTTCCGTGCAGTCCAGACTTCAGTAAGTGTCCTTTAGGGAAAACTAGCTGTGCATCTGATGCCCTTCAAGTTTTCAACTCATCCTTCTATCACCACATACCACTAAGAGCTTTGTTGGTTTCACTTTACCCCCATCAGATACCCTCTGCCTGGGCAAAGCTCAGTCCTCAGCCCATGCCCAGAATCAGCAAATAGCTACAGCGAATAAGATGGCTGGTGCTCTCAGTTCACCTTGGACAGTTCTGCTTTCCCTCCTGAACGTTAGATCATTTAGTCCTGGCTGCAGCCACAGTTCTTTGTTACATCTAAAAATAAGATGCCACTCTCAGAATCCATTCTGTGCTCAGACTGGCTCTTGATCAGGTAGATCCCTGGATTGTCAAATTCCTTTACTCTCCTCAGATATCCTAACTCTAGGTCACTCTCCCAGACAACCTACAGGAACCAGCTCTGCTAATTCGGGGAGAAAAAGAAACACCATCTTCAGGTTGCAACAAATGTTTCCATTTGTGGATACAACAAAAGACCCCAAACATTCAAAATATCTCCAGTCTGTCCCCTGACCCTCAGAAATATTTTCTGAGATCCTGTTGAATGTAACACCCATTCCACTACCCAATCCCAAAATATAACTTGTAACTGTGACCCAGACTATTGTAATCGATGACAAAGATCCCTGAAAACAAGAACTAAGTTAGGTCTGTAGTCATAGTTTTGAGGATCAGTTGGCCTGGAGTTAAGACTTTTACCCCTAAGATCCAGGTATACAGGTCTGCAGTAATCTTTGTGGCTCTTTCAGGTGTTTAGACTTCTCACCTGATGTTCTCATCATAAGCTATCACTAGCGGGAGGGCTTTGGAAGTTGTAGTGAAGGGAAATTAGTTCTGGAGTAGTTGAGAATTTGGTGAAAAACTACTTTTGGTTTTAAAATATCATATAGCATATGGCCTTCTGACAAAGAACCTTGCCCTCCTCCCTAGAAAGTCAATGAAGAGAATACTCTCAAGACAGGAGTCTCCTTCAGCATATGACTGAGTGCCTGAAGAATTCTTACTGGTAAAAGAGCACAGAGAAGTTCATCTGTAAGTGCCCTGGAGCCAGGGAACGGGTTAGGGAAAGGGAGGTGGTACTCCAGATCTGCATATGTGCTGCTGGATGAATAGTGACCAAATAGGGCAGAGGAGAGACTCACAATGTCTCCCAACCACCTGTGTCATGGGTAATTGTTGATGCAGGGGAGGAGTTTGGAAGGGATACAACAAAAGACCCCAGTTCAACTGGGCCAGAAGGATGCACTTTGGAAAGCATATGTCAGTGCAAGTGTGGGTCTTGACAGAATTCTGGTGCCGTTTTATTGTTTCAGTGACCAGGGAACACGATGTTTAGGAGACCATCCTGTCAGTGCCTGAGTCCACGTTACACCTACCACTCTCTGCCTCTGGTCTGCAGGCAGTCTTCTGACCTGCTGTTGAGCTTTGAGGTTAACT
This sequence comes from Balaenoptera ricei, assembly GCF_028023285.1. Taxonomy (NCBI): domain Eukaryota; kingdom Metazoa; phylum Chordata; class Mammalia; order Artiodactyla; family Balaenopteridae; genus Balaenoptera; species Balaenoptera ricei. The sequence continues at coordinate 106,792,791 of NC_082639.1, forward strand.
GTGTTGGTCCATTTCTACTATCACATGTCTTCATTACCTGTCCTTCTACTTTACATCTCCACTTCTCTCTTCAACTCCCTCTATTCTTCTCACCCTCTAGTCACTCCCACAGTGTCATTCTCTTCTCTCCCTTGAGGAAATTTAACTCAGTTGAATCTTTACAGCAGCAAATACAGGGTAGCCTTGTGTTATTTGAAGAAAAGTCCAGAGACCAGCTATGTAAAAACCCCATGAAATAAAGGGATGGAAAATAAAAAGGATATTATAATCATGGCCCTGAACAAAGACATCTGAGGGAAGTGATTGCTGTCAGAATGAAGTATATAACCTGCTTTCAAGTACATATCTGACAGAGAAAGAATGAGTAGGGAAGTTCCAGGATAATGGATATATACATGTTAGAATCACCTGGGGAGCTTAATAAATATAGATACCTGGATCCCATAGCAGAGATTTTCATTTAATCGGGGTGGAGGTAGTAGACTGGGCATCAATATTTTTATAGAATCTGTATAGGTAGTATTAATGTCAGCCAGGCTTGAAAATCATTAGACTAGGATCTCAGCTAATCCAGCACAGGATGATAGCTAAGTGTGCAGTTTACAGAAAATGCTAAAAATCAAATCAGAGTTTGCATTCCTCTAGTTAATGTTGGCATAGCCTGGAACAAAAAGAAGAGGAAAGGTGGCAGATGGAGGGATGACACCATGTGTCCCATATACCTATTACTTTTCTCTTTATTTGAAAGTATCTGTGTGGCAATTTACATTCTTTAGATCCTGAGGCTAACTGAGTGGATAGGTCTTGATAATATAATCAGTAATCAATGAAGACCTCAAATATTATTGCTGTATAATACTTTTATTCAAGTTTTATGGAAAAAAACCCCTCACATTTCTGTATGTGTTATATCACACAATTTTCAGACATGTCAGAGTCCGGTGAAAAATTACATTTGGAGAAAAGCTTTAAAATTCATTCTTGTATGCCACTCCTTTGTGAAATACTGAAAAGCAGCTCTGTATCGCAGCACTAAAGGTTACAAAAAGCACCATGTAAAGGAGGACTCACATATTTAATTCCCTTTATAGTCTTATTCCCCCTTTATAACAGAGCTGTACTCACTCAAAATACTTCAGTGTAGTAACAACCAACATTCTCCAATTTACCAAAATTCAAACAAGTTTCACATATGGGGCCCAGTGTGGAGATTAGGACTAATCAACATTAGTGAGCTTTGGCTGTTGTAAAACCGCAACCTGGGTAGGTGTTCTGTAGATGGGAATAGAAAAGAAATAAGATGATGAACACATAATGTAATACTTATAGTAGGTTCCTCCTCGACCATTTTAACCTGACTATAAAATCCACATAGCATTTAGTTTTTCATATCAATCTTACTGCAAAAGCACTGTGCTACACAAAATTCGACTCCAACTAATGTTGGAACTAAAACAAAATTTAATTTTTAACAAAACTTATTCATTCAAAGCACAACTGAGTAAAGCAAATCAAGACAAAGCCCAAATTTGAATCCTAGAGGGATTCCACTGCGAAGAATTGGATTTCGTAAGTAACAGACTCTTGGAGTTTTTTCCTTTTCTTTCTTTTTTCTTATAATTTTTAAAGATTTGGCCTTTTTACTCCAAAAGTTTGAGTTCATTGCAGAAATCACAGCCCTTCAACCTCCAGTTGTGACTGGTGCTTAAGGAGAGACAAATGCCTAGATCCAGAGTTTTAAAAGACCCTAACTCCTATCCCTCCCAGGTCCTCCATCCCATGGGTAACTAGAGTCAGCAGTTCCTAGAAGACAGCAACAACTCAGCTTTAAGGATAAGTCACAATAATGCAGGGACCAACTGTGTATCTGCTCTTAAGCCTAGGCCCCAAATCACTAGAACGTGAGGATTTAGAAATCTCTGAGAATAGAATGTATTTCAAACATACACAAACATAGACTATTGCATATCATTTTTAGTTGAGGTCAAAAATTTAAAAGCTCTACTTCCCCAATTAAAAGCAGGGGATTCTATCATTAATATGTCTCCTTCATTTATACCCAGATTAATATAAGCCCAATCTAGAGGTAACACTTCTTTCTGAATTTAACTTCATTTTAGCAGCATATGTGGAGTACCAACACTTTTCAAAGATTTTATCTCAGATCCATTAGGTCTACGAGACTAGAAATAATTGGGGTGAAGTGAGTG